>NC_090922.1:862672058-863872058 GCF_040938575.1 Ambystoma mexicanum | reverse complement strand
AAACATCATGTCAGCTGCGCCTCTCTAAAGACATTCAATCTCACGCAGCATAGATACTCACCTGAAGCTGCATTCGCTTGCAATTCCATGAGTCACCATCACACGATCTTCGCTCCGGAGGCACCGCACCGGCAGAATAGAAAAGGGACAGCAGATTAGTTGCACAGAAGAACAATATCGCATGTTTAGATATTATTGCATCGTGCAAGTATAGAAACTTACCTTGGCATTCTACTCACCATTTCCAGGGGGGGAGTCGCTTTTCATCTGGTGCATCCCAAAAGGGAATCTGCAAAGAAAAGGCACAAGAGTGAACTTTGGGCAACCTGAACTCTAAAGCAATTCATGCCATCTAGTATTGGCATAAAGACTTACCTCAGAGTCATCATTGTCTGGAACTCTGCCATAAAGCTACAGGATCAGTGAAGTTAACTGGATCCCTGAATCTCGATGCACCCCTGCATACAGTCGCAGGATGAAGAGCCCACCCTTCATAACATTAAGGTGAGACATAGTAGAAGGGGGCACATGGAGGTCGGGAAGTGGAAGTCGGTCCTCCTCCTTACGGCTAGTTAACATATCATTTCAACATTTTAGGCAAATCTTCCTTCGTGCCAGAAAGATGAAACTAAGTGGGCAAGTGCAGTCATTCATCACGCTGGTGGAGACCACTGCAGTCCAGCTTCGTTCGGCGCCCCTGTGGAGACCAGGTGAGCGTAACAGAACGCAAAGCCACTACACAAACCTCTACCCGGGTGCAATGGAAACCTCGACTGACCAATTAGCCCAGCTTCTGGGGGAACTCCGAGCTGAGGTATATTCAGCTCGACAAGAAACCAATGCTCTAAGAAGAGAACTGATTGTGCCAAATGAGCGTACGGATGACCTCGCCAGACAACTACTCCAATCCCAAGCTGGCCACACGCCGTTACCTGGATTGGAGGCATCAGCCCCAACTCAGTCAAGCAACCCAGTGCAGGTGGTCCTACCAGGAGCTATACCTTAGGCTCCACCAGAACGCTTTGCGGGAGACCCTAAATGGGTAACAGTTTTTATGAACCAGTGCCGCCTACACTTCCTATGTAGGCCTGGAGCCTTTCCGAATGATCAATCAAAAGTGGCCTTTGTACTGTCATACCTCAGCGGCAGTGCTGCAGATTGGTCCATACCACTAGTTAATCTAGATGACCCCCTTCTCCGAGATTACCAGGGATTTCAGCAGAACATGGAGAAATTGTTCGCCTGACATTCCCACGGCCAAGCTTTAGATAATGAACTTCTGTCCCTACGCCAAGGGAATCAGGACCTGTTAACTTACATTTAACCTTCAACAGATTGGTGGTGGAAACCAGCTGGCCCGAAGACAAAAGAAACCCACCTTAAGACTGTGCTCAGTACATTGACCTGGTGGTTCAGCTGGACCATAGACTACAGAACCAGAAGGCTGACCGAGCTAGATTTGAGAATCGGGTCTTGGTGCGACCAAGAGACAACATCTCCAAAAGTACAAATAAGTCCGAGCCCATACAAATTGGAGGAGTTCGGGGGCCGTTATCCAAAACAGAAAGAGACAAGAGAAGGCAACAGCAATTGTGCTTATATTGCGGAACAGCTGGCCATTTTTTACGAGACTGTCTGGTGAAACCACCTAAGAAAGCAGTCGGGGTTGCCGACAAGATCAGCGCTGAATCAGCGCGGGAAAACTACCCCACCCGACAAGCGTAGAGGTCCACTTGTTGAGCAAGAAGGACTCCCAGACCTCTCATCTAGCCTTACCAATGATCCTTATTAGCCACCAGCAACCGTCTCGTATGCATGCGGTCAGAGCTTACATGGACAGCGGAGCTATAGGCAACTATATGGATCGGAAATTGGCTACAAGGATGAATCTTTCTCTTTGCGAAAAGACCACAACTGATTTAGTCACCACCGTCGACGGAACGAAGATCGCTTCTGGTCCTGTAACTCCCTCAACGACAGAGATGACACTGTTGGGCCAAGATGGGCATCGAGAAACCATTGTGTTTGACTTAATCAAGGCTCCACAATTCCAAATAATTCCGGGAATGCCGTGGTTAGAAATACACAATCTTTGCATAGACTGGTGTGATAAGCGAGTGACCTTCTCAGAATGTGCCCATACTTGTTACTTGTTATCCAGAAGAATCTCTGATCAAGAAAATTGCAACAGTCATGAGTCCAACAAATCTGCTACCTAAGGATTACCAGGATTTTCAGGATGTTTTCCAGACAGACCAAGCCAACACTTTACCACCTCATAGACCATATGTTTGTCAGATCGATCTTATACCTGCCGCTCAAATTCCATGCAGTAGAATCTACGCCCTCACTGAACCCGAGAATCTTCATTTAAAGCAATACTTAGATCAGTCCCTGGCTAACGGCTTCATTCGCCCGTCCAAGTCCCCGGCGGCCTCTCCCTTATTCTTCATCCCTAAAAAGGAAGGAGATCTAAGAACTTGTATTGACTACCGCGCATTAAACCAAGTAACTGTAAAAAACCGGTACACCCTGCCTCTAATGCCAGAACTGCTGGACCAAGCAAAGGATGCTCATATTTACACTAAGTTGGATCTCAGAGGGGGGTACCATCTCGTACGAGTCAAAAAGGAGGACGAATGGAAGACCGCCTTCCGTAACAAGTACAGGCTATTTGAATATCAGGTGATGCCCTTTCGGCTTTGTAACGCCCCGGCAGCACTTCAATATTTTATAACAGTGTCCTTCATGAAATAATTGATGTCTGTGTCGTTGTGTACATTGACGATATCCTGGTGTACTCACCTTCTGAACGAGACCATGTGAAGCACGTTCGTACTGTACTTGAAAAGCTTCTGGAACATAAATTGTATGCCAAATTGGACAAATGTTTCTTTCACACTACTGAGGTCGAGTTTCTTGGGTTTGTCCTGACCCCAAGTGGTATTCGGATGGATTCGTGGAAAGTAGATGCCGTCCTCAAGTGGCCCTCACCAACTTCAATCAAAGGGGTTCAGAGCATGCTTGGATTTGCAAACTTCTGTCACAGATTCATTCCAGACTTTTCACATTTGGTACATCCCATCACATCTTTATTACGGAAGAACAAATGCTTTCAGTGGTCACATGAAGCGGAAAGGGCCTTCCAAGACCTAAAATGAAAATTCACCTCAGCCCCGGTTTTAAAACATCCACGCCCAGATCTCCCGTACGTGGTAGAAACTGATGCTTCCAGTTTGGCAATGGGGGCGGTCCTTTCTCAAAAGGACCCTTAGACAGGTCAACTCCACCCAGTGGCCTTTTGGTCACGAAAGTTTTCAGGACCTGAATTAAATTATGCCATCACCGACAAGGAGCTTCTAGCCATCAAGACAGCATTCAAGGCTTGGCGACACTACCTCCTCGGAGCCAGACACACCATTATGCTAATTACGGATCACAGGAACTTACAATTTCTAAAGACAGCCAAGGCCCAATCATCTCGTCAACTCAGATGGGCGTTATTTTTCACGGAATACGATTTCTTATTTACTTACCGACCTGGTTGTCGAAATGGCAAGGCAGATGCTCTATCCCGCATAGGGAAGGAAGAAGCATACTCGAATCCGGACCCAGTGCCCATAATCCCTGGAGGGAGAATTCTGGGGATAACTACCTCGCTAACCCTGGACGACATCCACAAGGAAATTTTGCATCTCCTCGATTCCACCCATCCTGAATAACCACATTTCATTACCAGGCAATAAGCAAACTTGCTTACAGGTTCCAAATGTATAAAATCCATATACACCACTTCAAAGGGTTGTGTGGACAGTTTACAGTGTCCTGCTGGGGCCGGCACACCCTTTCCAACATTGTACATTAAACAGATCTCGCACTGCTTTGCCCATTGCCTGCAATATGGACCAATTCTTTTGTTTTCCCAGACAGTTTTTAGCACACTTTCCATTGTTCTAGAGTTTACATGAGTTGGTCCATGTACCACGCTTACTACAACAGGGAGGTATGCATCTGGTAACATCCACCTCCTTGTGTTCACATTTGCCCATGCCCCACTCTCCAGTTGTCTTATATTTTCATCCGAGTGCCAAGTTTTCCTTTCTTCTTCTGTTGCATCTTCCTGGATTCTTACTACCTCCTCCCCCACACCCAATTCCCCTCCTTCAGTTTCACACATATATTGTCCAAGCTCATTATTTACACAATTTTCTGCTGCATATTTTGCTGTCATGTCTGCTAAATTGTTACCCTGGGATACATAATCAAGTACTTTCCGGTGGGCTGCGCATTTTACCATTGCTACCCTTGTGGGTAATGTCAAAGCATCCAGGAGTTCACATATTAATGCTGCATGTTTTACCTTTGTACCTTGCGATGTTAGAAATCCCCTTTCAGCCCAGAGCCTCCCAAAATTGGTTACCACCCCATGTGCATAAGCTGAATCAGTGTATATGGTTACACATTTTCCCTCACTATGTCTTAGTGCTTTGATTACCGCATGCAATTCTGCCGCCTGTGCTGATTTCTCTGGTACCTTTCCCATGTCTACTATAGTTTCACCTGTTGTCACTGCGTAACCTGCCACTGTGTCCCCTGAATCTAATTTATAGCAAGACCCATCACAAAACAATATACCCTCTCCATCCTCCAGGGGCCTGTCCTGTAAATCAATCCTCCCTTTCGTACTTTCTTCTGTCCTGATCACACAATCATGCATTACTTCATCCCCATTTGCTTGCACTGGTAAAAGAGATGCTGGGTTTAACACATTGCATCGTTCGATCTTGACGTTCCTGCTGAATAGGTACATCTCATACTGTGTCAATCTGGCAGCCGTGAGGTGTTGGGTCTGAGTCCTATTTTATTATACATCTACAGCATGTGGTACTTTAACAATGACATCATTCCCTAAAATTATTCCTGCGCTTTGCTCGAGTGCCAGGGCTGCAGCTGCCACCGCCCTCATACATGGTGGTAGTCCGTGAGCAACTGCATCTAACCCTGTTGAGAAGTAAGCACAAGGCCTCTGCCTCCCACCCTGCTCTTGGGTCAACACCGACACAGAACACCCATCTACCTCATCTACAAATAAATAAAACAATTTCCCATAATCAGGTGTTCCCAGAGCTGGTGCGGTACATAGGGCACTTTTCAGTGTGCAAAAGGCCTGCTCCATTTCCACTGTCCAACAAAATGCTCCACCCTCTTTTTCTGTTTTGAGTGCTGTCAATAATGGTTTTGCTGTTACTGAAAAACTCAGGTATCCAATGTCTACAATATGACAGTACTCCCAATACTTTCCGCAAATCTTTATATGTCTTGGGATATGGTATAGATTGCACTAATGATATGCGATCAATTGACAATGCTCTTCCCTCTTTTGACAAAACATAGCCCAAGTAGTCAACCTTTTGTTGTACATACTGCATCTTTGCCAGGGACACTTTATGATTATGCTTAGCCAAATGGGACAACACCAAAACAGTTGCTTCTCGGCACCCTTCCTGTGACTCTGCACTGATCAATATATCATCCACATACTGAACTAAGGACGTCCCTGTTGGTAGCATGAGTTCATCTAACTGGGCTTTTAATACCTGGCTAAAGATAGCTGGGCTTTCCGTGTAACCCTGCGGGGCTCTTGTAAAGCGGTATTGCCTTTGTCTCAAAGTAAAACTAAACAGATATATTGACTCTGGGGCAATGGGCAAACTAAAAAACGAGTTTTTCAAATCAATTACACTGAACCATTCAGCCGTGCTTGGTATTAGGGTCAAAATGCTGGCAATACTAGGTACCACTGGGAATCGTGGCTCCAGGATTTTGTTAATCTCTCTTAAATCAATAATAAACCGATAAGGCAGTGTCTCATCCCCTTTCTTGTGAACAGGAAGAACCGGAGAGTTGCAAGGACTATCATTACACTCTTCCACCACTCCCAGGGTTATCATATCACTCACAATCTTTACCAAGGTTTCTTCTACCTCCACAGATATCTTATATTGTTTTACTCTGGGGAGTCTAGCATCCTCTTTGAGTTTTATCACAATCGGGTCCACCAATAGTGTTCCTACGTCATTACCATGTGCCGCCCATAGATTCTCTGGAAGTTCCTGCAATTCCACTGCTAGAGGCTGACTGAGTGCCATTACAATGTGGTTACCTGGGTCATTTATGGTCATACGCACTCCGCTTGGAGAACAATAGATGGTTGCGTACAATGCTTTTAATGCATCAATTCCCAATAAGTTTTCTGGACATTTATCTGTCAGCAACCACCCATTGCTCCATTTCACCCCTTCCACCTCTACCTCTATCTCCTTACTTACTGGGGTCACTATGGGTTCCCCGCCAAACCCAATGGATGTTTTACTTGTTCCCGATAGTGGCGCTGAGGGGACGGTTTTAATATCTACCGAGCTGTTTGCAGCACCAGTATCCACCAAACATTTCACTACAGGATGCTGTCCCAGTGGCACAGATACATATGGACCCCTCTGATCGACTGGCACAAACACCGCTCCCCCAGCTCCACCTCGGCCCCTTCACAACAGACCACTAGATGGGTCTTGAAACTTCTCTGGTCTTTCCCCAAATAGCATGCAGTCCTCACCTTCACACTGTTCAAACTGTGCCATTTGCCTAAGCCCCTGATCAAACACGTTTGGCCCTGGTGGGGAGAAGTTCGCTCTTGGTCCTAGTGCCATCCCTTGCTGTTGCATGGTCTGCCCTTGTCCTCCTCGTGGGACGACCCTTCCTCGTCCTACACTTGCCGGACACTGGTTTTTCCAGTGACCTGGTTTTTTACAGAAGGCGCAAACATTTTGGGCCAGTCCATCCGGCTGTGAATATGTACTTAGCTGCCCTCCGCCCATACCTCGAGCGTTCCATTGTTGATTTCCATTCTGCTGGTTACCCCTAAACCCTTGGGAGCCCTGCTGTAACTGTTGCATTAATACCCTATTTTTAAGTTCCTTTTCTGCCCGAGTCTTTGTCTGGGTTTTTACTTGTTCACTACGCTCGTAATATCGCGCCATTTCTAGTATATCTTTGGGTGACCTCGACTGCCAAGTAGACTCAGCGCTCCTCAAACCTTTCTGAATCGGGTCATGTAATCCTTCCACGAAACTCCCAGCAAAATATCTCTGCCCTGTTTCAGTCGCTATGTCCAATCTGCTGTGAGCTTTGAATGCTGCCTCGAATCTCAGCAAATAAGCTGCAACATCCTCAGCGGGTCCTTGCGTCACTGCGGCTAATTTCTCCACGTTCACATCTTGGGGTTTTAATATCTCCTCAAGAGCTTTTAATACCCGTAACCCATGCCCTTTTACATTGAGAGATAGGGGTTCTTGGGGTTTCTAGCCATTGTCGTCGTCTTCTATGGTTTTCCATATTATTCCTAAATCATTTCTCTGCCTAAAGGGTACCCATATTTCTTCAGGGACCAACGCCATCATGATATTATCCACATCTTCTACTGTATACTGGCCTGGCCTAAATAGTTTCCTCATCTCCTTGTAAAACCCAGCAGGGTATATTTGTGGGTCAGGTATACTTTTAGTTATTTGCATAAGTTCCATACGGGTTAAGGGAACATATACATAGGTCTTTACTGGCTCATTATTGGGGTTATTACCTGGAGTGGGCTGACATTCTCGTAGTGGGAAACTTTTCTCGTGCCTATTTCCTTCTTCCTGTGTAGCTCTAGATTTCAGTTCTACAAAGGCTTTCAAGACCTTGTTGAACTGCCTCTTTCTTTTGCTTTGCTGGGGCTTAGCGTTCAGATCCACATCCAAACTTACCTCAGCTCCTAAGAAAGTTTCTGTTCCTGTCAAATCATATTTTTCCTCTTGTCCTTCCTGTTCAACCAAGTCTTGAGTGTCGTTAAACAGATGCTGGAGGCATGCTAATTGTTCTGCCCAGTTATGGGTCATTATTTCTTCCCCCGCTTTAGTAATTGATTCATTAATTGCGCATTTCTCTATTCTGTCTGCCAAATCCCTGCCTAACGGCTGGGCTTCTTCTAACCTCTTCTTCCTGTCAGCCCGTTTCTCTATGTTTTCTTTCACTCGTTGATCCTGCCTTCGTTCCCCTAGGTATATTTCTGTCATGATAAATTCCATGTACTCCCACAACTGTTTATTAGTACGGGCTACGTCTATTCCCTTTGTAGCATCACGGTAACTCCCGGGGAGATCTTCACTTACCCCACATTGTCTCCTGTTATAATCATAATCTTCAACTAGAGTTCTAGCTACTTGTTTAAATTCCACAGGCCTTAGTCTTCCCAGCATGTTCTTAACATCGTCTCCTATCCTTTCCTTATATATATCGTTCGCTATGGTCTTCAGCTCCTTTCGCCGTTCCTCACCTATCTGGGTGGTCCTTGTTAAACCTATATCAGTGACATCCGCACCATACTTCATGGGGTACTCACCCTCTTCCACGGCTCTAGGGGCTGAGGCCCCTGGGAATAATAAGTCATTTGTAATTATTTCGGCTTCCCGTGTTATGTCCTCATAGCGGGGCACCGGTACGGATGGGTACATACCTCCACTTTCCTTTATCAACATATGTCTATCCATTTGTTCACACTTCCCCTGTATTTCCTTATTCTCTAACTCCCTCGCCTTCTGATTTGCAGACCGCTTCTGCTGCTTTCTCATTTTTATTCTGTGCATTCTTCCTCCTAATCGCCTCTACCCGCCACAATCTTATAGCCTCAAACTGAGCCGGATGGACTCTTCGTTTTCCCAGTTCTATTTCTACGGTCGCTATAGCGTCCAGGTCAAATGTTCCATGTTCCATCCACTTGTGTTCAAGCAACCCTTTTGTGTATTCTACCCATTGTTTTAGGAACAAATTCGAATTCAACCCATATTTGATCAGCATTTCAAATGCTGGAGTTCCCTCAAGAGGGGCATAGTGTGGCTTCGCTATTCCCCTCCCACGGGAAGTCAAGTTTCCCATGATCCTTAAACCTTATACAATCAACATATATGCTACTAATTCCTTTTAACGGACCGGTCCTTACTTAAACATATTCATTTCATCCATTAATTACCCTTTTCATTAACGATCTACATAACAGATCTCAGACTAATACGTACCATATAACTGATACTCCTTTCTTTAACGGCCTTACCAACTGTATCCCTAAATCACTCACCTCCTGTGGGGTCTTCGCCTCGAAGTCTGCTGGACCCAAAGGGCGGCAGCCTGCTGTCCTGTCGTCCGGCGGAGCTGGCGGAGGAAGGGTAACGCGTTTGTGCAGTCAATGGTGCTTCTTCATTCATTGGGGCCCCGATACCTTTTACCCCTCCAGCCTCGCCCTGGAAGGCCTCACCCAGTGAAGGGCTGCCACACCTTTGGGTCCCTTCGTGGTCGCCAGTAAATGGGGGTACACTTTCGCTCACCCCACTTCCGTCAAAGGGGACCCCACTCCAAAAGACTCAGACGGCTGGTCAAGTCACAAAGGTTTATTTGTCAATCTTCCGCGGAAGGGCATGACTTCAGCGTCCTTGAGAGAATGGGGAAGTGAGCTGATAAGCATTAGGTCTGCAGGGTTTATATACATTTTCAAATATCATTGGTTCCAATCTCTAGCACGTGTACAAAGGAGTTTACAAAAGCATAGCAGTTAGTCACGTAATCTTCCTTCCCCCATCCCTCCTTCGTGCAGAAGAGTTCCTCGTAAACACACTCCTGGGGTGAGCTGATAAGCCTAAAACTGCACAGTCATTACACCCTTCTCGGCATCTCAGGGGCCCTCTTCAGGGAATCCACTTCTGCTGTTCATGACAATCTTGTATCTGTCGTGCCAGGCCTTTACCACCCTCTGCCCTTCCCTTCTTCTTGGAATTTGACATCTGTTAACAAGGAAACAAATTTTGCAACACTGCCTAGTCGCACCTAATCTCCCTTTTCTACTCTGGGGCTCTACAGGATTCATCTTGCTACAACATGTGCATGGACTTACTAATTTTTGTATCCACAGATCAAGAGACATTTTGGTGCCCCACATGGCGCAAAGACATTAAACAATTTGTGCTATCTTGTGGCATTTGTGCACAGAACAAAGTCAAGAAAAAGAAACCATCAGGTCTACTACAACCCCTGGACATTCCACCTACGGCCTGGCATATATTATCCCTCGATTTTATCACTGATCTTCCCCCCCCCCCCTGTAATGGATTCAACACCATTTTAGAGGTAGCGGACTTATTTTCCAAAATGGCCCACTTCATTCTGTTAAAAGGTTTACCCTCAGCTTCAACTCTGGTGAAGGAATTCCTAGAACAGGTTGTCCGAATACACGGATTCCCTTCTGTCCTAGTTTCGGATCGGGGCAGTCAGTTTATCTCCCAGTTTCGGAGAAAATGTTGCCAGTTAGCCCAAACTGGCGTAAGACTTTCGACCAGCCACCATCCTCAAACCGATGGTCAAACCAAGAGAACCAACCAAACGTTAGAGCAATACCTACGGTGCATGTTACACCAAATGGAAGGCAACTGAAGGACATTTTATGGATAACTGAATATGCCTACAACAACTCTTTGCACTCCAGCACAGGGCAAAGTCCATTCTACACAATATATGGAATGCATCCACAAACCTCTGAACTCAACCCACCTCAACACTTGGAGATGCCAGCAGTAAGCAGTTTACACACTACCATTACACAAGCCTTCAAAAAGGCGACAGAACATTTAAAGCAAGCAAATGAAAGATACAAGAAAACAGCAGATCAACACATGAGTGAAGCCCCAAGGTACCAGATCGAGACAAGGTTTGGCTAGCCTCAAGGCACATACCACTAAAAGGAACCCACACATTTAATCCCAGATATTTGGGACCATACACCATTAAGGCCATCATCAATCCAGTGGCAGTAAAATTGGAGTTAACTCCGAACATGCGAGTCCACCTGTTACGCTCACCTGGTTCCCACAGGGGCGTCGGTCGGACCCGGACTGCTGCGGCCTCCACCCACGTGATGCGTAGTGCAGCGATGACTGACTGGATATGCCCTCCTAATCTTGTCTGCTTGGCCCGTAGAAATATTCTCCTACAAGTGGAGAGATGGATTTAGCCACTTGTGGATTCAAGTGATAGCACCCCCACTGTCCTCCCCACTAATCACCTCTGAAGCGCCCTCTCAGCAATCTCACCTTATATTCTTGAAGGATGAGCCCTCCATCCTGCGAAGCACGCAGGGGCGCGTTGCTGACAAGTTACTTCACTGGCTTGAAGATATTGGAAGAGTTGTAGACGAATCCTGACTCCAAAAGATCCTGGCGAAGAGCCGTAAGTATATAGTTTGTAAGAGTTCAAAATGTCTGGAATTCACTCCTGTCCAATTCCTCTTTTATCTTGCAGCTTTGACCCAATAAGAAGATTGGCAGCTGAAAGCGCTCCGGTAAATGTCTGTGTTACCAACACTGTCCGGTAAATAATGCCAAGGGTTAAACTTTCTGCTTTCTCCTTTTCTTACAGGTGTGGCATAAGAAGATGTGGCGTGCTGATGAATAATACCTCCAGCGGTAAAATCAGGTAAGCATATGGCGGCCAAAGAGATTGTCTCTGTCTGTTCTCTCTGCTCACCTTGTTGTTTCTTGTCCCCCTTAGGTGCCGGGATTCGGCGATGTAGAGATGGAGACGGCGCCGGATCGAAGAGATGCTGCGTGGAACGGCGAGTTTGGCGCGGCGCTGTTGCTGGTGATGCGACGCGTTTAAAACAAAGTCTTTCCTCTGGTTTGAAGATGCGTTGAATCCGAAATCAGGTAAGAAATCAGGTAATACTCTTGTTCTAACCTTTGCTTCTTTCCTTCTTTCTAGGTGCTCCAGGTTCGAGGCGGGCCTGGCAGAAGGCTGGATGCTGCTGCTGACACGGTGAGCATTATGCTGCTGGATGCAGAATAACGCGAAGCGTGTGCTGCTCTTTAGGCGTGGTTTAAATAGCCTTCAAAGTAGTCCCAGGTAGGTATCCCTCCCCGACCACACCCGAGTAACAAAATAGTCCCTAAGGTAAAGTAGTCCCTTCCAGGCCTCACATGGGCTTGGATCTTCTTGCAGCATGGTCTGCATCAGGTAAGTGTGCACTTATGAGCCTGGCACCTATGGCGCCAGGACTGATGTATCATATGAGCCTGGCGCCATAGGTGCCAGGACTGAACCCAGACAGCCCCTAGCAGGGGTTGCTGGGTTTTCTCAAGGCGACATGATGCCTGCTCCCGGGGCTGATGGACGTGGTCTGGATGCCCGGAGGTATGCATCATGACACCACCCCGTATTTCATGTTTCTCTTTTGAAACCGGTACAACCAGGAACTAGGATAACGAAACCACCAAGACCAATCTTGGTAGATGGTGAACCAGAATTCGAGGTGAAAGACATTTTGGACTCAAAGTTGGTCTAATTGAAACCCTTCTATCTTGTTGACTGGAAAGGCTATGGTCCACAAGAAAGATCGTGGGAGCCAAGTAACTATGTTCATGCACCTCGTCTTGGAAACCGGTTCCATCGAAACCAGCGGGATGAACCACCTTGGGAGGGGCCTTGAGGGGGAGTGCTGTCACGGTGCTTGCCCCCCAGCCATCAGGAGCAGACCAGCCTGCCCAGGGTACTGGCACCCATGGGGACCTTTAAGGCTCCAAAGGATTTCCTAAGGGCTTCCTGGACTAAGTCCTGGTGCCGTTGGCCCCAGGCTCATAGTGCCTTCTCAGGCAAGGCAGGTTACCGAGTAACAGAACCATGTGCAGCCCAGTCTGAGGCTAGTTGAAGGGACTACTTTACCTGGGGACTATTTGATAGGGTGTGGTTGAAGGGACTACTTTACCTTGGAACTACTTCTGGGAAGCTATTTAAACCACACCCACAGAACAGAACACGCTTTGCGTTATTCTGCACTCCTGCAGCGTAACGCTCACCGTGTCTGCAAGCTCCAGTCCTGTCTTCAGCCACGCGTGTCCTGGTCATCGCAATCTGTGCCTGTAAAGGAAGGAGAGAGTAAAGATTAGAACAAGACCCTTGCCTGATTCTCCAACTTGATCGTCCGGGAGTCTCTGCATCTGCAGAAAAGGAACACCCGGTTAACCGCGCAGCGAAAGAACCACTTTAAAGACATTGAGCATTGCACAGCATGATACTCACCTGAATGTTGTTCGTTCTTGCGATCCAACGAGGCCCACGCACGCGATCGCCGTCCCGGAGCTGCCGCACCTGCTGAAAGGAAAAGAAAACATCAGGTGAGCTGCACCTCTCTAAAGATATTCAATCTCACACAGCATAGATACTCACCTGAAGCTGCATTTGCTTGCGGTTCCACGAGTCACCATCACACAATCTTTGCTCCGGAGGCACCGCACCTGCAGAATAGAAAAGGGACAGCAGATTAGTTGCACAGAAGAACAATATCGCATGTTTAGATATTATTGCATTGCGCAAACATAGAAACTTACCTTGGCATTCTACTCACCATTTCCGGAGGGGAGTCGCTTTTCATCTGATATATCCCAGAGGGGAATCTGCAAAGAAAAGGCCCAAGAGTGAACTTTGGGCAACCTGAACTCAGAATTCATGCTATCTAGTATTGGCATAAAGACTTACCTCAGAGTCATCGTTGTCTGGAACTCTGTCATAAAGCTACAGGATCAGTGAAATTAACTGGATCCCTGAATCTCGACGCACCCCGGCATACAGTCGCAGAATGGAGAGCTCGCCCTTCATAACATTACGGTGACACATAGGAGAAGGGGGCACAAGGAGGGAAGTGGAAGTCGGTCCTCCTCCTTACGGCTAGTTAACATATAATTTCAACCTATTAGGCAAATCTTCCTTCGTGCCAGAAAGACGAAACTAAGTGGGCAAGTGCAGTCATTCATCACTTCACTACGAGTCACGCTGGTGGAGACTGCGGCAGTCCAGCGCCCTTGTGGAGACCAGGTGAGTGCGTAACACCTGTACTTGGAGATGCACAGCTTCACCTCATTGATGAGCCCCAATACGTCTGAAAGATGTGTTTGGGGTTGCTTGTGGTTGCTTGTGGAACAGGGGATAGTTGCCTTGCAATACAGTGTTAGACTGCCCAGGTGGGTGGGAACAGACTACTATGCAAAGACAAATGTCTCCTCTAGTAAGGTATAGTGAGCTCACCCCCCACACCCTCAAGTATACAAATAATTAAACATTATCTAGATGCAGTTTCTTTGAATGCCTTGGATTTAGATGTTATTTTCAAGGTCATATTTCTATGTAAAATCTTTTAATTAGTTAAACAGATGCTAAAGTCTTGTTTGTGTCCGATCCATGAGAATAAGATTTTAAGCATATGCCAACCAATCCAATTGAACCCTTTGTAACTTAGGTGCAAAAATCCTTCATTGATCTATGCACTCTGAAAGGTCAGCTAGTAGGCACAAATACACAACCTTGCTTCATCCCAACAACTCCAAAAATCGCAAAACAATGCAGTTTGGGGTCTCAAACGCTCAGAGCACATCTCCCAAATCAGACGTGAAGCTCATTGACTCCCCGTCAAAGCCGGCATTGAATTCAAAGTGCTAGCCACCACTCATCACTGCCTCTACAACAATGCCCCCCCAATCTCACGCATCGCCTAAAAACCCACCCTGCGCTCCACCTCCTCCATCTCACTTAACACCCCCCAGATTCACTAGAAAACGATTGGGGGCTCCAGCTTCACCGTCATCACCACCACACTATGGAACACGCTTCCCCCCTCAATCAGAAATGAACCGTTCTACCTTGTGTTTCACAAACAAATCAAAATCCCTCTATTCAACAAATATGCACGATTCCCTATTGAACCACTGTGAATGTCCAATACTGCAACTCTGTACTGTTCTAACTTATGCATGTAATCTAGTGCCTTGATACCTCAGGGTCCTGGGCCCATATAACAAATGAAATAAATTAAAACTGTAGTGATCTTTTCAGACACTATGCCACCAGGAGTTAACCTTAATTGGACTTTAGTGTCAACAAGGTATTGCTGGATAAAATATAAAAGCGCTGGGTGAATTCCCTATTTAAAACGTTTAGGCCACACCCTTTAATACTCTAGTAAATGCAATAGAGAAGTCAAGACATTTAGCAAATAGTGAAGATTGTTTTCGAGCCTGAATTGTATTTGTCCTCGCATGTAACGAAAGAATATTAAAACTCATGGACATACATCATCTAAAACCAGTCTGGCAAAAAAAAAGGACATTTGGTTTAATCCACTGATTTTACTCTTGTGGGAGGTATTTAGCAGAGATCTTTGATACAGCTATTAGTCTGCAGTTGCCCAGCTAACTTGATTTCCCCTTTTTATTTGATGGAACTTGTGTACTGTTTTCCATAGTAGAGAATGATTCCTGTTTATATTACTGCTCTAAATAAATTGAGCAATCAATGCCCCCAATGAATGGGATCAGATCTTAGTAGAATATTACATATTTGGTCTGGTCAGGGTTTTTTTGTTTATTTGAGATTTCTTATCGTGACCGTTATTACATTAAGAGTAATTTTGGGACAGTAGCTCCTTTCAAAGTAACCTGCCTCCCTTGATCAGAATTCTTTCCAATTCCAAAATGGGCCACGATAACGGCTTTACAGAGTTCTGAGATAGGACTGGGTTGCCACAAATAAGTTGTCAAGTTAGACTGATGCACTAACTCCCAAAATGTACAATGCATATAAGTATCTAAAGCAAAGTGGCTTTTAACTTTAAGCTGCCCGGTAAGCTTACAATTAGAGGAATTATATTTTGAAGGCGTCCAAGATTGCACCAACACACTCCCAGATCAACCTATCTCATACTCCAGTGTGAGACAACAGCCAGAAGAAATATTTGTTTTATTTTATGCAGTGGTACAAATGCACCAGAAAAAGTAGTGGAACTGTAGTCCTGGCATGGGATAGGGTAGGCGGAAGCATAGTGCAACATGTGACAAGGTGTTGCAGCCAGCCATTGCAATAGTCTAGTGACTAGTAACTAAGGCTGCTATTACAACTTTACACGTACTGAGGACATGAATTGACAAATCCTCCATATAGAATGGTGAACATGGTCGTAAAAAGTAGAGGAATGGTAAACAGAAAAAAATGAAAGCATTGGAACACCTTTCCTGCTCACTTCGATCCCTGATTTTATGTTAAACTGTTTTAATACTGGGACAAATTACCATTCTAGTGGTATCATTGTGCCTAGGCTCATCTATGGAGTGGAATGCTGTGGTCTTGCTAGGCCTAACCTGACATTACTCTGCAGGAAGTAAGAAAATGAGTGAGGGGAAGATAAGAGGAGGGGAAAGCAGGAAGAAGATCCTACAAACACAGAGAGGGAGAGATGCACCAGTGGTAAGAATGTTTAGTGATGGTTTTCGTGTGTGTCAGTCCTATTAGGTGGACCATGTTTCTGCCAAAGGGAGGAGGCAAATATGTTGTAAAGTGTTGTGACAATTGGGTTGCATGTCCAAGGCCGATTTGGAGAATTGTGGTACTATGCAATGTAAGGTTATGCGCATGAGGCGCTCAACTGTGTGCTCGTTCAATCCTGGAAGTCTGGTGGCTAATTTGCCCGGGTGTGTCTATACTTTACACCCAAGTCAAACTCCAGAATGTTTATTCTATAACTGCAAAGCCTGAACTCAGAGTGGTACAGTCAAACATAGATTGTGCATAAAGGTGCACAGTGTTGATAACTGGAAGGAAGATAATGTATTCGTAAAACTCGTACTACAAAATTAAAAAGGCCTGGCATCTTGATGTCAAAAAGGTTAAGATTTTGATCCATGTCGCGTGGTGCAAGACTATTTTAGTTCACAGTGAGAGAGGGTGGTGTTGCCTTACTTAGAAGTAGGTTATCAAAGTATAGCAATAGTTAGCATTCTAGAATGAGAACATATTGCCTGACCTCCCAATGCAGGATGCATTCATTAGACTGTGTGAAAGGCGGAGGTGTATGTGTGACCAAACAAAGTAGGTAGTGAGAGAAGGGCCTGGCCTGCTCTATGCAGCAATAGACTGGTATCCTTCTCTCATGTTATGTTACTATGCTTTGACTGCTACCATGTGGCTAGCACATACTATGTACAGCACTGTATGCCACTGTAGGGCCCCTTCACATGACTGAGGAGCATGGAGAGAAGCTTGCAGTTCACAAGCCAACAAATGTAAACACCAGTGCACCCCAGAGCTGCACTGAGGGGGCCCTCAACCAGCCAGCAAACGTGGAGAGAATTGGCAGTAAGCAAAGGTGAATGTGCCCCTAAAGAGACTCATAGGCAAGAGAAATGGTGATCCAGAGCCTGTACACCTGGACATCCTTTTGTTTGGAATAAATATCAGTATATGGGGCAACAGAGAACAAGCCAGACAAGCATTCTTCATTCCCATGACATTCCCCCTTTCCAATTCCCCTGCACCACGTTCCTCGCTTATGTCAGTTATTGTCGTCATTAAAGCCACCAGTGCAAATCTTCTGTAGTCAAAAGCTTAGCTTGCCTGCTCCCTCCCTCTGCTGCATGTGAACTGAGGGGGCCCACGTCTCCAGACGTCACCCAAGTTCTTCAATCTTTATACGGAGACTCAGAGTCCTACTCCCAGATAAAGACTTTAGCATAAACTGATAAAGTGAAGACACCCAGACGTACCTCTAAGTTGCCTCCCCTAAATGTATCCCCTGCATAAAAGATTTCCTGACCACTGTTCTCCACCTACTGCAAACTACACATACACCACATATCTGCTTCTCTAAGAACACACTTATCGAATAACAGCAGAACATGGAGTACAATAGTTTGTCCCACAACCACATAACCTCTGCCAAATACCCTGTTTCTTCAATGAAAGAAAAATCTGCCAAATACCACAGCCAGAAAAGTATGAAAAGCACTTGGTACCAGATCTCATTCCCAAAGAAAATCAAATCCTATCTATCACTGAAAACGTACAATTGGTGGTGCACGTTTTCACCTCACAGCCTAAACTGCATATTCAAAGGTCTGCCCAATAAATCACAATCCCTTTTATACATGTAACAGGTGCAGCCACCCTCTTAATCACTGCTATTCTAAGTATGCCTATTTCTCAAAGATTGTTACCTCTGCATTCCCACTGCTTTTCAAGATCACACGTAGTTTTCAAGGTCGTTTTCATGAAGACCTCACAACAGGACCTTGCATGCCCTAAACAAGAACTCTCCATATCCTTGGAGCCCTACCCAACCATGTGGTGAAGTTATAGCTAGACCGAAAACTCACATTAAAAAAATATCCGAATTCCAGGCAAGCGCTTTTCTGGAGCATAAAACACCTTTCAATGAGACTTACAAGCTATCTTCACAAAGGATATTGACTCTTTCCTCTACACACAATACCGCTTATAACCCCATTGACCTGAAGGTACATTTGTTTATTTATTGTGGGCATTGTAAGGCAGTGCAATGGGAGAAGCCACTTCGTACCACACCATGAAGCACTCTAAAAATGTCCTGCTGTCTATGTAAATGAACTTTAAATAACGTACCCCAATATAAGTGACATCATAAAATAATCAGCATCTACCCGTCTGTATGTTCGTACAATAATCTGCCTAATTTTCATCTATGTACATCATTCTGCTGACTCTTGGGGGTAGCTCTGCACATTGAACTTACCCTAAATAAAAAAAATTAAAAAAAATGAAAATCACAGTGCAGATATACCTTCTGCAGGTTTAGATTGGGCAGCAACAATGTCCAGGACACAAGTCAAAGAAGAAGGGTTGTTCGCCATTAACTTGGAGAGAAGGCACAGCTAAAACGGCAAAATCCCAGGTCTGTTAATGGGAGACCAAGTTATTGCTATTTGTTACCAGTATCGAATACATACAACACGCATTCACTGGGCTACAACAGAGCAAACACTATGTATGCACCAACACACAGTGCATTGCCCTGTAACAATCCATGCGTCTCTAATACTAATCACAGTTGGAACATGTACACTTAGTTTAATGCTTTAGATTTGTGACACACTGGGCCTCATTACAAGTCCGGCGGGTTGCCGCCGGACTTGCAAGATTTACCGGCGCCTGGCTTGCCGGTAACACCAGGGGATTACAACCCCGGCGTTGCGGAAAGTCAGGCGCCAGTAATGTGTAAATCCCCATTCCCATTTGAGTCCCATACGACTGAATGGGAATGGGGACCACGGAAGCACTGGCACCATTAACAACAGTGCCAGTGCTTCCGTGTAACTCTGTGGGCGGGTGCCGTTCCGCCCCCCAGGTCTGACCCTGGCGGGCAGGACGGCACCCGCCCAGAGTCGTACTGTACCGGTCCGGTAACCGTTGTTACCGGACCGGCACAGTCATAATGAGGCCCACAGACTTTAATTTAATAATTGCCAACACGCCCTTAATTAAAAAAGGAAATCAGTGTTATATATTGTGCATTGCACAAACAAGGGGGGTCCTGAGAGTCCCTCTCTACCGGACTATATCCCGAGAGGGTCTCAACCAGATTCTTTAGCTCTCTATCCCTTTCACAGAAGAAATGTGCATTACATATCACTTGTTCAGAAGAGAATTGCCTGGCATTTCGGTGCTGGACTGCCTTCGGGCAGGACAAAGACTGATATGTAGTGGACATTTCTCTTCTGTGAAAGGATGGTGAGCAAAAGAATCGGGCTGAGACTCTAACCCGGGATATAGGCCGTTAGATAGAGACACTCCCAGAACCCCCCCTTACTTATGCATATTAAGTGGCTTTAGGTTTTCATCCCAAATTACTAGGGTAATCCAGACGTGGAACCCTTGCTCACTGTTAGAAAGGCACAGCTCCACCTCACTGGCAAGGCCCAACCATGCCAAAACACATGTCTGGGGTTGCTGTTGGTACTCTTGTTCAGAATAGAATTGCCTGGCATTTTGGTGCTGGACTGCCCTTGGGCAGGACAAAGACTAATATGTGGTCTTGCTGCAGGAAACGTTGCATTTATATATTGCTGGTAGCAACAATCGTATTTGGATACTGTGCTTTTTAACTAATTAGTGTATTTTAAGACGTACGATTTTAGGTTTTATAATACTTGCCATTTTCTGAACTGCGTATTTTGACAGAACTTCTGGACGTGCTGCCATATTACGGCATAGTTGTTTAGCTTAATCCGTAGTTTTTGAAGGCAGTCACATGCTTTGTAAGTGCCCAAGAACTACAAGAACCAAGTTTCTTGTAGTCCTCGGACCGTTAAATCTATCAGACAGGCGTGTTAGCGCAAGCGCTTTGGGGACGGTCTGTAGCGGTCCGTACAAGGTCCGGGAAGGTGCGGGCCTCTAACGTTCTTTACCTTTCAAAAATGGGACTGCAGGGGGTCCTTGAGGAAATACAACTTTCCCGGGAAGAATCTGAGGTAAGAAGCACCAGTCTAAGGGCAAACGCTGTCATCACTGCTATGACTCAGAAACAAAAAGCAGAAAACTTCAGTTGTAATGCCCTCTCTACCCCCGGCCTACTGCTTACTCTTGGCCGCCCAGTGATGGTTTTCCCCATTGAATCAGGCGCAAAACCTCATGGGATGACTCAGCTAAGGGTCAAGGCAGCAGAAATTTGTTCCAAAGGAACCAGAGAGGATGATAGTAATGAACAAACACATGTGTGCACCCATATCAAAGACAAAGGCAAACTGGCGTTATTACTTCTCCTGGACCTCTCTGCTGCTTTTGATCTTGTCAATCACAAAATTCTCTGCCATCACCTCAAATCAGCCGCACATTTCTCAGAAAATGCCTCTACTTGGATCAGATACTTCCTTGATAATAGATCAATGCGCGTGTTTTCCCCACTTGCGGCCGCACCACCCGCTCCGGTTTCTTGTGGTGTGCCTCAAGGGTCTTGTGTCTCGCCCACGTTATATAACGTGTTTACCAAACCCCTTTTTGATATTCTGGACCATTTGGGCGTCACGTATACTAATTACGCTGACGACACCCAGATACTAATCCCCATCACAGGAGACTACACAACTGACTCCCTCGCCATCAACGCCATCTACCAGGTCATCCAAGCGTGGATGGCCCAACACGGCCTCTGCCTAAATGATGAAAAGACAGAGCACCTCATTCTTGGTTCACCACAAAAACTCACTAAACTTGACCCTGCTTTCAAGTCTTTCACCATTGATGGGAACACCATCCCTATTGCTAAGGACACGAAAACCCTAGGGATTTACATTGACTCAACCCTATCCTTGACTAGACAGTCCAACGCAGTCTCATCTGCAGCAGCGTATACTTGCAAGCTCATCACCGCCTGTCGCCCGTTCCTAACCACAGCCAACTGCGTAACCTTGGCCAGGACCCTCGTACTATCCAAGGTCGACTACTGTAATGCCCTCTATCTAGGTACTAATCTCTGCAATCTAAACAAGCTACAAATTGTCCAAAACAATGCGATCAGAGCGGCCCTTAACATTCCTAGGCGCCAGCATATATCTGACACCAGGCGCAACCTGCACTGGCTCTCTATCCCACATCGCATCTCCTTGAAGTCCCTGGCTCTCACACACAAATGCCTCCACAACCAAGCCCCTCGCTACCTGGCAAACAGATTCTCTTTCCACAATTCCACCAGACCTCGCAGAGCGGCCCAAGCCAACTGCCTTGTCATCCCGCGTTTTAATCTCCAAAGATCAGGTGGAACCAGCTGCCCCATCCTGGCAGCCAAACTTTGGAACTCACTCCCCAATGACCTTAGAGCAGAACCTTCCTTCCTGAAATTCAAACACCTTACCAAAGCCTGGCTATCCGCCCAAGACAGCTAACACTAGTTTACTGCCCTACTTGCACTTTGACCTACTCTGCATCCCTTATTAACTACCCTGTAAATCACTGCCTTATCGATATTCGCTTGAATGTATATTCTGTAAATTCTCCTGTAATACTCTGTCACATTGCCTTGTCATGCTTTCATCTTGTTGTAACTAAGTTAAGCGCCCGGTTGCCCCTGGGCCTGGTGCGCTATAGAAATAAATAAAATACAAAATACATACTACACTCACCCCCCCCCACTCATACGGCCCCTAATATGTCCCTAAACACTGGCATCATCCATCCCTGTGAGGTAGTTTTAAGACCCACGGGAGTGGAGAGCCCCTGGAACAAAGCACTTAGGCAACAAAAGTCTCATGGGCTAATATTAGGAAGCTTAACTGCTGTCTATTAAACATTCGCTCTCTTATAAAACATGCAGTTGAAATGTATTTTATTTCGTTTTTATTATTTTTTTATTGGTTTTCAGCATACAACCATACATTTTCGTATATACCACAAGACTTGGTACACTAATTTTGTCATACTGTCGTATGCAATTTCTTTTTTGCTCCTTGCCCCCACCCCTTGGCCTACACCGCACAGCTTCCATATTTTGTTCCGTTAAGCAAGATCTCCCAGCCTCCCCTCCTACCCATTTCCAGTGCCGCTCAAATTTGCCTGGTCCTGCAAAGATAGCTCAACCACCATTTGTATCCATGCCACCAGTGCCCCTCCCTTAGTTTCTTCTTGGCTACATCTGGTCTCTTGCCATACCACCGTTTCTGCATTCGCTCACTTTATAAAGTCTATCGACTGCGGTTGAAATTTCAGACCTAATCTTGGAGAAAAATGTGGATATTTTATTCATCACCGAAACCTGGATGACTAAATCCATGCGTCATGCCATGTTACTGGCCACTCCTGATGGGTTCGTAGCACTTCCTGTTCATCGGGAGGAGAGTAGAGGGAGGGTGACTATTATTTTTAAGCAAATTCTGAGACTTTACATTTCCAATAACCCAAACATAGAAAGCTGTGAAGCAATAATGGTGAAACTTAATGTAAACTCAACATCCTCTATTAGCCTGTTGCTACTGTATCACCCACCGAGATCTACTCCTTTGTTTGAGGAACAGCTAATGGCCCACATAGTTAACAAGACTCAGCTTCGTTTGCTGTCCTTGGAGACTTTAATCTTTGGGAAAATAACCCACTAGATGAGGAGGCCAAAGGCCTGAAATTGTCACTGGAATCCATTGGCTTTAAACAACTAGTCCAAGCTCCAACAAACAGCGATGGTAACATCCTAGATTAGATAGTGGTAAAAAACCAAGAAGTAATTATCTCTTCAATCTTGGAATCTGCCTGGTCCGATCATTGTTTGATAAACTTTGCTCAATGCAACCACCTCAAGTATCACTACCAGTCAGGAACAAGCTACTCATGTCCTGGAGGAATCTTGAAAACATGACCAGTGAAGCCTTTAAAGAGAAGGTAGCACTGCTACTGCCATCATTACAGGACTATATTTCTCTTGATAATTTCACACATTTATTTAGAAAGGTCACCAATCAAGCGTTCGATACTCTCCCCCCCCCCCCTTAAACCTGCCAAGGCCAACAAATCTACAGACCAAAATAAATGGTTTTCTGAGGAAATCTTAGAAGCCAGGAGAACCAAGCACAAAGCAGAACGTACCTGCAGAAAAGCTCCCTCAGCAGAGTCAATTATAAACTGGTTGTAAAAACGTATAAATGAACAATCATCAAAGCTAAAGCCGAAAAATTTAACGAGACAATTCAGCAAACAAAATCCCAGCCAAAAGAGATATTCACAATTTTACAGGAACTGAAAAATGCCCCAGCTTAGTTGTCAGGAGCAAGAAAGTAATGCATGGTGTCAAGCCATACATGATGGTTTTACCCCAAAAAACGGAAAAACACCAGCATGCCTTCAGAGACCAGAAAAACCTACTCTCAGATGATGAAATAACATTCAAATCCATAGGTCCTCCGAAGCAAAACAATCTCAAGATTTTCACTTTTGGAAAAGGTATCCCAGACTGAGGTCTTAGAGGTCATTCATAATCTGAAACCCTCCTCATGCAAATGGGAAATTTTTCCGGCCAAACGGTTTAAGGATTTTGCGGATACATTAGCTCCCTGGGTTACTCGTTTTGTGAACAGTCCTTTGATGAACCATGTGTGTCTGGAAATATTAAAAAAGCCTCGATTACTCCACTCATAAAAAAAGAATAATATAAATCCTTCAGTCCCAGGAAATGTTAGGCCTATTACAAATGTGCCGTTCCTGTTAAAAATAATTCACAGGATCGCATATCTACAATATAAGAAGTTTATAGAAAATAAAAATATACTTGCGGACGAGCAGTCAGGTTTTTGTGCCAACCGTGGCACTGAGTCAGCCCTTCCAGATCTTCAGGCGAATATCGCCACTATCTTAGAAAAAGGAAATACAGCTTTGCTCCTGTTGCTGGATCTTTCTTCTGCGTTTGATCTGATTGATCATGATATTCTAGCAGAAAGGTTAATAACAGTTGGTGGATGCTCCTCATCTGCAGCTAAATGGTTCCAGTCCTTTCTTGGACCTAGAATGGCGGCTGTGTCAAAGGGAAATTTCACTTCCCTAAAAACCCTGCTGTTATGTGGTGACCCCCCTGCTTTTCAATATCTACTCGTAGTTTCTTTGTGATATGCTACTAACACTGGGTGTTAAGATTCACAAACTACGGTCATGGCACCCAAATGGTCTTTGAGCTATCAGGTGACTACGACAAGGACGCTCAAAGAGTCAGGGAGGTGTTTCACGGTATACAAAAATGGATGGCCGACAAACTCATTAGCTTTAAATGAAGGAAAAACAGAGCTACTGATAATTGGTACCCCTCAAAGGCAAAAAAAAACTAGATGCCCAATGCAGAAGCTTTAACATCAATGATAATAATATTCTGGTATCACATCACTTTAAAACGCTAGGAGTCTTTATGGACTCACATCTCTCTTTTAAGGAGGCATGCTTCCCATCTAAAATCCACATGTGCTTTTTACTCATTGTGGCAAATCCGCCCATATCTGACCGAACAAAATCTTGCTCTGATCGCTGGTGCCATAATAAACTCCAAATTAGACTACCGTAATAGTCTATTAATGGGTACCTCGAAGTCTAACATTATAGGAATGCAGACAATACAAAATGGAGCAGTCAGGGCAGTTGTTGTTCTAAGCCGACGCTCCAAGATCTCAGTAGCAAGGAGAAAGTTACATTGGCTCCCAGTTAAACATTGGATAACATTAAAGGATGCAGTAATGGTCTTTAATTTAATTGCCTAGCAGGTACCGCATTGAAATATCTAGTCATAAGATAAGGAAAGCGCCCATCAGAAGAAATGTTCGATCAAACAATAATTATGTTGTATCAACCCTGACAAATCCTCAAAAGAGTTGGTGGTACTAACTTCATTTTCTGGGCACCCTTGGTCTGGAACTCCCTCCCGCTTCCTATGAAAAACTGTGTGTCCCTGAATATTTTAAAGAAACAACTTAAGACCTGGCTGTTTGATGAAGGAACAGTTTAACTAATTGTCTACCCCCTCTGACTTCCTGGACATTAGAATCCGTTTGTACCAATGTTGTCTGTATGTTGTCTCCGTCTTTGTGAGCGCTGTGAGACCTGCGGGCAAACCGCGCTATATAAAAATCAATATAGATAGATGGATAGTAGTGGAAATTTCTCTTCTGTGAAAGGATGATGAGCTATAGAATCTGGTTGAGACTCTAACCCGGGATATAGGCTGGTAGATAGAGGCACTCCCAGAACCCCCTTACATGTATATTGTGCATTACCATACCCTAACAGTGATGGGCATTTTATAAGCGAGTGAACTATCAGAACAAAGAAAAAGAACGCCATCAAGACAAACAAGTTACTCTCTTAATGTTCTTTCGATGGGATGGTCCGACGACGTCTTCCATATCTATGACAGTAATCACCAAAGCTGTGCTGCTTCGGAAAATCTTTGGCGTCTGCGTCCTGCGTCGATGACGTCGATACGCCGCCCTCGAGTACCACCTCCGACGGCCGACGTCACTGGATGTAGGACGCACGAGGCCCGTAGCCTCAGTTGTAGTTTTTTCCCAGAACGTGTGCCACCCGTCTTCTGCCAGTCTGACACACAAAGCCTTGTGGAAACGTAAGCTGCAATCGCATAAGAAATTCTGTAGCGGGGAAGGTAGTGAGGGAGCGATATGGAATATGTCGTCGGACCATCCCATCGAAAGAACGTTACCAGGTAAGAGAGTAACTTGTTCTTCAAGGGGATTGGGTCCTCTGATGTATTCCATATCTATGACAGACTCCCAAAGCAGTACCAATGCAAGGAGGTGGGAAAAAGAATTTAGAAAACAGAAATTTAGCATTCCTAATCAAATTGCGGAGTAAAGGACCGCCTTGCTAAAGGCCAGATCCTGCCCCCGGATGGAATCGAGGGAATAGTGACGTACAAAAGCATGTACCGAAGCCCAGGTGGCTGCATCACAGATGTTACAAATAGGAACACCCCTCTGCAGGGCAGTAGAGGCAGCCATACCCCTGGTAGAATGGGCCGTAAGCCGACCGGTGGGTCCTTACCCGCCAAGTGGTAACACTCAGAGATAGCCAAAATAATCCAGCGAGACAAGGTCTTTTTCGTCACAGCCTGTCCCAAACGCTTTCCAGCGTAACCAATAAAGAGCTGATCTTCCACTCTGACCCGGGAAATGCGTGAAATATAAAAGCTTAAAGCTCTCCTAGGATCAAGCCTATGGAGCCTCTCCTCTTCCTTACCAGGATGTGGAGGAGGATAAAATGCAGGAAGAACAACCTTCTGGCCTAAATGAAATTCCGACATGACCTTCGGAAGAAAAGAAGGACGAACTCTAAGGACAACCCTGTCCTTATGAAACACAGTGAAGGGTGGCTTAACTGAAAGTGCCTGTAACTCACTCACTCTACGAGCGGAAGTGACCGCAACTAAAAATACAGTTTTCAGAGTTAACAGTCTCAAAGGGAATGAATGCAAAGGCTCAAACGCAGCACCCATCAGAAACTTGAGAACAAGGTTCAAATCCCAACCGGGCACCTGGAAAGGTGACGGATGGAACACATTAGTGAGCCCTTTCAGAAACTGAGAAATTAAAGGAATTTTAAAATAGGAACACTCTTCAGACGAGCGCTTAAATATGGACAGCGCCGCCAGGTAACCTTTAATGGTACCCATTTGAAGGCCCCTGTGGACCAAAGAAAGCAAAAAAGACAGAACCATGGGAATTTCACATGCAAAAGGATCCACATTCTTAACCCTGCACCAGTCGCAGAACTTCCTCCAACGGCAACGGTACAGAGACTTTGTTGCGGGCCTTCTGGCCGAAAGCAACACCTCCATCACGTCTTCAGGGAGGTCCCAATCCTTATACCTCAACCTTTCAAAAACTAAGCGTGAAGGTTGAGGGACCTGACCTCTGGATGGAGAACCTGACCCCCCTCCCGTGAGAGCAGATCGTCTCGGTAGGGAAGACGACGTGGAGGGCAGATGGACAAGTCGAGAAGGTCCGGATACCACGTCCTCCGGGCCCACGCCGGAGCAATGAGGATCATCCAGGAACCGAACCTCTATAACCTCCGCAGTACTTGCAGGATGATGGGGACTGGAGGAAACGCGTACAGCAGTGGGAATGACCACTCCACCACAAACTCGTCTCCTAAGGCTCCATTTGGAGGAAATTCCAGCAAGCAGAACCTCTCACACTTCCGGTTGACACTGGAGGCGAAGAGACCCACATGAGGGGTCCCCCAAAGGGCGAAGATCTCCAGGAGAATCTCCTGAGCCAACTCCCACTCATGAGGGATCGCGCTCTGCCTGCTCAGAGCGTCCGCCGTCTCGTTTTCGTCTCCTGCCAGATGAACTGCCGAGATTGAAACTTCCTGCTGGATTGTCCAGAACCAGAGCTGCATCACCAACCTGCACAGAGGAAGTGACCCTGCCCCCCCCCTTTTTGTTAAGGTAGTGCATGGCCACTGTGTTGTCCGTCAGGATCAGGACATTCTTTCTTCGCACAGTCGGCAGAAAAGCTTTCAGGGCTAGCCTGACGGCCCTCAGCTCCAACAGATTGATATGGAGTCTGGACTCCGACGGAGACCAATGACCGCTGACTGTCAACTCGTTGGCATGAGCTCCCCATCCCGTGAGGGATGCGTCCGTCAAGATCGTCACCTCCGGCCAGGGCAGCCAAAAGGGAGCACCCCTCATCAGATTGCCTTCGTCGGCCCACCACAGAAGGTCCTGGGCGACCGCAGACGGCACCTGAACAGGGTCAGACATCCTGAAGTTGAAGGGCCTGGAGGACTTGAGAAAGAGTAACCATCTTGAACTTGTCCTTCTTGAGGAGTTTGTTCAAACTGTGCAAGTCCATGATGGGTCTCAATCCCCCGTCTTTCTTGGAAATCAAAAAATAGGGGGAATACCATCCCTTGTTCCTCTCCACTACAAGCACCAGTTCTATGGCGCCTTTCTCCAGCAGGGATTGAATTTCCTGCGCAAGGAGCGGATCCGGACTCTTCAAAGAGAGATTCCCCAGTGGATTGTCTTGAGGCCTCTGCCAGAAAGGAAGACAGTAGCCGTGGGTGATGATCTCCAGAACCCACACATCTGAAGTAATGGCGCGCCACTCTGCAAGATGCTGCGCCAGCCTTCCCCCAACCGGCGAACCATGGGACATGGCCTCATGACTGAGCTGAAGCGGCTGCGGCGTTGCCTGAGGGCAAAGAGGCAACAGCCCGAGCGGCCTTGGCACCTCGAGTACCTTGTTTTCCACCTCTGGCACTCCTACGGTGGCCCCTTTGACTGGCAGCTCCTCTCGCTTTACCAAAGGATGAGTAATAACGAAAGGAACCTCCCCTCCATTGCTGTCCCCTAGCACGAAAATGCGAAGGTTGTCGAACTGCAGCACCCAACGACTTTGCTGCAGCTTTTGAGGTCTGCAACCTCTCAAGGCTCTCGTCAGCCTTGCTGCCAAAAAGATGTTCCCCGTCAAAGGGCATGTTGAGGAGCCGAGCCTGCACATCAGGAGCAAACCCCGACTTTCGCAACCACGCAAACCTGCGTATCACGGTGCTCGCCACCATGGACCGGCTGAGGCAATCTGCCATGTCCAAACCCGACTGAACGGCCTCACACATAGCATCCTTGCCATCCTGAACCATGGCAAGGAAACCATCACGTTCATCCCCTTCGGGTATACGTTCAGCCGCCAAGGAAACACAGTTCCACAGAGTGTGCGTGAAACGAGACAAGGCACAAATGGAGTTGGCCGCCTGAAGCGCCAGAAAACATTTTCTTCGCCCAGCCATCAAAACGCTTGTCGTCCCCATCAGGAGGGATGGTAGGGTACGACGCCCGCTTTGCCGGGGCCGTAGCCGCCTGCAACACCAAACTCTCCGAAGTAGGGTGCTTGGACAAGTAGCAGGGGTCACTACTGGCTGGGCGGTATTTTCGCGGCAAAGACTTACTCACTGCCGGGAGACTCTCCGGAGCAGTCCAAGCCGACGCCACCCTTCGCTGTAGAGCGATATGAAATGGAAGTACCGGGTCAGTTGGTGGACCAATGTCGAGGATATCCGTAAGGTCATCCTGAACAAATTCCCCTGTGGGAGCAGACCATCTTAAGTACTCGGTGACCCGCAACATAAGGCGCCGGTACGAAGAATTGGCATGAGTGCCAGGCTCAGGCCTACAAAACTCCACCTCCGGAGAGGTGTCTTGCCCACTAGCATCATGCAGGGACTGCCTCAGGTCCTCAAACTGGCTATGGCCCGAGAGAATCTCGTCAGGCACCGTGTCAGGCACCATGCCATCATCAGAGCCCTCATCCACCTCCGAAATGAATTCCAGGTGGCGGTAAGAAGGCACAGAACTGGAACCAAAGCCATGCTTGACCTTGGCCAAAGCCTTTCTAGGTGGTTCCCTCGAGCCACGGGGTACCCCCGTCGACACAGCCCCGAAAGGTGCCGAGGGCGTCAAGAGAATCAGCGTCGACGACAGATGCGGCGCCGACAGCATCGACGCCGTCGACACAGGCCTCGAAGGCGGAGCCCCGAGCGTGTCCCTCGACATCCTGGCGCGTAAGGCGTCGACGACTTCCTCGGAGGCCGAGCCTCGAGAGAGTCCGTCGACGACCTCGGCGCCACAGGCGTTGATGTCTTCCTCGAAGACCTCACAGGTTCACGCGGTCTCGAGCGCGTCGAGGACCGGGACCTGGACCGGTCATGCAGAGAACGATTCCCCTTGTCCGAGCGGGACCTTTCCCATGAATTGTGACAACCACCCGAGCCCGAAGGCGTGCGAGCGTCGTCTCTCGGCTGATCACAACCGACCCCACTCGGAGGCGCGGACGGACCAGTGCCCTGCGATTCGAGAATCGGCAACATTTTCTTCCCGAAGGAAGCCCATTCCTCCGGTGTCGCATGCTTGGTGGGGTAAGCGACCCGCTGACGGGCAGAGCCCTCAGATGAGGAAGAGGAAGGCGACCGATGACGGTGCTTCCGGGAGTGCCTCGAAGAGGCAGAGGAGTGGCGAGACCCACTGGACTTCCGACGACGACGACGCGGAGAGTCGCCCCTTGAGTCGTCCGTCGAAAGCCCCGCAGACCTCGACTTCCGGGGCTTGGATACCTTACCTACCGATAACAACTTCTTGTGCTCCCGCAAGGCTTTCAACGTGAGCGACTGGCAGTCGACACAGTCATCCGTGTCATGGGCCTCCCCGAGGCACCAGAGGCAGGCGTCGTGCGAATCCATGACCGACATCTTGGACCACAGTCCCCGCACTTCTTAAAGCCCGGATGCAAAGAAATATTTCACAGAACTCCAAAGAGTTGAGGCGCGCCGTGATTCCCGAAGCAAACACGTTCGCGGAAAAAACGGAACTGAGGCTACGGGCGTCGTGCGTCCTACTTATAACATCCAGTGACGTCGGCCATTGGAGGAGGTCCTCGAGGGCGGCCTATTGACAGCATCGACGCAGGAGCCGAAGATTTTCCGAAGCAGCACAGCTGTGGTGATTACCGTCATAGATATGGAATTCGTCGGAGGACCCAATCCCCACGAGGTTTTCAAGCAAAATACCCCAGCAAAGTTGGTTTTGGCAACAGTAGCTTTGTCTTGTCAATAAATCATTTTCCAGGTGATCAATACCTAACATGTACAAGATATCTGGTAAAGGTGGGCTGGATGGAACAGACGAGAAAGCAGCCTTGGGGATGGAGCACGTACATTAATGCTGGGGTTAAGAGTAACCAAACTGTACTGCTGCTCTATACCCAGTTGATTCGTTACAAGCTTCTCACTTACACTTCACTCCTTAATTTCGTGCTATCTCCAGCCACTTGACTTTTAAGAAGTCAAAGATAATCTGTTTTCTAACTTTGATCCATGGGTAGGTCCACCTCAGCCTACCATGTGATACCAGGGTCATTGCGTGCACAAAGCAAACAAGGTAATGTCACCTAAACAAGTGGCTTGCTTTCTTTATAAAGGGAACTCTCAGCGCACAACTAAGACGCACAGTTTCTAGACAGCCGCATGCTGTCTGTCTGCATTGCCATGTCCTCTCTGCCCTCGAAAAAACAGATTTCCAAACTTCATTCAGCAAATTGCGTCATGAAGTGCATGTATTCTGGCAGCCTTTTGTTCCATTGCCCCAAGTTTAATTTTTTTTATTGTATTCCTTTACCATGTGCTCTGGGGTTCATCTGCCCATCACTCAGGTGGTGGCAATGTCCACCTGAACGAGCAAGACTTTTAGGATAAATGTGCTAATCCAACATCTGTTACAGCTGAACTGAAAACACTCTGCTGGTATCGATCCATGTCATGAATCATGTTTGTGACTCTCTAAATCCACCTCTGCCCCACCAGAGTACGCTTTGGACTTTAAGAACATTAAAGATCCCTCACTAATTGTAGTGTGCGCACTGTAGCAGGCAAAATCGTTGGCACCCTGAGCATCTTCAAATTAAAAAGAATATCCACCATTTAACCTATTCACCTCTTCTGCTCAACAAGTAGCATGAGTAAAGGAAGAGAGCAGTGGAGGGTGTGCCTACAATTAGAGACAAAACCGTGGGTTTGGGGCTTATAAGCACAAAATTACAAAGAGTTTTGCAGGCTTCTATAAAGTTCTTATCAGCTCTCCAGAAGACAATGCCAAAGACAGAAATGCACGGGTAAGTGATTTAAGGGTTCCCAATATAAATATTTCCACCATAGAGGAATTGGAAGAAGAAATAACTGAGCAAGAGACTGTTGCAGCTATCAGAGAGATTAAAAACCATAAAGCAGCAGGCGGAGGAAGTTGCATGAAATTTTACCAAGACAGGTAAATGATAGTGCCCCACTAACACAAAAAGTAAAGAAAAGGTAAAAAGTAATGGAAACTTCAAGCTGCTTTTTTCAGATTTGAATTAATCAATTCAACTCGGAGGGCAGAGGCTTCAAAAGGGTTGCTGCCATCTTGGAATTGGTCTGAAGCTGGAGGCTGCTGGGCCCTGCACTGGCTGCCCAGTGGTGGTCCATGAATTCTTAGATCCCTGTGCACCATGCATTATTGTTTTGCAGCATGAAATGAGCATCTTTGTGGTGTGGTCACCCCTTTAATCATGAAGGTCGGTGAGCAAGTGTCCGAACCTTCCATTCATGAGTTCCCACCTGGGTTAGTTACTCCTGTGTTAGACTAGAATTTGCTTCTGCTTCACCTGCGGGTACAGGGATAGCGTTTGCAGTCTGTGTACCTGGTGTTGTGTTTTGGAGGGCTGTTGATGCTTTTCCCCTAATGATTTCATTAGAGATGAGTGGCCCGCTGCTCTTGGGATCACCATCTGGGTTTACATATGATCTGTACTATGAGTACTATGAGGAATACCCATTTCTTACAACCATATTTGGTACTGTATTTTGGTGTGTTATCACCAAGGGATCCCTCCAAGAGGGGGTTAGAGTTCTGGCCTTCCCCATGTACCATATCCAGGAGTTGCATCACAGAGTGGGCGGTGTCCTCTGGCACCTAAAGCTACGCAGCCCTCTGTCAGGGTGGTCAAACAGATGACCTCATCACAACTGGTTATTACAATGATCTAAAGTGGGGGGGCTTCCCATTTTATTATCATTGTGATCTCTCCCAAAGTGTCATTGAATTTAACACGTTGTACAAATGTGGCTTAGTTCTAGTTGGAGCAGCACATAGTAGATGACTGATCTTTTAGTGCCCCCCCCCTCCTTTGGTGAACCACGGTCTTTCAGTTTAATCATGAGATGAGGCAATGACCGTGGCAAATAAAGAACCATACTGGACACATGGAGAAAAAGCAGGGCCTTTAAAACCGAGGTTGCTATATTAGCTCCAATGCTCTATGGTCTGCATACCAACAACATGTTTGGAGCCACAACTCCAGACTGTTCAAAAATTGAATATTTTCCAACACCAATTCCATGCTGATAATACTATACTAACAGCGCAGGTGGGCAATACCTTACAGAAATAGCTAGAAGCAGAATAAGACTACTGCAGAGAGAATACATTATATCTCAAAGGAAAGAACAAAATAATGAGATGGCTTAAAGGAATTGGTTACCCACGCAAACTCTAACCCTAAAACGACAATGGTTTTGCAAGCCAAATATTGAAGCATCCTTGCTTGCATATGGCTGGGAAATTTGTAACCAAAATATGAACTTGGTGGTCCTTGAACGGAACATCTGGATAACAATCTTAAAAGTCTGTGAAGGCAATCATGGAGACATACATAGGATATGAAACTATAACCTATAAAATACAGAATTCACACGGTACAGTAAATCCATGCAATAAAGAGCCAAAAGTAGCAGCTACAAGCTAATAGATGAAACATGCGGGGAACTGGCAACACAAGCCAATTAGGAATAATTGACTTTATAGGATGATACAACTTATACACGCTAGAGGCTTACATCCTATCCTGGAATCAATCCATGACATCACGGACACAAGGAGCACCAAGCAAGCAGTATAAGAAAATATTGAGATAATAAACACAGATTAAACAGACACATGCAACTGATCAACTAACATAGAACGCCTGAAATAATTAACCCTGGGCAACAAATGCAACCCTATCTTTAGGGTGACCAGATTTAAAAATAAAAAGCTGGGAAAAGCCAACTGCCTACAAGTATGCCTTCAATCTGATGCATGACTACAATACCTACAGTTCAGTAGTGGGAAATGGGGTGTGGGTGGGTGGGCGAGGATCCAGTCATTCGCTTAGGTATACACTGTGCAGATTTGGCTGAGAGTGTAAGCATGTTTGAAACAAAGGAACCATTTCTCTAATTGCTGTTTAAGGCCTTGCTGTAAAGCCCTTTCCCAGGCTCTCTCTATGACACAATCAGTTAATGCAAGTGGTTGATTGAAAGGTTGGGGAACCAAGTCCGCCACTAGATGGCTTGTGTGTCAATGCAGTATTGCCAAACTAAGAAAGTTTATTTGGTTGGAGGCAGATGTGACGGGTTATAGAGCAGTGATTCTGTCAGATAACTCCTATTCCTCAAAACCAGGGCAGAGTTTTAAAGTGGACACAAATCTTGGGACAAAGGTCCCAATTCCGGCATAGGCCTGGCAAAACTGGGATGTCTGGTCACCCTACCTATTTGGGTGACCTCAACAGTAAGGCAAGAAGACCGTTACTCAAAGCTAGAGCAAATATCAATGTGAATGCAATGGTGAACCCATGAGATCATAATAGGGCAAAGACTGCAATGCCACAAATAAGAATCTATTATGTCCATCTTATGATCAAATAAGGAGCAATAATCCCACATTTGAGAGCAGAGGATTGAGTCTATTAATGAAGGAGCTCTCCCATTTTCAGTGAGACCAGAGAAAGCAAAAGCAGTCAGAAATGATATGCAAGGAATGTTGACATCAAGAAGCTAGTTTGAGCAAGTATGAGACAGCGATTGGCTCAGCGATAGGAGCAACGCACAACCCTCAATACTACCTATCATGTTCTTACTTTTTTCCTCCCTTTTTTTCCCCATTATAAAACAAAATTGTATTTTGAAATATAAAGTGTATCCTTGTACACGAAAGGCATGATAGCAGAAAATGTTTGTAACAAAACAGACAGGGAGAGTAGGCATGTAAATAGGGTGCAATTAGCGCCACTGATTTGGATGTGGAAAGTTGGACCAAAGTAAGAAGACAGCAAAAGGAAAAGCACAATCACTACTGTTAATGATCGGATCAAGCCAATCAAAGCCATAAATAGCAAACACCTTATCATAATAGAGCAATATATCCTGATTGCACAAACAAATGACTGCATCATTTGGATTGAAAAATGGCCAAAATAATATTGAATATATCAAATGGATTTATCCCAAGGTTTCTTTGCTGGACTAGGAGATCAAAACCAACATAAATAGTCCTCTAGCAAAGCAGATATTAAAAACTATTTTTAAACACATAGAATGCTGGAAGATGCATGCAAAGCAACAATTAAACTATGTGCTGTGTACATTTGGTATTTTTCTCAAGAATTCAAGTGTGCATTTGCCCTGATTTCTCAACATGTCGATCGAGACAGTCAGGATTTACAAATTACCTGCTTCCACTCCTTGCCAAAACAAGAGGTTACTCAGTATGCAACTCTGATGACTGTAGATCAATGAAGTGGATTTTCACTCATTCTTGAGTATCTCTAAGGTGTAGAATCCCACAACTTTGAAAAAACATAGAAAATAACTCCATGCTGATGCCTGCACCAGCCACAATTAAAGTAGCTGATGTGATAAGCATCTTAGAGGGAGGGTGCCACAGATCTACTCCTCTTCTGTTAAGGATATTTACTGAGAAGACCCTCTGTTCAAAGCCAACAGAATTGTCCTCTGCCAGGCTTGCAAAATATTGATACAACTGAACCACAGACTTATATTAGTCCTTGGTACTTAACTACTTAGGTTCTAGGCCCATCCTGAACTACAGATATACCCACCAAACAGAGAGATAGGAACCCGGGATCTGGTTCAGAGGGGAGTCCAAATCAGAATTTCACTTGGGAAAGAAACCAATCACCTCCTCCTAGAACCAACTAACAATATTCTTCCTCCTCCGGGTTTCAGGATAATACATACCAGTAGCAGGATGAGAAGAGAGGAGGCCAAGTACTATGTACAGTGGAAGTTATCAGAGCTACTAGAACTACTTCTCTAGAAAAGACAATTATGCTCTGAGAAAGGAACAGTGGTACAAGCAAAGATCAACCCAAAGTCAAGAGGTGGGGGAAAAAGATTTCTCAATTGGAGCAACAGGTGAAACAATTGAGGGCCCAACAGGTAGACCCTAGTATCAATGCTCCCTGAAACACAATCCTAATTTAGTGAATGGTTCAAGGTGGGCAATGAACAGAGGAAAATATTGTAAATAAAAATATGCAATGGGAAGAGAAAAATGGCAAGCATTAGGGGATGTTTCTTTTGTATTCTGTAAAAACAATCCTGGGTTTACTGCAAATCTGGTTGAGGACAGAATTGGCACTACTTCATCCCTTGATTTAAAGAAATGTAAAAACAAGAAAGGGGCGTTCTGTGAAGAGAAAAATCCTTTGAGAGAGAGAACTCTAATGGGGCATAAGCAGGAGTTTCTTTCAAAATTAGATTTCTATCACCAAAAGAACAACAAATCAATCCTAAACGATGAGCAGAAAATAATTTAAAAATAAAGAATCAAGGGGGAATCTCTCGGATTTTTTTACAAATTTTAGGAGCACTAGTAAATGGACTCTGCAATGAACATGGGCTCTGCTAAACAATCTCACTTTCAGACTCTGCGCACTGTGTTTCAAATCTGTCATTGGGTGTTTAATTGAACTTGCTGACATGCACACATACACCACTTCTATACTTTCTGCTGGCCTTCAGTAATTGGCATTCAAGCAGTGGTTAGGCCACATAGTACGCAAAATAAATGTATGCAGAGCCTGAACTGAGCATGTGCAGAAAATGAATAATAGATGTCCATGTATGTTTCCTTTTAAAAGACATTGGGCATTAATAAAACCCTTTCAGATCATGCAACTGTGCATTGACACACCTCACCTCATTAATCCAGTATTATTGAGTGTAGGAAACTATGGTGTGGAATTACAAACAGTCTGAGAATGTGAAACATTAGCCCTAGAACATCCCTTTGTTCTCTTCTGTGAAGGCTTGACACCTTAGATGACAGATCTCTACCACCTGGAAATGGCAGCCCTCCAATGGCTCCCTGGATATCTTCCTGTCTGGGAAGCATAGACTTGGGACTCCCTTTTCCTCAGAGACCCACGACAGGGCTCCACAGCACAACAATAACATGCTTTTGGAGCAGGCCTACCTGCTGCTTGGGCACTTGTACCCAGCAACTGTTCCTGGCGACCATTCAGGATGTGAATAGCAGAAGAAGGATCCATGTTTCCTCAGAACCTGAACAGGGCCTCACAGCACCCGAAACCAAATAATGTGTCTTTGGCTCTCACTCTGCAATTTTGAACGGCTTTGAGTGCTTGTGAGCTAAGCCACATTGCCCATGTGTCCCAAGCCTCTTTGAACGAAGTGTCATTGTCACTTGTTGAACTGTATCACAAATACAACTGCAACAGCTCAACCAACCTCAAACCCAATTTGATGAACCAGAAAGTACCAAGACTCCTAGCTAGATGATGTGGAGCCCCTAGAACAAGACTGGCATCTATTGGCCGAATAGGAGTTTAGAGACCACTACTTCAGAGCAGCTGTCATTTTGTCACACCAACATCACCATCATATCTGTGAAGGAGCAGGGTAATAGGGTACTTCCACAGGACCTATGAAAATAATCCTTCAACCCAGTAACGAGTGGTTCTCCACCTTGGATGGAAGTACACTGAAGGTGTATCCATGGTGGACCTCATGTGGTGTACAAGGTCACCCGACGGACAATCCATGAAAAAGAATAAGCATTCTAGTTACTATAATGAAATTCAGAACAGGCATTCTTCCCCATTTTAATTAAGGGAGGTATAGGTCAGGTGTTCTCAAATATCTGTTTATCTCAAGACAACTACTTGGCCAATTATAAAAAGATAAGAAGAGTCCACCATTCAATCTGCTAAATAAATGGGACTCGGCTCTTCAGACTAGAAATTCTATACACCTAAATTACTAGCAGTGCATATTGAAGATTACAATGTGAATAAACAATGAATCAGAGTTGCAGGGCCATGAGAGAGGTTTTGGATTTGTGTATTGGTAAGACATACTATGACGAAAAGCAATTCATTTGGATTTTATCAACAAAAACCTGAGCAGAATAGGCTAATCCCAGTGGATTTTAGTGGTTTTCCTAAAGCATTTCATTCTGCTCAAATGCTGCCTGATGCTATTATATATGATATGATAATTTATTTATATAGCGCCCATACACAATGTGTTTCAGAGTGCTTGAGGTACAAGTAAAAGAAGAGGTTACTATCCTGACAATGTACTTTGCCTATAAAAATCAGAAGGGAGAAACCTTGTCTGATGAAGAATCTTTCATTAACTTAAATAATACTCTTCAGCAACAAGGTTTCTATGTACGTCCAAATCCACTAGTAGATCTCAAAGAAGATTCCATTGGAATGTTGTTTGACAGTAATTATAGCAAAAGTAGTGTTTAGTCACTAGTCACCTCTACTGGAATGGCTGCTGTTTTCAAAATGTTTCAGTGGATCTAACAAATCTAATAATTGGACAGAAATCTAAAGACTCTTAATCACAGATCTGATAAGGCAAGCATTGCTTTATTTATACTCCACATGGGGGAAAATTCCTTCGTGAAATCCCTTTGCACTTATGGAGGAAGTTCTGGGTGACAATCTGGAAAATGAAATAGTGCTCTGAGTTAACCTTGATACTAATGAGACCATGTAAACACCATAGAGATCTATCTTCCCAACTTGGACATACTTCAGAAATTACTACTAGAGAAGTATTCCTAGGTGGTCCGATTAATCTGGCCAACGCCTGCAAGACTGATGAACATATGCAAAGATTGTGACACATATTTCTGGATTTCCAGAACATTTACTCTGTGGACTCATTCAACTTTGGACAAACATAACTAACTTCCTGAGGTACAGGTTGTAACGCTCACCTGATTCCCACGGAGGCGCAGGTCTAGCCTTGAGTGCTGATGCTTCTTCAATGGTGAAGCGCAGGACTCTGAAGAGGGACAGGAAGGGCCCTCTACTCTGGCTTCTCCGGCTCGCAGGAATATTCCCCTGTGCGTGAAAAGGGAGTATTACCTACTGACTGAGTTATGCTCAAGCCTCCCACTCTCTTCCAACCCTCCACGATACCCTTCCACGATTCCACGTGAAGTCTCACCTTAGGGTCAGGAAGGAGGAGCTCTCCATCCTGCTTCTGATGCAGGGGCGCGTTGAAACCCAGTTACTTCACTGGATTGAGGATTGATGGGAGTTCTGGTAAGCTTGACTATTCAGGTAAGGCTCTGTAAAAGTTCTGTTGCAAATTCAAAAGTCCAAGCTTAATGATAATGTTCATTGTCTTTTTGCAGCAAGCGCTAATGCTTATGTCTTTTTTCCCCTTAGGGGCCGGGGTTCGGAATGCCGGAGATATGGCGCCGACCCGAAGTGAAACGTGCAGTTCCAGTTCCAGTAAATGGCAGGTTAGTTCTGGATGAGCGCTCGGGAACTGTCTTTGCATATGCTCATTCAATGTCTTTGTCTTTTTTCCCCATAGGGGCCGGGGTCCGGAAAATGCCTGGAAGCGGCAAGACCCGAAATGAAATGAGGTAAGTCTTATTCCCTTCCTTCTCTCACCTCTTATTCTTGTCTTTTTCTCTAGGCTCTGGGAAGTGGCTGTGTATCCGGATGATCGCTGCTGTAGATGGAGGAACCCAGGAAAGGTGAGTGAAATGCAGCGCAGCAGCGATCGTAACAAAATGCTTTTAAAAATAATGTCTTCCCTTTCAGGATCGTCGGTGATGTCTCCGTGGTGCAGATTTAGCTGGTAAGGTCTCTTGTCTCCCTTTGCAGGTGACCCAGGATGCTGACAGGCGTGACTGAAGTCCAGATGCAGGAGCTGACACGGTGAGCGTCCAGCTGCGAGGAGCAGAACAACGCGAAGCATGAGTTGCTGATCGGGTGTGGTTTAAATAGCTTTGGAAGAAGTTCCAAGTGTGTATCCTTCCTCCGATCAGGTATGTATCCTTCCCCGACCACACCCGGGTGGAAAGTAATCCCACAGGTAAAGTAGTTCCATTCAGGCCTCAAGAGGGCCTGGATGTGGCAGCATGGTCTGCATCAGGTAAGTGCACATTAAAACACTTGAACACATGTCTAGCTTTATGAGCCTGGCGCCTAAGGCGCCAGGACAGGGGTCCAACATGAGCCTGGCGCCTTAGGCGCCAGGACTGCGTCCAAAGGGCCCCAGCTTGGGCCCGCTGGCACTCCCCTGGAGGAAATGATGCCTGCCTCTGGGGTTGCTGGGTCGGACCTGGCTCCTTGGAGGTAGGCATCATGACACAGGTTATAGGACCACTGTTTCAATTACATTTTTCATAGTGAGGACATTGTGGGATAGTTTGACCCACTCAGTTGTGCTAAGCTATATCACTTGCTGCATTGGGGCAAGAAACAGCACAAAATGGCTGCGCTGACTCCTGTGTGCACCAAGATCCCTAAACTGCATTTTTAACAAACAGAAAATGGCTGCGCTGCCCTGTCAACACACATCTCAGGTGGGGTAAAACAGAGTACTCACTGCAGGAATGTGCCAGTGTGCTCTGCAACATTTACATGGAGCAAAGGAAAGGAGCAGCATTCCTTTGCTGTAGGACAGAGGTCCAACATGAACCTGGCGCCTAAGGCGCCAGGACTGCGTCCAAAGGGCCCCAGCTTGGGCCCGCTGGCACTCCCCTGGGGGAAATGATGCCTGCCTCTGGGGTTGGTGGGTCGGACCTGGCTCCTTGGAGGTAGGCATCATGACAGTACCCCCCCTCAAGGCCCCTCCCAAGGTTCTTCCCTCCGGGGGTTTTGGCTTGTTCGGAAATCTCCGGTGAAACCTTTGTACTAATCGAGGTGCATGGACATGGTTACTAGGCTCCCACGATCTCTCCTGAGGTCCATATCCCTTCCAGTCAACAAGATAGAAGAGTTTCGACTTTACCACCTTGGAGTCTAAAATGTCTTTAACTTCGAATTCTAATTCCCCTTCAATTTGAACTGGATCTGGAGGCTTGGACAATCGGGTTCCTGGTTGTACGGGCTTCAAAAGTGATGCATGAAAAACTGAATGTATACGCATGTTGGACGGTAGATCCAGTTTAAAGGCCACTGGGTTGATGATAGCCTTGATGGGATAAGGTCCTATGAATCTGGGAATGCCTCTTTAAAATGCATCTTTTCAACCTTCAAAGTGCTGTTGGGGCTACATTCATCAATTCCTCCTGAGCCACTATGATCAAAAAGGCCCTGCAGTGCCGATCATTCTTGAGTCTCAGAGGAACCGGGCCTAATTTGAATGACAGCCCCTATCAAAAGAATCTTTGGAAAAGCAAATCAGGGACTGTGTTTTCATTTTTCCGGGAAACGTGTCTATTTCTTTGCAACAAGTATTAAGAATCAGCTGTCCAGAGAAGGACTCTAAACAGATGTATGATACATGTACTCATGCTGCAAACAATTCCAGCACTCAAGGAAATAAATAGAGCTGCCTAAAGTGTGTATTTTCTGCGGAGGAAAACCGAATTTAAAAAATAAGTTAAATGTGCTTTCACCTGAATGAAGAGCAAAATCGCCTATTTTTAAAGATTTTTAAAGTATATTATTGTGTAAAGGCTTGATTATTTAAGAAATGTAAAAGGATTTGCTACTGTTAAAAATCCACCTATAAACTGTTTTAATTCCATGGGTTTAAAGTAAAGATTTTAAAGGAAATCAAAGCTAAAACCCAGGCTCAGTTGGCAAACTATACAAAAAAAACCTGCTCTGCAAGTTGCTAGCCCTGAGAAAGGGTGTCACCTCAAACTGCTGGCACAGGAAAGGCCAATTAGTAGCTGGGAGGCTTTGACTAGCCAGGACAATTGGACTTCCCAGTCGGCATCACACATCCATCTTTGCTCCAGGCTAAGACAATAGCAGGCTAAGACTCTCACCTTTCAAGTGGGAGGGGCAGGAAACATCAGTCAAGGGAGAGGCCCCTCATTCTGCTTCAAAGGAATTTACATTTGCTTACACTTGGAAAAGAAAAAGAAAACAGATCAAGTGTCATTTGGTGTTTAAAAAGCCTATTTGTAACTGAACTTTAAAGGCATTTAACTTTGCAGCAACAATGAGGAGAAATATGAAAAATTGTAGTTTTAAATCTAATTTTATGCTTTTTCTGTGAAGACTTGGTAGAACTCAGTACTGCATAAGGAACAGAAGTTATAAAGAATGACCGATTGTGCGGAAAGTATTAATGTTGCAAACATAACATTGTGTACACATACCGAAGGGGTAAATGCACATTATGTACAAAGTTGGGAAATGTTAGGTCAAATCTTTTATGGTTAAAATTGCCAACATTTTGCAGAAAGGCAAAACCAAGTCCCACAGACTTGAGGTTTGGATTGAAATGTGACCCACAAAATATGTAACCTGTGTATAGGATTTTATCAGAGGTTCTAAATGCATAAATATGTATTTGTGGGAAAGTTAGATTTTGATTCCAGTAGCTAGGGGAGGTTTTTAGACATTGTAAAAGTAACACCATAAACAAACATGACATCCTTTTCTGTGATCCAATCAGCGGAAAGCAAGGCGGATACTATGCTCTTGCCCAATCCTAGCATGAGGGGTGTGGACAGTAAGCCTGCCCCTGTCATATACTTTAGTGATGTCATTTGGCATGATAAATAAGGGAACCTGACAACACACACACACAGACCGATTCCTGACTTCTTCCTGATTTTCTGCGTGGCATCCTGTTCCTGATTTCTTCATCTTTGATCCCGATTCCAGATTTTCATTGCAAAGCCAAGGCCTATACATTGCTGAACTATTTTTCAGATAGGCCTAAAATTCTAAACAAATCCCAAAAACCCAAGGGAAGCATTCTGATCCAGTCTGGCTTGCTACTATTAAATGCATGCCTGCTGCAAACTTGCCATCCCACTGATCTCCAGTCTCCAGTAACCCGAAGTGCAGTCCGGTGACCAGAACCGCCCACCTGATCCTGTTCCACACGATTTGCACATCTGTCTTTGATGAGACCCGAGCCGTGTGGTGGCCAGAACCCTTGACGGTCCAAAATCCTAAATTAAAGTGGACTGTAAGCATTAATAGGAAGCATAGAAAATCGTAGCATACCTTGCCTTGTTTTGTTTCATCCCAATCTCTAAACCATCCTATCCTTACCTTAAGAACTTGTAATATTGTCACAACCATTCTTGAAACCTTGCCTTTGATTCTTTGCGCTAGTGCTAACTTCTTTAAATAATTATATCTTGTGAAATCCTAAACCCTCAATCCTCCTTCGGGTAATCAGATTGGGTCCGCCAGGGCGGGCGCAGAGGTGCTGGGGTTGGTTCTGCGGATCAACTCTAGAGCTTACTGTGTTTCAATCTGGTAACCTAGCCTGAATGCTCTAGTGTAGAACATAACTATCCTTGTAAAGATTGATTTCTGTTTTCTTTTTCACACCTTTATTTTCCAAAAACGCCTCTCATTCAACATTGCATAACTCACTCTATTTAATAGCTAGCGACTTCATTTCAACTCTGGATTATACCTAAGACCTGTAGCTACATCCCAACCTAAATCCCGCACTCATAATCAAAATTTTCTTAAAAACCATTTGGTTAAATTTAGGCAGGAATCTGCATTTTTGTAAAGTTTTACACGTGTGATTTTCACTCTAAATTATGTCCGACCTTTCATTGAGATTCAAAGTGGTTCATTGTGCTCAAACTATAGCTCATGATTGTTCGCATCTTTCCAATGTTGCTCCCATAGAAATTTGTATTGGTTTAAGAACTTTTGCACAGATTCATTGTTTTACCCAGCCATTTTTTAATGTCATTTTAAAAAGTACAAGATTGCAAACCCATTTTTTTCTCTTGTTTGGGGAGGGAAGGTTGTATTCACATTCTGTTTACTGTTCTTTATTCCTGAATACCTGCTGCATCCTTATATCCAACTAGAATTGCTTATTTGTGGATTGAGGAATTTTGCAGGGGGAAATCCTAACTTAAGTGCTATTCTTCCAAACAAGCCAAAAGTGTTCTTTCTCTGGCGTTTTCCTTCTGTGTGCTAAAGAGTTAATTTTAATGCCTTACATAACTTTTTATCTGTTATTGTCACCAAATTGGTGATTGCTGCTCCCTATTACAAAGTATATGTTTGTTTTGAATTTTAAATAAATAAATATTACCTTTACCAACCAGATTGATTCCTGGACATGATAAAATAAGCATTTCAGCTGTACGCTGCATACTAGGCTGAGACCAGGGTGTATCGCCTGATTGAAATACTTAACAACATCTGTTGCACACATGTATGTCCCATCAATTCATACGGTATTCCTGGGGTAAAATCCAAAATCTGAACATAACATACAACAAACGCACGTATTTGGGTTTCATTATATCCAGGTACACCTTATAACCCTGGCATAATTTATTCAACCAATAAATACTTAAAAGCGTAAATTAGGTGATTTTCTACTGTAACCCAGCTTGTTGAAATTGGTTTGAATGTGGAATTTATTTCTAGCGCACTGGTCCAAAGTTCTACTGGGCCATAAAGACTACATATTGAAACTAAGGCAAAATAACCATACACTATAGTGACACATCAGACACGAGGTTCGATTTCCAAACAAGTCTGGTTTATTTCAAGGTATTCTCAGTCGGCCGACTGGGTCTCAATGCCTCACGATGTGTGTTCCCAGACCTCGTGAGAGGCGAGAGAGCGAGCAACGCTCAAGCAGCAATATATATACATTACATATAATCTTTACGAAGGCAATTCGATCCGCCCACAAACATGTCATTCAGGCTAGGGTTCGGTGATTGACACTCATGACAATTATGACAAGTCTTCATTCAGTCTAAGCATAGTTATTCTAGCAATGGCAGCAGAGACAGCTTTTTGTTATGTGGAACATAGAGCTCTTAGCTCGGCAAAGATATGTTCTTAGCAGAGAAAAATTCCTTAGTACGTTATCTGTGTGTCTTGGTTCATGAGCTAAGGGTCAGACAGTTCGGAAGCAGAACATACCACTCTCCGCGAAGGAGCACCGCTAGGAGAATATAATTCATGGTTTAACTGCCTTTTACTACAGCGTTTGCAAGACAGGCCGACACCTGGACTACTGATTAGATGCAGCTTCTGCTCGGCTTCAAGGACTTAGTGAGAGAAAAAAACAATGGATTTCTGCATAGTTTGACATTCCTGTCTGTGTTAGTATTTCAGCATTCAGGCCTTGGCCTCGCACTGTGTGAGAGTTCAAAACATAGAATTTGCATTATACATTTGCATTATGCATACATTTGCAAAGCATTTTGACAGAAAAGAAAAAAGCAAATGGGCGACATTTCACAAAATGGACGCCCTCTGGTTACAATGACGATTCTAGGATTGCGATGTTTGTCACATGATGCGATTGGTTTCTGGCCAAACGTACTATACGTACTATAGGGTCATTTCTGGTCTAACAGTTCTACATGCCAAATTTCACAAAAGGTATTCCTTACATGTGTGCATCAAGGTACAGAGAGTCCACCTTCATGGCTCATGAGGTCTAACAAGACTTCTCTTTAATTGCCCAATTCAAGGGAACAGCAAATCTAAGACAAATCTACTTTAGGTATCTTTTATACACACACACATTTAATACTGTTCTCTATGAGCACATGGGTGTGGCTAAAATAGTAAACAATCTTCAAAGAAAACAAATGTGTATTCTTTATTTAATACCAAATGCAAGTTGCATTGTCCCCCCGGAAGAACCAATCAATTTGGGGCAAGGAGTTAAACTCTGAGCGTTTTATTAAGGAAGATGCTGCCAAATCTAATTGGGAAAATACTGAATGAGATTTGAGCAATTAAGCAGCAAATCAGGCATACATGGTGTTAGATGACAGAATACAAATTGATATACTTTTTCCAATAAGGGATCGTATAAGTGAAGTAAACTCCACACACCCGTGTGTTGGATTTATTTTCAGGCATGATTACTACCACCTAAGCTCAATGAAAGAAATGCCAATCATAGTGATCAACATAGCTTCAAAAACACCAACACTACTGCTAGCAATCCCAATTATGGTCTACAGTAGTACATGTTTCTTACTTCCATATATCATCTTGCTACAATTGCTATTCCTTCTATCAATTCAAGGAAAGTCATGGTAAAATCTTTGAAAATTGCATGTTCAAAGCATCTGCAATTTGCATAATTAAGCAATATTCCCCGAGCGACAGGGGCATTACCGACTCAGGTAATGCCACGGGGATCATAGTTATAGAAGGCCCCGGGGCATTACCTGAGTCGGTAATGCCCCCGCGGCGAGGGGCATATTGCTATTAGTACCCCGGCCCACAATTTCTGCGTGACCGGGACACTAAAAGCACTTTTTCTGTTTCAAAACGCTGCGTTTCCCGGACAAAAAAAAAAGAAACGACCAAGAAAATGGCCACCAGGAAAGGGAAAACTGAGTCTGTTTTCCCTTTCCATGGCAGCCATCGGGAGCGGACATGCTGGGAACAGAAGCGTTCCCAGCGCGTCCGCTCCCGAAGAAAAAAGGAGCAGAAGGTAAGTAGGGTTGGGTGGGCGGGAACGGGGAAGAAGTAGAAAAAAAAAAAAAACGTACCTGCGTCCCCGGCAGGGGACGATGGAAGCCTCCAGCCATGTGGAGGCGCAGAGTGGGGAAGGCCCCACTCCCAGTCTCCACACGGCTGGAGGCTGCCATCGTCCCCCACTGGGGACGAAGGAGCAAGAAGGTAAGTGGGGTGGGGAGGGTAGGGAGGAAAGGGATTTTTTTTTTTAAAAAAGCCTTACCCGAGTCCCTCGTGGGGGGCGAAGGCAGCCTCTCAGCCGTGAGGAGGCTCGGAGCAGGGATGGCCCCGCTTCGAGCCTCCTCATTGGCTGAGGGGCTGCCACGACCCCCACCAGGGACAAGGCGGCGGGAATCAAAGGATTCTCGGCCGGGTAACGACACCGCGAGAGCCAATCAGAATGCGTGTTGCATTCTGCTTGTCTCTCGCCGGGTACTAATTATTCATACAGCATGGCCACCATAATACTAAAAGTGTGTGCCACTGTGACAAGCAATACATTTTATGCACTTTCAACTCTATTTCCTGCTCAAAGAACAACACTTACCAGCTTCCAATGGATGCAACTCTGTTGATGTAGCACTTTCTCTACAGGAAAATATTGTATAGGCTTAAAAGGGTTGAGCAGCTTAATCTGTGTCTTTATATGCCTTGAAGGTGGTGGGTATGCTACACTATGTGCCTCCCTGTGAGTCAATTCCTGTTTTGAATCCCTGTGGTAGGTGCTGATGTTGTTGGGCCATGTCCTGATCTTAGGGGTCAGTCTTCATGTTGTGAGTGAGGAACTAGATATGTTTTGTTTACAATCTTTTCCACTGTATGTACGACCCAATGCCACACGTGTGAGCTCTGTGTTATTGCAGTTGGGGCCTGTCCTGATCTAGGCCTGCCTGGAGTGAGCAAATACGATTATGCATTCAGTTATTTCCAACTGTACTTTATCCAATAAAAATCAAATTTGAAGCCTGTGCTGATGTGTCTGGTGCATATCCTGAGATGTGAGGGCCTTATTCCCCCTCCTCCTGTGCCAAGGGGGAAAAACAATCCTTTTCAAGTTCCGTCTGAAATCTTAATATTCGCCCTCATCCCTTCCTTTCACACACATGTATTGCCATTCTTACTTTAGTGCAAAAGCAGGGGAGAGAATTGCTGATGGAGACCCATTGACAGTATAAATAAATAAAATAAAATAAAATAATGGGCAAGTTTTATCATTTCGTGTTGTGAGAAAATAAAAAGAAAATTGTGTTTGCTCAGAAAACTTGCATTTAGTCATTGAATGCACATGCAATTCAAACAATAAATATGTTTTTGTGTTATCTGGTGCACCAAGTAAGGGCATTTCTTGGGTTTCTTTTGAAAGGTTAAGACGACGTGCACTGCATGTTTCTTTAAGTCAATTGGTTAAAAACATGCTTTTGGGCAGCCTGTGCAAAAAGCTAATGAGCTCCGAAAGGAAGCCATTCAAGCCGTCATCTTGCAGTCAACATACATGTATAGGCAACCTGTATTTATGCAAGCAACAAATCTCTGTCAGGAACTGAGCATGGGCTCAGCCATTCTTATCCTGGGGTGTGGCTAAAATTCATTGCAGCAAAAGGAAACAGGATTTCCGGACAGCCCTTGGTCCTCCAGTAGTGTGCCTGGTGCTGCAGTCATTTTAACCTCACATTGTAATTCCGAGGTTGACTGAATCAGTATTTACACCTCAATGTTACAATGGTGTCATTGCAAGCGCAAGTGTTGTAAAAAAATAAATGTTTCCGGAGGTTTCATGTTAGTTCATAAGCAACTCATGACTTCACTGGGGTGATGGAATGAAAATCAATTTATCAAGTTAGCCGATAGTCCAAGTTGATACCCACATGATAATTATACATTAGAGGAAACAATGCATCTTAATTCTACACCATCTGGAACATGATTTAGGATCTTCAGGAATCTACATTACAAACAAACATTTTCAAAATGAATTTCGTAAATGCAAAGAAAATGTTTCATTTTAAAGTGTTGCTTAGTGACAACTCACAATTCCAAGTAGTATGCGCTAGGGAATCATCTGATATATTTTGCGAATCCTTGTAAAATGCACTGTCAGACGAATGTCCAGAAAATGTATATTTCTTCATGTAATTAACACATATGGATTACTCAGGTATTTAAAGTGTATAGGATTCAGCGGCATTGCGTGGAAATCAGCACATGTTTTCAAACAATATGTTATTTAGCACACTCATGTAAACACAAATTATGTTATGTAAAAAAAAAAAGATTTTAACAGAAATAACCACTCACTCCCAAGGGTGAAGGTGAAATAAATGCTGGACACTTACTGGATTGACAATAAATTATTTAAATCAATGGGAGTTCAGAGGTTGAATTTGCTGGTTTGCAATTGTAACATCAAGCCAATTGGAAGGTTCATCCAATAGAATATTGATATGTAATATTTATTTGATGGGTGAGTAGTAAGCTAGGTATTAAATGTCTTAACCCACCAGGCAGACGAGAGTTCATTTTGTTCTTGCAAGGTAAAACAGATAATTCAACAGAAAAAATTAATTTCAAATGTGCAGACAGGAAGTTGGGCCCTCGAGAGAACAGAATAATTTGCTCACAGTGTCATAAGGGGGCATAGCTTGGGACACCTGCTTACCCGGATACAAAGGCTGAGAAGGGAAGTTGTACGACTGGTTGTCCAGTGATTTACCACGTCATTTAGGAGAGCAGGGGGACAGTACCAACCAGATGTTCTGAAGAGATGTATCCCTGATGCTGTTGTCCAAAGGTTTCTACTCCACAATTGAGAATGCCAGGCAAGCAAAACCCCTTTTATATTTTGATGTTACAATTCATTAGGAAGTAAATACTGGGGGAGGGGGCATTTCACTCTCCAGATAAAATAATTCATTAATTTATTGTCCCTGGTTTGTTTTTTAAAACAAGGGTTTCCTGGAAATTGTAGTCTATGTATGTATTATAAGTGCAAATTGTAGTCTCTGTATGTATTAAAAGTGGAAATTGTAGTTTCTGTATGTATTATAAGTTAAAGATTTTCCAAAGCAATTCCAGGATTGAGTGCCCTGTAGCAGCCTTAGTGAATTAGCATTACACAAAAACGATATTTTCTAGTGTTGAGAATATTGGGGAGGGCTGTGTTAAAGAAAAGGGATCTCAGGAATGAATGGTTCAAATGTATACCCTTCCCGTGTCCCCGTTTGTTACAAATCCAAAATCACTTCAATTTTTCTTTTAGTTGTACTTTTTCAGGTACAGATATTAATTGGTGTAAATCTTGTATTGCGCAGTTAGAAACAATATCCTTCCTTTCATATACAACTCATCAAGGATTTCTTCTGAATTACATTTTATTTCAAGCACAATTTTGAATGAATATAGAAACCATATGTTCAGTGAGTGGATTAGGAGGTATTCTTCCAACCAATAATTTTGATGTGACTACATGTTATGTTTTTATTTTCTTTATTTCTAAGCTTGCCATAATCATTTACAAACGTAAGTTCATTGCCTTTTGTTTTACCAAGTTTCATGATAGGACATTTAATTTTAAATGCTTTAATAATTTTGTGTCTTTCAATGTTTAGAATAGCCATTCACATGTGATAGTTTATGGATGGATGCATGTTTGAATAAGTGACGTTATTTTTGTGTTTCTAGCTGTATGTACATTTGGTAAATCAGACAAATGTTTACAGACTACACTGTGAAGCTACATTGCATTTCATGATAATTTGGGATTATGTGTAGGTATTTGTTAACCTTCACATTTGCAGGGGGCGGCACTTGCATTTGAATTCATTTTATGCTTTTGAAATAAACACTAAACATTCTAACCCAAAATAGTCTGTTACATGTCCCAGAGTGGTATTAATCTGGTCTGTTAAGGAAACTGGATAAAATAGTGTGTGAACTGAGTTTTGCGGTAGATTGTTACATAGCCCTGAACACAGGTTCACTTAAACAAAAGTATACATCTCAATAGAGTTTACCAGTGAAGTAAGAAAGTCAGATTGTGCAAAATTCCCAGGAATATTGCTGTACCGAAAGCATAGCTGAAGATCCACCAACAACAAAAAAATCAAACTGGGTTTGCCTTTCCCTCCATTACCATCATCCCCTCACACCATGTCCTAAAAAGCCTACTCTTCTATGTGATTTGTAATGGTTTATTGCGAGGCCACCCTCCACATAGGGAGTTCCTTCCTTCCCCAATCAAGACGTCCCACAACAAACTGTATAATGTCAGGTCTTTCCTCAGCCTTCTTTCTGATTCATCTAATACCACTTGGATTCCTCCCCATGAGCTACCAATGAGCCAATAACCAGGCCAGTGTACAGGAAATATATGTGTATTTATTTGAATGATAAATAATGGAGATCACACTAAAACGGCACATGCCACCTCCTTTGTGGCTCACAATTAAACTTCTTGTTAAACGAATAAAACACACAAGTTGGTTGGGAAAAACACAAATCACAATTCTTTACTTTCTACAGATTTCACTTCAGGAAATAATCAAACTGGTCAACGAGCAAAATCAGTTTAGATATGCAATTCTGTGCAATTTAGATTTTCCTGTGAGCTTAAAAGGCTAGCAGTTTAGTTTACAAATGTGTACAAATGCATATTTATTTCACCCACACTTTTGCTTTGTAATAAACACAGAGTGATCTGGCAGTTGTTTTTTCAGACCCTGCCCTCTACTTTGGTCTGTTTTGGGGAAGTCAGACAGAAAAATTGGCTTGATTTGAGAATTTTGGATTTCAGACCCCCTCCACTGTTTTGGGGAAGTTGGGAGTTTAGTTTTATTTTTAGTTTTTGTTTAGTGACAAAGACACCCCTCTCCCTAAAATAAGTTGGGTTAACAGAAAAAAGGATTACCCAATTACATTTAAGTCTATAGTTTTCAGCATTTCAAAATTTCGAAATTTAACAAAAATCACCCTGTGGTGATCTGCCAAAGGGGAATTAATTACATACATTTTGTTAGTTAAATAGGCTGAGGACCTACACCATTTTGCATCCCCACCCACCACGAAGGGACAGGATTTAAGGAAAACAGATTCCCCCACCTTTTGGTTTCAAAGGGCTCAGTTCCACATACATTGAAAACCTCGGTTTAAAGTTCAGGAAAGCCGGCTGCATTTCAGGACCCTCCTGGAGGACAGGGCAGGGGTCTGGTCACACCACTCTCAAGGATGGTCCCCAGCTCTTCACCATGGTGCCGAATCAGCTTTTTTAGGCCTCCCCGGCAATAGACAGCTCCGCCCATATGCAATCTCAGCAATCTCCTTTTGTGTTTCCTTGCGGTTGTCAGATGGTAATTTTTAGCAGCTCCCTCCCTTCTCTCGTAGTGCATCCACTTTATATACCAGTGATGACTCCATAAAGATTTCAATATTGAGCAGTACTATGCAAGAGTTCTCGCAACCAGGATTGGACAGTTACCCTTCTCTCGCCTCCCAAATCCAGCCTCTCTCTAATGAGGGATTTAGGAGTCTGGAACAGACATCTAGCAACTCCCATTTGAAATCCTCTTTTGTTTCTCTGTCAACTTTTTGGCAAAAACGAGTTATGTGGAAAAACGTCATACTTTAATAGTTACTGCCATGATATATATGTATATATTCAGATTTAGCTAATCATGGGGAATTAAATAAAATGACAGCTGGGTCTGCACCATTTTGCACAGGCGTTTGGCAATTTCCTGCCATTTTTACAAAAAGCATAATAGTTAGAAACATAATGTTTACTCCCCACATTCCTAATTCTACCCTCCACCAGTTCGCCAACTCTCAAATTCGGAAAATGTTCAGAGCAGTCAGGAACACCTTTTAGTTGGTCATTAAAGTGCCCTAAGTCGCAGGTGGATCCATTTTATTTCAACAAAGTCACCTGGAACTTACTTAAAATATTACACAGAAATAAAGGCATTACGACTTATGGATGCTGAGAAAAAGGCACATGTTATAATAGACCTTTTAAATTGATATGAAATCTTCAGGTTATGCAAACTGGAGCTCTCTTGGCTCCAGGCCATTTGCCCCTTTTGACCAGCCTGTGAACAGAGTTTTTTTTCTTCATTAGCTTCCTTTTTGTTTGAAGTTTGTTTGAAGTTGGTGGCTGCCGATCATTAACACTTGGGAGGCCTTGGCAACACAGAGATTCCCCACACATTTCAGTCACACACTGGCTAGAATATTTGGCCTGCACAGAACTGCCTTCAGAGATAGCAGGTCAGGGGGAAACTTGGTTTTCAACACCCGTCAGGCAGGTCATATTTTATTGCAGTTGTAAATAGTGGGGATGCACAAACCAGACTTCCAGTGGGGGAAGCTGAACATAAGGTCCTTTGGGTAGCGTATCATGCAGTGGATGAGAAGCAGAGTAACTCTTACACCAAATAATGGAACCAACTCAGGAATATGGCAAAGTCCATCTGTTTTATTATCAATTGCCTAAGACAGAGAGTTACAACCGACATCAACAGACATCACAAAAGCATTCACAAAGCATTTAATTAAAAAAAAAATCACACTATATAGTAAACAGTCAACATACATGATGTCAAACTACGTGGCAAATGGGAAAAAGTGACGGGGGGTTGTGATGCACTCGAGGGGAACATCCAAGTATACTTTCTAGAAAGGGTTGGGATTGGACATCTACTGTCAGGTGGACAACTCATGCCCACCCCTAGTGCAAGTCATCTTCAACAATGATTAGATACACAGTATATTATTGGCTCTACAGCTATAAGACCCTTCATTATATTGCCCTCTACAATTGGTTGGCATGCTCATGCCAGTCTGGAACATTCGGCTCACTAGCAGCACATAAGCTCATACCCGAGGTGTCAGGAGGTGGACATTGACTGTAGCTCCCCTCCCAAAGAGTCATCATCTCTCATCACCCATGCCTTCTGCCATGAAGATTGTCTTTGAACTTGGCCTTGCAAGTATCCTTGCCTCTGAGAATATAGGGGAGTGAGAGCACATGCTATAATAGTTCTGGAACTGCATGCCCAACTCTATTTTCATCCTTGGGTCATGTGACAGGAGACCCCAATTTGGCCCATCTCACAGCATTTAATTGTCTTAAATGAATAACACTTGGCACTCATGGTGTTCTTTCTTTGTACATTAACAAGGGATGATTCAGCATCTCACGTTCACTGCCTTCAAGAATAGATGAACAGTCTTAGATGCTTCCGTCTTGATACCAGGCCAGACAGCCCTTCTCGTTTCTTCCAATGATCTCAGCTAATTCTTTGCTGCGACACAGCCCTCCGCCCTTCTCTCCATGAGTTTGAACTTACTAAAGTTGGGACACCGATGTCCACCTTCTGTATAATGGCAGCTTTGCCTGCAGTCTATTCACTACATATAGACAGTTTCTATGATCACTTAAGTCCACTTGTGTTACTGCATCTGTACAATTTAATTGAAAAATGTGCATTTTCTCCAGTGCTCTTCACATGTGCAATCTTCTTTTTGCATATGAAAGTTTACCCAATCCTTTACTTCTTCATCAGTTTCTCCAAGGTCCATACACTGTTTTCTTTAGCCAGTCTTCTCAGTGCGTCATGCTCGTTTCTTGTGACGTCACCAGCTCCTTTTATTGCTTATTTCATATTTCTTCAGGGATTTCCTCCATGAGATTGTCATCTCTACGGGAATACATATGATAGGGTTTTCTTAGTGGATACCTACTCTTGAATATTCGCAACGGAATGGTCACAATTGCCGGTGTCAAGCATGGCACAATTTCAGGCTTCCAGCATATAGGTGGGAAGGGGGCGGGACTTCCTGGAGAGGCATTTGGTTGCTCCTCTACAAGGTCATTTGCAAAGTCTGCCCAGAGTTCAACCAATTGTCCTTGGCTGAAATGAACTCACATATTGCATTTCCTATCAGCAGCCTATATTCTTTGGCATACTGTGGGTTTACTGATCAGGGTTCACTTTGCTTTTGCATCGATGGATTTCTTCTTTCTTTTCACACAACATTGTTTCTTTTAAAGACAGCTGAAAATACAGGGCTTTTTTTTTGTCATTTATAAAATACACTTTTAATTATCTTCTGTTCGTTTCTCTACTGAAAAGTGGGTCTGAATTGTCACAGTGCGCCACCTTTTGCTGGGTGACATTTTCAGTGTAAAATGCTGAATTTATTTCTCATCCCGCAATGCAATGTGCTTTTCCAATCAGCGCTTGGATTACATTTTTTTTCAGCTTTCTCCTCTGGATTTCCACTGCAGAAAGACACCCGCATAGTCTGCCTAAATAGGCCCCATTTCAGCGTGCAAGTTTCTGAATGGTGGCAGGTCATTTGCCAAGTGGGCACTTCAGTTCTGTTGGTTTGGGGCCCCTTTGATGAAACCCCACAGTATCCATATTATTGTTTTCTCTGTTGTCCCGGGAGGATAGCTCAGCGGCAACGTGCTTGCCTTGGAAGCAAGACGACATGAAGCAACACAAGTTCGATCCCCCGGGTCCGCGCTTAGAAACCTCTGGGTATTTAAGCGTGTTATAAATACGCAACTAAGACAAACAACTACGCAACTAAAACGAACAATTCCCGTAACATCGCCTCGATGCCCGCAAGCTGTGTGAACACTTTAAAAGGGCAAATAAAATAAATTTAAAACAATGAATTCACTGCTAGGCCCAAATTTTATGGTATATATAGTGATATATACTTAGGTACAAGAATACAGCAATAAAACCTGAGGAGGTGGCCATTAACGGTCTGGCAATGCACCTGGGGTGACAGTTACAAGCCTGAGTGAAGAGAAGGCTTTAACATAGCCCCAGGAACATTACTAGGGGTGTCACGGTATTAGTTTTATGACGGTACGATAACCTTCTTGCCAAATGATGGTATATCATGGGTATCGCGGTATAGCAGGTGGAGTTAACCAACCGTGACAAATATTTTCTAAAAGGTCATAAATTGTCAGATTTATCATCGCAAACAAAACCAGGGCCAGAATTGGGCTTTTAACATACTTTCCACTGAAATGCCACCCCTTGCTTCCACCAAACACACGTGTGGAGAGGAGGGGGTGGGGGAGCCCTGCTGCGACTGGCAAAGCAAACTGAATAGCTTTTCTTAAGTGGTCATTTATGCTTTTAGCCCCCCCACTGGCTAATGGTGAAGATGAACATGTTGCCATCTTTATAACCTGCATGCCACAGATCAATGGAGGCTGGTGGTAGTATACACGTGTGTGCTCACGCACACTCTCTTTACATCACAGCCTATAGTTTACTTGAGGGCCAAAAGGTGTTCAGTAATCACGGACATCTTACCCTTTGGTATGGCAGCAGGGAATACCCACAGATGAGTGAATTTCGCAGTGTGACTTATTATATGTAAATTCAATGATAGAACCATAGATATCCCCCATTATCATATGTTTAGCAAACATTATCCATTATAAATATATAAACCCCAAAGCCGCCAACCCAAACTAAACCCTTTTCCTTCTTGGCACTGTATTTATTCTTCCTATTGCTAACACAATTATTTTGTGTCGGGCACGTGTGGTTTATGGAATGGCATTAAAAACTGCTCCAACTGATACTGCTTGGCAGATGGCACATCCAACAGTGCAAGACCAAGACTGCGCAGCACTTGCTTACTTCAGCCTTTCCAAATCAGATTGAAAAGCACACTTAACGGTATAAACGGTATACCGGTATAAACAATGTGACAGTTATTATTGTTCAATTAAGTGCTTCACAGTATCTTTAACGGTATACCGTTACATCCCTAGACATTACGAGACTGGTAATTCCCCCATCCTCAGGTTCTATTGCTCTTAGTACGAGGGCACTAAGCTCTTTTCTTGAGCTGAGAAATGGTGTTGAAACAGTTTCTCGCATCAAGAAAAAAAAGCAAATAAATGGTCGCCTGGGATCGAGCAGATGTGACTACACAAAGTCCCTTTGCCCGTTCCATGCCAGCCATTGAAATTAATGAAAAAAAAGAAAAAGAAATGGCTGCCGTGGAAAGGGGAGAATAGACTGTGTAACCCTTTCTTCCTTTCCATGGTGGCTCATCGTGCGCTGGAGATGTGCTGGGTTCAGTCCTGTTCCTGGCGCCAGTGACCTAGAGGTATAGAGAAGTGTAGGTAAGTGGGGTTTGGGTAGGGAGGGGTTCAGATTTGTCAAAAAAAGGGGAGAGTGGCAGGGGGCACGGGGAGCACAATTACCTTTGGACCTGGCGAAGGAAGATGGCAGCCTCCAGCTCAAAGAAGGCTTGGAGTGGGGTCTTTGCCTGTGTGTTAAGGACCCCGTTCCAAGCCTCATTGGCTGGGAGACTGCCACTTCCCACCCCTCACCAAGTACTAATAGCAAATAATATTCAATAAAGATTTTATTCGGTCTTTCGAAGCATGAAAAGTAAAAACGTTGGGATGAAGGTTTTCGACAGTCCTCACACAAAAGCCCTTTGAATTATTATAGCATTTTCTCAATCAACAGACTGCATTTAATGTGATATCTGTGGCCAGTAAATGTTGTCAAACCAGGATTCCACACATCAAACATAGCTAGGTACAGGATTCCACAGCTTTTTTGCACATACAAATCGGTTTTTCAATGTTGCCTCACAACCCAATTCTGAAAAATGATTAAAATAGGTTCAAGATTTTATTATTGACATTACTTAAAATGGTAAACTCAAACTGAATCTAATTCTTCACAGAAAATGGAGAGTATTGGCTGTCTAAGTAAGAAACAGGGGAAAACAAAACAACGGCAGCACAGCGCATTGGTGCTGTGTGAGAGATGTCCCTGTGCTTCAAATGCCATTTTGAGTTGCAGGAATCAGCCAGGCTAAAAAGATGCCTCGCGTCACCGCTATTAAGGCAGCATACGCTCCCCAAAGCCCCACTCTTCAGCAGAAATGTATTTGTCCATTACCAGGTAAGCGTTGCAGCTATTATCTTGGCCCCTTGATTTCTTTGAAGCAGCTCCTACCGAACAAGCCACAAGTGAATAATAAAGAACTCATAATAGCTCCTAAGAAATCTTTATAAGGCCGGCAGCACCAGAATGAACTCTGGAGAGATTTAAAGAACTCTCATCTGCTGGTGAAAAAAGAAAATAATTAACCTGCCTTAATGTATCCGAGCCGTATAAATCATTTTTTTAGTAAAAGAGTCAGAGAAAAAACACATATAAAAAAATATGTAGATATTGTCCTTTAAGTACCCCCAAGCACCCATCTAATTCTTGGGCGGTCTCTTTATGACCTGCTTCGTATCCCAGCATGAAAGGAGATGTGGCAAGTACTTACAGTGCTCAGTTTGCTGCAGGTAATAATGATGCGCCGCTCATGCAGCATGCTGGCATAAAGCTGCAGCATGTTGTTCACATCCACAGCAACAAAATATTCTGTTAGGTTCCTCTGTAAGAAAAGAAAACAGTTGTCAGAACACACACAAAAACACACTCAAGCATCCCTGTCCACATGGTCCTGTTTATTACACTCTGCATGTGACTGCATGAGACCATTGTGCAATGCACCGTCAATGCCAGCGCTCCCAACTGTAGGCTCAAGTTGTCCCCAAATCTTGTTCTTTGTTTCAAGTCACCAACAATGCACCATTGTTTTCAGTGAGCTGCTATGGTGGTGGGCAGTGGGCTGTCAATAGAAGTTTTATACTGATATTTTGCACAAAGTAGCGTATTTCATATGTAGAAGAAAAAATGTGGTTCCTACTCTCCTTCGATACGGTTAACCAATGGCTCTATGATACCCTTGATATCGCAGAGCGGGCACTGGACTGGCTTACCACCTTCCTAAATGTTCATTCCTCCCAAGTCATTTTGGACACCTTCGCCTCACCTACTTCCTTCTCCAACTGTGGTGTCCCCCAGGGGTCAAACCTCTCCCCCTGGCTCTTCAACACTTACCTTGCTCAGCTAGCACTCCTCATTTACTCCTTCTCCGCCACCTTCCAGTGCTACGCAGATGACACACAACTGTTTCTCAAACTTCCTGCTGACCCTCTTGCATCTTCCATCATCCCAGACTGCCTATCTGCAATCCGGTCCTGGTGTCCTCCCAACAATCTCTGCCTCGATGCCAGAAAAAATGAAATCATTCACATTTGGACCCCTGCTCCATCTTTTTTCCCCTCACTATGGCCATCCTCTGTGGGCTTTCCCTGTGCTCCTTCGTCTGAAGCCAGAACCCTTGGAGTCATCTTCGACTCCGCACTCTCCTTCCTCCCTCACACTCAGGGCATTGCCAAGAAGTCACACTTTCACCTCTTCCTACTCAAAGGAATTCTCCCTTTTCTCACTTTCGCTGAGAAGTTCAATGTTACCCAAGCCTTGGTTCTCTCTAGGCGTGACTACTGCAACAGCCTTCTCCTGAATCTACCTTCTTTCACTTTACAACCCCTCCAGCTAATCCAGAATATGGCAGTAAGACTTATCTTTGGCCTTAAGCCCAGGGACCGCATCTCTCCTGCCCTAAAAACTCTTCACTGGCTCCCGGTTGCGGCACAGATTAAATTCAAATCGCTCGGCATCATCAACAAGGCTGTCTGGGGCATTGGACCATGCTATCTGCAACTTTCTCTTACTAAATACTCTCCCTCTAGACCTCTGGCACCAACTCTCTGTGTGTGAAGCGTTTCTTTCGCTAAACAAAGAGCCGGAGGCTGATCACTTTCTTCTGGTGGCTCCCTCTTATGGAACCTCCTCCCCCTTCCTCTTGAGTAGGACTTCCTCAAATTCCGGAAGCTCAAGACTTTCCTCTTCACCTCCTCCTTCCCTTCTCTACTAATCTTATAGTCACTGTGATTGGTGGCCAGGGCCCTTATGTATTCTTCGGGGACCTGGCCTTCCATACCCAATCACCCCAGCCTCTGCCTACCTCGCAGCACTTGCCTCAGCACCCACTGGCCTTAATCCGATAGGCTTGCACTTTCTACCCAATGCGGCTCCAGGCCGCGTAGCACTTACCATACTATGCAATTCTTGTGCTGCTCATCCACGAGCAGAGATATTTCAGCACTTACACCCAACCCCACATCCCCTCTTTTCACTGCACTTGCACGTTCTGAATACCCACAAGGCATAGTAGGTTTGTCTTTATCTTCCACTGTATTGATTGTTTTCAATCCCATGTTCCCTCCCTGTTGCCTTGTGGGTGCTTTGAAACAGAATTGACTTAATGTAGAAGTGCCTAACAAATGGACGATAAATAAAGAAAGGAGTGACTCATCAAAATTGTGGTCACATAGTTTTGTGAACTTTCTGACTCGCTTTTTTTACGTCTGTATCATTCCTTCAGTGGCAACACTAATGTTGGACTTGCCATTTTTTCTATTCTTCCTGCTTTTTTCAAATTCTTATATCAAGGTGCAATAGTTTTAAAACATTAGCTTTACCCTGATTTAAAGACAGACCATTAGTCGTGCACCGATGAAAAGACATGTCACAGCTTTGGGCATTCCAGTACAGGCTGAAATTGGTGACCATTGAATGTAGGTAGGAGTAATGTAAACTTTATTGCATGTAGTTTGAATGTGATTTGAAACTCTTTAACAGTGTTGAGGGACATGAGAGATAAACATTCTGAAATGAGCCTTTAGGTTGCAATGTAAAAGGGAGAGAATGGATCAGGTGTTTAAGGCTGAATCATATGTGGGTCTTGAAATCCACCCAGTATGCATGTATGTATGTAGACGCAACTTGCCACGATTGCTCACACAAGCCACGGCGTGGTACCGGCTCAGCTCACTACAGCCATTTTGCTCCATTTTTAACAGCATTTTTATGGGGGTGCGGGATTAGGGAATATTACTTAAAATGTTTAAGGGATTGGGGGAAGGGGCGTATGGGGAGGCTTGCCCCATAAAAATGCTGCAGGCAATAAATGTGGGGAAACGGTGGCAGTGAGTTGGCCCCACTATGAGCTTACCAGACCCCATAGGGGTGGCTGTAGCCTTAGGCAAGGGCTTTCCCCATAGATTCCGACCATCAAAGAGTAGTTATGTCTCACAGCCCCTGCGCAGATCCACAGTACTGTAGTTTTAATGTAGGTCTTTCCAGAATTGTAATCCAAGTGCATTTCAACAGATTGAGCATATTCTCTGGTAGAAATTGTAATCATTTGTATACATTTAATTAGCAAAGCTCGGCTGTGTGCCCTCTTCATTGTTGTTCTGCTCCTCAGGTGTGTCTGCACCAGCAGGCAAAACGATATTTTTTTTGTAATTGCCAATCAATATCCAGAATGATTCGATTATTTTTACTTGTAAATAATCTTTATTTACATTTTTACTTGTGAACAATGTTTTCACTCCTAGGTGAAACATTACAGAAATAATAAAATAAAGTATCCTCGGCCACAGATAACCTACACCTATTTAGTGGCTGCTCAATTGCTCAGATGACTTGAAAGGAATGCCCCTCTTAGGCACTGCTGCTCATCTGAGGTTTTGGGAATGAGGTAGCGACAAGATGAGCAGGATGGATTGGTGAGATTATACCTCAAAGCCTCATTATCACCGTTATTAGAAAAGTTGAAGATAGATTCTAGTCTTTGGTGGGACAGATTTCTGTAGTAGACGTTAATTAAAACTCAGTAGAAGCGTCTTGCAAGATGAATGCATGCAGATAGTGTTTTTTGATGCGGTGCAGCATGGGCCTCCTGTTTGGAGCTCCCCGAGCAGCTCCTATATCAGAAGATCCTGCTCATATGCCCACAGTGCCATTTGCTTCCATTCATATGGTGAGCAGTCACCCATCCTACTCAGGAAAAGCACCGAGGACATTTCAACAAGGGTCCCAACTGGAAGGTGCCATGGCCAGGAGTATCCTACACTATATGTCCACTCTTATGGTTGCGGTTCAGATGTAAACAAGTCAAGCAAACATCTCTGGGAGAAGACCGAAAGGACGTTGTGTATCACTGAATGCATGGGCATGCCGAGGGCGATCTCTGAAATTTAGTATTCCCCAAAAACCAGATAGAAATAAATGTATGTTTTCTCCTAATCACCCTTACCAAAGTCGAATAGTACATTTAGTATTTAACTTGTATTTTTATAGTATTCGAAGACTACAGCTATTCTTTTTTAGTATTCCAAAGTATTCGTTTTAAGCAGCATACTATATGAAGACTTTTCTGCGTGCTGAATACGAGTCGATTACTAACAGAATACTAAACAAATGCTTGTTTCGAGTATTTTAGTCTTCACTTAGTATTGAATACTACATTACCACTACTGAGAAGACCAAAAAAAAGATTAAAATAATATCTTCCATTTCGGTGAGGGCACTCGATCCATTATGGTGAATTACTGGCTCGCAGATTAGGGAAAGCAGGGCAGAAGCGGTTCATAAAATCCATAAATGCTTCTGTCAGATGCTTCTGTTACTTACTCCCAGGAAGCAAGGAGAACGAGTTTGACATTTATTTTTCACCCATCGATCTTAAAGGTAAGGAAGCATTCCTGGAAAACCAGCAGTAAACCGTGTTCTCCTAAACCACCTTTACACTCTGCTGCAGCTAGGTCTAGAATCGGGTCTACATAATGCACTTCAGATATCCATTTTATTTAGTGGAAAGACATGCTGTACCAAACCCTAATTACTCCGCTTGATTTACTAAAAGGGACATCATCACGGGTCGCATAAGCCATCCGCGGGAAAGGGTGGACAGGCAAGGTGAAATCTTCTAATATGGTGTGACGTGGCCATCATTAAAAGGGAAATGCTGGTGGGGCCTTGTGGGAGGAATCTTTTCCCAAAATGGAATATCCTGAGTCAGACATTTACTGTACACACCAACTTGCATCTTAAACATCATGGGCACCCAAGTGTGGAGCATCCACATTTTGATCAAGACCTGGTGTGCTGCCACCAGTGCTTTAAGTGGGATGAGAAATTTAGAGGGGGCTTTAACAACGGTACATGGCCTAAGTGGTAGGGGTGAGGTCGGCCTGGAAATTGCTTGGCTCCCAAGTCCAAATTGAACAGGGAGTGAGAGGAGAGCACACTGCCATCAATCCTCTTTGGTAAGCTGCATCTCCTATTGTTTCTTAATCACAGGCTCCTACCCCCCACCGGCAGGGCCAGCCTTTGGGGGTTGGAGCCTGTTATTAAGAAACAATAGGAGAGAGTGAACCAAAAGGAATGAGAGAGGTGCACCCCACCTCTCCTTTTATGTTGTCAAGAGAGGTGTTGGCAGTCCTTTAACCATGGAGCTCTGTTGAGGGAAAGAGCTGCCCAAGGAGGAGCCCGGCAGAGTCCTGGATCGGGAGAACTTTTTGAAGACTGCCAGGGCACCAGCCCAGCCCATTTAAAGCCCTGGTGACCATCCCCCTCAGGGATGGGCAGCGGGCACCACTTAGGATTCCTATTGAGTATGATTTCATGGCACTAGACTTGTAGTGGATAAAAGACATGGCAGCCACACAAGGGATTATCTGCATTGCACCCAAGCCACTGATCCATTCCTTTGGGTTTATTTGTGCAAACTGCTGAATGGAACAGTAAATCAAGGCCAGTGAAGGCGCCATGAGAAGGATCTTTGGGTTGGGGAGTAGAGTATGGGTGTCCAGCACGTAAAGCAATGGGTTGCTTTTGCATTAAGCGTTTTTTGGGAGGAGAAATGGACAAGTCATGAAACACCCATACACGGAAAATGGACTTGTGTAGCAGTCATCTTATTTCGGTATTAGTTATTGGAACGTTGTTTTATTTTTAATTAGAGAGTCTAACGTGCCCAATCCGCACATTCGCAGCACCTAAGGAGATGCATTGTTACCCGACAGTGTTTTCGAATGTACGGGCAGGCTCGGCCCTGAGTGCGAGAGCTAATGGCGCCAGAAACGAGCAGCTTTCCAGCGACTGCACACATCAGAAACTCGCTTGCGGGTAACGAAGCTCTGGCGGGCAAGGTTTCTCGTGTGCGGGGGGGGGGGGGGGGGGGGGCAGGAGTCAGGACGCACCTATTTCACCACCAATCTTTGCTGCCCATGACACTAACTGAAACATATCTTCCAAGCAGGGCCTAACAACCATCAGATGGCGGTTAGCTTTGCCATTTGGACTCCAGGGTAACCCTGCATGCGCGAATTGTTGTGAGAGTGCAACGCATCCTGATTTTGGAATAAGTTCATTAACCCAAAGCCCCGGTAGACCCTGAGGATTGCTGCGTCCAGCACCTTCATGAACCTCCCGGGAACAGGGACTTGTGTGAACTAGCTGGCATCCTTTCAGCGCAGGCAGCCAGCTGCCGTGTCACACTCCGGAGGAGCGAGGTCGGCGAGCCAGCTAATGAACGGCCATTAGCAGCGCATGATGGCTTTGGAGACGGAAATGAAAAATACACATCTGAAATATACGGCAGAGAGTATAGCTGCTGGTCTAAACGCATAGATACTCACACTTTCGGGGATGGTCGGAAGTCCAGTTGCATCAGGGGTGATGAAGTATGAATGCTGGACAATGAAACAAATACAGCAAGGATTAATGCATGTTAAAAGGGATTGATGGTAGACAATGGCAAAACAGCATGGTTCTGGTTAACTGTTCAGCAGTCATGCGCGCCTCGGGCCATGCACACAAAGGGCGGCATTTCAGGACCAGGGAGTGTTTAGTTAATCAAGAACCACCACCAGAGCCAGCACCACACACCAGAGGAAAGACTTATTAAGTGAAGCGGACAGAAAGCAGAATATTGCCAAGAGTCCATTTGAAACACATATGCAACGTGAACACCACAAAAACAGAAGAGCAGGACCATCCACCGAAGCTGATGTTCTTATTTATTTCCCCCAAAAAGGAACCCTTCACATGTAGACAACGCCTACAGGTTAAAAGAAAGAGATATACTCACAGTTAATATAGACAGGTAAGAAAGCATTGATGAAAGGCCAACGACCTTCTTCGTAAGACTTTTTAGAACAGTTTCACCACTCAACCCCATCTTATTGTGTGATATCACCATCAGACATGCATGCCAGGATGCTCTTCTAGTTTAAGAAGAGAATGCGGACAATCTGGGCTTCATAATGTCCATGGTGGGAATGATACGATTGCTAATTGTGGCAACTTTAATTATTGTGGACGGTGTTATACAAACATTTGTATTCATTTAAAATAATGTGTTTTCAGTTCAACATAACTATTTCACATATTATATACGTTTATAAATACATCAACAATCCATCTATTATATTTCATCCCTATCATGTAAACCTACCATACACATATTTTCGCTCAATTTTTTTAATTTCATTAACCTTTAAAACTCATTACATTTATTGAACATTTAAATGTATAATACTTGAAATTTTTAACTAGATAAAATGAATGTTTCAATAAAACCAATCATTTCATTTTAATTCATCCAATTAAATACCTGCCACTGCCCATACATTATATAAAGCAATCATCAGTGAAGCACTATTAGAATAATCCCAGAATGGCTCCTCACTTATACTGTTATTATTATGCACAATTCGGGCAAGCAGTTTCAAATATAGGTGTTCCAAAGTCTCACAAGGTCAATATATGCTGTGCAGTCTCTGCTATGTCAGACTTTAAACAGAGGTGAAAAGTACGCAGCATCCCAGGTATACGTAGCTTAGGACCCAAAGTGATAAACGTATGGAAAGTGATCCAGCCTCATTAACAAATATAATCTATGCACCAAGCTAGGAGGACAATTCTGCAGGTAGTGCTACAGAGTCAAAACATTTATAGATCAAACGACAATGGCCCGGATATCTTGAGGGATTAAATATGTGCATAATTAGCAACCCAGTGCCATGCATTTTCTTTTTTAAAATCCTCCTTCAATTGGTAAAAATCCAATGACCAATCTGGGGTCCAGTCAAGTAATTTAAACAACTCAAGAGTGAGCATTGCCCACGAGTATAGCCCATTTCCTGTGAGCTTCTTCCACATGAAATGACTAATTCCCCTCAGAATTGGACACTTGTGGTCCTTACATGCTTCACCTAAGAACTAAGGAGGAGAGAGAGCGCAGCCCAAACTCAAGGCGCAAAAGCTCAACCAGAACAGACCTGGGTAGGTTCAGTATGGATCTCCAAAATCTACCCTTGATTACTTTCAAGCATCCCAGGTCAGTCACAGAGAGTGCTTCCAGCACATATAGTATGGGTAAAAGCTTGTTTTTTACAAAAAGGCAATGCCCGCATAGCCGTACCTGTCATATTGTTAGCAATTTGTTTTATTAAAACAGTCTGGAGGATAGCCTTACGTTTCTTCTATGCCATAAGAACCACATTCTTTCCATTATCAAATTCCAAACAAAGATATCTATAGCAGGAAGTCAATTCGTTCTTGTCCTCAGGTAGCCATCATAGGAATTTTCTTACAGTCCCTAACCATAACGCATAAGCTTTGTTTATTCTGTGTTAAGGACCAAACTATGTTGTCCAGCATATCTACACAGCTCGCTGACCGTCTGACACAGACCCACATAAGTATGAACAAGCAGAACAATGTCATCCGCGTAGGACAGCCTGAGAACGTGTACACCAATCAATTTCGGAGGGCAACCATTTACTTTCCAAGATAGTCAGGAAAGTCTGAGATGCATAGGTTAAACAATAGGAGAGCGAGCACACAGCCCTGCTTAAGCCCACAATTAGTGGGGACAGGGTTAGTGCTGGTCCCTCCACAGTCCAACTGATCACAAACATAAGTGGATAAATGCAGCTCTTTAATCGCCTCCAGCAACCAGGCAGGGATACCAAAGTTAATAAGCTTTTGTCATACTTTTTGGCGATTGACCATGTCAAATGCCACGCATTGATCAACATATAACATATAAAGAGAGGGTGTGCCCTCTGCAAGGATCATCGTGTCCAAGAAGAGCAAATTGTGTATTGTAGAAGATCCAGCACTAAATCCTGCCTGGGAGGTTTGCAAAAGCTACCTAGAATCAACCCAATCCTGCAGGGCTCTCTAAAATAGAGTCCAATATGGACAGAAGCCGATAGTTAACCTGCACACTTCTGCTACACTTCTTAAAGATGGAAACTAGAAAAGATTGTTGCCGTATTGTGGAATAAAGCCAGACTAGCAAACCTTCCTAAATGAGATCACTAGATTCTGGGCCCATAAATCTGGGTTTTGTTTTAAAACAACATTAGCTAATCCGCAAGGACCAGGCGATTTAGAACGTTTTAACTTCTGTGTCAGAATTTCAATGACTTCTTCGTCAAATGTTAACTCAAGCGGTAAACATGGGCATTCTAACTCTTCAACAGGACCCCCTTTTCTGCAGACAAAGTTTTTGTGATAAATGTCACCCAATCAGAGGCAGAAATTGGATTAATAATGGGTATTTCAGGTTACACCTATAAGAACCTTATGCTTCCCACATGAGTTTAGTCTTTCCTTCTGTTAAGGTTTTTAACATATTTCGCCATTGAATGTTATTCAGAGAAAATTAGTGCCTTCTTAGCCAGTTTATATGCCTGTTTTTGACTAAGTGAATCTTTGAATGGCACTCCAAAATGTCGTCAGTTTCTCTCTGAATAAGTCTGATCTTAAGTCGCAATGCACAATTGGCGCATACAATATCTCCATCATATCGTTTTTTGTAATAGTATTATTAACCTGGAATGCAGACGGTTAAGTAACCATAGCAAATGATTTGGTCAGCTTAAAAATCCATTGTTCAATGGCATCAGCAGGCATTTCCTGGACATCCGCCAGATAACAATTCACTATTTTCCATATACCGCCCCATCCTGTCTAAATCACATTCACTCCAACTGATCCGATTACCTCCCCCTATTAACAATTCCTCCAGCCTTATACTTAAACTTATTCCTGGAGGCAGGCATAGCAATGTGAAAAACCTCCAGCGAATGATCGCTGTTTTTCTTCTGCAGTATACTAAGACCTCAAATATGGGGAATGAAATCACACAAGGAATATACATAGTCGAGAGTGGCATGACTAGCCCCACAATGCCAAGTGAAGTGTAGCCCCCCCGGGACATCACCCATAGTATGACCGTTCATCATCACCATGTAACAGTCCCTAAAGGAAGCTGGACTAGTGCTGCCTGGCCTTATTAGTCGTGGCCTGTAGTAAGATGCTATTTGGCAGAATCCAATCACTGACTTCCAATACTGCCTTATCCCTGAAATATGCTTTCAGATCCCCAGTCAATATTATAGCATCTGAATCAATCAGAAACAAAAACACTATCACTGCTGTAATACTGGCAAAGATTCCCTCCGTTAAATTACCCCCCAGCGGGTCATAAACATTCAGCAGAAGTAACCTTTTTTGCTGGTCCTGGAGGTCTAAACATAGTTCAACAGCAAGCAGGTTTCATCCAAAGATGGTATATCTATTGCCTTCACTGTTATACTTTGACTTACTCCTGTTACCAACCCATCAAAATGGTTCCCCTGCAAACCATGTTCAGTAAGATTTTGGTAAACTACATAGCCCTCCACAATCAATTACTAAGGCCATCCAGCTTTCGTTGAGCATAAACAAACCAGGGGATCTCAACAGGCCCAAGTAACCAGTCTGATTAAGTAAGTGAGTATTCCATGCAATTAAACAAATTCAGTCCAGATTTCCTTGGGCATGGGGCAAGAATTTGGGCAACCAATTCCAGGTTTGTTGTTCTTCAATAGGTTTACAAGGATTCACAACTCTTGCCGATTTATTCTGCAGTTGCTTTTTTGGTGATCCCCCTTTTCGACTTTCCTTCGAGTTGATCACAAACTGAGCGTCATTTTCCTCTCTGAATCGAAGGAAATTTTATTGCATTAGATGTTAATAAATGAGCGATCTCCACTGAAATACAATGCACCAGAGTGGTGTTTCTATTGGCATCTTCAATTATCTCAAAGTCCAGATCATCAGTACTAATACTCTCAAAGGAGGAATTTTCTGCAGACTAAGGAACCGGACTGATTTATTAGATGATCCTTTCTGTAAGAATATATACTAGTTATGGCTATAATTTTAGGGTCAGTGTGCACCGCACCACCAGACTGCCTATAATTCTGTGTTTGGGTGCTTGATCTTCAGTGTTTGTATTAGTCATTCGAATCACTTTGAGATTGGGTACCGGTGTAGAGCACCTGTCCAGCACAGTCTCACTACTAGATGCCAGTTCAGATGCTGATTCCTCGTAATCGGTATTGTACAAAATTCCCTAATACCAGAAGTTCGACCCCCAATTTTCCGCATATATACATGTGGGGGGTAAAGTGAATAAAAATGTATAGGGGTAAGGTGGGGTGGCGGTTCTATATATTTGCGAAAAAAAAAAAGAAATCGGACTTTTGGAAGTCCGACTTTTGTATTTGGTAATTTCACGCAGGTCCTCATAATCTACATCTGATATATTATCCACATGGTTGTTCTCCCTTTGATCTTTCGACAATCAACTGGTCATGGTGCCAGCTTTCTTAGCTCACGTCTCCTCTTTCTGCTGACCTTTTTCCTAGCTTGTTTGCTTAAGCCATAGGAACGGACCACAATATTTTCATCAGTGGCCCCCGAAACTTTATTCCCTGCTGTGGAAGGTTTCTCAGCTCGCTACTGCTGAAATTATAACTGCATTCGCTGCTTTCGGCTAAGAGGTACCTCGAATTTCACAGTACAATCCTCAGAGGTCATGGCCTTTGATGCTTTCACTTTGTCAACAACCTTCGTCTCTGGTCTACTATCAGCAACAAGACCACTACTGGCTTACACTGTCTGCAATGCTATATTGCCCTCCAGAGAGGTGGTACAGTTTCTTGTTGATAGCCTGGCTTCAATCCACTGCAATGAAACACCCTGCTGGCCAATTTCTACGTTCAGTCTTCCACTTAATTTAAGGAGAATTTTTAATGCAAGCTGCATTGTGGAAATAGCTGTCAAAAGGTCAAGCAAAAGCTCACTCCTCTTACTGGCTTCTTCAGCACCCAACAAGTACCCAAATAATTGCGGAGTGTTACTTAGCCTAGACCCTGGTATAAGAGGAGCCACTGTTGGCTGTACTTCCTCTTGATTGTCATTAGCAATTGGAGTAATCAGATCGATCATCGGAGGGGGTATTACATGTGCAGCTATCTCTGTCAGCAGTGAGTAACACAAGTCAAGGGGGGAGTTATCATCTATCACCCCCCTCCTGTGACTTGTTTGCCGTCTCGCCAGCCTGGAAATATGTTATTTTACCCATCTCAAGTACAGGTTTAGTCATTTCAATATTCCTCGAGTTGCAGTCAAAGCCATCAAGAAGCCACTCACCAGGATCAATAAGTGCAGCGTCAATACAGGTTTTCTTGTTGTTTTTATTGCAGAGATTATAGTCATTTTCCCCTTGTGTTTATTTGTCATTATTAACTCATAAATGCAGATGGAAAATAAGTGGTCACCAGCCCAGTTGGAAAAAGCTATCAATCTTAGTACAGCTAAGAAATATGTCAATATCAAAACTGCAAATAGAGAGGAGGGACAACCAAACCCTCACAATACCTATGTGAGTACTTGCTGTAAAGCAGACAATAATTACTCGCAGAAGTTCTTGCAGAAGTTTAGTAGTCCCGATGTACTCAGCTGATTGTGTTCCTCACAATCATCAAAAACTAGCTCCACACCAAACTGTCAGGCTGCAAAACTGTGCCAAAGTACTTCTCCAAACATTCCTTCATCACAGAAAGAAGTAGTAAGTGGTAAAGTGCGACAGACTTAATAACGTTAACCAAGCCTATCAAGCCCAGCCGAACGAGAGGGGGAGGAGAGAACCAGTACACCAGTGAATATATCCTCTGTGCACTCCCTGGGGTGCACAAAATACTGTGCTCCAATCGTATGTCTTAGCACCTGCACTCAGTCAAAAGAGAAAGGACAGCACAGTAAGGACAACATAGCTCTCTTTCAAGCGATCGCCGGCACGCAGGCACTCAAACAAAAGCACTCTCAAGTGTTGCAGTTTCCAGTATTTCAAACACAGACCTGAAGGGATACCTGTGATAACACCAATCAGGAGACCAACAAGCCACGGACCGCTCTGAGCGAGGACTGTAGCTCAGCGCTTTCCAACGTCCGCTCTCCCCTCCCAATCAGGAAGTAGCGAGGAAAGAACCTCTCAACGTCTGCCTCACGTCTCACTCACTGTCTATACAGCACTCCACAAACATATTAAGCACACCAACATGTCTATGTAACTACTGCAGCTTCTCCGATCACTTGGCACAGGTATTCGGATGTCCTGAGATACGGCGATATTGAATGGAATTCTGAATGGTGAGTTACACTTTCAAACATTATAGCAAGTTGCAGGATCTTGTGGAAAAATGAAGCACGGCTCCAATGGAGTCGGGCAAAAAACACATGCCAATATTTAAGTTGTGTCGATGAAAATCTACAATTACATACAACAGCTTAAGAAAGGCAGACAAAATCCAGAGTTCTCCTCTTAATGTTATTCCATCTACTTGCTGATGTTATATTCTTATATGTCCACTTTTGCATGAAGTTACATACCTAGTAGAACTACTCCTCCTCAAGAGGGGAGTTCTCAAAACATTCATACTCTACAACTCACTGCAACTAGGGCTTTAAGTGGGCTGGCGCTAGCCGAGGCAGTCTCCAAAAACTGCATCGGAGCCAAGCTGCTGCTGGGGCCCCCTCAGTCCTCACGCGTTAGCACTCGAGGATATTTTAAGTGAGTGCACATTAGGAGCCTGAGAACGCAGACCCCCCCCCCCCCTCCCAACAGGTTACTCGCTCTAGGAAGGGATGAAATACTTAACATGCTTCGACGGAAATGGAATGCTGAGAAAGAAATGCAAGTAGAGTAGCCATCTGCTTCTAATGGTGGACAGCCTACACTTGCTACCCAAAGGAGTCCTACTGTAGCAAAATGGAGGCAGGGGGTTCATAACTGGAGATTATCACCAGGCAGGCAGCAGGGTAGCTGAAACCATAAATGAGCACTTAAGAAAAGCTAACAAGCACACTAGGCCTGGGTCATTTGTTTACAGAAGGAAAGTGATTTACTCACTGATTAAATTGCTTATTTACGGAGTGAGACACTCATATATATACAAACAGCAAATTATTTAGAAACTGACACAGAGGGAGATTTTTAACAGATGCAGACAAGACCAATCGAGACAATGCTGTACGACGAAGACGAAGGTGTTGGACCTGTGGCTCCCAACAGATGAGACTGTCCTACTGTGGGAAAATGGAGGCAAGGGGTTTCTAGCTCCAGATAATCACAGGACAGGTGAGGGGAACTGAAAGACTGCAGCTGAAACTGACATTTCTGCCCATGCTTTGCTTCAGTCCCCCACAATGCAGCCTCTTCATGTATCCCTACATGTGGACCGTCTCCAGGGCTGGGCTCAAAATGATCCATACTCACTGATAGTGATAGCAGGCTTCTTTATAAACGTAGTCACGACATGCTGGTCTCATTTCCTGAACAATCAACGATGCACACCCTATGAACAATAGTATATGCCACAACCAGCGTTTTTGGTGAATATTCTTGGGGTTGACCTGAGGCTAAATGCAAGAGCCATTGACCCACATCCGGCATCAGAATGAATGCCCCCTCTGACCAGTACGGTATAAAGTCTCTCAGATTAAGAGTAACAGTCCCTCAGATTAGGAAACTGCATGTCAGAGCCCTTAGATTAGATTGAAGGGCGAACATTTCAGATTGGGTTGACATCAGAGGTAGTGCCTTTCAGAAAAGGTGCTTCAGAGTGAGATATCCACAAATAAGGACATTCGAGCAAAAGGTCCTAAATCCGGTGGGTATTAGAGTCAGAGGTTAAAAGAAGAGGTTGGTGCCCCTCAAACTACGAGAGTGAAAGATTAGGAGGCCCTTTTACTAAAATGGACCAAGTTTGGTTCAGAATCCAATAGATTAGCAGGTATTCAGAGTCACAATTTCAGATGCTCAGATTACGAAGGACTTAATGTTAGAGTCTCTCAGACGGAGTCTTTCAGAGGCTTGTATGTTTGGAGGGTTGACCTGTTAGAAGAGTGTTGAAGTTAGAGGTTTTATGGCCAGAAAAGTGCCAGATTCACAGAGCTATTCCATGGAAACATTCTCTAGACTAGGATGGCCTTATGGTCAGAGCCTCAGTGACTAAAATGAGGTTACAAACCCTGAAATAAAGATGTGCGAGAGCCCTGAAGACTAGAAGGGTTTCATCTGAAGAGCTATTACATTTGGAGGATCTATCCGCTGATAGTTGCTCTGAGTCGTAATCTCAGGAATTATGTCAGATCAGTGGCGCAACTGTCATTGGGCAGATTGGACTTTAGCCCCTTCCCCCGACCCCCAGACATTTTAGGCTATGTTGACTTGACCTGGCTGACCTACAGAGTCGTGGCAGGACAGGACAACGATAATTAGTACCTGCGGCTGCACAATTAACAAACGCCTGGCAATTACTAAAAGTTTAATTGTTTGCACCTGCATTATTATACATACATTTTAGGCAATTGAAATCATGATGGCCGGTTAGTATTTGCATGTCAGGGCAGTGATTGGAAGGGTAGAGGGGACACGAGACGGCTCATTCTCCCAGCAGTTCTTAAGTGTGTGATTTCAGACGTGAAGAGGAGAGTGAACTGCTTGTAACATTGAGGCTGCACTAGAATAGTCTCATTGGAATGTGTAAAGAAGTATGATGCTCCCACACAAGTTTGTCCCTACCCCACCGTCTCTGATGTTAACGCCCCTGCCAACATTTGAAGGGTTAGCCCTCCCCTCCCAACCCTGATATTTTAGTCTAGCTGCAACCTGTGTCAGATTCAGAGTCTGTCTGATTAGATGTTTCAGACCCCCTTAGCTCCGAGTTGTTGCACCTGAAGAGCCCTTACTGTACTGGTGGGGGATACACCAACAAACAGATGACTTGCAGATTTAACTAAAGATGAATTTCATCAACAAAATTAATTGACTCAAGCACTGTCTGCTCCTCCTTCCAACCTAGATGTCTAGTACCTACCTGAAGCTCAACCTTAGGAAACCACAACCAAGCATGCTCAAGTCCAGAATAGGCTGACTGACAAAAAGCTCAAAGATTTACACCTCAACTCTCACCCAGTTCAAACTCTCTCAGCTTTAAAATGGACTGGCTGCTCATTTGAAACAAACATCACACCAAGAAGAAACACACAGCATGGTAGCATCATGTGATTCACTGCAAGTAAAGACTTTCATCCCTGTCCTGAGTTTTCGAACAGTTGTCCAAGTCCTGATTATAACCCACCTAGATGGTGGCAATGCCCTACCTGCAGGAGGCCCAGATGCCCCTTTGGCCCCTCTGAAAACCAATCAACACAGTGAAGCTTGCCTCATCACAGGGCTAAGAAAAGTCAACCATTTCAACCCCATTCTAAAGAAGCCACACTGGCGACACCTTCATGCATTAATCAGGTTGCAGACAGTCACAATCACCTGCAAAGCAGCCACAACCAAAACCCAGCTCTAGCCTGCCAACAAAATCACCATCTCTGAAGGACAGCATGCCACCACAAGATTACCAGAGGATGGAAACAAAGAACTGCCATAGGGAAAACAACAGGGAGCAGCTCTTTTCTCACTGGAACAAGTTCAGAATGCAGCTACAATTGCCTTCTGGCATTTCAGGAAGGACCTGAATATCCTCCTCTATGAAGAATATCTCACCAAGTATTGCTTGCTCCATGAAACCCTAATTCTCCCCTCTCGCTCCATGCACCGCCTGCGCCCCATCAAATATCCTGTTATCCCAACACCCATACTCGTAGCCCCAGGCTATGTTGCTTCCTAGCTAGGTTTGCGCCTTATTCATCCCACACAGACATACATGACCAGAGGAGTACTCTCACACCAAAATCCCACACAACAGGAGAGTGCAGTCAGAGCCAGCATACTACAATGCGGCACAAAAACAGCCCTGTATCTGTAAAGCGTAACAGATGATAGAAACACCCACAGACCAGGCAAAAGAGATCCGTGAATGGATCGGTAAGTTCTACGCCCCCAGCAAGACCAATGCTAAAAGTGCCACATATATGAGAAAAACATAACTCTGGAAAGTTTTGCCCATTCTGAATAACATCTTGCTTGTGTGAGCGTATACAAATATTGGGCTCAAGAAAGCACTAACATGAAGATCTGAATGTGGGATACAAAAAGATTATATTTTGAACTGGCCATGCGAGAACTTTAAGTTCGCAACTTCGACATATATTTTTGTGGGTCATCAGGTGTCACAGAGGCTACAGACATGCCCCTCCCTGCCCACCTGCACAACATTGTGAAATTGGCCACTGTAATCTTCAGCTGGTCCTGGCCATTCCAGCAGTGCATGGACTAGCATAGCCGACAGGATCAACAGTGATTTTAGTGTGACATTTGAACACATATGGATTAGTCAATACACGTCATAAATAGTATAAGTTAGTTTAGTTAATATTTCTAAAATGCACCAAATGCTGTACTCAATGCATCATTTTAGTAAAAACAACAATTAAAAGTCAGTCATAATGCAGAAATGAAAACCCAATTTGCCAGAACAAAATACACCTGTAAAGATCATATGCGATATTAGATACTTTGCGATTTCTGCTCATATGGCCATTTACGTCATTCCCTTTGAAATAGTAAAAAAGGATGTGGAATGAAGTGAAAATATATGGGAAGTGTGGACTGGGAGAAAGGTTGAAACTAGAAGAGCCTAATTAAATAACGACCATCAAACTGTAAATGTTACCTTACTTTGGTTGGAACGGAAATGGGATTTTATGACAGTTCAACATGATAGGTTTACTCTTGGCGACTTGCCCAACTGCATTTTAAGGCGGCCACATACGGAACGTTCTGCACAAATATGTAGCGATAGGTGGAAGATTAAAAAAAGAACAAATTATCCTAACAATTGTAAATGTACTATATGCATTGAAAATCCATCTTTGCTGATCTGTATAAAACCGCCTCTGCTCTGGACTGAAGGCGCCTCTTTCTCACTCTACTGATGATGGGCACTTGTCATGAAATGCTGCTGACCATGCAGTTGGAAGCCAATAACACCTGACTTCATTATGTTAATTCCAGCAAGTTGCCAACACCTTGCTGGAATGTTTTGCATTTTTTAACTGCAGGTTTTCCAAAAGTTAAGATGAAATTGGGCAACTTCAGAGTTGCAAACAATTTCAAGAGACTTGTGCAGAGACTTGTGTAATGCCTATTTGTGTAACAGGGCAACATTTTCAGTATAGTTGGAAATGTGCACAACAAGCTCGACTTGTACATTGAAAAAAAGGAAAAATAGTAATGTACTTCAAAGTAACTTTTGTTTATGAATTAAGTCATCCCTTCACATAATTACACCATCCAAGACCCTGAGAAACGTTCGAGAACGGCTTTAAAAAAAGCGACCCAATACTGTGCAGACTTCTGTGCAGCCCAGCAGGGGATCCCATTTTATGCTAAGTGTGCTGGTGTGAGATCACTGATCTAGCCTTTACATATTATACTGTCCATGTGCACAGCTCCCACAGAACATTTCACAAATGTTTCTGTTTGGAATGGAAATGAAAATGACAGTACATCCCCCATTCATCCTAACGTGATTGGAAGATTATGTGGCATGCTGATGTTTTAAACGGGTTCCATTCTTAGAAGGTGCATAACACATTTCCACCAAATGCTGGCACCTTCCCCCTCATCAGGCCTAAGGCACTACATTTAGAGGAATGGCCTGGCCTCCTAGATAGGCCATATTTATACACAATTTGGAGTTTTTCTGAAATAACTCTCCAGGGGTCCCTAATGTGAAGGGAACTAAGGTCACCCTGCTCCTAGGGTTACGTGCCCTCTGTGAGACCATGGGTCTATTCTCTCGTTTGTGCCAAACCTGTCAAAATAACTTGGCAACATTAGCTTAGGCAACAGTGGGCTGCAAAGATGAAGCAATCAGGCTGTAGGACTTGACCTGAAGCAGCATACGTGAGTCTATTCTTGCTAAAGTGACATTTTCTGACAGTCCAACACGTCTGGCAAGAGGCAATAAGAGTAGTTGTAAAACAAGGCCTCACACAACATTGAATTTCCCCGGCCCAGACTTTCAGATATGTATATTTTCTTCCTGACCACATCTGTCGATTGTGAGAGCTTCCAGGCAACATTAAAGCAAAGGAAAAATTAGAGGAGCCCACTTCCAGGCTCCTTGCAGGGAGAAAAGTTGAAGTAGGTATTTATTTTGTATTTGGGTTTTATATAGTGCAGACCTAGCTAGGGAGCAACAGAGTGTTGTACATGTCGCTTGAAGGTAACACATGTTGTAACCCTTCATTACCTCATATATCATGTGATGTTTCGTCCTTGGGATGTGGATGTGATGCAGGAACGCAAGGAGCATAGGAGGCACGTAGGCAATGACTGAAGAGTAAGATCCCGAGTTCCTTCCCTAACTGCACACGTGTTGGTGTGATCTGGATTGCTACTGGGATGGTGTTCCCGTACGCAAGGGCACAGCTAGAGAAGGGCCATTTTCTTCTGTTTTCCCCTTTCATGCAAGTTTGGCTACAGGTCTAGCAATGGCCTGGCTCCCTGAGGAGTGCAACCTACCTGAGCTACATAGATTTGAAGGTAGGTAGGCAGATGGGAGAGCAGTGGTTGCCTTATATTTACTGCAGGCAGTCGTAGAGTATTTTGCCTGGGATGTAAAGCAAGTGCAGATGATTTTGGATGGGAAAAATGTGATAGAATTTCCTGTTAGCATCACCCAACATGTCATGGTATGACTCATAAGTTGGGCCACGTGCATTATCCCAACAACAGTGAAGGCAGCATTTTTCCCCATCGATATGAGATATTACCCAGGCCTGGATAATGGTTCTGAAGTTCTCGCTGGGAATGAAGGGTTTTTATCCAGGGGAGGGTTAGCTGGCATTTGGTAGGAAATGTGGTTTGGGCCCTTGGTGGGAAAGGATTAAAGGCTCCAATTATGCCAGTGCTCTCTACAGTGTTATTTGAATTGCATCCTTTGCCTACTAATCCAAACAACTGTTTATTTCAGCGTCAGAATGCTTCTCTTCACCTTCCAGTCTCCTCACCCCCTTTGAAGCCAAGGGATGGCAGAGAAGGTTTTGTGGAGCATTTCAAGGACTCCAAACTCCTCCTTTTATATTTCCCCCAAGCCTAATTTCACTGTGAAGAACCCCCTGGAAGGTTTGAACATAATTCTGAAACAAAGCCTACGGAACTGCCACAAACCAGAGAAGGAGAGGCTGTTGGGGGGAAATATCATTTGGCCTGTGGCTGTGTGTACTGTGGGAAAGGAGTATGATGCTTGTGCAAGATACTAGGGTAAACGTCTAAGAAAACAGGGGATTCTAGCCCCTGCCCTGATGAAAGGACGAAACAGCATCGGAGCAAGTTAGAATAAGGTATGAGGATGATCTCAGCCTGCCAACTAAATTACTACATAAGGTGACATGGTTGCCTGGGGTCCTCACATTTCAAGCAGCCCTTTCTCTGAACCAAACGTACTTGCTTCCTACAACCCTTCGCAAGTAACTTATGTTAATGAGTGGATTTTCCAGACTGCCCACATCCCTCATCCTTATTTCACATGGGGTGCAATGTACAGAGGAACTAGAGGGGATGGGAGAGAGAGTGGAGAGAGAGGGAGAGGTAGATTTCCAGTGGCAATATGAGAAAGTGAAATAGGACCGGTATTTTAGAGGACAGTGGTAGAAGTGCAGCAAGGATATCAGTTTGTTCTGCCATGTAAGGCCTACTGTCCTCTTCCCCCCAACTAACGGACCCCCCTCTAAGATCTTCTGCCAACTTTCACTAAACACATCAGACTTAATAGAAAAAATATGTCATGGCCTTCTAAATGAACAGGGTTCTCCTTGAGATGGAGGCGATTCATGAAAACAACCTCGGGAACACATACTCTATTACTTTAGCTCTAAGCGCCCTTACCTACACTTCAGCCACTGACCTAAAATGGACAAAGGTTTCCCCAGCTCTAAAAAGAAATTAATCGCATATGGTCTTTAGTAAAATTACATAGGACAGATAGCAGTAATTTGAGAAAAACAGTGATTTACCTAGCAAGAAATATATGATATGCCTTGAAAAGCACATGCATGCATTAACTCACCAACGGGGGGCTTGGTGGCTTTTTCATAATTTGTTCACTTGAAATAAACATCTGTTGATTCTTGTACAACATGAGAAAATTGGGATGTCAACAGAATGGCACTAAAATTCATATGCACTGATTAATGTTTACATCCACCATTCCTCATTTAACATTTACTCTGAATTATCAATTGTATACACACAACTGCTAATCATCATCATCATCGGGTCTATACGTAACACATTTTCTTAAAGACACTATATGTATGCACAGTAGCCATACAGGGAGTATGTTTACAATTCAATATGCAATAGCCTAGGGAAGAGCTTGAGACAGAGAACTTATTTTGCCCTACGTTTTACATCCATACACACAGTCTAAATTACTTTTTGGGAGTTATATCCCACTTCAAAAATAAATTGCGAAAAAGATGCATTGCTTGCATCGAATACTTCATCACTTAGCCTTATGCTCGAAATGGCCTACACTGGCCAGTGAGATCAGTTGGTGCAGAAACACCCGTGTAAGCAGGTTGCATTACCACGCAGTCAACGGTTCTCATAGGTCAGGGGTCTGCAACCTTTAGCTCACCACATGTTTTGGACTTCAACTCCCATCACCCCTATCCAGCATAGTGAATGGTGAGATATCATGGCAATTGTTGTTCAAACCATTTGGAGATGTGCAGGTTGCAGCACTCTGCCATAAATTGTCACTGTGTCTCAAGAGCTCGAATGATATTACCATCCATGATTCTTGATTTGTCACCAGTGTTCTCTACCTATTAAAGGTTATTTTAAAGATGATTCAAGTCAGCTAATATTCAAATGAAAGGCCTATTGTATACAAAGACAATGGTTTATGACGATTTGAAGACATGCACACACTTCCTAAAGACACACCAATATAAGTGTATAACAGGATCAAATGAGGAATGGCCTAAATAAATAAAAATAACATTGCAAAAGGAAATTGTGGAACAAAAGAACAAAAGGAAATTGTGGAACAAGAGAACGTTTGATGAACAGTTCAGCATTAATTAGACAGAAGGTAGGAGTGAATCCAGTAATTATTTTATTTAGGGTAGATGTTCAACATGATGTGCAATAAAAAAAGATTGCTTCAGAGAGCCAATAAATATTATGTATGAGGATTGTGGTCTTTCATTTATTTGTAGGTTTCCCCCTTACTTTATGGGCTTCTTTCATATGGACCAGGCATCTGTAGCAATGGAAAAGCAAGTTTCATTCCACGGGGACCGGATTCCACACATTGGCCAATTATTGACAGCCAGAGCCATCCTCCCAATGAATGATAATGGATGTATTTCCAATTGACTACAATGACATCACATGAACTTTACCTTACAGTTTGACCCCTTAACAGTAGAGCCGATTTCGGTATCACTGCTTCTAATGACATGTTTATTTTGAAGAAAAGTACTGTCTGGTTTGATAAGGAATGCACTATAGCCAGACATGCACCGCTTCCACCTCATGACACAATGTGACATAAACGAACACACCTTGAGATAATACAGCATTGTTTAAAGTAAAACCAGTGGCCTGTGAGAACAGCGTGGGCGTTACTGTAGGAGACAAACGGAAGAAAATACGTTGGGCAGTTTTGGAGGTTGGTAGCTCTTGTGGCAGACAGATGGAGGCTGCAAACATTGAAAGTGGGCTCGAGTCTTGATGGAAGGTTTATCTCTTGGAATTATGTGCCAGTGATATAATCGATAGACGTTATCTTCCTTGTGGTCCAGTGTTTTCTGGCATTCAGGATTTCTATTCCGCAATAGACAGTATAAAGCTTCATATACACCTAGCCTAGATGGGGACCCTGGAGCAGTCTTTATGCTGAATCCAATATGGTGGGCGATTCCCTTGTTTATTGTCTTTTCAGAAGCAATCTCCTTACAACTAATGGCATCCCGAGGTCAGTCCTTGCAACAGACGCTTTGCAAAAAAATGGTCCGAGAGGCACCTCTTGTTCATTTACACTTTCACTTTATTAGACGAAACAGAAATACAATTCTGCAAATTACTATTAAGGTTTCTTGAGAACTGGACTAAGAATGCAGACCTGGAGCTGAAGTTACAGGTCTGCATCTGCAAAGGACAAGGGACAAAGGATTAATACTTCACCCTGCCATTTGACACCAGATACCACGTGAAAAATGGTCTGTATATCTATTCTGTGTGGTCTTTTGGGTGCCATTTGACAGGAGGAATACCATCTAGGTTGTATTAAACACCAATGCATGAGGATTCCCGAAAGCTCTTGCTGACTTGAAGGTATTGTACCTGAAAAAATGGATGCGAATGAGACATGCATGGGCCAAAGTCAGGCTTTAGTTAAGTCAATGACTGCACTTTGTGAATAAACGCCAATAATGTTCTTGGTCAGGGATACAGTGTCAGGCCAACCCGTAAACACATACAAGATCATTGTCTGGGATCTTACCCTGCTCTGGCCACAACATAAGTTGAAATGCTAGTTTAAGTGGTACTATTGGAAAAGTCATTTAATTGTGGATCCATCCATGTTAAAAAATACATATATATTAGTGTTAGATTTTTTCAAAAATGTCTTGGTTGGCACTTTGGTGGTTAACATCTTCTGGAAGGTCATTCCAACATTTCGGGGCAAGTGTGGGAAGAAGTCTCCCACCAAATCGCTTTTTCCTGAGGGGTGTTGCACAGTATGACTTTAGAGGAAGAACAGAGGGTCCTGCTATCCCTAGCAGGGATAGGGTGGCCAGATATCTGGGGCCAATTTCCTACAGAGGACAAAAGGTGATGCGGATCAATTAAAATAATTATGCACTAGACGACCGACAGCTGCTGGAGGTCCTTTAGAATTGTGGAAATATCCTTGATTCTCCACGTGGAAGTGAGTACCTGCACAGCTCTGTTTTATATCAGCTACAAATGACTGATAATAAACTTTTGGGCTGCAACATATATGTTTTTTCAGTAATACAAATGGGGTACAATCAGTGCACTGATGAGATTGGTTCTCTGTTGTCAATCGAAGAAATAGACGATGTGTTTTAGTATGTCAAATTGCCTATCTTTGTTTAATGCTGCATTAATCTGGACTTGAAGGTCATGCCTGAGTCAATGATTATGCCTGACTATCTGCCCCGTTTGGTGGTGTTGGGTTAGGGCCCAGAATGTTAGGCCAGGCAGATGGTAGCTTGTGGCTTGGAGCATTGCCAAATGAAATTATCTCTATCTTGTCTTTATTTAGGCAAAGTGCTCAAACAATGTAGAATTCTGGACGAGCGTATCATTATGCCTTTAAATCACAGCTGGGTTAGAATTGGTATCAGTCACCCAAGACCTGATGTTTTTAAAGATTATTACCAGTTAACGAGAACAGGCTATGTTCTCCTGCTTTGAGCCCTGTGATACCTCTAAATATGCATTCTTGCTAGGGATAACAATGGTAACAACGGTGCTAATACTACTTGGATGTTAATCTAGCAACAGTGTTCTTAATGTTTTGTTTTCTCACTCAAAAGACTTTTGCAGTGGTAGATCAAAGAATCTTGTCAACTATTCCCCACATGCAATTCGATATTTGCCCGCATAACATTTAATTATTATCCCAACACCCAATTCTCTCCCTCGCACATTGCCTCTGCTGCTGGAAAGATTAATATCAATAATACAACATGGCTACAGTTATGTCCACCTCTTCACTCAGAGAAAAACCTGTAAGACCACCAAGAACAAAGCGAGAAACCAAGTCAAAAATGTATCCTAGGCCAAACCCTACCAAGGCCCATCAAATGAAAAATATGACACACATCTATTGAAGGACAAGATTAAGACCCTTTAGATGCAATGGGCACAGCACCCACCTGTGATAGCCCAATGCGAACAGAAGTAGCCACTTTGAGCAAAACGCGGTGAACCCTTCATTTAAAATTTGCAATCATTTTCCCCAGCGGTAATAAGCACCACACTTTCTGCCATCATAGATTGATCTGAGGAGGGCCACTTATCCACGATAGGCCCCAATCATGAGTGTGGGTGCTAATAATAGGGTGGATCGTATCTTCCCCAAAGGCCAATGCAGTGGATCAACACCTCTTTCATAATTCCAATAGAACCACCCCTGGGACCAAAGGCAGGTTTAGGCCATTCCCACCATATATGTAGAAGAGAGCCAGTGCCCCCAGATTCCTTGCAAAATGTTTCTGCGAAACCAGGAGAAATCTTTACCACATCAACATTAGTTTTTATATTAATTCTTTACATTTAATGCATTTTGTAGAGTTCTTAGTATGTATCCAGATACAATTACATTCTCTCTCTTTCAGGGCTCTCCACAGGTCGGCAACCCCTTCATTTGGTTCTTTGTTATAAGCCTGCTCCATAGAGACCGCTCTTAGAAAAGACTGCCCTTTTTTGTCTGTCCAGAGCGGCCCCCAAAGGGCAGGATTTTGTTCTACCAGGTAGTTTTACACCCGTTTCCACTGCTCTCCGTCACCACTCCCACCTCCTTGCACTGGCAGGAATTTCATTCTCTCTAAGGTTTCACCCTCGCACCTCAGTTCCTGTCCCTTTCCTACCCCGTTCCAGACCTTCACTCCACGAAAACATGCCCAAAACCCCATTCCCCTGCTTTCTGCTACCCGTTGGCACCAGTCTTTGCCGTTCTGGGTTTTGCTAATAGACATGGCTAGTGGATGTCTTTTGAAAGCTGTCTTTTCCCCACGCAGTCAAAAGCACACAGGCAAATGACCCGATACCCTTTACTCATATAACTCCTCTCTAACTGCTCTGTAGAGGACAAGAGAAACTTATAAATGCTTTATATTAGGCCCCATGGTGAAGTATTATTAGCTATCAATTATCAAACGTTAGGAGGTTCCTGGTGGGTGTCTCCCTATAAGGGGAAGGAAACACCCAGTGGCACAAATGGAGGTAGTGAGGGTTGTCAGATTTGTTTAACTTAAAATACTTGTTAGAATTAATGAAGGATTTGGTATATCCCCCTTGAAAATATTTGCATCACACCCTATATGCCTTCCACTGTGAAAAAGAATTCCTACGGAAGACTGGACAAAATTGATGGTTCCCTCGAATTAGGGTAAAGTGGTAGGAGGAGCTCAAGCCTAAGGGAGGTGCTCCCTTACATCAGCCCTCCAGCACCGACCTTGTCACTGGATTGAGATCGGCAGATGGCCCTTAATGGCCTGGCACTCAGACCCACCACCATGTTCATGTCCAAACATTCTTTTGTTAAGTCGACATTTCACCATTCCCCCCAGGATTTGCAGCTGGGAAAACCATTTAAGTATTTTATAAAAATGTGGGGATTTGTAGATCTCCTACTTCAAAGGGTGCAGACAATATTCTCCTGGATAACCTAGCTGCCCTGCCCTCCCCCCTCCTCTGATCCCCTCTGATCTTTTTGGGGGAGGGCTTTATATGGAGGGCTTGAAAAATAATTAGGGGACATAAACACCACCATTTTCAGAATCTGAATTGTACCCACCCAAGAATTTGAAGGTTTTCTCCACCTTGTTTTAATCTTTTCAATGAGATGCTGAAAGGTCTGTATAGCTTTGACAGATAAAAAAATGTTCAACTTGGTTATTAACAGGCATTCAATTATTGTACAATATACTGAACTTGTACCATTCATAAAACACCAACATTTTAGCATAGCCTTGTGTAGCTTATTTGAATTTCAAGAAAATGCATTCAAAATTAAAACATTTTCGGGATAGCATGCATTAATGTGTGAGTTGCGCGAAAATTGTACCCAGGGGTCAATGCTCATTTATCATACCGAGTGCATACCAATTTGGTTGCATGGTTGAAACATCAAGTGTATTTGCGATAGTATGTGGCTCTCTTTTTCACTTGCAGATGCCATGCTGGGACTATTTTAACTGTAAGAATGTCCATTTGTAATGAGCAAAGGTTAGACAGTTAACTTGTTGCAAGGGATTTTCCTACCAGACGTGCCCGGAGACTGTTTCAGCGCTTATTTTGAGTTTCTTTACAATAATAGCTTGTGTTGCCATTCATTTGCCGATGGGGAAACAGTAGGGCTTTCAGTTGAATGTTTTTTTTTTTTAAAGGCAGAAATCATTGCTCTCCGTTTCTAACAATTGGTTTGTGCTTGCATTGGTCACATTCGGTAACCAGTGCAATGCATGTATGAGTAGGAAGTTAAATGCTTCAGAAATTAAGTATTTATTTGGAAAGGGGTTAGAGGTTGGAGTAGAAAGTACAATGTGCTTCCCCCTACTGCTGTTTTCCTGGTTGTAGCTCTTTTTTATGTGGTCGTGGGAGGTAATTAGCAGTGGGTGGGTGGAGTTTTTAATTGGGTTAAATGCATGTGTGAGTTTTTTTTCTCCAGGCTTTTTATTTAAATATGCAAATGCAGGGCACAAGTAGTTATAAATTAGATAAAAACAAATGATCAACAACATTTAGCATGTGGGTATTGCTTTGCTTAACAGCTGTCTTCTACTTTCTACTTACTTTTTGATGTGTTTTTAACGTTGTGGTGCAGCAGAAAGCGTTTCTTTTCTTTCTGTGAGGGGGCAAGGGCCATGTTATGCCAGGTTGCATAGCAGGTAGAGCATGATTTATGAGTATTTCGATTCTATTCTATTGTATTCTAATACATTTTTGTAAAGCGCCAACTCGCCCGCAGGCCTCCGAGTGCTCAACCAGACAGTACAGACAAAAAACAGATAACAGAACTTACACTAAGGTAACGGACCAGTAGGTGGGAGGAAGAAGCCTACATTCCGCCTCCATCAAACAGATGGGTTTTGAAGGCTGTCCTAAATTGAGCGGAAGATGGCAGTTGTCTAATGGATAGTGGGAGATCGTTCCAGACTCTTGGCCCCCAATCATCAAAGGTCAGATCACTGTATGTCTTCAGTTTAAAACAAGGTTGTAATAGAAGATCCCTATCGTTGGAACGCAGGGTTCATTTGTGTGGCAGTCTCTTGATGTGTGACTGAAGGTACCTGGGGGCTGTGCCTGCAAGGCACTTGTATACTAGGCAGGATGCTTTGAACTGGACCCTTTTTGACGAACGGGGAGCCAATGCAGCTTTCTCCGAGCGTTGGATACATGGTCTCAACGTCCTAAGCCACACACTGCTCCAACAGCTCAGTTTTGGAGTGTCTGCAGCTTTTTTACATTGGCCATTGTTGTGCCGACCAATAAGCTGTTGCAGTAGTCGATCTTCAAATTAATAGTCACTGTTGCTATTAAAGCTCTATTGACTTCTGAGAGGTATGGTTGGATCTGCCACAACAAATAAGTTGTATATGTACAGCTGGGACTTACATTGGCAACCTGTTTTTCAAAATTTTGATTCCTGTCAAATAGCACTCCCGGTGTCTTGATGGAGCTGGAGACCTGGACGGTGCCCCTCCTACTAAGATTGTTTCATATTGGGGGTCACAAGTCTGGAGTTTAGCCACACTGCCAACAATTAGGATCTCCGTCTTCTTGTCATTGAGTGCCAAGAAGCTGTCTCTCATCCAGGTTTTGATGGTGTGGCGACTAGCAAGGAGTCCTGTTAGTTCCAGGAGGATCTGGGTGTCATCTGCATAATTTGCATATGTGACACCCAGACCGTCTAGGACATCAAAACAGGGCTTGGAGTAAATATTATAGAGCAGCCGGGACACGCTGAATTCCTGGGGGATGCCACAACTAAGAGCAACCTCTTCTGATTTGAAAACCCCATGAGCTACCTTTGCTCTCCTGGGTCCCACGAAAGATCTGAAGCAATTTGCTGCTACTTTCGAGCATCTGCCCACCTCATTTAGCCTGTCCGCCAGCCTAACATGATTAACAAGTTCAAATGCGGCGGACAGGTCTAACAGCAACAACATAGCTGCTTTCCCCTGGTCAACAATTCCGGTTAGCATGTATTTTACATCAACCAGCACCGTTTCCGTACCGTGATTTTTCCTTAATCCGGATTGTCCGCTAGACAGGAGGCCCCTCTCCTCAACAAAGTGTCATATTGTAGGCAGGCAACTTTGTCAATGATCTTACGGAGGAAGATGACTTTAGTTAAGGGGCGATAATTCAAAGGCTCCTGCGAATCGAGCCCTTCCTTTTTCAGTAAGGGGGTAATCCAGGCTTCCTTGATGCATTCTGGAACTGTCCCTTTTTGAAACAAGCGGTTTATGAATGATGTGACAAGGGCGGCTATGCTGAAGAAATATTTTTTAAACATGGGTGCAGGAAAAATGTAACTCATGCATTAGGTGGGTTTAAGATTTTAAACAATTGTCGATGTTTCTTCAAACTGTGACCTGGCTAAACGAGAAAACCTCTGTCAATTTCCTCCTCATAGCCGATTGTCCTGGCTTGTGCACCGGTCTCATGGCAACTAGGAAGGTTTGGCGCGATAGTCCCTTGATGTTGTTTAACCTTTTGCACAAAGCCAGGGGTGTTGCTAGGTGAAGAAAAGATCAGGGGCTTTGCTAATTTTGGGACTGTTGGTACTGGGGGCTAGCTAGCCTTTTTGGTTGAAACCCCTCAGCTTCTATCCAAGGCTACAACCAAAAGACTCGGGGCTATAGCCCCCTCAGACTCCCTCAGCAATGCCTCTGCATGAAGCTGTTGTGAATTTGATGAAACAATGCATCACTAACAACTGGCTGAAGTTCCTGAGTTTTTCCCTTGAACTCTCTAAGAATATTAAACAGCTCCCTGGTGCTGGATTTAGCTCCCAGGATGCATTCCTCCAGTTTAGCTTTTTTTTGCTCCAAGGATGGCAACTTTGTAATACTTGGCTGCTTCTTTATAAAGGGCCAATGTATTTGAAGTAGGGAACGTCTGCCAACCTCTTTCGGCGGCACGTTTGAGCTGTCTGGCTGCCAAGTCATCAGAAGAGAACCACTAGTTTGCGTTAGCGTGCATGTCTTTTTTACCTTGGCAGAATTTAAGGGGTGCCAACTTATCAAAGGCACAGTTTAAAATATTGCGTAGTTGAGCAGTATAAGAATCCAGTGAGACAGTGCCCTCAATCGCTAAGGAAATGGATGGAAAGGCCTCATAGGAGACATTACAGATATGTCTGCGCAGGGTACGTTGTGCATGTGCACAGGCTCTTTCAGTGACATAACCTGATGTAATGATGGAGAAGGAGGTGATGAGGTTGCGGTCGGACCAACAACAGGCTTCAACATTTATAGTTGAAATAATTTATTTTCTGGACAAGATCCAATCAAGTGATTTGTGTCCTTAATGAGTGGGGACAGTAAAACGTTGTTTGAAACCTACGATCTCCAAGAGGTTCAACAAAGCGCATGCCTCCAGGTCAGTCGGATTGTTGGCCCACAAATTTAAATCTCCTGCTACTGAAAATGGTGTCTTTGGTTTAATATGGGGGCCCAGAAAAGCCATAAGTTGCTCTCGGAAATCTGGCAGGGTAACTGGGGGTGGTAGAGGATAAGGAGAGACTGAAAGTGGATGTGGGACTCTGGTGGAGTTTGACTAGTAGGCCCTCACAGGCATTCAGTATCAGTATACTAGATACAAAGAAATTAAGATCGTCCCAGAAAATTATGGCACTCCCCCGCCCTCCGTTTTGTCCAACTGGGTCTGCATGAAGGGCTCTATAACTCCTTGGCGTGGCCAGCTGTAAAGAATGTAGGTTGGCCTCACAGAGTCAAGTCTCTGTCAGAAGCATTATGTACACATCAGCCGTCAGTATATAATCTGCTACTTCTTTAGCAAGTGCGGCTAGTGAGCAGGCGTTTAGTAACTCCGTTTTCAGATATGCACTTGTGCTGGGATAAGATTTCACCATCTCGGGGGTTATTGGGTAATTTACAGCGTCCTCCACTGTCTCTGATGTAACAGTTTCGCTCAAACCAGACTGTGGTCGAGGAGTTTCCCCCATAAGATCGTTGACATGGAGATTATCCAACAGGGGGGAGGAGTCTGAGGCGCGATCGTGCCTTTCAGCCTAGATAGGTGGTTTAGATGGATGCGTCTAATAAGGTAATTCTGTGATATGTTATCTGCTATTCCGTTACAATAGAATGCGAAACTGTAGAAACAACGTGGAATTACAAACACCTGGACTGCAGACAGAGCGTAAGCAGGCCCTCCTGCCTTCCCTGGCATGTACAGGCACAAACCGGCTCGTTAGCGCCAGGCGCATTCGTGCCTGCATTAGCGCCTGCGTTCGTGCCTGCATTCCAAATTTGAAAACTACATGAAGAATGGGAACTGTAGTTCCTAAGGTTCCAAGCCGTGCGTGCAGAAGAACAAGTTACTTACCCTTGGGTAACATTCTTTCGACTGGATGTTCCTACCACGTATTCCTCATCTTTGATATTCATATCTCGCCAGCTTTGCTGCTTTGGAAAATAAATGCTCAGCAGAGGGCGCTGTACACAACGGTGTGGTGCCGATGACTCTCGAGGGCCACCGTGGAGCATCAACGTCATCAGTAGTATAAATAGCTTGTGCAGCGCCCGTTGGATTCAGTTCTGTTTTTTCATTCCATAAATCGAGGAACTAACCAGGCGTACCCCTCGCAAGCTCTCAAGTGTAACAGTGTGTAAAACAAGTAAACTGTACGGTGGGTAGGCTGGGTGGGGTGATGAGGAATACGTGGGGGTAACATCCAGCCGAAAGAACATTACCAGGGGTAAGTAACCTGTTCTTTGAATAGATTGAGTCCTCCCATGTATTCCTCATCATTGATAGACTCCCAAAGCAGTGACAATTTGAAGGAGGGAGTACTATTTAAATCTATCGTGAATGGAATGAAGGACTGCCTTAGCAAAAAAGATCTCCTTGATTGGAAGAGGAGTCCAAGCAATAATGCTTAACAAATGTATGAACGGACGACCAGATCGTTGCAGAGCAGATCTCAATTATTGGGACACCCATTTGAAGAGCCGTGGAAGTTACCATGCCCCTCATGGAATGAGCTTAAAGCCCTTCCGGCGGGTCTTTGGCATTCGGCAATAGCTAGTGTAATCCACCAGGATATGGTTTGTTTAGTTACTGCAATCCCCCATGTAGGCCTGGTGTATCCCACAAATAGTTGATCATCATGGCGAAATTCTGCCATTCTTGCAATATAAAGCCCTTTAAGTGCCAGGCTATTATTGAAGTCTATGTAAAAAGGACGAGTATGCTCGCCCTTGGCACTTTTTTAAAGCCCTTTTTGCATCCAGCCTATGCAGCCTTTCCTCCTCCTTACCCAAATGAGGGGGAGGATAGAAAGATGGAAGGGATATCTTCTGCGACAGATGGAAGTCAGAGACTACTTTAGGCAGGAATGATAGTTTTACCCTTTATCCTTATGAAATGTAGTATGAGGAGGCTTGCATGAAAGGGCCAGCAACTCACTTACCCTGCAGGGTGATGTTAATGCCACAAGTAGTGCAGGAATATAAAGGCTCAAAAGGGGAACAAGTTAGAGACTGATTTAAATCCCAATTAGGGATATTAAATGGGATTGGAGGGAACACATTAGTGAGTCCCTTCAGAAATTGAACAATTAAAGGTATCTTGAAATAGGAGACCTCTTCAGAGGAGCACTTAAAAATGGAAAGCCCGGCCAGGTATCCTTTTATTGTTCCAATCTGGAGACCCGCATTAGCCAGATGCAACAGGAAAGAAAGCACCATAGGAGTGCATATTGAAAAGGATCCACATTCTTGTCCTTGCACCAGTTACTGAACTTATTCCAACAACACCGGTACAAAGATTTAGTTGCTGGCCTTCTGGCCGAAAGCAAAATCTCCATTACGTCATCCGGAAGGCCCCAATCCTTGTATCTCAGCCTCTCAGAAACCATGCCTGAAGGCTGTGTCTTGACCTCCGGATGGAGAACCCGACCTCCCTCTTGCAAGAGAAGATCCTCTCTTTGTGGAAGACATATTGGAGGGCAGATGGACATGTCCAGAAGGTGCGGGTACCACGTCCTCCAGGCCCAATCCAGGGCAATTAGGATCATGGGTTTCCCAAACTTTCTCAACCTTACGTGAGGAATCACAGGGACTGGAGAAAACGCGTACAGGAGTGGAAATTCCCAGTCAATTACGAACGCGTGCCGTAGAGCTCCTCTTCGAGGAAATTCCCTTGAGCAGTACTGGTCGCACTTCCGGTTGGCACCGGTCGCAAACAGATCCACTTGAGGGGTTCCCCAAAAGGTGAAGAGCTCTTGAATGACTTCCTGAGCTAGTTCCCACTCGTGGGGCACTGTGCTCTGCTTGGTCAGAGCGTTTGCCGCTGTGTTCTGCTCTCCGGCTAGGTTAACTGCAGACAGAGAGATTTATTCTTGTATTGCCCAGAACCAGAGCTGCATTGTCTCTCTGCACAGTGGTAGTGACCCTACACCTCCTCACTTGTTGAGGTAGTACATGGCTACTGTGTTGTCCTTCATTATCAGGACATCCTTTCCCCGTACAGAGGGCAGGATTGCCTTCAGCGCTAGTCCGATTGCTCTCAGCTCCAAAAGATTGATGTGTAGTTTGGAGTCCGATGGAGACCAGCGACCGCTGATTTTTCAGTTTGTTGGTGTGGGCTCCCCAACCCGTGAGTGAGGCATCCATCACTACCGTCATCTCCAGCCATGGTTGCCAAAAAGATTCTCCCTTGAGAACGTGATCCTTGCAAGGCCATCAAATCAGGTCTTGAGCAACACTGCTTGGTATTTGCAGTTGATCCAACATATTCCTGAAAATTGGGACCACTAAGTTCTCAATCGGGCCTCTGGCACCAGGAAAATGCATGACGCCATGAGACTGAGCAACCTCAAAAAATCAAAGGCCGGAAGGTGTTGGGCATTCTGTAATTTTGCTTCCATCTGCTGAATGTTTTGAGCTCTCACCTCAGGAGGCGAGGCTTTCCCAGAGGAAGTATCCAAGACCGCTCTGATGAACTGGAGTCTTTGGAATGGTATGATTTGGGACTTCTTGTAATTGAGGGAGAAGCCCAGTCTGTGTAGGGAGTGGCAGGTGATACTGAGATGTTCCTGGGCTTTTTCTCGGGTCAATGAGCCCTGATCAAACAGTCGTCCAGGTAGGAGTAAATGTGAATCCCCCCTCTACTGAGACTTGCTGCCACTACCATCATCAGCTGGGTGAAAACCCTCGGGGCAGAGGTCAGCCCGATTAGTAGAATTTGAAACTGATGTTGAGAACCGCCAACCGCGAATCTCAGGTACTTTGTGCTTGAGATGGATTGTCATGAAAGTAAGCATCCTGAAGGTCCAATGGTAACAGCCAGTCTGCGTTGGAGAGCCTGAAGAATCTGAGAAAGGGTAACCATATTGAACTTGTCCTTCCTGAGGAACTTGTTCAAGTTTCTTAAGTCCAAGATGGGTCTCAATCTGTTACGCTCACCTGGTATCCACAGGGACGCCACTCAGCCGGGTTACTTGCTGGTATACTTCTAAGTGGTGCCCAGATGTGGTCCGCGGGGAAGGTTCTGCCTGAAAATACAGGAGAACTGTGTTCAAGACTGTCCGACCGGGGTAAGTATCCTCCCTCCTCCCCCGTATCATTTCAGCCCCTCTGGGGCCCTCTCCTCACCTTGTGGTAGAGTTAGGCGTGCTCTCCGTCCTGCCTTCTTTGCAGGGGCGCATTGTCTTTCGTAGGCGTGTGCGGTCCAACTACTTCACTGACGCCGGCCTGTTTGATATCGTTCAGGTAGGTCTTATTGCTGTTCTTTAGTATTGTTGCTATCCTGCATGCCTTTCTTTGTTTAATAATGTTTCATTCTCCCTTAGGTATGCGGAGCTTCAGCGCGGCAAACTGGCTTGGTTGAGCATCGCTGGTAAATGATGGCGCATTAGCAGCGCTATGATGCGGTAGTAAGCATTATGCGCAGCGCTGCGATGTCTTGCCTTTGCTAACCTGTTTTTTCCTCCTTTCCTTGTAGGTCGCAGTGTTCTTCTGCACGTGTGCAATTTCCAGAGTGGTCCCAGCCGAGAGGCGACCAGCCAGGTAAGCCTTTAGAGCAGTTTGTAATACGCAATGTCTCTAATGCTTTCTTTAATGTTGCCTCTATCTTCCTCTTTCAGGTCGTTCAGTCCGGGAGGCGTGCAGATTCAAGGAAGCTGTTCTCAGGAGCTGCGAGTAGCTAAATATGAAGACTGCAGGTAAGATGCTGCTGCTCATGATGTTCTTTTTGTTTCCTTGCAGGTCCTGCTTCTCTGAGGTTTGTGGGTATAGCTGGACACGGTGAGCGTCACGTTGCAAACTGCAAAGTAACGCGAACCGTGTTCTCTTGCTCGGGTGTGGTTTAAATAGCCCCAACAAAATAGTCTAGGTAAAGTAGTCCCTAGGCTACCACACCCAAAACACTAGACCGCATAGCTTGGTTCCTAAGAATCAAGCTATGTGGATACCTCCATGTTGGCCGACAAACACAATAAAGTAGTTCCCAAGCCCATGTTTTTCAAGGTGTACGAGCCTGGCGCGATAGGCACCAGGACTGGCCCCAGGAGGGCTTTTGAAGAGGATGCCAGGCTCTAGAGGCCTGAGTCCTGACTCCACCTGTCCAATGAGTTTCGCAGAGGGGGTTTTGGGCGAGGGTCATGACAAAATCCTCCGTCCTTCTTGGGAATGATAAAGTATGGGGAATAACAACCCTTGTTCCTCTCTGCAACAGGTACATGTTCTATTGCACCTTTCTCTAGCAGGGTTAACATTTCCTGAACAAGGAGCAGATCTGGAGTTTTGATAGAATTGGTTCCCAGTGGATGATATTGAGGCTTTTTTAGAAAAGGAAGGCAGTAACCTTGAACTACTGTTTCCAGTGCACAAGCATCTGAAGTAATGGCAAGCCATTTGTTCAGATGCTGAGATATTCTGCCTCCCACCGGGGTCTTGTGGGTCAAGGCCTCAGAGTGGCTTAGAGGCAGCTGCAGCAGTGGCTTTGGGTAAAGATGTCGCTGCTGGGGCTGATTTAGCACCACTTCCTCATCCACCACGAGGGAATCTTCTTTACCCCTTTTGTCCGGCCTGTCCCCTTCCCCTACCAACTGAGGAATAAAAGCAAAGAGAATGACCCCTCCAGGAAGAGGAGCCCAAGCAGGGGTGTTGAGGTTGCCTAATGGAAGTGCTAAGGGACTTACCCACCGCCTTGGAGGTCTGCAGCTTCTCCAGACTTCATCCGCCTTGCTGCCGAACAACCTCGAGCCATCGAAGGGCATGTTGAGCAGTCTGGCCTGCACATCCGGTGCAAACCCCGACTTTCTCAACCACGCAAACCTGTGCAGTACGGCTGTAGCCATGGATCTTCTGATGCTGTCAGCAGTATCCAATCCTGATTGGAGACACTCTTCCATCACCTCCTTACCATCCTTAACCAAATTCAGGAAGCCGCCCCTTTCTTCACCTTCCCGGGTTCAGCCGCCATGGCAACACAGTCCCGCAGGGTATAGGAAAATCTAGCTAAGGTACATGGAACCTTAGTAGACTTCAAGGCCATGCTGCCTGATGAGAAGACCTTGCAAGCCCATGCATAAACTTTGTCGTCGCTATCCGGGGATTTAGAGGCATAGGCAGATTGTTTGGTTGAAGTAGTAGCCTGTATTACTAAACTCTCGGGTGTAGGATGTTTGGTGAGATAGTCTGGATCACTGCTAGAGGGTCTATACTTCCTAGGGAAGTTCCTGTTCACAGCAGACCCAGATTCTGGAGCTTCCTAATTGGCAACAACCTTCCTCTGAAGGGCCTTGTGGGAAGGGTAAGATCGGGTCCTTCTGAGGTCCATAATCTAGGATGTCCATCATATCATCCTGCTCATATGCCAGGGAAGCCCTACTCCACCCCATATACTCTGTGACCCTGTTCATCAGGATTCTGTAACCTGAAATTGCAAATTGCACCTTATTCCATTGACAGTATCGAAGATGGCTTCAAAAAAGGGGTGGATTTGCTAGGAATCTGCCTCGACCTCGGCGTCGAAGCACTCCGCGCCAATGGCGTCGACACAATTGTCAAAGGTCTCAACTATTTCAACTTTTTTGACGGTATCCGGATGAACTCGATTCCTGAGTCGATACCTTTGAAGCCTTTTCATCGGGTCAAGTTTCTCGACGAACAGCCGTAGTAGCCTTTGACTTCCCTGGGTTGTCCGAAGGAGTGAACAGGGCATGGCTCTTGCGTGATTCTTTTGAGGGGGGGTGAGGCCACATTCTAAAAGTTCTGCATAATTTCCACTATGAAAGCGTCCCATTTACTAGGGGAATCTGACCTAGTCAAGCACCCGATAACCTCTGTAGAGAAGTTCGAGGAAGAAGAGGGAGACGTATGACGTCTCTTCTTTGCCTTCTTCGAAGAAGACGAAGATTGCCTCGATCATCTGCCCGATCGAGACCTCTTCGACCGTTTATGCTGAGTGGAATCTCTAGATTCCCCAGATTTCTTTTCCCACTTCGAATTAGTCTTTGAAGCTTCCTTGCCCATCGCCCGTTTACCTCTGCATTCCCGGAGAGCTTTTTCCCGGTATGGACTGACAGGATCTGCAGTCATCGGTACGGTGCCCAGAGTCCATACACCAAAGGCAGACGCAGTGAGGGTCGGTTATTGACATTTTCACCCCGCAGTCGTAACATTGTTTAAATCCCGTCTTTGGGGTTGAAGGTGTTGAAGATGACATATTTCGACAGGAAAACGAAGCGTGCCGTTATTGCTCGAAGCAAAAGATTTCAGAAAAACAGAACTGAAGCCAACAGGTGCTGCAAGAGCAATTTACACTACTGAGGACGTCGACGGTCCACAGCGGCCCTCGAGGGTCATCAATGCCATAACATTGTGCACAGCGCCCTCTGCCGAGAAATTGTTTTCCGAAGCATCAAAGATGGCGAGATTCGATTATCAAAGATGAGGAATTAGTGGGAGGACACAATCCATTCGAAACTAGGTTCCCATTTCAAATCGCACGGGGTGTATAAGCAGTAATTTCATAAGTAATTTCACAGGACTGGACCGTGAAAGACAGCAATAGATAAACAATTCTGTTGGGGAAAAGAATAAAAAGACCGAACCGTCTAGTGATTAAAAGCGAGGAGCAAGGGTGCAGGGGGGGGATGCAGGAAGGTAATAAATGTGGCGGCAGGCTATCGACTAGCTGGAGCAAACCAAGCCAATTTAAAGGCATGGCACAAACCGGCCCGTTCGCGCCAGCCGCGTTCGCGCCTGCATTCCAAATTTGAAAACTACAGGAAGTATGGGAACTGTAGATCCTAAGCTTCAAAGCCGTGCGTCCAGAAACTGGGTTTCTGTTTCAAATCGCACAGGGCGCATAAGCATTAATTACACAAGTAATTTCACAGGACAGGACAGTGAAAGGCAATGAGACAACAATAGATAAAAAACTATTCTGTTGGGTAAAAAAATAAAAAGACCAACTGGTCTAGTGATTAAAAACAAGGAGCAAGTGTGCAGCGTGGGGGACGCAGGAAGGTAATAAATGTGGCGGTCATCTGTGCTAAATGGCATTTCTGGAGTATAAAGTTGTGCCGGTGCACACACATTATGTGGGGGCATTGGTATGAGTGAAAACGAAAGTACATAGGAAGTTTACTTCCTTGAGGCGGTGGGGCCACGCCAGGCACGCTTTGACGCCAACACGTTCAATTGCAGTTAATGCAGGGAGTGTTTTTTTATGGGTGGCGGCGAAGGTAAGTGCCCTCAATTAATTTACGGGCTATATTTAATCTGCGGGCTATGCCAGTTCGTATAGCCCACAGATTGACCAATCATGTTAGTAGAACCACCACTAGGGTGTTCTAATTGCCATTACATCTTAGCAATATCCTTGGAGAAAATCATGAAGATGTTCGGGGGACTCGTCTAGAATATGAAGGACATAGAAAACTATTATTATGTTGATTTCTTATTTGTGTTTGATTCTAAAAGAACCTTTACAAAAGAAAGTTTTAAATTGCTGTTAAATAAATGCAATACATCACAGTTCAAAATATGCATAATAAAATCACATACGGACCACTTGTGGGCTATGCGTGGTTCACCAATGTAAGAAATTCAACATTAGACATGAAAAACATTAAATGGTTAAAGCATTATAAAGAATTTTTAAAAAAGATCACAATTTCATTAAAACCGCTATGGCCCCGCTATGGCCCCGCCTACATTGCCTACCTCAAAATATTAATTACACATTAAATGGCCATTAACCAAACACCAAGGATGCTGTAATCTCAGATAACCAATTAACTAGTTGCTGATACCGCCTGTGGTAATATTTTCCCAATATGTCTTCACATCCAATATAAGTCCAAGTTACGACTCTGAATTTAAGCAATAATTCCAAAAGGCCATTGTCCTAATAGAGTCTAGGTTGTGTACGTATTTTCCCCATATACGCATGTAGACCGCCCCCAAGGTTTTACATTCTGTAAATACATGTTGGGGGTTTCGATCATGCCTGGAACCTTGCACATACATCAAGTCTCAACATTCTGTTACGCACTGTGGGGCTGGGGCTCAGTCGCAAGTAGTTTTGGGTCTTCAAATAGTGCTGCACAACATTAGAGGTATACCTATATGATTGCAGAGTGGGTAGGTGCGAATAGTTATTCTCCCAGTCACATTTTTTTTACCTTTCTTTGGAAGATGACTTTCAAAATGTAATACTGTGTAGCACGACTAAAATCAGGGAACCAGTTTATTGTCTTGAATAACTGTTCGTTCAAGAGTGTGAAGTCTACCCCCCCCCCACTATTTCCTGTAGCAGTTATATCATTTCAGCTATCAGTAGTAACTCACATTTTGGTGTAGAGTTTGCTTTCAAGAATAGTTCACCTAGTTTTATCAACAATAATCCCTTAAGGGAAACTAGCCCCAGTTCCAGTCTTAGATATTTCACCAGGGTAGCCGGCGAAAGCTTCAATAGCCGTCTCCAGAATGCAGTCTCCAGCCTATCTAGCCAGCTTAGGTTATCCATAGCCAGAGCCGGCAACCCATACAGGACAGTCGGGCAATAATTCTGTTTGTACAGCATGATTATCCCCTCTAACCAGTAGCCAGCTGTCTTAAAAGCACAGTTTTCAATCATGAAGATCAATTTCCTGCCCTTCCATATTTTGGACTCGATAATTTATGAATAATCCTTCTTGCCACTCATTTCAAGCCCCAGGTACACATTTATCAACATAGTTCAAGGTACCCAAATCCGTAAAGAATGAAGGTTGATTCACCGTCTCAGAGGCTACTAACATGGCTTGTGTTTCATTCTCCCCTGAAAATGCTATAAATTCTGCAAACATTTCCCTTGCACCGCGGGTGGTGCGATTGAACATAACCAAATCATACACATATAAAATACACAGTATGGGGACTCCCCCAATTTTTGGGCAACAACCTCCATTGCAGGTTCATGGGTAAACTGGCCAGATACGGATTAAACAAGGGGACCAAGGTACAACCCTGTTTAACTCCCATGTTAATCTCAATCTGTGCTGTAATGGTCCCAGCGCCATCCAACCTCACTCGCCCCCTGTGTTAGAGTGTAGGCCTCTCAAGATAGCCAATAGATAGACAGTTGATTTCTTGTACCTTCCCAGCAAGCAGAGAAAACATGGTGGCAATTTGACAATTTGTTGATTTTTATGGACATTATCCGTCTTGACAGATGATGACCGGCACATTGTCGTTAAACTGTTTGACAGGTACTGTATAGTTGCACCAGTGGATACTTCATGTTGTTGGGCATGCAGCAGAGATGCAATGGGAATAACTTTGATTTGGATTCATGTAGTTTACAATCTGGTATATATTACTGAACATGTGTCATGCCTGCCAGTGTTTCCAGGACTTCAGGTGCAAAGTGCCGTCTTTCAAAGGCGCGATAGCACGTTGCAAGGGGAACATTGTTGCTCCATTTCCCTGCAATCACGTTGGTGCGGAATGTCACGTGACCGCTATTTAACCAATCCTGTGACAAGAAGCCAGCGCTACTGATCGTTTTTTGTTTTGAAGCTCCACGCAGTTTCAACGTTCCTCAATTGCTACTTTGTTTCCAGTTCTTTGTAGGTTATTCACAACGGCTACCGAATCCAGGCTTTTGTATCAGCACTTCTGTGAAAGCCACGTGCTGGTACTCCGAATTGGTAACATTGTGCGTGTTATATCTCTCCCGCTCCCGATAAGTTTACTCACATAACTTAATTATGATTTATTTATGAACTCCTGACCTGTTTCCTGACACGTTTATTGACGTGTTTTCTTCCCCTGTTTAAAAGCAGCTGACTCTCGTGCTACCATCATACTGCTGCAGGGGTCATTGAGGGCTATTTACATCACAGATTTACTCGGCTCTTCATCAACAGAGCTTAATGAATTACAACCGGGTCAATTCCCCATTCGGCTGCCTTCTTCACTACAAGCATTCACCAAAAGGTGTAGTGGTGGCCGAGTTCCAGTACTGTCCACGTATTGGTCCACATTCTTTGGTTCCTTCCGCAAAGTAAAGTGCACAGAACATATGTACGATCTGCTGTTTTGGTGCACCATTCCGACACTAGTGCGTCCCTTGTGCCATTCGGGTTAGCTCCCCACTAACCTTACCCTATCCTTCCGTTGTTCCTTCATCATCTCTGGACTCTGTGGATCAACAATTCCTTGGGAGCATTAGAGGATCGACTTTATCGGTAAAGAGGTGTTAAGAGGGCTAGAATAGAGGACAGTGTAGTGGGAAGTGTTATTTTCTTATTCCTGGGTAAATTAGTGTTACCTTTTTTGCCTTTCAGGCCGCAAAGAGGGAATTACTTGTCTCTACTGAAAGTCTGGGTTTCCACATACCAGGTCAGTGTTTTTAACCAGTATTCCAGATAAACCACTATTCATCTCAGCAGTATATAGTTTCTGATGTATGATCTCTTATTTCTGGCCTGGTGTGTCCCAGTGTTTTGTTTTCTGAGCCCTTTCAGATGATAACCTCATCTAACTTTTTGCATTAATCTTAGCTAGTAGGGGGTATCACTGGGAAGGTCTATATCTGTGTTAGCCGTTCCTGACTGCCTGCCTTCCTATTCAACTTCAAGTAGTGAGGTACCATTTATTCTTGTTATTGTACTCGATTATACACAATTGAGTATTCCTCGTTTCTGGTTCAGTCCCTGACAGTTGACCGTAACAATATGTTCAAGACAATGATAGGGTGTTTCTCATGCATTACAGGGACATTTATAAGGATGTCGCGAAACTAATCTTCACAACACCAGTTTGAGAGAAAGCAACATTGCCAAATAACAGAATGGTAAGTGTGACACAGTGAGTTCAAACTGAAGACGTGTTGCTCATGTAAGGGCTCAAAGAAAAGAACGTAATTAGTTGCAAAACACTGACTGGGATAAGGAGTAACCATTCTAGCCCAAAAGAGTGTTCATACAGTCTGGCAATCAGCTCCGTACAGGATCATGGTCCTAAGTGACAAAGTCCCGCTTTGTGGTCATGTTGAACTCCTATGGCCTTTGTATTGAAGGGAAAAGAAAAATCACCTACTGTTCCTTAGGGCTGTGGGCTGTCCTGGGCCTATATTGGTGACTACTGCTATTCATTGACCCTCATTGACAGTCGTCACTAAGCTGGCTGATGACAATTCTGTTCATATCACTCTGTCCTGGGTTGTCTTTTAGGCTGTAATCATTTGTTGCCCTCCCCTTCCCAACACCCTTGCCAAGGTTGATGCAATAAGCTGGGACACTCACCACTGACAACTCTCTCCCGAGTCAGGAACTGCCTTCAGTGTTCAGCAAACCCTTCTGGTTCTGGTCATTGATGAGCCTTTATAGCTCGGGTGAACCCTCTTGCCTTGGGCTATTGCTGGGCAAGTGTTATATCATTTCAAAGTTGCATTTGCCAGTCTATGGTTTATGGCTTGCCTCAATCAGTATGGAACAAGTTACTCACCTTTAACTGTTGTTCTCCAGCATGGGTCTGGCATGGATTCACATGCTCATGAATATTCCCCGTCGTCAGGCTGGGAATCCTCGGTAAAGAAAAAATCAGTTTCAGTTTCGTTTCTGAACTGTCTTTCTACTAATAACCAATCACTGGTCTCTGGGTCATACTGCCCCCAGCCAATGACTGCCCTCTACCTAAGCCCCACCTCTGGCAGCCATCTTCAGATATGGTAGCACGTAAAGTGGCAGTATGACCAAGTGAAGAGCCGCAGAGGGGAAGGAGGGAGGGTTCGCATGTGAATCCATGCCAGACCCATGCTGGAGAACAACAGTTACAGGTAAGTAACTTGTTCCTTCTCCACCATGGGGACTGCCATGGATTCACATGCTCATGAAAATAAGAATACATAGCAGTAAACACATGCACAACCACGGGAGGTGGCAAAAGGCTCAACATTAAGCAACTCTTACCTCCTCACCAGGCCCACCTTCCCGCGAACAGGTTGCGCAGCACTGCTTGGCAGACTCTGGACTCCTCCCCGGAATCCCAGTCGACGCAGTAGAATCTCGTGAAGGTGTGCGTTGACCTCCACGTAGCAGCCCTGCAGATGTCTAGCAGGGGCACACCAGACAAGAACGCCGTAGTAGCAGCGATCGCTCTGGTCGAATGGGCTCTCGGAGGGCCGGGCAACAGTCGGTTGGCCAACCGATGACAGTGTATGATGCAGCCGGAGAGCCACCTGGAAATGGAAGCCTTCGAGAGAGCCTTCCCTTGGTTCACAGGTCCAAAGTTCACAAACAGCTGGGATGTCTTCCCAAAACTCTTTGTTCGGTCCACGTAGAACTTAAGCGCTCTAGCTACACCCAGCGAGTGCAAAGTCCTCTCGGCCAGCGCCGAAGGCGATGGAAAGAAAACTGGCAACACCAAGGGCTCGTTAAGATGGAAGTCCAACGGCACCTAGGGCATGAAAGAGGGGTGCGTCCTCAGCACCACCCTCGTATCGTGAAAAGTCAAGTATGGAGGCTTGCAGGATAGGGCCTGAATCTCTCCCACGCGTCGTGCGGAGGTGATGGCCACAAGGAACGCGGTCTTCCACGACAGGAACTTCAACAGAGCCGAATGCGGCCCCATGAGCCTGGTCAGCACCACGTTGAGCTCCCATGCCGGGGATGGAGCCTTCACCGGCGGGAACGATCGGAAGAGTCCCTTCATAAATTCCTTCACCAGTCGATGAGACCACAAGGACGGCCATCCTGTAGATCTGGTGTATCGGGAGATCGCTGCCAGATGTATCTTGATGAAAGCGTGAGCTAGTCCAGCTTTGGCCAGCGACAGTAGGTATGGTAGCACTTGAGGTGCCGTAATCCGTAGAGGGTTGATGTTCTGTGCACGGCACCAGACAGAGAACCTCTTACACTTATGTCCGTAGCACTTGAGAGTTGAGGACGCCCTGGCCTTTGCAAGAACCTCTCTGCAGTCAGCCGGGATATCGTACCCTCCAAACTCTAGTTCTGCAGGAGCCAGGCCTGCAAGTTCAGCGACTCCGGGTCGTGATGAAGAATGGCGCCTACCTCTCTGGAGAGAAGATCTGCGTCCATCGACAGCTTGACTGGTGGGGACGCTGAGAGATCAAGAAGATCCGGGAACCAGATCGGTCTCGGCCACGCCGGTGCGATGAGGATCATCCTACACTGGGACCTCTTGAGCTGGTTGATGAGTCGAAGCAGCAGAGGCAATGGAGGAAACGCATACAGGAACAGGCCGTCCCAGGGGAACGAGAAAGCGTTGCCTTTGCTCCTCGGCTGGGGAAACCTGCTGGCGAACCTCTGGCGCTTGGAGTTTGTCACCGTCGCGAACAGGTCGATCAGGAGTTTGGCCCATCATTTAAAGACCCAATCCACTTAATCCTCGCGTAGTTCCAAATCGTGGCATGAGCGCAGCTCCCTGCTGAGTGAATCGGCAATGGTGTTTTTTTATTCCTGCCAGATGGAAGGGAACCAGAAACATCCCCTGGGCGACGGCCCAGTGCCACAGATCCTGGGCCTCCTTGGATAGGGCTGGGGATCTGGTACCACCCTGCTTTCGGATGTGGAACATCGTGGTGGTATTGTCGGTGAAGATCCTCACGACCTTGCCCTTGAGGGACGGGAGGAACGACTTGAGCGCCCAGAACACGGCGTGGAGCTCCAAGATGTTGATGTGGAGAGACCTCTCTTCCAGGAGCCGAAGGCCTCTTGCGTGGAGATCTCTGGTGTGCGCACCCCATCCCTCCAGGGATGCATCCGTCGTCACCGTCTCCTGATGTGCCGGGGTCTGGAAGTCCGTGTCCGCCGTGAGGAGTGCACAGGTGCCCCACCACTGAATTGCCCGACCGAATACCTTGTTGAGCGGGATCTTGTCTTCGAAGCTGCCCGCTGCTTGCATCCAGCGGGCATCGAGGAACTCCTGTAGAGGACGCATCCGTAGCCTGCACAGGCGCACTAGGTAGATGCATGAGGACATCATTCTGAGGAGGGACTTGATGGATCTCACCCTGCCCATGTCTGTGGCTAGCAGGCGCTACACTTTGCCTAAGATGGCCTTCATCCTTTCCTCCGACGGAGACGCCAATCTTTCCACTCTATCGAGCTTTGCTCCCAGAAACAGTGCCGCCTGCGACGGACCCAGATGTGATTTCGGGTAGTTGATGGAGAAACCCAGCTCTGAGAGTAAGCGGACGGTCTTTGCCGTGTGCTCGACGGAGAGTTCTCTTGTCCTTGCACCGATGAGCCAGTCGTCCAGGTGGGGGTAGACGTGGATCCCCTGCAGGCGCAGCCGCGCCGCCACTGGTGCTAGGCACTTGGTGAACACCCTGGGTGCCGACTTCAATCCGAATGGCAGAGCTCTGAATTGGTAGTGACGTCCTTGAACTACGAATCTGAGGAACTTTCGGTGTCCTTTTGGGATGGGGATGTGGAAGTAAGCATCCTCCAAGTCCAACGACGATAGGAAGTCGCCCTCCTCCAGCTGTCCCAGCATGTGCTGGAGAGTGACCATCCTGAACTTCTGTGCCTTGATGTATTTGTTCAGCCAACGTAGGTCCAGGATGGGGCGCCAACCGCCTGTCTTCTTTCTGATGAGGAAGTATCTTGGGTATACTCCGGAGCCTCTTGGGGATGAGCTCGATGGCACCTTTCTTGAGCATCGCCTTTACCTCCAACAGCAGCTGAGGGACGTCATTTTCCTTCCTGGCCATGGGAGGAATGCAGGGACACTTCTAGAATTCGAGAGTGTGCCCGTGGGCCAAGGCATCCAGCACCCAACGGTCGGTGGAGATGGACTCCCACACGCTGCCGAACTTCGCCAGCCGGCCTCCCACCGGGGTGCTTCGGTGGGGGCCTGACACTAAGGCCGGTTCAATCTTGCTTGGAGACGGCCTTGGCCTCCTTGGCGATGATGACGAGATCCTCCTTGTTTGCCGCGACCTCTGTAGGCCTCCTGGGATGAGGAGCGGGCCGCCTGGTGGTACATAGAGGAACCACCGCCTGATCCCTTGGAGGCCCCCGTCTGCCTCTGACGTTCCGAAAGGGCCGTCATTGCTGAAGGACTCCCAGGGCTTGGGCAGTAATCTCTGTGTCGGCCTTGATGGCCTGCAGCGACTCATCCGCCGTTTTCCCAAACAGGTTGTTGCCGTCGAACGGCATGTCCAACACCCTGGTCTGCACGTCCTGACGGAAGTCTGTCGCCTTGAGCCAGCCTCGTCGTCGAAGGCAAACACTGTTGCCTAACTGGCGAAACCCGGTGTCGGCAATATCCGTTGCCACCGTTATGGCGTGGTCCAACGCCACCTCACCTTCCTGCAGATTCTCTAGGGCCTCCGCCCTCTTGTCGGCTGGTAGGAAGTCCAGTAGGGGAGCTATCTTGTACCATAGCTCCCTGTCGTAACGGGTCACAATCGCTAAGGCGTTGGCCGCTTTAATTGTCGTTGCCTCCGACGAGATGACCCATCGCCCCATGGCATCCAATTTCTTTCCCTCGCCGTCAGGTGGGGAAGTGGAGGTTGAAGCTGTCGCCTCTGCCGCCACCTTCTTGGCCGCTGCTGAGGTGACCGAATCCAGCGTCGGCTGATCCCTGAGGCACAAGGGGGCGGCGTCGGGGACCCGGTACTTCTTCTCGTACCCGTCCCTCTTGGCAGGCGTTGTGGATGGGTTCTTCAGGACCGCAAGTCCCTCGTCCCAGATATCGTCGAGTAACGGTACTGCGAGGACTGTCTTTCTCTTGGCCTCTTGCCATTGATAGAGGAAACCTTCCTTCTTCTGTTCCTCGGGGCAGAGCTGGAAGAGCTCGGACGCCCTGGCGATCATGGTGTGAAAGGAGCCAATTTCATTGGGCGGGGAAGACCGAGGGGGTGGTGATGGAAGGTCCATCCCGTCGTCACCACCGTCGTCATCATCCGTCCCCATCGCCGTGTCATCCCTGGGATCCGGAGAGGGGGATGAAGTCTCCACGGGCCGCAAGGGCATGAAGGGCAGGGGGGATGAACTATCCTCCGCTTGTTGGGAGGGCTTCCCGATGGGCCCGGTTCTGGATCATCCGCCGGGGTTCGTGGTATCTTTCCCTCGCCGTCAGGTGGGGAAGTGGAGGTTGAAGCTGTCGCCTCCGCCGCCTTCTTCTTGGCCGCCGCTGAGGCGACCGAATCTGGCATCGGCTGAGCCCTGAGGCACAAAGGGGCGGCGTCGGGGACTCGGTACTTCTTCTCGTACCCGTCCCTCTTGGCAGGCGTCGTGGACGGGTTCTTCAGGACCGCAAGTACCTCGTCCCAGATATCATCGAGTAACGGTACCGCGAGGACCGTCTTTCTCTTGGCCTCTCGCCGTTCATAGAGGAAACCTTCCTTCTTCAGTTCCTCGGGGCAGAGCTAGAAGAGCTCGGACACCCTGGCGATCATGGCGTGAAAGGAGCCAATTTCATTGGGCGGGGAAGCTCGAGGGGGTGGTGATGGAAGGTCCATCCCGTCGTCGCCACTGTCGTCATCCGTCCCCGTCGTCGTGTCCGTCGCCGTGTCATCCCTGGGATCCGGAGAGGGGGATGAAATCTCCACAGGCCGCGAGGGCATGAAGGGCGGGGAGATGAACTATCCTCCGCTTGTTCGGAGGGCTTCCCGACGGGCCCGGTTCTGGATCGTCCGCCGGGGTTCGTGGTAATCTTGTCCTCATCTCCGTGCATAAGGTTTGGATCGCCATCAAAATGGCCGCCGAGTTGTCCTGAGGCTCGGGCAATGGCTGCGACGGGAGGGCTGGCCGCTCCTCCATAGGGGCCTCGTCGGCGCCACCGTCGCCATCTTCGACCACCTCTACGGGATCTCTCCCGTGGGGTCGTACCTTCTCGAACCTCTCGTTGAGGCTCTTCACGGCCTCCACCAGCTCCTCCTCAGAGGCTGAATCCGTGTCCGTAATGGCCACTGACCCCCCCCTCTTTTTCCACCGGGGTCTTCACGGGGGTCTTGTCGATGGGCTGGAAAGAGGATTCCCTCCGCGGTGGCAGAGAAACTATGGGCCCGAGGTCGCCTCCACTGGCTTTGCCAGGGTCGCCGTGACTCCCTCGATAGAGGCCTTAGCTGGGTGAATCAAGGCCTTCACCACCTTGGGCGCGCTTGAAGCCTTCACCTTGGGGGGAGGGTCACCGCCTCGCTTCCCGTCAGCTGAATCCTTCGAGATCGACCGGGGCCTCTCCAGAAGCTTACCCGGGTTCTCGGATTTCCTCTTCCCGAACTAGAGCGTTGGCTCGTGGTTGATGGTGCCGGGGAAGGGGCGCCCAGCTTGGCAGCCGAAGAGCCCGACCGTTCGGCGCTCCCAGTTCCCGCGGACTCGCGGTGCTTAGCCTTCTGTTGGGCCCCGTCGCCGGGGCGCCCTCACAGGACTTAGAAGACCGCTCTGACCTTTTCTTCTTCTCACCTGCTGGGCCCTTCTCCAGCAAGCTGGCGAAGCAGGAACGACGATCCCTCATGGTCCGTTACGATAGGTTCTTGCAGAACGCACAGTCCTTCTCCACAAGCGTCTTGTCCTCATGAAGGCAGTAGAGACATCTTGAATGCTCGTCCTCCTTGAAAACATTCTGTAAACCGCATCCAGGGCAGTTCCTGAACAGCTTGGATCCCGGCGTCGAGCTACCCTTGTCCTGGGCCGCGTCCATGGTAGGCCTCAGATCTTCTGGAACCCTCCAAGAAGCGGCACTCGATGAAAATTTCACCCTTGAGGGGCGTAGGAAATTCCGAAACGGGTCCCCGTTGATCGGAAGAAGAAACGGTGGAGCATGAGGCTCGATTTAACTGAAAAATGAGAAAATCTCCTTGAAAAAGCACGAAAACGCAGCAAAAGCTCCAGAGCTATAGCATGAGGACTCCCAACACTAGAAAGTGCGGTAAAAATCTGAAGATGGCTGCCAGAGGAGGGGCTAAGGTAGAGGGCAGTCATTGGCTGGGGGCAGTATGACCCAGAGACCAGTGATTGGTTATTAGTAGAAAGACAGTTCAGAAACGAAACAAACTGATTTATTTCTTTACCGAGGATTCCCAGCCTGACGACGGGGAATATTCATGAGCATTTGAATCCATGCCAGACCCCATGCTGGAGAAAGCTGTGTTTCTCAATGTTGGAGCTTTCAAGGATTTGGCCCTACCCATCTCTAGAACCTGGTCAACTAGGCTACCCACTTACCTGCCGCTTGTACCATGGGAGCATCCCATCTCAGAATCCACTTTCCTGGAAACCTGCCTCTCAGCATTCCTTCTAACTTTTCTCTCTTTTGGCTGACCAAGGCTTGCTCTCTGCTTGTAACCCACCCCTTTCAGTCCCCTTGGGTGACCAATGGTTGCTTTCTGCCGGGGAACTTGTTCCCTCTCCTCTTATTCTATTCTTATCCTTCTACTCTTCAAACTCCTCCAGTGTCACTTTTCCTTCTCCTGTGTCCTTCCAACAGTGCAAACCTCTCCCTGCCCAAAGTAGTTATTTCCTCTAATCTTTTCTGTCCCTCCTAAAATGCCTTCCCCCTGATCTTAGTCTTGCTCTCTCCCTCTTTCCACGTTAACTTTACCATCACGATGTGTCCTTCCCTCCCCTAGACCCGTCTCTTCTCCAGCAGAAACCTTTCCTTTGCCATTTCTCCTTCCATCTCCTTGCTCTGAGGAACATCTGCACTCTAATATTCCCATTCGGGACTGAGGCTAGATTCCACGCAAGAGCTTTAAAAGAGGTAGCCATCTTGGGTTCATGCCATGTGGCTTGGAAGGATGCTTTGTGAGAGAGAAATCCCAATTTCTGCGCAGTTTGCCACCTTTTCTATAGGTATAGCATTTTAAAAGTGGGGCCTTTTGAAGGGCGGGGTTTCACTTTCACAGAGCTATTTCGAATTGATGTCCCTAAAATGAACGTAATGCAAAACAAGATTTTTCCATGGGGAAGCTAGATAAAAACAGGTTTTCCCGCTTCACTCCTTTGGATGAGGTCGTGGGAAGTGTCACATCTTTTACTACCTGGGACATTGAAGTTGTAGGGATAGTTGTTTGGGTAATCTTGTCAGACCTCTGTGAGGGAATGGGCTTCCATGGATGTTTTGGGCTCACACTGTTGTGACTTTTACTCCTCTTACTCCAGTTTGAAATATACCAGATTAGCACCCAATTTGCAGTCTCAGATATCAAGATAGTATGAGAGACATAGTCCCAACCATCCACCTTTTGGGGTGAGTTTGTGGTAATATGGAATAAAAGGTATTGGGTATTTCCCTGGGAAGGTTCTGTTAAACGACATGGTGGCCCTCAACCCGTCACTTGAAACTGTAAAAAGGTGTTATGTTGCAAATTATGGGGTGAATTGAGATGGGATCTTCAAGGGGTTGGGAAAGGACTCTTGTACCCTGGGATTATACTGGGCAGAGGGCAGGACGATGCTGGGAAATCCCCAAATACCAACTCTAGCAGTCACATTGGATAGCAGGCAGCTTCCCATGGCCCCAAGATTCTCCTCAATTGGTCTTTTCAATGTTGTTTCATCACAAGACAGAAATAAAAGAAAGGAAAGTGTTAACAAAAATGTGAGGTTTTGGGGGCTCTTGCTTTAGGTTTACTCATCTTAGAGCCATGGTTTCTCTGAAATACTTAAAATGAAATATGTAAATTGTTTGCATATTGCTGTCACCACCTGGATTACGCGTTCCTGATTTTCTATATTTGTAATTTAATAATCTTGACCATCATCATGCCAGTTGCATCATTTGAGCAGTGATGTAATCCTTATATTGCCAGATTTAGTATCGCTGTCTTTAATTGTCTTTCATTGTCTATGTTCAAGTGCCATGATTTACTTGCATAACCCAGACCAGTGGTTTCTGCTGGTCCACTATCCTTCATCCATCTTCACGATCCAAAGTGGCAGGTTCTTACTGACTACAGGCCTCTCAGCTCACCATCCTAGGTTGATCTAGTTAAGTCACTGCTAGCATATTTAAGTCTGTTCTGTTGTACAGCGCCTGGACCCCTCTTCTTAACCACACCTCATTCCCATCTCCTTGCAGGCCAGCCTCTGGTCAACCTCCAAGCCAACCGGCCATAGACTATGGACCACTTCTTAAGTGACTCATTCCCTGCATCCACGGTCCCTTGTTCTTCCCTTCAACCTTAATATGGCACAGAGTCCAAAGGTTTCAACTCACTTCTACATGCCAGATCCATCTCAAAACATAGGCATCACTTTTTTATTGTCCCAATATCCTTTCCAGGCCATCCGAGTCAAGGAACAGAGCCACATGGCTCCATCTACCAGCACACACATTCTCCAAGCAGTGAAAATGCCAGAAAATGTTGCTTAATGTAGTTTATTGAAATGTAAATGGTATTACTGGACTGTGAAGCATTGGAAATTCTGGCAAGGCTGTATATTGCAGGCACAGATACAGTCCTCCTAAGAAAGACACACCTAATTGAAGAGTTCATGGGTTATGTACTAAATAGGAAGCATATTGAGGGATACTCAAGTTGTTACTAGAAAACAATCAGGAGGTGGTCTGTATACTTATATGTAGAAATACAATGGGTAGGAGACAAAAAAGAGGGTAGCAATGTCCTTTGTAGGTTTAGTGTGGATAATATCCCTCTTATTTTGGGTAGTGTCTCTGGCCCAGACAGAGACTTCCACATTTCCTTTGCGAAATCTAGAAGGGTGTTGAACACGATTGAATCAGGGAACTTTGTGCTAGGTTGGGTGATGGGACGTTATCCTGATTGTGGATCCAGCTACAAATAAGTCTGCATTGAGATCTGGGCCTGAAAATGAAAGTGGAAGTGGAAGTAAAAAGACTCTCGTGGATCGCCATTGTTTAAGTGATTCATGGCAGGTTCTTCACCCCCATGAGCAAGAATAGATCTTCTACTCGAGGATCAGAGATTCTTGTTCTAGTCTACAATATTCCAACATTGTCATGAATATGATAGCAGAGGTTGGTATTAAAGAGTTGATTCTTTATGGTCATCACGTCCCTGCTCCGTTAACCCAGACAATAGCAAATTCATCTTGCCATAACGATAGGTGGTACTTTCCTACTCCTATCTTTAATTAGGACCAAAGAGATGAAAGAGAAAATCTGTCTTTTTGAGGACCTGTGATTTTGGTATGGGATGCTGTAAAGGATGAATTCATAAGCCGCTCAACGTTTTTGAATAGAGCAATGAAAGGACCCAGGCAGGACCTGGCTTAACGCTTAAAAAAACAGAGAAATTGTGCAGAAGATAAACATCTACTGGGCACTCTAAAGTCTGAATTGGTAACTATAGTCGAAGTCAGGGAAGGCGGTTCACTCAATTCAGAATTCTAATGGGATCAGGGGTACAAGGTTGCGGGGACATTTAGCTGACAGTCTGTGGAAGCAGTAGCACAGAAGCTTGATTGGGGAAATTGAAACTGGTACTGGGGACATGGTGACTAGGTTGCACACAGAAGTTACACTATTTGCCTTAGACATAAAATCTGAGTATTTGGTCAAAGGACCGGTAAATGTAAGGGGCTGAGTTCAGAGATATACTGGGACAGTACATGGAGATAATGGACATAGATGAGAATATACAAGGAGGAGATGGAAGTGCATGCTTGGGGGGGGGGGGGTGTAGATGGTTATTAAAAGGGGGGATCTGACCGTGAATTGAGAATGCATTTTCAAGAAGACAGATTAACTTTAAGAGATAATTTGAATGTTTATATGCTGGTTATATGTTTAATGCTAGGGGGTAGATAGTTCCAGTGATAGAAGGTGAGCAGAGAGAAGGAGCAGAAGATCAAGGATTTGCACGATGAGTGAGGAATGCAATGTATGAAAGTTGTTCTGGAATGCAGGTTATGAATTTAGGAGTAGCGCAGGAATGAGGCAGCCAGTTTGGGACGGGGGACTACCTCCTATATAAATGTAGGAGTTTGTAGAGGGATTCATTTGGCACAGAGAGCCAGCCTCCACCAAAGCAGTGGGGAGAGATGGGTTAGCAGCAGGGAAGTTTACAGAGAGTGTGTTGAAGTGGGGAAAAAGGAAACGCCTACATAACTAGTGCCACCTGGAAGGTGTTGTTGTGCATCAGGTTTTCCATTAGTTGTACACTTATAACGGAGGACATGTAATCTCCCACCGGTAAGCCCTTTTGCTTAATCACAAATTGCATTGTTAACTCATTTGCAAGAGAGTCTGAAATTGTTAGTAGCATACCAAATCAAATTTGCCGTCTGACTCGCCCTTTGCCCAAGACATATGTTCAGGGCTACCATCTTCCTTGTTGCCAGATCAACCCAATCCTGGTTGAAGTTTAAAAAAATACACATATGGAGTGAATGATTGAAGTCTGACCTTTTTTCTTTAAAGTGTTTCTTGACTTGTTGAATATCAATATCTCCCAATGAGTCTTCCCTTACAAATAATACATATTATAAAATATTGTCAGTCACAATTTGGCAGTCAGAAAATATCCATATTTATTCATTAATAGACAAAATGTACCCACTCAATGAATCACAGAGCACATTCAGTTGCAGTGGCTTGATGAAAAATAATCAATCCGTGGGTCAAGGTGGAGGAAAGACGGTGGAGCAGAGCGATTCAGAGATTGTAGTGGAGCATGTTACAAGGGAGGTGTGGGTTGTGAGTGAGAGTAGTACCTGATAGAAAGAATGTGGCTACGAGTGAATGAATGTACTCTGGAGCGTGAGAAGGGTGGGAGTAACTACAGGGCTGGACCAATACTGACATACTTGTACTATCAGTACTATTAGTTCCTATTGAAATCGCTGGGGAAGTATGTCAGGGCACCCCTAGAAAATCCCTGGAGGGAGCCAGACAGATAAAGCCTTTGCCTTTAGCCCGTTGCCATAGTCCTATTAGATGGTAGCTGTTACCGGTCATTAGCATCAAACCAGGGTACAGGAACCCCTGCATTACAGAGGTGAAATGCCCATGGGAGACAAGAGAGGGCTGGCCCTTAGAGTGCCGCAGTACAACAATTGAATCTATCTGCTTGGGTATTCTTGAGGCCATCTGTGACAGGCATTAGATGAAATGTATTGCTTTGCCCACCTTGAGGATATACTTGCTAAATGCAATCACTTATACAGTTAGAAACAATGTATTCAATATACAACCCATCCTTCTAATGAATGCCGATGGATTACAAACGTGACAATGAGGAAACAGGCAAGATTGATTTACAGTTTCAGTTCTGGAAAAAAGGGGTAATCCAATTTTACATCACCTCGTATTATAATTTGTTTTTTTCCCAGAACTTCAAAATTATTTTAAATCTTCTACTGGGTTGTTTAATAGAGAATACACCATTGACCTACAATGCCTTATTCCAAGAGAATTGTCCAGTATCTCGACATAATGCAGAAGCATCAAATATGAAACCTTAAAAATTAAAATGTTATTGAAAGTAAAACATTAGCATGTAAAAAAAGAAAGGTGTTATTGGAGGAAGCAACTGGAAGAAAAGAGCATAGGTAATTTTTTAGGTTTTTAGTTCAGGTAGTAGATAGTTTGGAATCTGCTAAAAATAAAACTGTGGCAGAATCAAGATGCAAAATGTAGCTTGACCAAATATATACTAGCAATATAATCAATACACGGTCTGTAAAAATTATGGCATATGTTAAACAATTTTCTTGAGGTTGAGGGTTTCCATGTGAAGGATTCACATGCGCATGGCCTATATTCACTCTGTAACATGGTCCTGTGCTTGTCTCTAGTCACTGCAAAAGGCTGAACTCGGAGGGCTGGCCTACTCAATGAGCCGGTGGATAATGGGCCTAGGGGAGGCATGGGAAGTGTGAGAAACCTGAGGCGTATCTCCAGTCTATTTGCAGGGATCCTTTATTCAGGACGCCAGGGGAGGGCCATCGCTCTTGGATCCCAAAACCTGGGGGCAGATGAGTGAGGGAGGTAGGGGGCCCTTGGGGACTATGGGAGACACACCCTCAGGCGAGACATGATATTTCCCCCATTCTGATACACTGCTAACCGATATCTTCTCAGTTGTCATGGGATATTGTCAGCAGAGTCCCATCATACCTCAGTACCTTTCTGAAACAAAAAGGAGAAAATGACCAGGGAAATTAAAGCCCAATAGAACATCCATTCACCTATCACAATACATTTACTCCCAACATTCCTACTTCCATTCTCGAATTCCAACTACTAGGACGCAGAAGATGCAGATGGGAGTCGTGAGGATTACCCATAGGAATCAGTGGGCAATTAATCCCTATGGGCAGTCTCCATGTTGTCCCGATAATGAGGTCAGGCAGAATTAGGCAGGGAGGGACAACTACTCACACCTGACTCCAATAAACTCTTTCAAAGAGTACAAAAAGTCAGCCACCCAAGCACACTCTGAGTGAACAGGGGATGCTGAAGGAACCGTGAAGACCAGAAGGAGAGGTCAGCAGCTGGGAGAACCTTGGGAAGCCAGAAGGGGTGACGGACTGACAAGACACTGAGGCCTGTGGGTAACAAGGGGGCTAGAGTGTGGCAGGGGAGCCGTGCTCCAGGGAACCAAAACTCCAGCTGCACTTTTCTGGCAGTGTTTTAATCAGTGCTTGCTCCCTGGGTGAGTTCCAGAAACCCAGGTAGTTGAGGGACAGGTGCTCGGACCCTGACCTCAAGTGAATCCCCATTGAGGACCCACTAACACCTCATCACTGAGGGTAAAAGATGGAGACCCTGTGTCTCGAGGGAAGCTAAAGGGGGGATTTGTGTCAAGAACTTGTAAATCCCGAAAGTCCCTGGAACTGACAAAGTGGGAGCACAAGCTTGAATGTGCATCCTGGGACTTGTAGTCCAAAAGAGCAAAGCTGTGAGAGTGGTACGGCACTCCGTGTGCCCAATCAAAGATCTCTCTGTAAGGTATCCAGCTGTGAAGTGGCAGAAGAGAAAGTTAAACAGTTTTGTGGAAGTGTAAATCAAAGTGGTCCTGCAACAGGTCAAGCAAAATCCTGCGCACAGTCGAAAGTCTTCAATTCTGGTGTCAAAGTGGATCTGAGCCCGGAAGAGGGGGATCCATGGTCTGAGCCCAGATGAGGTAGACCGAATTGTGAACATTGTGTGAAAAGGGATCTGAGCCAGGATGAGGGGGATCCCTGGTCCGAGCTGGCAGGAGGGAGACCAATCGTAAACCTATGAATGTGAGAATCTTGACAAAGGAAAGGAAATTGTGTGTTTTGTTTGCTACATCAGACCCTCTGCAGTAAGAGACTTTGAATGGCAAAGAGACTTGGGCAAAGAAGGTCCTGATACTGAACTGTACGAGTAACAAAAGGAACTCGAAGTACAAGTAGTCACTGAGAAACAAAGTAATACTGTGTGTTTTAAAGTGAATTTCTGTTTCAAGATGGAGGAAGCCTGTGTTTTGACAAGAGACATTTCTTTTGAGCATCTTTATTTTTTCTTAAAGACTTTGCCAGAGTGGTGTGAGACCAGCTGAACCATTGAACTGTGTCCTTGTGCCGAGGAAGCCAGAGTGTGTACGAGGCTCAAGCTTGCTGCCTTGTCCCGTGCCGAATGTGTGGGGAAGGGAGGCCAACTGCTCAACTGTACTGACAAACTGTTTCTTGAACACTTTTCCTTTTTTTCTTTCGCATACACTACTGTCCCACTCCATTTTGTATTTAGACTTAAGGGTTGGCAATAGGTTTATTAGCATAGGCTGTTTTATTTTGATAGACTTGTCTAGAACTACGTTATTAGTATTTGATGGTTGTAGCTTGCTTCCATCCTTAGATTTAGGCTTAGATAGGTGTTTAACCAACCTTTTAAAATTCAACAAAAACCCTTGAACTGTGTCTCATTTGTGTCGGTCTTCATGATTGTACCAAGCCTTTCCTTACAGAAGGATACCCTGGGCCAACCTTCCTTGGTCTCCGATGCATGACGGAGAATAGTCACACAGCCACATTGAATGTGCTGTCTCCCCAAATGACAGAGGCTGAAACTCTCACTGAGCAGACCAAAAACCTAGAGGGGAAAAAGAAACGTTTGGTTCATCTGAAAACAATTTTATTCATAGAATACAATGTTACAAATTTGCTGTCCTTGGGCCGCAGTATCAAAGACGTTACTCCAGCCCCATGTAGATGCCTGGAGACTCATACTTGCTACCATGTAGCATATTTGGGTTCCCCGCGCCACAGATTTCCCTGCCTATAATACCCAGTTGCCCAATTATGTCTCACAGTGGAATGTTCGCTTCACCATGGATATAATGTAAGACCATCTTCTGTATATTCCAGTGATCCAGAAATATACAATCAACATGTTGATGGGTAAGGGAAGCAGAGGCCTGTGCAGGCAACACTACAGAGGGCCAGAAAGGAGAGACATTAAGGAATCTGGAGTAAGATTGAGACAAGTTATTCCGATGGCTTCATAGACTTGTAGTAAAGAAAAAAGAGGGTTGGAGAAAGACCTATCTCGCCCTATCACTACGAGGGGTTTCCTTTTTCCCCAGAATATGCAATTTTCCAGTACAGTGGGTATAGCTCCCTTCCCCTGGATTTCACACAACTAAGAGGTTGTCTTTCCTCTTCTTGACTCTTACACTTTATTCGCAATTGGGGTGCGGATCTCAGACTCGCAATCACATTGCCTGGTATACTCTCCTGCTAGGACTTCCTCCACATGTAACCGTCTGACTCATTCAGCCACTGTGTCTTTGACCCCCTTTTTTCTTTTCATTCTGTAATGCAATCAACGTCCCAGCTCTCTTGCACAGGTTCGCCCTATGAATATCTCTATCTCCCCTCGGCATGCGGTACATGCTGTGAAGTGCCCTGGTGTCCCAATTCCCCTCTATGGGCTCACCGTTCACTTGTGGCAGCTTCAACGTTATCTGCACTCTTTGGTTTCTCCAGCGGGGCACCTCGTCCTTCTATTGACATCCCATCACTCTCCGGTACCTGCTATGCCTTGGACTCCCTCTACACAGCGTCTCCTGCTGCAGGCCTCGGTGCAGCATACCTTCAACCTCTGAGCTTCTCTTGACAGCGCTGGTTCAAGCTCTCCTGCTCCACGCTACAGCTGGCTTCTTCATCGCTTCCTGACATGCGTCGGGTGACGTGGTTCCACATCTTCCTCGTGGTGCCAGGATTTTAAATGTCCTGCACCCATCTGATCCATCCAACCACTACAGTGTGTCTCTAGCTCTACATCTTCCATGCTCTGCTCTCGTGCTCCTCCTCGTATCAGTCCTTTTGTAAAAAGTATAGGAAGGACACCTACTGTGAGTGCAAAGTGGATGTACTGGACTTATATCACAATATAACAAACAGGTTTGGGAATTCATGGGGTTGGTGTTCTACCCTGAGTAGGAAGGGGATATCATGTTCCTGCCAATGAGTCTCCTTCTCTCCCATTAGTGTTGCCCCCGACCCATTTGGTCCTCACTCAAGCAGCCACACCAATGGTCAGAATCAGGTAGCGGGTGCCTTTCCATGACCGTATGGGAAGAGAGTTTCCTCAGAGAGGGAGTGATGACATCGCTAGATTCATCACAGACAGAACAAATCCAAGATGACGAATAGGACAAATGAAACTTTGTCCAGCTTCCTAGTATCAAAATAAAGCTAAGTATACCCAGGAGCAGTAGCCAATCCATGCCCAGCAACAACCTACTGAAAGACTCACAACCCTGTGAAACCTGCACTGCCACTGGGAAGTGAACTGTCATCACACAGTGTAAAAGACTTGGTTTTGGATTTCCTCAAATTCTGTTGATTTACCCGTCAAGTTAATTTCTTCTATGTATAAATCAATCTGGTAAACTATTCCTCCAGAGCCAAGCCTTCTGTGCATCCTGTATGAGCTTCCTCACAGGGTCCCAGGATTCATATTTATGTTGAATCCAATTTGGTGGGTGATCCCCAAGTTACTCCTTTTCTCTGGAGGGGCTGCCTTAATGCTACTGGATTTCTGGTCAGGCTCAATACTAGTTTTGTTCAAAAAGGGTAACAGGGATACTGCAAGTTCATATATGCTTATAACGTTATACAAACAAAAACTCAAATGAATAATGTTTTTGAGTATTGGGCTTATAATGCACATCTGGTACCGGAAGAAAAGATCTGAACTGTAAAGGAAGACAGAGGCTCATTGACAAGTTGCTTATTTTTGTGGGCCCATTTATCGCTATTGACTCTGTTAATACATTACAACATCCTTGATTAAATAGCTTGGCAGGTACTTGGTTGAATTACTGCACCACTGGATATCTGAAGTTCTTAGGCGTAGTGGAAATTGAATAGAGATAACTACGATTTGGATTCATGTACATTATAAGCCAGCAGAATAATGCCTGAAAATGCTCAAGACAAATATAGAGTGTTTCTAGTCTATTGCAGATACAGTAGATACAGATGTTCTAAGCTTGCACGTACAAAATAATCACTCCACCTCCAATTGGAGGAAGGGCAATATTGCCAAATTCCAGAATGGAGAGGCACTCAAAGGAAACAGAAAGCTTACACAAATATTGTGGATTTAAGGAGCCATACAGTGACTTCAGCAGGTGGCTGAAGGTCAGCATTAGGATCTGCTGCTTTGGGTTCTCTAATATTAATGCCAAAAATTATTTTTCACTGGAAAAAAAAAGAATCTCTGAAATTCTCCTAAAATATGCAAATTGTTTTCTTATGTCGATAATGTTGATTCACATGTTGCCCTCAGCACCTCGAAATGCAGAGTCCTGAAGGTTTCTCTATAATTTAAGAATCTTGACCATCATTATGAAGCATTATAGGAATTTATTAAGGCGACTTATTTTCAGACTAAGGCGTCATCCCTCGACAAACGTTCATACTAATTTTATTTAAAGTTTGGAAGTGGATTGAATCATATGAGTTTGTAATTCCTCAAATTGATTAAGCTCACTTGCCAGACTACGTATTACTGCTTTGACGTCATATGTTCAAGTGGCAACATAGAAAGAGAAGTGATTTCCGCTACACCATTCTCCTTTAAAATCCAAATGGGTGTGCCATTTCTGACCTCCCAACTATCTGATCAGCATGTATGGAAGTCTGTTCTCTGGCACAGTGCCTGGACCCCTATGCTAACCACACCCCACAACCATACTCCTGAAAGCCCACCACCTGTTACCCGCTGCAGTCTAAGCCCAACAGCAGGGGCCCCAGGCCTCTTTCTAAGAGACTTCCTCCTTGTTCTCCCCTCCAACCTCAATGAGTGGTCAGGCCAATGGTTTTCATTCACTTCTCCTACATTCCTACTCAGACTGCAAACATATGTTTGACCTTATAACCAAAGGGAGCCTAATGCTCTTCACCCAGCATACAGAATCAAAAGCTTAATTCATCTATATTTCTGTGTGATGCCAGAATACATGTGTTTTCCTGAGTAGAAAACCAATTCATTTTATCTAGATGGAGGACAGAAAACAATTGAAAGGGCAGATCGCTTAAAGGCAAATGTAGCGGACGGAGTTGCAGAGTGTTCTGCTGTGTTCGGCGAGGGGCGTGAGCAGCAAATAAGGTAACAATAACTTAATTTGGATGTACTGATACTGTTGTTGCCATTCCTCAGATTAATCCATCTCACCAATTGACATACGAGAGTTACGCTGCTTAACAGACGTGCTCTCTGAGAAGGGAGCTACGAGCATGCTATCCTTTGTTACAAATGATAACCTCTGTCTCTGATCATGCCGGGGAAACTGCAAATTAAAAGTAAGCACTATAATCTCCAGAAAACAAAACCATATGGTAAAAACGTCTAAGCTGAACTAAGAAGCTTGTAAATCAGCGAAAAGTAATACATCTGTCAAACCCGATAAAAAAGAGGCCAGCAAGGGACCCAGAAAATAGACTATATGACCTGCGAGAACTCTGAATCAAAACACGGACTTCTTTAAACAGATAAAGAGGGATTGGATGATAACTCAAGGAAAACACCTGCGCAGGTCCATGCAAAAAAGGGAGTAGGCAATCTGAGCCTAGTGTCTGCTCCCTCCTTTGGCGCTGTACCTAGTCATCCCCTTAACTCAACAACCACGTCTCAAAGAACCAAAAGGGAATTTGGCGCTGTAGACGACAATTCTTTGTTGGATCTGTGTTATCGTCTATGCGGATCTAATAGAGCTGCCTCTGAAATAGGCAGCAAAATTAATGACAATGGGGAAATTGTCCCAGTTAATGGCAGCATGATGAAAGAGACCAATGAAACGCAGGTTGCCTCCAGACTATCAAGTACTCCCTCCTTGTTTCCACCCACGAATCAGCCCTAAACACAACCAACTACCACAACGGAAGAAGTAGGAGAAAACAATGCACACCGTGATGGTGGTAGGGAGCTGGAGAATAACGACTCCAGGACGAATGCGAATATGCCAACTGCAAACAACACTAATCCCGTCCTCCAATCTACTGCATTTTGCATTTAAAATCCTGATCAAATTATGTGATGGGATCTATACGCAGACATTATTGCATAGTGAGAGCTTAGAAGTTTTAATGCATCATAATAACCTACTTGGCATAGACAATGAGGAATGATCGTCTGGGAAACAAGTGGTATTAGAGGAGGGGAATAAGAACAAATCAGTGTTGATTGTGGATCCACCTGCAAATCAAGATAGCATGGATGGTTCACCTACCACATATATATCTAGAAAGAAAGCTAGAAAACAAGCCAGATTAAAAAGACAGTTATTGGAAAAGAATCTATCGGTAACTGGCAATGATGAAGTTTTGAATGTAACTAGTCATCCCCTTAACTCAACAACCACGTCTCAAAGAACCAAAAGGGAATATGAGGCGGGCAAGGAAACAAGCTAATCGGAAAAGAAGTAGGCAAGAAATGAAAACAGGCCTACTTACGAGCTGGCTTTTGTAAGAAAATAAGCCTAGTAATAACAATGATACTAATTTGAACGGAGAACAGTTACATTCATCATCAAGTGATCGACAGTTTGTCTATTAGCTCGGACTCTACCCAAATTAGGGAGAAAGTGAAAGTTAACGTAAAAAAAGGGAACGCACTTTGGGATCAACATACTGCACCAACAGACGAACCTTTAAATACACGACTGGTTCAATTGAGTGAAAAACTTGATAAAAGATCGAAAAACACAATCAACAGACCTTCCATGTTAGCTCAGTTTGCCAAAATCCCTGAATTGTGGACATTTAAATCGTAGAGCCTCTGAGGAGACATTTTTGTGCAATAACAAAGATCCACTGCGTTCTTCCAGCAGCAGAAACACTGATAAGAGCCCATAAAGAGTTACTTGATTTTCTTGGATATGATCTAGACCTAGCAACCATACCCAACGATGGGCAGAGTGAGTGTCAGCACTGTAAAAAGGACAAAACTGAAGAAAAAAAAGTGTATAGTAAATTGAAAACAGAGAATCAAGTGGGAATGCGTTGGTTACACCAATTGGTGAACCTAATGCAAAAATCCCACCCATGAGATTGTACGATTGTATCATGGAACACAAGGGGGCATGTTCCTTTCATCAATTTGGGTCAATCATTTGATAAAATCGTTTCCCATCCTATATTCTTATTACAAGAGACATGGCTGGTAAATTAATTTTTTGTGGATACCCATATTTTATTCCAAAATAACGCAAAAAAAGGCCCAAAAGGTAGACCTTATGGGAGCCTAATCGTAGGCATCAGTCATGATTTTTATGCTGAGAGAAAAGATATATGCGCAAATGGGTTTTTAGCTCATTAAACAGGAGAAACAAAAGTGATACTTCTCGGAAAAGTACCTGGTCATGTGGAAATAAGAGCAACACTATTGACTATATATGGGGTAATTCCACCATGTTAAACCATATTTGTGACTTTGAGGTACAAAACATTGGGTACAGCGATCATGCCATGATAAGCGCTAAATTAAATCTGCCCTTATACAGAAATACCACGGGTGGCCTGAAGTACATTAGAACCAATTACAGGGGTACGAGACTAAAATGGAACATTAGCAAATGTAAGAAAATGTTATCTAGAATTTTACCCCGGATTGGGACTATAAATGATCAAGCTGATAAACTGAGTGGAGATGATATTGAAAAGTTGATTAAAGTAATGGCCACAGAAGTAGCATCAGCCAGCTCATGGTACCCCGGGTATTGTTACTGGTAAATATCTAGATTGCTCATTTGATGGGGAATGGATAGACGTTAAGCGTAATCACAGAGTAAATTTCAGCAAACTGAAAAAAAAAAACCTTGAGATGTCCGAATACACACGTAACCAAAAAAGGCTGAATAACGCTTATCGTAATTAGTGTAAGCGCAGAAGATGCGCCAAAATTAATATGAGATTGCAATCGATGATTGGTGTACTTCAGCATAATGATACTTGCTCGGTGTGGAAGTTGTTAAATAGAGTCAGAAGTTGTTCTCAGCAATGTCCGTTGAATCCCATAGGTGAAAAAACATGGGTAGCTTTTATTTCTAAGACAATGTTCGAGAGCAGTGCTGAACTGAGTCCTAGATTTGATCAAACTAAATGGCTGCTAACATTTTCCATCAAAGTATAGTAGAAATTATTCGCCACTTGCGTCTATTGTTATGAAACAAGATCCTTATACATGGGCCAATCTTCTCTTTAGCATGTACACCATTGTATGTAAAGAATGCCGCATTCCTGATTCATGGAATAAGGAAATTTTAATTCCTGTGTACAAAGTGGGATCTAGAGAAATGCCGGAAAATGACCAACTGTTGTCCATACTTGACTCAATGAGCACAGTCTTCATGGCCATTGTCATAGAACATATCCATCGTTGGGCAAAAAACAATTCCTTATTGCATCCTTATCAATCAGGATTCAGGAAAGGGACAAGCACGACACACAATATTCGACTACTTGATGCTATTACCACCAGAGATAAAATGAGTAATAATCCTTCAGTCTACATTACCTTTGTGGATTTTAAATCTGCATTCGATAGGGCAGATCATACCAAATTGGGGGAGATATTGACTAGGATGCATTGTCTGAGTTGGTTGCTCGATAGTTTGGTCAAATTGCACACTTGTAACAGCACGCAGATTCGACTTGACAATAAGGACAGTCTGTCATAATCTGTTAGAGTGAATAAGGGTGTGAAACAGGGATGTTTAATGGCTGCGCACCTGTTCAACCTATATATTGCTGATCTGATATGACACCTTTTGGCGAAAGCCAGCTGCCCAGCCAAGTTTGAGAACATATTGATATCAGCTTTTGGATGAAAAGCAATGCTCGAAGAACTGGGTTGTTTTGCTAGGGAGCATTGCCTAACAATAAATCTAAAAAAGACCCAAACCATGTTTTCCCACAAAAAAAGTCAACAAACTAAAAATTGAAGAATCGTGGTGCAACATTGAATACACTGATTGAAACACATATCTGGGTGTACTGTTTAATAGTAAAACAGGTTACAGACCCCTGATTGAGAACAAGGTCAGACGCGCAAAGCAAATAACTATGTTGGTGAAAAAATGTGTTAACAACTATGCTGGATATTCATTGAAGGGTATATTGATACTCTATAGACAGTGGTTAATGCCGGTTATAACTTATGGATTGGAAGCAATAACCATGGAAAATCTAACTTGGCTGGATAAAATTGAGGGTTTTTTCTGGCGTAATATCTTAGAATTCTAAGATATTGCAATTGCCCCAGTCTTGTTCAATCCAATATTTCAGGGTGGAATTTGGGTTGCAATCATTGAGGGCCACTGTATTACAACAGCAAGGCCTATTAGCCTTGAAAGCCATCTGCCATCCAGAAAGTCATCTGTTGCGGATCATTGGTTCCAAAGTCATCAAACTTGACAAACCAAATCTCAGAACCAAATACGCTTCCAACTGTTGCACTTTTTTTCAGGAGCTGAACTGGTAAGTTGAACGTAACTACTGTGGTCACTTCCCTGTAATTAAATCGGCGTTTAAGGCAAAAGTTAAGAGAAATGACTGGGAGAAGGATTTCATTTGAATGAGTGAACCTAGCAACTACAAATACATAGGGGGGATAGTTCATACGTATTTTAGTCCCCAAATGTATTTGATACGATGCCCAGATCCGCAGGTTTGCCAATTTAGACTGCTAATGCGAACCAATCAGCTACCAGTAAAAGCTACGTATGGCTCGCAATGGAATTTACCCAAAAAAAGATAGATACTGTCGTATGTGCCTGAATGTGGACAAGCTTGAAACCATGAAACGTGCTGACATGTTGTCCAGAAAGGCAAACTCATTATCTGTTGAACTATGGGCGTTATGTACATGACATGCATTTCATCCAGTCAGATGATTTTTGCAACTGGTACCTGAATGCTCGATCAGAAGCGATGCATATTGCTCTATTTAGAGTTTGGAAAACTGTTCCCACATTGAGTGAAATTGAGTAAATGAAGGACTGGATAAGGCCTGATAGGGTTTCTGTTAATGGTGTCAAACACTGCTGTACTATAGGATTGAGGAAATGTACATAGGCATAGCAGATGTAGAAAATTATCATGAATGAATAATCAATTGGATGACTAACATTGATGAATTAAGAAATGTAAACATATTACAAAGATATGCGATGAATGTTGTTAAAATTGTGATTGATTTGTTTTTGATACGAAAGTTGTATAGTTTATTAACTAAAAACAACTAAATAAAGAAAGGCCAATGATGCAACTAAGGAAGTTAGGACCAGGCAAGCCCCATCATCAGCTGACTTTTATCCTTATGATCCCATTTCCCTGTACATTTCATACTGTTTTCCAGGGCTTTGCCAAACATGAGAAGAAGTGGTTTATGTTTTCTCTGAAACTATTGTGAATAATGCTTCCCAAGGAAGGAACTTCTCCATTTTGACTGATTTCCATTATAAACCTGGATATATTTATTTATTTTATTTATTGTGCATTTGTAAGGTGCTTAGTAAATTGTGTTTCAAGGCGTCCACAGGGCAACAGGGAAGGGACATGGGAATGAAAGGCGAATATAACCAAGAGAGAGAGAGAGGCGGCCCTACAAGGTCTTGTGAGCATTCAAAGTATACAAGTGCAGAGAGAGGGGGAGGGAGGGAGGGATGAGGGAAAATTTGGGGGAGTATGTGCTAGGAGTAACAAGGAGGGAAGTGCTAATGAGTAAGTTGCAAGCTGTTAAGTGACTGGCAGGGATCATTTGGTGAGTGATCGACTGCCAATAAGTAAGTGCATGCCTGTGACAGCACAGGCCAGTGGATGCCTAAGGCAAGTGCTGGGAGTGGGCAGAGGCTGAAGGAGATTGGGGGTGTGAGGCCAGAACCCAGGAGGAGACATAAGGGCTCTGATCACCAATCTCAGCGACTGTTGGATTTAGCAATGGAAGGAGGAGGTAAAAAGGAATGTCTTGAGGAGCTTCCGGAATTTGAGGAGATCTGTCTCAAGATGAAGAGGAAGGGAGAGGCTGTTCCATAAGAGGGAGCCAGCCGAGGAAAGAGATAGTCCACCAGCTCGCTGTTTAGCAAATCACATGACACGCAGAGAGTTGGTACCAGAGTAATGTAAAATCTGGAAGAAGTGTATCTAGTGAAAGCCAGTTGTAGATGGCTTTTTCCCCGGCCCCAGACAACCTTCTGAATGACGCAAAGCGGTTTGAATTTAATCCTTGAAGCAACTGGGAGCCGGTGGAGGGTTTGTAGGGCTGGAGATATGTGGTCCTTGCGCTTGAAGCCAAGGATAAGTCTCGCTCTATTCTGGATTAGCTGGAGGGGTGTAGAGAGGAAGAGGGTAGATTAAGGAAGAGGCTTTTGCAGTAGTCAAGCCTAGAGAGTACCAGAGCTCTGGAGACATTGAGCTTCTGGGGAAAAGTGTGGAAAGGAAGGATTCCTTTGAGAAAGTGGAGTTGAAAGTGGGCCTTCTTGGCAAGGTCCTGTATATGAGGGAGGAAGGAGAGAGAGGAGGCGAAGAGGACTCCAAGGTTTTGACTTCAGATAAGGGAGAAGGGGAGAGCCCATAGAGGGTGGCCAGAGTGAGGGGAAGAAAGAGGGGGCGGAGTCCCCATGAGAAGGATCTCCGTCTTTCTGGCATTGAGGCAGAGATCATTGGAGGCACACCAGGACTGGATGGCAGATAGGCAGTCAGGAATGATGGAGGAGTTAAGGAGAGGATCAGAGGGAAGTTTGAAGAAGAGTTGTGTCATCTGCATAACACTGGAAGTGAGGGGATCACGTGCAAATTAGGTGGTCAAGCAGGGCAAGATAGGTTTTAAAGAGCCAGGGAGAAAGGTTAGAGCCCTGGGGGATGGTATTATAGGTTATTTATAATGCACTTAATACCCAGAGGTTTCTAAGCGCGGACCCGGGGATCGAACCCGTGGTGCTCCGTGTCATCTTGCTTCCAAGGAGAGCACGTTGCCCCCGAGTTATCCTCTCGAGACAAGGTGGCCAAAGGTGGCAATAGAGGTTGGAGAGGAGAAAGAGCCCAGGATAACATGGGAGGGACGGTCAGTGAGGAAGGAGCCAAGCCAGTCCAGTGCCCGCTCCGAGATACCTTGGGTATTGTGGAGCTGTATTATGATGATGGAGTGGTTAACCATGTCAAATGCAGAGGAGGGATCAAGCAGAATGAGAACGGCAGGAGAGTTAGAATCAAGAGATGCAAGCAGTTCTTCACTGGTGTTCAGAAGAGCAGTTTCCGTGCCTCTGGATGCTCGGAATCCAAATTGATGGTCGTGTAGGCAACCAACAAGCTCAATATGTTGGATCTGTTAGCGGAAGACAAGCTTCTTCAAATGTTTTCCAAGAAAGGGGATGATAGAGATGCAGGGAAGAGGAGAAAGACCGAGTAGCAAAGGAGTGATTGCAGAAATCAGCAAGTGCAGGAGCAAGAGAGCCGATGTTGTCCTTATAGTTCTGGAAGAACAGGGTAAACCTGTTTGGAGGAGACCTTCATAGAGTGGATGACTCTAGTGACCTCATCAGATGTGATAGGAGTGAGAGAGGCAGAGGGGGGGATGGGAAGCCATAGGTGGCAGGAGGGTGAGGTAAGGGGATGGAGAAGGAGAAGTGAGGGTGCTCCGGATGTCCTGAGATTTTGCAGTGAAAAGTGTGGTCATGGCATATCTGCACTGTTATTTTGACTCACCACTTTGGCATTCAGCGTCAATAAGGACTGAAACCAAATGCGTGCATTCTCACGCTGATGGCACATTTGAGGGGGAATTACTGTCTTGGTTTGGTCCATTTTTATAATAATAAAACTGGAAATGGGTCAGCAGTTTTACTTCAGTTACTGAAACAGGTTATGTTAAACTACCACAACCAACAAGAATGCAATTTCCCAGTGATAACGGGTTGGATTTCAATCTCAGCCTGGGTACAGGGGAGCATCTGCTTGTTGAAAATGAAGAGGAACTGGCTTTATCTGTTCATAAACTATGCTTGGTTGATCCTACAGCAAATAAAAGGGCCCTTGTTTTATGGGACAACTAAAAGAAGCCTGGTTATAGAGCCATACATGGCAGATTCCCTTCCGATACCGCTGGGAATCATCCCTTCGATAATTGAAGATTCCCCAGTATTATTGATTATATACTCATCCCAATGAAGGGGTGGGGCAACATCTGCGGTTTTGAAATACTGCAGGGGTGTGAGTGACCACAACCCCATCTGACTTATATGTGCAAAGGGAGGGCAAAAGATTGATACCGAGCTCATGCCTGTGCCATTTTTGGGAAAGGTGTAAATGGCAGAGAATTGAGTTGGAAAGATGATAGGGAGACCTATGTGCTATGATCACCTTATTGAATAACCAGAACAGTCTAATTATCTGCCTCGATATCAGTACTACTCATATGGACATGGTTGGCGCATTCAGTCACTTCATATGCAACTGTAGTAGCATCTTTAGAATTACTAAGTCTGACGGGAGATGCCACAGGCCAGGGAATAACTCCTGGCTCTCAAGCCAGAAGAAGAGGGCACTCATTGAATCCCTTAAGCTAACCTACCCAAATACCAACTTGATCAGTTAAAGACAACAAGATTATAAAAGCTAACTTGCCAAAAGGAAGGCAGACTTTGCCAGACAAAATTGATATGCCCTATACGATTGGATCCAACATTTCAAAACTGTATATAGTTCAAGAGTCTGTATTAGGAGCCTATGGCCAACGGTGGAAGGGTTTTTGGGTGAGTGAATGTTAACCCCAATAACAATCATAGAAATATAATGGGTAATAGGGAGACAGAAATCCTTTAAACCACCTGAGAATGATGGGGTACACACTATATATTTGTATGAAAAATATAACTCGTATATTATGGAAAGGCAATGTAGAACAATTATACACTAACGGGTAAGAAAAACATTGTTAAACAGAAAGGGCACAATATAGCAGGTAAGTATCAATTTGAAATTAGTTATTCTAGAGTCAAAGCCCTTCTGGAAAGCAAAACAGCAGTTCAGTTCAGGCAAGCAATATTACAAGGGACCAATAGGACCCAGTATTGCGAATAGGGGCAGTCTTTGGTGGGAGAGAGTCACCTCATTGTGTAAGTGCCCTCTAGGAGCAGTTTGTGGAGTTGCATTGGAGGGAAACCTTAAAGTATTTGGAAGATGAAGAGGCCCACAGAAAGATGAAGAAATGAAGAAAATTCCTCCAACCAGAGCCAGAGTGCCAGGAGGGCAATACCTATGGACTGTGTAAGCAGGATGTGGTTGGTGGGTTCCAGAGGCGGTTGGTTCATGGGTTGTTCCTGCCACCACCGTAGCATCCATTGGCTATACAATGATGCATGTAGGACCCTTGGGAAGAATGATTAATCTTAATATGGAGATTCACAGTACAGGGGTCAGAGCAAGAGGAGAAGAAAGGTGTGTTGGCTGCAGTTGCCAGTGATGCAGGTTGCTCATGTTATCCTCAGGTAAAGTATCTAGCTTCTGAGGATGGGGATGGCTTGAGAGACTGCAATAAAGAGCTCCTATTGAAAAACGGTTGAACACAATGGAGAGGAGCCAGTGTTGCACTTCGGAATCCCTTGCACCGTCCGGCTCATTTGCATGCTCCTTTGTGGAGCCAGTACAGGTTGCCATGGCGCCTACATAAACTGCGGCGGAATCCGTGTCAGCTGACACGGCTTGTACGTGAAAGACGTACGGCAAGACACGCCCCATACAGCTTTAAATCGCCATCTTTGAAGGGGTCTCATTGCTGATAATTAGTGTTACTAGCTACTGCAGTTACGTCTGTCCTATCCTTCGTGAAATCTCCTTCCGAGATTTTAATCCTGCTTACCTGGTTCCGACCCTCGCCTGACTTCTGGTTTGAGACTCGTTCTCCTTCTCTGGTACTGTTTATCGATCATTACGGCTTTTGACCTGGACTGCTCCTGACCTGCTCTCTCGCTCCCCTGGTCTCTGTCGTACCCTCCTGGTTCTTGACACGGAACGCTACTGGATTGTTCTTCCTGCTTCCTACAGCCTCTCGTGGCATCTTTTCAGCTGGCAGCCGCCGAATGGACTGTTCCTGCTTCAGCTGCCTTTTCGCAGACTGCCGACGAACACCCACCTGAAGCACCCAAGCTACTCTGCTCCTCGCCTGAACGTGTGGATTCTCAGGGGATTCAGTAGCGGTATTTCGGGTGAGCTTTGCCAACGCCCTCTCTGTATTGAATTCTTTCATTCGCTACTGTATGGTGGGGATTTATTTTTCCTTTTACTGATACTGGGACATTGTTGCATTATTAGACTTTGGGAACATACCATCAAAGTGCATCCGAATGCTTTCCTGATACTGCACCAACCCGACTCTAGTGCAACCCTCGTGCCGGGATACTTCTCTATAATAATCTTCCTGTTTGTTATTTTTTCCTGCCGTTGCCTCCAAATCGGGACTTGCGTCAATCCTGTTAAACCCACTACTTAGGTCTGTTGTTCTTGGTTCATACTGTTTTTGGGTATCTCTTCCACTGTTCCACTCATTAAGCTTAGTTCCTCATTCTCATAGATCCATTCCGGGAAGCTCCACTCCAATACTTACCGAGGTATTTTTTGCCTTATACCGCTGTTTGATTGTTTGGGTTATCTCAACACTGTTTAATATTCTTTGTATTCCTTTACAGCATTGGTATTGGCGGTGCGTGTTCTCCCCACTCTTTTATTTAATTGACACCTCTGTCTGCCCCAATCGAAACAGCAGAGAGGTACATTGTAGAAAAGAGCCCCACTTTGAGGAAGCCTGAGTCTTATACTCAGGGGGCTGGAAGTGAAGGCTGAATATCGATTCTTGCACAACCATCATCTCCTACTTCCTTGACCTCAACGGAGTGGTGAGTAACGGCCAGCCACAGAATGACCAGTAAGGGTAGTTAGGTGATGCAGTCACAGGATATGGAATGCCACTTCCCCTGTAGCTTCCCAGGTAAGGGGAGACACAACCTGACTGCTTGTCCTGTGATGAAGATTGTTAGGTCAGTTTGGACTAGACTGTCGTCAAGGTCCTGGCAGCAAAAGGGACATCCACTTCTGGGTCTGCTGATACAGGCAGTCAGGAATTTCAAGGAGATGAGGCCTTCGAGCGGGAGCTGTGATCCAATTGTCGAGACCAGATCAAGGGAAAGTAGCACTAATGGTTCCTTCTGGCCTTTTTTCGAGAGGTAGAGTTCTCCATCTGATTCTTCCAGACAACAAAGGGTACTGGTGCAGAGCTTCAGCCAATCCTTGAGCCTGAGGCCTTACATAGCTCAGGGAGGAGATCCAGCTGTAGACAAGGAGATTGGTTAAAGGGGTTGTCTTTTATCCCCCTTGGGAACCAGTGAGTGAACACAACTGTTAAAGATGGCGTCACTAGGGCGCAGCGTACCTGTTCGTCCGGAAGTCGGCTTCGTAGATGATGCCAGAATGCCAGAAGTTCTGTGGTGATGTGAGAGTGACACAAGGAACCTGCCCAACTCCCGTCCAAATGGATACTGGACTGGAGTTGAACCAGCTCCCGATGCCACAGGTTAGCTCACCCCTGATTAATGTGTTATCAGGACAGTGCAAGCACTGACAGGGGGAGCCTGATAGTCTTTGGCTAGAAGTTCTCTGCAGACAACTGGAGCAAGAAGAGTTGCGAGTCGAATCCAGGAGCAGGAATCCAGGAGGCAGCAGAATGCAAGGGAAGGCGGGAAGGCAAGGGAACCAAGAAGGACCAAGAACCCAGAGGAAGGAACAGAGAACAACTGAGAGCTGGACGTGGACTGGAACGTCCAAACGTGTCTTTCACAAAGGGTTTTAACAGGGAAACGTGAAAGACTGGGTGTACCCGCCAAGATTGGGGCAATACCAATCGAAAAGCTACTGCAGATATGCACTTGGAAATCTTGAAAGGCCCAAAAAACCGAGGTGCCAGTTTAGTGGGCAGATTACGTACAGGTAAGTTCTTGGACGACAACCAAACCTGATCTCCCACCTCAAATCTGGGTTCAATGGTCCTTCCCCGGTTAGCCTGCTCCCTCATGCGCTGTTGTGCATCTGCCAGGGCACTACGAGCCAAATCATGCTGCTTCTGGATAACGTGGATCATCTGGTCAGCCGATGGGACGGCACTGGGTGGCACAGGACAAAAGGGAAACAGCTTAGGATGCTGTCCGGTAGAGCAAGTATAAGGACTGACCCCAGTGGCCGCGTGGGTTGCATTGTTGTAGGAAACTTCCGCCAAATCCAGGTACTTCATCCAGTTGGATTGGGTGGCGTTAGCATAGCAACGTAAGTATTGCTCCAAGGTCTGTTTCGTTCTTTCAGTCTGCCCATTAGTCTGCGGGTGATAACCCGAACTCAGAGCTCTGCGTATTCCAAGGTGGCTACACAACTGACGCCAAAAGGAGGAGAGGAACTGAGACCCACGATCCGAAATGATCTTCTCTGGTAACCCATGTAAACGGTAGATGTGATGCAGAAAAGCCAAAGCCATTTGAGAGGAAGTAGGAATCCTGGAAAAGGGAATAAAATTCACAGACTTAGTGAAACAATCCACCACTACCATGATGCAGGTGTGTCCCTCTGATGGTGGAAGCTCGACGATGAAATCAGTGGCTATGGTATGCCAGGGATAGGGTGGTAGTTCAGTGGGACTGAGCAACCCCAAAGGTCTTCTCCTGGGCGTCTTGGTCTGGGCGCAAACTGGGCAGCTCTCCACGTATAGTTTGGTTTCCTTAGCCCAACCCGGCCACCAGAACTGCCTGGCAATCAACTCCTGGGTCGCCTTGATGCCACGATGACCTCCTACTTGCGAATCATGGAACCCATGGAGAATGTCCAAGCGATGAGATCTCGATGCTATGTACAACCGGTGTAGGAAGAAAAGAAAACCTGCACGTTCTGTGATTTGTGGACGTTTCAGTAGATTTGTGCGGTCTGGGTCTGTCCGAGTCTCTTGGAAGATCTCCTGCAAATGAGGAGAGATCGTGAGAAGAAAGTGCTTGGGGGAAATCAATGGAATGGGTTGGTTGACCTCCTCCACCTCTCTTTCCAAGGAGCGGGATAAAGCATCAGCTTTTAAGTTCCGGGCACTAGGAATGTACGTGATGTTGAAATCGTAGTGGGAGAAAAAAAAAGGCCCATTGAGCTTGACGGGCGGTATGACACTGCAAAGATTGCAAGTACTGCAGGTTGCGGTGGTCGGTGCGGACTTCTACTGAAAAGCGACCACCAAGCAAATGATGCCTCAATTCCTCAAACGCTGTCTTGATTGCCAATAGCTCTCTTTCTATGACAGAGTAGTTCTGTTCGCAAGGAGAGAGTTTGCGTGAGTAATAGGCCACAGGATGTTCGTCACCCATAGAGGGATGTTTCTGCAGCAGGACTGCGCCCACAGCAAAGCTGGAAGCATCGGCTTCGACGATGTAAGGCATCTCATCATTGGGGTGACAAAGTACAGGTGCAGTACAGAATGCTGACTTCAAGGCATCGAACGCCACTAATGCCTCAGTATCCCAGAGGTAGGGTATCTTCACACTGGTCAGACGCGTCAATGGAGCTGTGAGACGTGAAAATTGCGTAATGAAACGCCGATAAAAGTTTGCGAATCCCAGAAATCGCTGAAGTGATCTCACGTCCTGTGGTTGTTTCCAGTTCTGAATAGCCCGGACCTTACCGGGATCCATGCTAATTCCTGTACAAGTGATTACATATCCCAGGAATTCCATCTCATCCCGATGAAAGGAACATTTCTCAGCCTTGGCAAACAGATGATGTTGTAACAATCGTTGAAGAACTACACGAACGTGGGAGATGTGTTGCTCTAGGTTGTCGGAGTAGATCAAGATGTCATCTAAATACACCCAAACAGAGATGCCAATTAAGTCGCTGAAAACATAGTCCATAAACCGTTGGAAGACAGCCGGGGCGTTACACAGCCCAAAGGGCATTACCCTGTATTCATAGTGCCCGAAAGGTGTCTTGAAAGCCGTCTTCCATTCATCTCCCTCTTTGATTCTGACGAGATGATAGGCTCTGCGGAGGTCTAATTTAGTAAAGACCCTGGCTGAACGTAAGGACTCCATGATATTCCGGATCAATGGTAACGGGTACCTGTCTTTAAGGGTGATGTCGTTCAGTTGGCGGTAGTCAATACAAGGCCGTAAAGAGCCTTCCTTTTTCTTCACAAAAAACAATGGGTAACCTGCAGGTGACTTGGAAGGAACGATGTATCCTTTCTTGATGCAATCATCGAGATAATCCCGGAGGACCTGTTTTTCAGACTGGGTGAGGGCATACACCTTTCCATGTGGCATCACGGCTCCGGAAACCAAGTCTATGGAGCAGTCAAAAGGTCTGTGAGGCGGCAGTGCGATGTCCCTTGGTTCGGAGAATACTGACATCAAGTCAGCATATTCAGACGGTATCATAGACAAGGAACACAAACCAGATGATTCTCTACCTGGGACTAAGGCTGTCGAGATGGACGTCTCTGAGGACGTGTTAGGGCTACAGCATTCTTGAAGGCAAAAAGAGGAGGTGAACTCCAGAGTACGTGTCTCCAAGTTTATTGTGGGGTTGTGTCGCTGAAGCCAAGGTAGCCCCAAGACCACTTGATATGAAGGTGTCCTTATAACATCCAGGGCGATTCTCTCCTAATGTCCTTTGATGCGTAACAACATACCCACAGTATGTAGTCGTATGGGGCCAGAAGCCAATGGGGTTCCATCAATGACTTCTACTGGAATCGCTTCTTCTTTGGTAAGCAATGGTATGCCGTTGTTGATGGCAAAGCGCTCATCGATGTAGTTCCCAGAGGCCCCACAATCCAATAACCCATGGATCTCGACTGTCTTATTCTGCCACTTGAGACTGACCTTCAGAATCATTAGGACTGCAGGCAACATGGGTGGAAACACAGATTCAGGGCAGGAAAGGAGTGGTGGTATAATCAGACCTGTCGGGGCCTTTCCGGAGCACAACAGGTCACCTAGTTTCCCCCTTTCTTGATTGGTCGTAGAGGACAAGTACCCAGAAAATGACCTGCGGATCCGCAGTACAAACATAGGCGTTGGCTTCTCCTCCGCTTCTTTTCTTCCTCAGACAAAGGGCCCCTTACGGCGCCTAGCTGCATAGGTTCTTGAGTGGTGTTCGAGGACACTGGTGTCCCAGCAGGCGGAATTGGAGGTCTGAGGTCTGATTTCTCAAAACGGCGCCTTTCGCCTCTTCTCTCAGCCAATCTCTGATCAATCTTTAGCACCTGTTCAATGAGCTTCTGTAGATCTTCGAGTTCAGGAATGTGTAACAGCTCGTCCTTGTACTCTTCTCTTAACCCACAGCGAAACAAGGTCTTCTGTGTTATCTCAGGCCATTGGGAATCAGTTGCTAGTTGGCGAAAACGGTCTACATAAGAGATTATGTCTGTGTTGGCTTGTTTCAAATCCATTAACTGATTCTGTGCTGCTGAAGCCAGATTGGGGGACTGAAACACTTCCAGAAATGCCTTTTCAAAGGCCACAAAATCACCGAGAATGGGACTGTTAGAAACCACAAGCGGTATCACCCAAGCAAGAGCGTTGCCAGACAAATTGCCCAAAATATATCCAATCTTGGCTTTACCGTTATTGAAGTGGGCTGAACGATACAGGAAATGTATCCGGCAATGATTGCAGAATTCCCCCACACGTCTGGGGTCTCCATCGAACTTGATGGGAGTGGTGTGTGCCATAGCGCTCTCAGGTGGAGGAACAACATTTGAGCTCTGGGTTACCATCTGGCGTAGGGTTTGGTTCTCCTGGCGGAGTGCAATCATCTCAGCACGTAAGGACTGCATCTCATCACGAAGGCTGGTGTGCTCATCCATCTCCGATTCCGAAGAGCCTGAAGCCTGGCGTCTCAATCTGTTAAAAATGGCATCACTAGGGCACAGCGTACCTGTTCGTCCGGAAGTCGGCTTAGTAGATGATGCCAGAATGCCAGAAGTTCTGTGGTGATCTGAGAGTGACACAAGGAACCAGCCCAACTCCCGTCCAAATGGATACTGGACTGGAGGTGAACCAGCTCCCGATGCCACAGGTTAGCTCACCCCTGATTAATGTGGCATCAGGACAGTGCAAGCACTGACAGGGGGAGCCTGATAGTCTGTGGCTAGAAGTTCTCTGCAGACAACTGGAGCAAGAAGAGTTGCGAGTCGAATCCAGGAGCAGAAATCCAGGAGGCAGCAGAATGCAAGGGAAGGCGGGAAGGCAAGGGAACCAAGAAGGACCAAGAACCCAGAGGAAGGAACAGAGAACAACTGAGAGGGGGGGGGACTACCCCAGCAGGAGGGGAGCAAGGAGAAGGGAACCAGGGAGACCCCCTACCCGGGCAAGGAAGGGCAGGTCTAATACAGAAGGAACTGGAAAAACCAGGCAGGACAGAGCGGAACTTAGATCAAGGCAAGAGCAAAACAACGATCCGGTCAGACCACGTTGAGACGCGGTTTGATCAAACCGCCGGGCTCCTTAAGTAGGACCTCCCACACCCGGGAGGCTTGGAACGCAAGCCGTGCTGCTTCCCAGGTGCTGGGAGGCCCAAAGTGAGGCTTGGGCCGCAAACCGGCCAGGAGCCGAGAGCATCGTGTACCGCGCATGCGCGTAAAGCGGGAAGGGGTCGGCCGTGCATGCGCAGAACGGCACGCCCCGGGAACCCGGAAGAGCGTGGGACCCGGAGCGGCCGACCGCATACGCGCGAGACCAAGCGTCCCGAAGATCCAGGAGCAACCGGTACCGAGGACCGCCCCGTACCCCCCAGGCGAAAGCGGGGGTAAACCCTCCAAGGCGTGGCACGCCGCATCAGGTAAGTGGGCTGGAACAAGCCTGGGTTGGGCGGCGTGACAACAACACAGACCAAGCATAATTCAAACAGAGGGGTGGTCAGCCAATGGCAGATAATCACTGTAAGCACACCCTTGCATGCCGTAAAGGTCCACCATGCAAAGGAACTAATCCACACCATCCCAGACATGAATATGAAAATCTGAACTGGTTTTAGGCTGCCTACAGCCCCCAGTTCTAGGACACACCCAACAAGTGGCCAAGGATGGGCACGCCCTCTTACATACAGATAAAGAAGCAAGGGGTAGTCATGCGGCTCCTCGGGTCTTTAAAACAGGAAATTAATGGGGGAAGGGGGCCAAAAGAGGCAGACATTTCAAATGGATCCTGCCCAGTGGAGGATTTTAACCATGTGAAAAATCCACCACCAGCCTTACCACATGACTAACAGAGAGGGTACACTGGGAGACGAAAGGGCACCTTTTGGGTATCACACCCTTAGGATGTATAAGCACTCTTAAAACACAGCACAAAGCGCAGAGCCACACTCTCAGTTAGGCTTTAGATTAAGTCTGTCTGGTGGAAAAACAAGTCACAAACAAAGAAAAGCCAGGAAAAAGTACAGGAGCTACCACATGTGATAAAGGTTGGGCTGTCTGACTAACAGGGTGTACAAACAGTATTTTGTATAGAATGCAATCATGAGTGGTGATCAATTATTCTGCTCCAAAACCATGAATTGCAAATCTTGATGACATCTACAAATAATATTTCATAACTAGAAAATAATCAAATAATATAACTTATTAGCAAAGGACATACATGTTACATTGACACCAGTTAAGGAGCATCATCATACTATATAATAAAAGGACAGATGTATGTCGAAGCCGCCATGCACCTGCTTCAACTGTTACCACTGCTAGAGGGAGCTGTTGCCTTACGCATACAATAATAAGACTTAGCGTTTATCTTCTAGGTGAACAAAATGCGTATTACAACAATAACATACAATTCGCTGCAGAAAAGGCCCAACACAGGGATACCACTTTAACAGCATACTTCAAGATGAAAACACTAAGAAAATATGTACATTTAAAAAAAAGATATGAACATTCATTGGATTGAGCACTATTTCTCCCCAAAAAATATGTAACCTTTATTTCCGCCATACCTTCTGTAAATACAATTATTTTCAGCATATCACACCTCCACAATGTCTCTATTAACACTCAGAAAATGTCTTTCTTCACACACTTTTGCCCGTGTACACGGGCTGTTCAACTAGTTACTATTAGTTTACATACAGCAAGTACAGCTGCATACATCAAACTCTCTAATTGCACTATTCCACTGTTAGCACACATAAAAGATGTTCTGACCATTAAAGTGAATTAGTAGAAACAATATCAGGAAGACTTGCGCACGGAGGAGGAAGCTCACTCCCTGGAACACAAATAAAAAGCAATCATTGAAACACAGCAGCCTATTCCCTGGACATAATCAACTGGTCTGGTCTCCCCCCCAATATTTGTGCAGCAGATAGTTCAAGATGATGAAGGACTTTTCTCCAGGATGCACTTGAATGGGCATGTTGCAGGCCAAGTGCATGAAGAGGACGACTACAGTTTATGTGGTAGCCGAGACCCCTACTATCCCCGTTCAAAATCACTAGCCTATAGCCGTAGTTTAATACCTTTAGTTGAGTATTTTATGTTGTATGCAAAGAGACCCTCCCCAAAACCTCCAAGAACAACCCTTAAATGAGACCAATAGGGTAAATGGGAATAACTGACTAGCACCTGAGATAGTTACGAACGTTGCAATCGATTAACTGATATACACCAACATTTTAGGGATGTCAGCTTCTAAGAAGAAATGATCAATAGACAACAGTTTTTGTTGCAGAACCCAGGTACATTCCCGTGCACGTGCAGGGAAATTCTCCAAAACATGGACATTCATACCAGACCCATTACATAACTATAAAGCCAACTGCCCTTTTAGGTTCAATGAATACTGGTCCAGCTTGAACTGATGTTGTTCCAATAGTGAGCAAAAAAAACCTCAAGCTCCACTGCTCTGAAGGGTTCACTTATGCAGCAGCATTAAGCTAGCAAGTTGAATTTCAATGAGTATTAGCACATGGTAATGGTTATTGACCTCCTCTCAGCCAATCAGAATGCTTAAAGAGCATTCAATAAATACTGGTATTGACTGCACTCTGAACACAGACCTCAAATGCAGACATGAAAACAATAATGCTATTTGCAGGTAAGATGATTTTCAACAAGAATGTGCTCTCTAAGATACCTGTTTTCACTGCAAAATCCTATTTAGCAAACCAACAAGAAAGATACAATGTGGGAAAATATTTACACTTTCCTATAGCGACACAAATTATTTTTACACAACCCCTCATGCATTCTCATTTGAAACCTGCAACCATTTCCATTTGAAACTATTAACATATGAAGGCAGGCTCGTTATTGAAATATTACACAATAAACCACACTCATTTATGAACTCACTTTGTTGATTTACTTGCCCATTATTAAGCCAATGTTTAATCAGCACCAAAGCTCCAAAACATGTATTGCAACTAACATTATATACCAACAGCCTTAGAGACCTCATGAGTGGTCATTAGTGCATGGTAGAATTAGACTACCTATGTCCCGGGTCATTATCCAACAATAATGACCCCTTCTCCCTTGGCCTACAAGGCTATAACAATGGGTGGCCAGGTTTACCACACAAAGCTGAAAGGTAACCCTGCTGTGGCAAACTTTGTTGTTGCAGATAGGAGTCGGTTTAATGATCGAGTGCTACCGAATCTCCTGCCGAGGGGAGATATTATCTCAGCTGCATTTCCATCACCCAGTAATCTCTGGTCCAGATCTACATGAGCAACCTCTGCCCGTCAGGGGAATGATGCAGCTAAAATGTGCTTAGATTAACACTTTGATGTCCTTTCTCTCTTTCCCTGCTTACCTTCCAGACACACATGGATGGGAAAGAGTCCCATTTCTTTTTTCCATGTGTATGTTATATGTAGTGTACAACTCGGGCCCAGTCCTCAACCTGGAGCCTGGACCTTGACCCCACTCAACCTGCTCCAGGGGCCACACAAAGAATCGACTCTATGGATATCCTTCAAGGGCCCAGTCCTCAACCTGGAGCCTGGAACTTGACCCCACTCAACCTGCTCCAGGGGCCACACAAAGAATCGACTCTATGGATATCCTTCGAGGCCAGTTCTGATATCATGAGACACCACATTATTTCATCATAAATATTTTGTTCATCCCAATAAATTTGGAATGCTGCAGCTCCCCAGAAAACAACTGATCTTTCTGGAGTGGGCCACTGCCTCAGTCATTCCTACGCAGGCCTGAATGCATAGTCTGCAGGCTCTCCATCTCTCCTGGCCTTTCTCTGACTGTGGCTACTATCTACAGGCCACCTGGCAAGGTCGGCCTCTTCCTCTCAGAGTGGGCTAACCTCACCTCTTCTCTACTTGCCTCTACCTCTCGACGACTCCTCCTTGAAGACTACAACATCCATCTGGATGCAACCTCTGCAACACTCTCTGTCCATTCTAAACTCTGGTCTGACAGACTCTGCCGGGCATACCCTGGATGTTCTCATCTCCTCAGAAATCCACCTCTCTAACCCTCTCACCTCTCCAATCTCTAGGACTGACCACTTTCTGCCTTCCTCTCACCTGAAGCCATCTGTCCCCCAGGCGAAGCCGCCCACAACACTACCACCTACCTTCTCCCCTCTTGAGCCCTTCACTTCTCTACCTCCAACTCCCTCAGGGTCAGTCGTTTTGCAAAGAAACAAGTTGGGGGGAAGATCTCGGTCTTCGACTGGGGCCTCCCTCTGGAATAGCCTCCCTGCCACTCTAACTTGAGGAGAACCATCTCCGGTTCCGGAAGCACCTCAAGACCTTCCTCTTTGCATCTGCCTTTGCTCCCCCTCTGCCCTGCTGATCTGCTCTCTTGGCACTGTGCACCTGGCCACCCTCTGTCCCCAGGTACCTGCTCTCCCTGCCACCCTTCTGCACTGCCTCCCAGCCACCTCTCGCACTGGGGGCTGTATCTATAACCCCTACAGTCCCCCACACCCCATTTTCTTCTTTCATGCACTTATCAGACTTACTCAGTTTTGCTGCTGTAAACACAGCTCTTGCCACTTGCTGACCACACTACCCCTGTTTATTGCTTCATTATCTATTTATTTGTATTTATTATTATTTATCTGTTCTCCTCTGCTCTGCACTTTCCACTCTCCCCCTTCCATGCACTTTTCCCCTTTCCCTTTCCCATGCACTTGCACGTTCTCAAGGTCACTGGGCCTAGTAAGATCGTTGTTTTGTTCTCCCTTGTTTCTCCTCCCTTGCCGTGCTCTGAAACACTTGTGTACGAGTGCGATACAAATAAAATATATCACATCCGGCCCATGAATCGTGCGTCAGTGGAGGCCTTTGCCACTACTTTCTCTGCTCCTCCCACACCTGCGGCTCACTCACACTCTGATAGAGCCCTCTCTAACCTGCATCTTTCAATCTCCAACACTCTGGATGGCCTTGCCCCTGTCATGAGAATCCACATGAAGCCTACCTCCAAGTGTAACTCTTGGTAGGACTCCGATCTTGCCACCCTGAAATGCAAGTGTAGGGTGGCTGAGAGGAAGTGGAGGGCACTGGGCTCATCCTCTGACAAACTGGCCTGCAGCCTGCTCCAAAGCCAACACAGACTCTGTCCAAGAAGAGAGCCCACATCCAAGCCTGCGTATTTGCGGCCTCTAACAACATGGCTGAACTCCTAAAATCTGTAAGGAACTGGCCAATCCTTCTGCAGTCTCCACCTCTCCTGATCCCTTCCAGCCTTTCTTCACGGCTCTAGCTTCTCATTTCACCACAAACTCAGGACATCCGGTCCTCTCTCTCTGCTTCCACTCCCACTACTTGTCCTGGCCCCTCTCTGGCCACCTCTCCTGCTCCTCCTCCTTTCCCCTCTTTCTCTCCAACTAGCCTGATGATGTTTCTAGTCAAGTTTGATCTATAGAAGTGTCATCCAAGCAGGTGTTCCCCTGCTCCTCTAGAACCATCACAGACCACATAGACACCCTCGCTACAGCATTGGCCGATTGTTGCAATCACTCTTTTGCCACTGGAAATTTGCACTCTCCCCTCAGCACTTGCTTGGGCACCCCCTCTTGAAAAAGCTTTCTACAATCCTTCCTGCCTGGCAAACTACTGCCTGATCTCTATGGCCATCTCCCAACTTACTCTCCACACTGAATCTATTGGTTGTCTCCATAGTCATCAGTCTGGCTTCAGAGCAGCCATAGGCACAAAAACTACTCTGCTGAACACCTGTGAAGATCTTCTCTCTAATCTTGATTCTAGCTTCCCACCTTTCCTCATCCTCCTTGATATTTCCTCTGCTTTTGACATGGTCAATCATGCCATACTGGTAAATTGTCTCAGTGAGAACATTGGCATCACGGATCAGGCTCTGGCCTGGTTGACCTCCTTCCTCCTGGACCAAAGATCCCAGCTCCAACTTGGGTCTTTTCTCTCCACCACCTCTATCTCCACATGCAGTGTTCCCTAGGGCTCTAACCTCTCACCCTGGCTCATCAATGTCTCTTTGGCCCCTTTGGTCCACCTTATCTCCACCTTCTCCTCTAACTTTCAGTGTCAGGTGGATGACACTCAGCTCTCGCTCAGGCTCACTTCAGCCACCTCTCCTCTCTTGCTCATTCCCGACTGTCTATCCGGGATTCAGGAATGGTGCGCCTCCACTGTTCATTGCCTTAATGCAAGTAAGACCGATATCCTTCTCATTGGGACCCCTGCTCCTGCTTTCCCTCTCTCACTCTTGCTGGCCTCCTTGAGGCGTCATCTTCTGCCTTCCTGTGAGGTAAAAAACCTTGGCGTCATCTTCGACGCCACTCTTTCCTTCTCTCCTCACATCACGGACCTTGCAAAGAAGTGCCATTACCAGCTGCACCTCCTCAGAGGTAGTCTTCCTTTTCTGACTTTCCCCCAGAAGCTCACGGTCTCCAGATCCCTGGTTCTCTCTAGGCTGGACTACTGCAACAGCCTCTTTCTCAATCTGCCTTCCTCTACTTTCCGTCCTTTGCAACTAATCCAGAACAGGACTGCAAGACTTGTCTTTGGCCTCAAGCCCAGGGACTGTATCTCTCCAGCCCTGAAATCTCTCCACTGGCTCCCAGTGGCTGCAAGGATCAAGTGCAAGACCCTGTGCATCGTCCACGATGCTTTCTGGGGCCAGGGCCCTCACTACATCCAACTCTCTCTTGCTAAACACCTTCCTTCTAGAGCTCTTCGCTCAGCCACCTCCAACTCTCTGAGGGTCAGATGCTTCTGCAGACAGAGAGTGGGGGTAGATCTCTCTCCTCGGCAGGTGCATCCCTCTGGAATGGCCTCCCTGCCCCTCTCCAACTTGATCCGGACCACCTTCCTTTTCACATCTGCTTTCTCTCTCTCCCCTGCTGACCGACCAGTCTGCTGTGCTGACTGGTTGCCAAGCTACCCTCTGAGAGTCACCGGTATAAGGGTCCCCACGGCCAGTAGCCCCTGCACTGCCGCCGGGCAGACTGTGCACTCAGGGGCTGCATCTAGAACCCTACAGTTCCCGGCCTCCTTGCACTTACCCAGAGCTGTGCTGCCCTGGCTGCACTTACTGAGAACATTGCTGCACTCTTCGCCCACCCCTTCCCTTGGCACTTCGCCTCCCCCCTGCACTTTTGTGTATTGCAGTTGCACGATCAGAATGACACAAGGCCTAGTAAGATTGTTTATTTTGTCCTCCCTCCGTCTTCCCTACCTTGTCTTGTCGCTCCTAGAAACACTTGTGTACAGGCGCGTTATAAATGACATATCAGATCATTAACTATTATTTAGAGTTGAGAATTAGTATGACAAAATACGTCATACATATTAGAAAGCACCCATTAAGAGAGTGCTTTCACTTTTCCAAAGATCTTTGGGTGGGAAAAGGCACATCTTTAACTATTAACCCAGTATCCTCAATACAGAAGATGCACTTTGGCTGCCCGGGCTTGGCTACTACTTATGGGAATGGCCATTTCACAATTGAATGAATACTTAGGATGCGCAGAGCATGAACTTAATTGCCTCAGAGTGTGGCAAAGACTGAGTTGTCAAATATCCAAGATTAAAGGGATGCTTTATGTCCTTGATCCATCAGTGTTGCATAAGGATTGTGTATAGACCTGTATAGCGTTGCACTTGGGAGATACCGCAGACTGCTTTCCTCACAAAGGTGGCAGTGGGGACAGCTAGGAGGAAAACGTAGTCAGATTAAAGATTAACGTTTGAGGAGTACCTTTCAATACTAGCATGAAGGAAACAGACCTGTTTAAAAGGCAATATTGTGCCCCATAGTGAGTATCTTAGGTAGGACTCTTTCTCCAATCGAGATCCAGTGCAGATGTCATAAAGTTCCACCAATGGGATTGTCGGAGCTTCTACACAGGCAGGAGTCTGTTGGGTGTTTTACAGTTTGTAGTTGGTATTGATGGGGAAACATTCATTTGACAAATTTAAGTTTGCAGCTGTCTTATTCCTGAATAAAAGAGAAACAATGGTGTACGAATTTGAATTACTGGCATGCGGCACTGCGTTCTACATTACCATCATGATCAAAGGTGAGTCAAGCAAGACGCACATGATATTGGCCTTAGCACAGTGTGAGTTGTATTAGGATGTTTCTTTTCTAAAATGGCAGCTTCATTGCCCTTATTTATTTCTCTGGATGCCAACTAGCAATCAGCAGAAGGAGTATTATTTTGTATTCTTGGCCTTTTTGTGCTTATATATGAAGAGCCGGTGACTGAGATTTTATTGAAAGAGGGATTATGGAGGATGACACATTAGGGAGGCGAGGTCATGTCTCACTTGTATTTGTATTTCTGGAAGGCTATAAACTGCTCGTCTAGCTGACTGCTCTATTGTTGTAAATTGGGGAATAAAAGCTAACTTTGTTTTTACTTTTTTCAAGAAAAGGTTTATGTATAGCTTTGGTGACCACTTTGTAGAGAAGTGTATTAAGAGAGTGTGGTCTAAGTTGATGTTAAGAGTTGATTTTGATAGGTTTGCTCAGGGACTTATTTATGATCTTAAACTTATTTGTTTAGCCTGCAAGGCACACGTGTGGCAGATTTGAATTCTAATTTTACAGTGCTTTGAAATAGTAGGAATCTGGCATGACGCGCTATATAATAACCTATAATCTTTATATCAGTGTGGAGGCCTGGAATATCTCAAAGTGAAAGGCTTCCCTGAGTAGGCACTTTGCTGGGGTTGGGATTTTTTACGTATGGAAAACATTCTAGTTTGAGGGTCGAAAAAGGAAGTCCTTTTTTTTATCATCCAAGAGAGTCATACATTTGCAAGAGGGAGAGGATAGTGGATAGAGAAAGATTTCTCTGAAACACTAGTTCTAGTGGAAATCCAAGCCAAATGTGAAATGGAAATGAAGTGGACTGCATGAGTGAGACTTCAGTTGGTGATGGAGTCTATTAGATAGGGGGGCATTTTAGGATTCAGGGGACTGCCAACGTTAGGATTGGCTGTAGGGTCTCACGCATACAATTTTAAACATTTGCATGGAGCAGCGTAATAGTGAAGAGTAAAACAAGGCAAATCACTGTTATACTTTTACGCTCCGTTTTGCAAAAATAGTTAACAGATTGAAAATCATGCTTCATGGGGGGCATTTACTAATGGATTCCTATAGATCCCACCTGCTCATTAACAGGTGCAAATGCGAGGCAGGTCCCGTAGGAATCCTTTTGGTTTTACGCCTGTCCGAAATTCTCTCAGACTGAAGAGAAAAGCACAGCAGAGATGTAAACTCCACTTTGTGCCCCTGCTATGCCTTGGAAGGGTACAGAAATTAGCTGGGGTACAAAATGAAAGCAGAACGCCTTATTTTTGCCATTTTCATGGTTGCACATCACACATTGCAAAATCATAACCTAAATGTATTATGTATCATTATTTGAAGAAATGTCATCTCTGAAGCTGCAATCTTGATAGATTTTGTTTTCATCAGTAAGGACCTGGACATTGTATTAAGTACTTCACAAAGCAAGTAACTTACATTGCTTCACTTCAGCAAGGGAGTGTTAAAGTACATCCTCTTCTCAAGAAACAGCTATGGTTATAAAAGCAAAACAAAAATGGAAACCAAAGTAATCAAAGCTTAGGAATACCATCATCCGCCAAAAACGAAATGTAACCATAGTAACTACTATTATCAGAGTCTGTAGTCCCCTTTCATTCCTAGGTATGGGGTTGAAGGCATTTGCACTGCAAAATGGGTCGTCATCATTAATGCAAACGTGTGTGATCACTGGGCACAGCACCGTACTAAACCTCTAGGAGTACTCCCCAGTCCTCCTTTTACATGCGTCAGATGTGGTGCCAACTAACTACGCTTTATGGGGGCTAATGGTAAGGTTGTATGGAAGAAAGAGGACTATGGACTGGGAGTACAGTAGTCACTACAGTGAATAACTGTAGCTCTTTCATCCTTAGCATGAGCCTTTAACAGGGAAGAGGAACCTCAACTAACTCGAGAGACGAGGTATTTCAGGAATCTTGGCAGAAAACATACTCTCGGGAACTGATTTCCATACAGTAATATTTACAAAATATAGATGCTGTCACCCAGGTAGCAGCAATGGCGATGGTGTGCAAGAGACGTGTTTTGAAAATCAACCACCATGACCATGACTAACTGATATGAAGACCCCACTGAGATGTTTGCATTTGAACTTCGCAAAATGTAAGGATCCAGTGCCACATTCATGTCGCAGTGGAGGCCTTTGAAGCCTGCTCATCTGCAGAAGACCACTGAATGTCACTAACAAAGCATTGGATTTGAAAAATACTTGGTTCAATGTTACGTTGTATTTGAAAGGCCACCTAATATCCAAACAAAGTAGAGCTTATTCTGCATCAGAGTAAGAAGCTGGGAAAGAAAGTAGGAGGATTACTTTTTGCTTGAAATGTAATGAAGAGAACCTGTGAAAAGAAAGGAAAGAAGCGTTCAAAGCACTACTTTGACCTTGTGAAAGACTATGAATGGCTCGGAGGCTGAAAACGCCTGTATCTCACTTATCAACCCAGTGGAAGTCAAACCAACAAGCAGAACCATTTTCCATACAACTAATTTGACATCCAATGTGGATGTATGCTCAAAGGTCTTGTGAGGCACAGCCACTTAAAATCACATTTAAATCCCACTCCAGTTGAGGTTCTTGACAGAGGGAAGAGACTGATGAACCCACCAAAGGAATTTTAACAATGGGATTTGCTGATGAAAGCACAATGTCCTCTGTATTCCTGTAGGCACCAATAGCAGCCACATGTTTTAGAGGTGAAGACCTGCATGCAACTTTCTGACAGGTAGACAGTAAAGGAAATATTATTCATCAATCAAGAGAGAGGACTTCTACCTCTCTATACTGTCCAGTAACAAAAATGCATTCACTTTCTTTTATGCTAGTTATGAGTAGACTCCTTGATGGCTGTCTGAAATATACTCGTATTGTCTGAGTACAGGCCTATGTGAATATGGGTCAGTTGCTCAGGAACAAGTTCACTAAGGCTAGTGACTGAGGGGATGAGTGGAGAACAACTCCCTTCTCTGTTGGGAGAGAAGTTCCTGAACTGGTTGTGGCATTGTTGGGCCCAAAGTTTCAAGAGTGAAGAAGTCTGAAACCACACTCTTGCAAGTCCGTGAGGGACTATCGTAATTCATTGAGCAGTGCCGGGAAACCCTGAAGTTGTCCAGTACCCTCTGCAGGAGAGGGGCTGGCGGAAATGCATGCATACGTCTTCCGCTCAATTTGATCAGGATTGTGTTCCCCAATGACCCTATCCCTAGGCCCATACAAGAGGTGATACTTGGCATTGGGATGACTGGAGATGAAGTACACCTATGGCGTTCCCCACCATCAAAGATCTCTTTTAGCACCAAAGGGTAGTGCTCCCATTGAAAATTCTTTCAATCCAGACTCCTGATGTGCGTTGATGTTGAGTCCAAAGACTAAGTGGACCACATTGAGAAGTATCCATGCCTAGATCATTCTGAAAGTTGAAGCACCAATAAGCACAGAGGTGGTGACCTGGTACCACCCAGTTTGTTGATGCAGAACCTTGAGGCAGTGCTGTCAGTGGAGGAGATCAGTACCAATGTGTTTTGAATCTAGGAAACCATCGACTGGACTTCATGGTGTGTTCCAAGTGCATCCCTGTCCAGAGATCATGGTGAGAAACGCCTCGAGCAAAACCTACAATCCTCCATAGAGTCTGTTGTATTCACCACAGAATGAGGGGGAGCTCTCAGTGAAGATCCTTTTATTGAAGTTCTCTTGTCCTATGTGAGAAAACTGAAGGTGTCTCCCTAGTTGGCCCCTGGGGATCTGTCCTCCACATGGCCAGGACACTGCCATCACTATTGGATCCAGTTCCTGGGGGTTGACCAGTGAGGGAGGATCACCTGGATGGGGGGTCCTTGGGGAGTGGGAGACTGATGGGAGAGACGCAGTATCCCCCTTCTTTCAACACCTTTTACCCATCCTACCACATATGATATTTTAAAACACTGCCCCCCCCTTTTTCCACACAAACACATTTGCACAACACTAAAGACACCGGACTAACACCAGAGCCTTTTGCCCGACGTGTCCCAATATCAGGGTTAGGCAAAGTCAGGCAATTGACCAGAATCACAAACACCTGATGGCCTTTTCCTTTCCCACAGATATAAAAGGTGGAGCACAAGAGCACAGGACAAGCAAGGCAGACCGCACAATGTAAGAGATAACTAGGCACGGCAGTTCAGGAGGAGGAGAAAGACGGTGTAGACCGAGAGGTTGACAAGGAGAGCGCCGACCTTGCACTTTCCGACCAAGGCCCGTGGACCCTCCGCAGAGGGAATAATAAGTCTGTGAACAATAGCCAACGTGTATTGCAACAGATGTCAATGGTACACGAGACCCTCCTCCGCTGATTACCAAGCGGGGAGAAGCTTGTCTCTGTGGTACCAACCTTGACTCCAAGGAGAAAGAAAGCCAACCCGTTAATCACAACCGGTGAGTCGAGGGGAGTGTTGATAAGAAACCGAACTGTGTTGAACAAAAAGTAGTCGAAGGCTAAATTGAACTTTGAAAAGCTAAAAAGATACTATTAACGAAGGAGGGGGAAAACCAGCAACAGATGATTCAGGCACCACATGGGTGCTCACGCAGGAAACTCTGGGTGATTACCCAATGGTAAAGACTACCGTAACCAGAAGGCCTTGAGAATAGGCGAAGAAAGGTCAAAGTGGTCATACAGGGGTATTGCAAAATCCTCTGTACCGTCAAAAGTCTTTGACCGGCAGACGATTGTGAAAGGTAAGGGAAGTGAATCCTGCATGGTGAAGATTAGTACATGAACAGTGTGTTAGGAATGTCAGCGATAGTGAACCCAGCAGAGGGAAGCCAACAATCAGGGCAAAGCCTGCAAAACTGTTCAAAAAGACATTAAGATTTGTGAAAGTGAGAAGAATTGCAAGACAAGGGGAAGGCAAGTGCCCCCCTTGTCATCTGGGGTCCAAGCCCGGCCGAGGGAGATCCAGGGGTGGAAAGTTATCACCCAAAGGTCACTGAAAAAGGAACTGTCTTGTTAATTTGTTGAATACAACTTCTGAGGGGTCTGCGCCCAGAAGAGGGGGATTCAAGGGTGAAGCCATCACCCAAAGTGTTCGTAGAACAGAACTTTGTGTTTGTTGAGAGCATCAGGCCACAAAGGAGAGAGACCTTTATTGAAAAGAAACTTAACCATCAAAGAACCCGATAGCTGATACGGAACTGTTAGCTCGTGCTGGGAAGGCTCGAGTGTGTGCTGTGCTCCAAAATCCCACCTTATCCAGTGCTAATAACGTGGGGAAGGGAGACCTCAAGGCAATCACATCCTGACTTATTATTTGTGACACCTTTTCCTTTATTTGAACATCCTATCCCACATTCTTTCTGTAATTAATTTTAAGGAATTATCAATACGTTTTTTAGTATAGGATTTTGTACTTTATTTTTCATTTGATTGTCGACACTTGCTCCCATCTTAGATTTAGGTTAGCTGTTTTTCCACCCCGCACTTACAGTTTAATAAACACCCTTGAACTGTGATCCCTTGTGTCGGTTTTTACTTTTGTCACTATGAGTTCATTACACCTACCACCACAATCAGTCAGAAAAAAGAACCAATGGGAAGGGGATTATGTCCAATTGGTTGAACCTTTTCCTAGTCTGCTAGCTGTAACTGATAAAATCTCATTGAAAGCCTCGTAAAAGGAACCAATAGAGCACATGTAGCCAAGAGGACTAACACACTTTGGTACCACCACACCATAAAGGGAATGTTTGAGGGCTGGTAGGATGTTCACCACTATATCCTGATTAAGAAATGTCTTGGCTTGTACTGCGTCCCAGTGGAATCCAATAAAGGTGAGGACCTGCATTGGTGTAAAATCTGATTTAATTAAAATGACCATCAATCCCAACTCAAAGAGTGACTTCAGGAAACACTGAAGAGTGTGGGAGACTCTGTGTGGCAAACTTGCTTCACTAGACAGCCGTCCAAGAAGGGTAGACAAACATTTGTTTGGATCTTAATAAGCTTGCTACAGCATTCATGATCTTGGTATATGTATAAGGGGCTGAGTGAATCCTCATATGTGGCAACTGCACTGGAAATGGACTTTCCTCATTGAAAACCCCAGATACCTGCGGTGCAGTTTCCAAAGGGGTACATGCAGGTACACGTCTTTCAGGTCCACAGGGAATAATCAATCCTCTGCACAAATGGATTCTGTGATCTGGGCTAGGGTCAACGTCCTGAACTCTTCTGGGGAGAGGAAAAGTCTAGTAATTTCCTTAGGTCCACCTTTTTTTCTTTGAGACTAAAGATCCTGGAACAGGATCCCAGCCCATGTTCCTGAGCGGAAACAGATTTCACTGCCTGTATTGGGGGTAGTTTCAAAGCTTCAAATAAAAAGTGCCGGAGGCCTGATTTAAAGATGGAGGTGAAAAGAGAGGGGCGAGCATGGCAGTAGGTGACAGAACCCTCCCATAACTCCTGAAACCAGCAAAAAGGTCCATATAATGAGCATGCATTGCCTTTAGAAGCAAAGTCAGCCTGCATTTGACTGGGCAGGTTTGTCTTAAACATTGACTGCATTGCTTTCTGGCAGCAAAGGATGGTGTGGAGGATAACAATGAGGCAACGCATGCTCGAAGTTCTGACTACGAGTCCTTCACCCCTGGGATCTCTGAAAGCCACCCAAGCCCCTGAGCGTCGAATACGGTCTGCCTTGGTCATAGGCAAAAGGCTTGCATGGCTTTGATAGATTGGCTATCTAGTATAATTTGCTTTTCATTTAGCTCCATCCCTGTGGCAGAATGGAACAAATCTATCCCTTTGAACGGGAGATCAAGAATACAATCCTGAGCATCAACTGCAAATATAGTAGTGTGCATCCAGGTAGCATGGTGCATGTCCAGTCAGACACATAACCCTTGGCTGGTGGTATTCACATGATGAAGGTAAGATCCTATCAAGTCCCATGGCATATGCTTGCCCTCCGCTGCCTGGATCCAATTTAAAAGCTTCCTGGTAATCGAGAGGAAGATCTGGAAGAGAATCAGTATCATGCGGAAGCTAATCTCTCCATAGTAGTTGATTAGCTGCTGGAATAAAGGCGTCTGCATTTGCCCATCTAAGATGTAGGGCAATTTGGCATACACCACCTGGCCATACAAATCCGTTGGGAGAAGACCAGCTAAAGATGCCTAAGCGAAACCAGATGTAGTTGGGTTGGTCTAGAGCGAGGCAACTTTCACAACCAACAAATGAGGCTGCGGATGAGAGGGGAAACATGGCTTGCTAGATGCCATGTGGTGATATCCCACCTCAATCGTTTTGTGTGTTGACAGCTATGAGGCTGCTGCCAAATCGTTTTGAAAGCCGGCACCTCTGCCATAACCCCACTCTCTGGCTGTTTATCAGCAGGTTCTGGGAGGCCCAGAAGCATGGCTATAACTGACATTATGTCATGGAACGATAATGTGCATGGGGGAAAACCCTCCTTCTCGTCCATGTTTGGGGCATCTATGAAAGTCTGAAATGGGTAAGCCAGAGGCAGACCCTGGTTAGGGAGGTCACAAGACAGGTTTGTTGTCACTGGAATAGAAGGCATTGGATTAGACTGGGGCTGTGAATGAGTGGCATGTGGCCAAGTTGGTGGGTTATCCAAGGGAGCACACTGAGAAGCAGGCATAACAGTGACTAATGGGGTCGAAGCTGGAGCCGGGATAGCTGGAGGAGGCATGTGATGGACTCCTTATTTATGAGATTTTTTAGAAGGCCGTCATTTGCTGGGATTTCATTAGCCCCATACACTGGTTCAGGAACCTCTCTTTGAATGCCTGGGTGGAGCGCTTTAATTGTCCTGAGGTGGAAACAGAAGAGGTTGTCCACAACAAGGTGGCTAGAATGAACACTAGGTGCCCTAACAGCGCAGCATGGTCCAAGAGTTGGAGTACCTCAGTGACATCCAAGACTGTAGGTATGCCCAATTGAACATTCTTCCATGCTGGGTATGAGTCATTGGGGTTTGGCCCAATCTTACCCAGCACACAACTTGGGGCTTGTTAGGAGGAGATACTGGTCTCCATTGTCATCTCAGTTTAGCACCTGTCAGCCATATTGTGTGTGGAAGAAGAACGGCACACAGGAAACTACCAACTGGCATTGAGCCATTGGCCCTCAGCTCCTTGGGACCCTGACAACATGTAGCTCCGGATGTCTCCTGACTTGAAGGTGCTCCTTTGGGCCCATGTCTAGTGATGATACTTGGGAGCCCCTCAGCGCAAGCACCCATAGTAAACTTGTGGGTCACCCTGGATGTAGAACAATTTGGTATAAATCACCTAGCCATAGACCTCCAGGAGCTTGTCTTCCTTTGAGAGAAGGCCAGCTGAAGATGCCTAAGTAAAACCAGATGTAGTTGGCTTGGCCAAAAGGGAAGCCACTTCCACTACTAACAAATGAGGCTGCAGGTGAGTGGGGAGACATGGACTGCTGGATGTCAGGTGGCGATATCCCACCTCAATCTTTTTGTGTGTTGACAGCTATAAGGCTGCTGTCAAATCTTAGTTGTGACAACAAGCATCTCGACCATAACCCCACTCTCCAGCTGTTTCTCAGCAGGTTCTGGGAGGCCCGGAAACATACAGCAAACTCTCCCAGCAGAGGAACTCTGTGCAAAGGAGTCACCCTGCTTGGATTCCCGAGAAAGCAAAGTGGTACTTACTTTAGTCATCATTGTTTTCGTCTTGGAAAACTCCTTCAAGTGGGCTAAATGGGATCTACAAAAGAGCTCCACTCAGTGACTGAGTCTGTCTTTAGTGCTCTTGGTGAAAGGGCGTCACATGTAATGCACGTGTCACACCGGTGTTCAGCCCCAAGACACTCCAGTAAAAGCCGGGAAGGGATAGTTGAAAAAAGCGCATCGGGAGAATCCAGCAGAAACGGACATATGGCAGGAGTACTAGAAGTGTCGAAGGCAGGAAGTAAAGAATTAATAAAAGTGGGGCAACAAAAAAAAATAGCTGCAGGTATCTGCTCCTGTCAGCATGAAAAAGAGAACCGATGGGTGGCCTTGGAAGATGGATTCGGCACTACACCCGATTTACCGTGCCCATGCACTTTTAAATTTAACAGCAAATGTACATTTTGCAGTGTAAATTGCTCTTCTCCTGTCTATATGGAGGGATGCCCAACCAGTATGGATGAAAGGGGCGAGAATAGGAGTAATATTGATATGTTATTTTACTGCACCAAATCATTATGGGAGTGTGGAGTTTTTTTGTATTCGTTTTATAAGTTCTGATGATGCCATCTGGGAAAAAGAAAAAGTTGAAAGAAGTGACCATTATTCACTGGTTCCTATCTCTTTAACTTCTGACATGGTAAAGTACTGGAAATAACTTATATTACCACAATTTACTCAGTGTGATTCTTATTCTAATTTAGTTTTCTCTATGTACCATAAGCATTTAGTAGAAAACTGGCTCAGATGTCCCATACACTTTTCGTTCCCATCTTTGTTCCTTCCTAATCGAAGCCAGTCCGATAGCACAGTGAGTAGAGTGCTCGCTTTGACATCAGTGCAATTGCAGGTTCGAATCCCGGCAGGGCCCAACTCATCCTTTCATCCTTCCGAGGTCGATAAATGAGCACCACAGCAGCGCTCAGATACCTGAGAGTTTGTAGCGCTATATAAATGCTAAATTATATTATTTATTATTATCTTCGGAGTGCTTTGTCTCTTTTCAAAGGGGATCTGTTATAAGGATATTCTTCTCTAGAAAGTACAATGTGTCTGCCTCCCACCTAACGAGTCACAGATCTTTCTTGCACATGTTGTATATGAATCCCTTGATGACATTCTCTCTGAAGAGCAAGCCTTGATGGAAGCTCATCCCTTCCTCGACCTCTAAAAAAACAACTTCTCACTGCTGTTGCTTTACTCTCTGCACTTCTTCCTGATCTCCCATTTTTTATGTAATAGGCTTCCTCTCCTATCATCACACAGTATTTGTTCGCTACATATCTTGCTTGAGTTTCCAGTGCATCACCTCTACTGTGCAAGCTTGCCACTATCGCTTAGAATATCTGAAACATTCAATCATATCATATTTGCCACCGCTAACAATCGATTCTATGAGTATATCCTGCCTGTTTGAGGATCAAAATCTGTCTTTTTTGATTGGCTAAGAGCAACCTCAAATGAGTGGTGAAATAAGCATTACCCGGTGGGAGGTTGGCTGAGCCCCGAGACTGCCATGCTAAGTGTCTCCCTGCTTACCTCCCTTACTACACCCCGTGACCTCATCCCACTGTCCCCGAAACCTCCATAGCACTTTTTCCTCCTCCCCCACCAGCCCGATTCCCCTCCCGCCCAGTCCGCCCCCCAGTCCCTTTGCTGGCCCCTCTCTTCTGTTGCGCCCTCCTCTTCCACTGGTGGGCTTCTGTGGGCAGCTTTTCCTGGATGGCCCCTTTTGTGGGCAGTCCAGGAATTGTGGTCCATAGACTCGCAGCATAACAATTGATTTTTCATTGCTTCTTATCTTGACCACAGTTCTTGCCTGCTGTCTCCCTGTATATAATCTCTAGTTCAGAGCATCTTCGACTTCGCTTTCTATGTTCTTCACTGCATTATTCCGACTCCTTTTCTTGCACCCTCTGCGCTAGCTCCCAATCTCATTGCGTTTTTATTCCCACTTCTTTTAAAGAGGGCTTACACATATTGCAGTCTTTCTCTTCCATGCCTTTATTGGTTGCATGTAACTAGATTTTCCTACCAGCTCTATGAGGATCTCAACTCTCCTTTTTACCACCAACCTCTGCAAACCTCATCTCATATTGTTTCAGCTTCTTCTCATCGTGCAAACATCAACATTTCTCTTAAATCCAGGTTTGACTCTTGATTTTCACTACTGCGATTTACTTTACTCTGTCTAAAATAATTGCAGGTCTTGTTCTATTTTTATTCGTTGCAACCTATGCCTATTCATAAATCTGTAAAGGACTCTGGAAACACGTGCTGCATTAATGAACAAATATAAAAGAAGCAAAATATACCTGCAGTGGGTTAAGGCATTTGTTCGCCCCACCATTACCACCACGAGCCTTTGATGCAAGAGTCCCTATGCTTAATTACCCCGTAGCAGGCAGAAGGAGGGCGTGAAAATAGGTGGCCAGAGCAGGCAACCAGCTCAGAAATGCAGACGTCTCGGACAATCACATGCTGCTTTTTAGGCTGACCTCCTTTACCAGCTATTTATAAACTCAGAAGAATAGACCTATCAATGGGATCGTGTCCTTTGAGGCGCCGTTATCAAGCCCAGGCTTTTAAATCGTCATTACTACCATACTGTAACTTGTAGTTTTACCGTTTACATTTACAGGCTGTTCCTACAAGTTCCAGCTTGCAAAGGCATTCTTGCTAAAAATCTAGGACTGGGTGGGGTTGCTCCAGAGGACATGGGAACGGTGGGTAACCCAGTCTAATTTTTCTGCCCCTGGAGTAGGCCAATGCAAAACAAATTTGTAAAAGCCACACAGTTCAACAGTGAGGAACAATACGTTACAATTACGAGACAAGTGAGTGGACCATAGGACAAAGTGCAAAAAGATTAAATGCATTAACGCAAATAGTTCCATCTATAATTGTATTCCGAAAGCACAGATGATACTCACCACACTTAAATTTACAGGAGTGTTGGCTTTTGGCACAGGGTGATTATACAGTGATTTTAACATGTCATTCAAATCATTTTCCTACAGAAAAAAACAGAACAGTGGTTCAAGGATTAAACAAGTGAAACACGCATAAAGACAGAATCAATTGTGCACATTTATGAAAAGCACGAGCGCAGATTATGCGGACGACTTCAATATTTCACAAAGCCGAATGAATGCATGAAACATTATCAGATTACAATTTATTTATGTTTATTAGACAATGACGTCTATGCCAATTAAACAAATATGGTGTGAGAATTGTTGTTAAACGAAAACAAACATAAGCAATTGGGCAGAGGAAACAAAAAAAGTCTTAAGATATTGTAGGGAAAGAAAGTGGCTGGTTATGTTCGTTTGGTATCTGCATCTTCTCTGTATTTTGTCTATGTCTATATAAGATTGTTGTTTTAAGATTGTTTTAATTTTGTAATTTGTTTATATATATATATTAATGATTGTGTGTTTAAATGATTGTAATGTTATTTGATTTACATTTATATTCATGTTTAAAGTATTCAAACTTGTAACAATTATATTGAAAAGCTGATTAATTTCAGCTAATACAATAAAAAAGACATTTTCAGTAGCATCTGTTTCGCCTTTTCAGACATCTCTGTTATACTCTGGAATTATACTGGTTGTCAAACGTCAATGTTTTAAAGCATGGCATATTATGATCAATACATACTACTGCTGCGATGGTGGCAATATAATGTGTGTGACATGACACGTTTTCCACAGTAACTTTTGAACTCGTGCATGGAAAGTTCACGACATTCGGCAAGCTACTGATTTGGCCACATCCGAACACTCGCATCAAAAGTGGAAAAGTTTAAATCGCCATTTTTTGTAATGGAAGAAGGGTGTTTTTTTATGTATTTTTTGTGCAATGGGTTTTACGTAGAACCACATTACGGGACGCAGATCTGGAAATGGTCTGCTTTGATTTTCAGCACAACCCTAGCCCTTACCTGAAACGCATTCACACTACAAACACGTTGAAAATCTGATCAGCCAAACTCTTAGAAACTCTTAGAAACGCAAACACGTTTCTATAATTCAGCCCTGTACAGCATGCACGTAGTTACACCAATGCGCAATGTGTGTGGTTGAGGCATGAGCCCATCACCCAGAGGAGCACATGTGGAATACATATATGCATTCACAGCTCCCATGCAATAGGACTGACCACAAAAGGCAAAGAAAACCGCTTGGAATGAATATGTATTCACAAACCACTCACAATATTAGATCACAGAAAAGCAACACATACTATGCATGGACAATACAGGCATACACACCATTACACACATCCCGCAAACACACTGACGCACATGTAGTCCACCCACATAATTATCCCTCGGACTATTGCTGTGCGCATGAACTATGCTCACAACACATTAACTCAATCCGCACACTCAATGAACACAAGCATGACGCTAAGAATATAGATCACACAAAGGCAAATAAAATGCATCTGTAATATACATACACAGCGCACAATATGCAGAAAAATTACATTTGTAATGCATGAATCAAAGGCATGCAATATTCATTGGCGCGTTTCACCGTCAACACAATAGGGACATGCGATATGCAGCTAATCCTTCTCTTTCCTCTTCACTTTCCCCCACTGAATTCGCGTATTTTTTCATTTCAAATGTTGCACTTTTTTACGTGCCTCCACCTACTGCTAAGTCTCTTAACTACTGATCTCAGCCATCCTCCTTGTTTTCTGAATCCTTGACTTTATCCGCATCTGACGCTGCCAGTTATCTTGCACATGCTCACCCTACTGCTTCTCCTCTTTATGCCATTCCGTCTACTTAACCACTTTTTTATTTTCTCCACCACTATTCTTCCTCTTTTAAAAAACAAAACACTCTGGACACTTCTTTACCGTCTATCCTCCTATTTCTGGTTTGCATTATCTCTCCAAGATCTTAGAGCGGGCGATTTACACTAAAGTCCCTTCTTATCTCGATCTCAATTCTCTGCTTCCTCCCGTTCAATCTAGTTTTTGACCTTTCCATTCTACGGAAACGGCTCTACTTTCAGTTTCTAATTCTTTGTTCTCCACTAGGCATGCCAGACTCTCTTCTATTCTTATTATTCTTGATCTTTCAGCGGCCTTTGATACTGTGCATGGAATCTACACTCTTTTGGTTTTATTGGCTCTGCTTGGTTTAGGTCTTATGTCTCTGATCACTCTTTCTCAGTTTCCTGGGGTGGATCAAAGTCGCCCCCATTTCCAATCACCCATGGAGTACGCCATGTCTCACTCCTAGGTTTTCTCCTTTTTTCTTTATATACTACGCCTCTTCCAGCTATTGTTTCTTCTTTTCGGCTGCCTGCACACTTCTATGCAGATTCCCCAATTATTTATTTCTCCTCGTTTTCTGATTCTTTGTGCTCTGCTATCTCGGATTGTCTACTTGCCATCCAATCATAGATGCATGCTCATTTTCTTCATTTAAACGCCACTAAAATGGAAATCCTCTTTTTACCCAGCTGCTACCCTTCCCCCGCCAATCTCTCCCCCTTCTCTCCCCTGCTTGCAATACAGGCATTTTTGATTCCTCAATTTCTTTTTATTTGCATATTTCTAATAGTGCACGTTCCTGACATTTTCATCTTTTTAATAATGCTATTAAGCTATTGATCACTTCTCCTATTTTCCCTCATCTCGATTATTGCCCATGTCTTCCTGCTTCTCACCTGACCTCTCTGCGCTGGATCCTTAATTCTGCTTCCGCACCCTTGCTCTGTTCCTCCTTCTCCTCTGCCCTTCTTTCTCTTCATTGGCTATCCTTCAAAGCCTGTCTTCAATTTCGCTTTCTCTGTATTACTTTAGAACGTGTCCTGGTTATCTTTGCTCTTTGGTTTCTATGCATACTCTCTCTCGTTCTCTCCGCTCTAAATCCCAATTTCTTCTTTCTGTTCTCAAACCCCTTTGCGCCCAGTCCAGTTTTTCGTTCTTTTGAGCTTCTGGCCCTTAAATACTGGAATGCCCTTGCATTTACAAATACGATCCATCTCTTCTTACTCTCTATTTAGGACTACCTTTAAAAGTAATCTTCCTGTCTCTATTGCGTAATTCCTCTGTTTTTGGATGAAATGTGTGTCAATCCATTGATTGTTGTACTGTCTTTTATTATGTGTGGGGCGGTTTAGCGAAAGCGCCTTATTAATCAACTACAAATAAAAAATTGTAATGTACACATAACACACACAGGACTCAGATAACATTGCATTCATAATGCATCTAAGCATGGATGGCATGTTTAAAATATGCAAACGCACAAACACATGTGAAGTAGTTACCATGAAGCCATAATACACACATGCAAATGCATTACAATCTGAATGTCTGGAAGCACAATACGCACGATATTAACTTACACAAAAAAAGAGATCAATGCAATCAAATCAGCTTATTTTTAGTGAAGGTTATTATTTATACAAAATGGTGGCCTACAAATGTTGGGAATGCCAACATTTAAACAACCTCAGTGAAAAGGGCAACAATATATAAAATCTATGAGAGCTAGGAATGCACAGATACAAACACCTAGCACAAAAACTGTTTCACAAATAGAAGCAAACTGAACCACCCCAGAAATGTAACCTGAACTCATAATTTGCCACTACTTTACAAGACTCACTTCAATGATCAATCTAGCAGGTCCTTCACATACAAAGGGTACGAAATGCAGCTACACGCCTCCTACATTCTCTCCATTGAAGCGATCACATATCACTGGCCTTAATAATATTTTGTATAGTGGGTTAAAGTGGTGCATTTTACACCATACTAAGTGAAACATTGGGTAAAGAGCCAGACCTTTTGCAAACAATACACAGGAGTGTTTCCCACGTTTTCATGATGCATTTGGTCCCAATAAAAAACATTTTCATGCTACCTATGTCCATACATTTCCATTCTGGCTGCACCAATGTATGCCAGTATTCTGATATAAGAGCATACTCAACATTCCCTCACCCATTCGCACGCACTTCATACACGCAACTAGCAGCCACCTATGCCTCATAGAATCACTAATTAATTCACACACACATGCATAAACATGACATTCTACTTACCTTCAAACCTGGTCCAGAATCTGCTCCCCGCCACGTGCTGGTCTCCCATATAACACGGAAACCCTCTGGCCCCCCTGCTGCCCAAATGGGAACCAGGAAGGAAAGTGCTCTTTCTGATGGACTGCTATGTGATGAATCAATGATATTTGTCCCTTCTCCCCAAGGGAGAGCCAACCCTTTGAGGCCAGGAAGGTGAGCCCTCTCTGCAATACCTGCCCTAGGGGCACATGGGACCTTGCTGGGAGTGACTACCCCTTAGGGGACAAGGACTCCCATCCCTATGAGGAACTCCCTAGATTGCCCAACATATCAGCATATATGGGACTGCCTGCTCTAAAGAAGAATAGAACATATCCTATTTGGATGCAGGCAATGCTGACGTGAATCTATCAGGGCAGAGCAGAGCCAAGCCACGGAGTCTGCAACCTTTGAATTGGTGAGGAACACCACAATGAGACGACAGGGGGCCGACAAGAACGGCAACGGGGAAACTGCTGCCCGAGAAGAGAGAAGCATCCGGGAGCTGGTGGTGGCATGACCATGAAAGCCACGTGGTGGGCAAGATGCTCGCTGAAATACATCAAGACCATCACAGCTGGGAGCGTGAGAAGCTCCCTGTCACCCGCATCCATAGATGGCTGAGCAGAAGCGGAGAATGAGATGCCGCTGAGAATTCAGAATGGGAAAACTGACAACGGAGAAGAATATCAGAGCGTGAGTCGACGTGAGGGACGAATATACCCTTGTGTGCCTATAGTGTGTCCATAGTGAGCTGAAAAGTAAATTTGTTAGGGGACGGGCGGTGATCGGCTGGGGGCATGACGGGAAACACTTTCAACCCCCTTTTATTAAACACATGGCCCTGTCACCCCCATTCTCCCACCAAATGGCATATTGCATGGCCCTTGAGCCCCCCAGCATGGCCCTGGCCCCAGATTTCCCTCCAACCCCCACCAATGGCATGATCCTATTCTCCCCATCAATGACATGGCCCTGGACCACCCCTAAAATCCCACACCCCCCACCAATAGCATGGCTCTGGCCCCCCATTTTCCCCGACACCCACCAAACTGCATGGACATGGTCTCCCTATTCCCTCCTACCCCCCACCAATGGCATGGCCCTGGTCCCCACCCTATTCCCCCAACCAATGACATGGACCTGGACCCCCCCCCCAAAGGCCCTCACACCCGCCAATGCCATTGCCCCGGTACCCTTCAAAATCCCCACCAAACAGCATGCTTCTGGATTCCCCAAACAGGAAACCCCATGTGTCTCTCACACTCCCACCAAACTAGATGGCTTTGGCTCCCCCTATTGCTCCCAACCCCCAACCAAATTCCATTCCTCATGACCCCCCCACCCGCAACAATAAAACACCATCCCCATGCCCCCTCACCCCCCAACAAAACGCCATGACCCCCCCCTAACAAAACAAGAATGTTCTTACCTGGGCCGGCAGGTGAGCAGACAAGGAGGAAGAGAGGGAAGCAGGCGAGCAAGCGGGTGAGTAATGTGAGAGATCAAATGGTGTCTCAGCTACTAGTCCCTGGGAATCTCTCAGGTGGCCAGGGCACGACCATCGCCTTTGGATCCAGACCATGGGGTGGACCAGTGCGGGAGGATCACCTCACTAAGGGGTCTTCGGGGAGTGGGGATGAGACAACTGATGGTGAGATGCAGTATTCCTCCCTTTCTCGTACCCAATCCTATTTTTTAAAATGTTCAAATGTCCCAACAACACACCCACCGCCATCCCCCAATTTCTACACAAACATTGGGCAGAGGAAGAGGGCGAAAGAGTAAAGACGTTAAACCTTACATATCTCATTGGACATGTCCCACTAATCGGGCCGTACAAAGTCAGGCACTTGAATTTGAATCACATACATCTGATACCCATATCATCTGATACCCAGCTCTCCCCACACGGATAAAAGGTGAAAAAGAGATGCACACTGAGCAAGTTGGAAAACGAGAAGCAGCAGAACTTCCGGGGCGAAGGCAAACCTACTGGAGCAGAGCGACTGACAGAGGGACGAGAGCAAAGGGTAGAGAAACCCAGGAGATCCCTGCAGGAGGTTGTTGCCTCTGAAGAGCCGTGATAGATACGCAGAGCTGGACAAATCCCAGACAAGAAGACTGCATTGTGTTTCAAGGATGCCAGCGACTCTCCCCGGTGCCAAGCCTGTGTTCTTGACCTTGAGTTGTGAATTAAAACTGCAAAGACAAGAAAGGAATGCACACAGCCGGTGAGTTGGCGATTGAAGTTGCAACAATATAGGTCTCAATTGAAGGCTGCACACGTGTGGCAGAGACACAAAGGATGGCAGACCTGTGATGACCTTTAAATTACGAATAACTGTGAGGACAGTGATACAGAGGATCAGAGTGGTCTGGTGAAAGGAAGTAGCCCACTTGAAAGTCACTGCAAAGTATGTACCATCTTGTTATAAAACAACAAAGTGAACAAACTTTGGAATGCGTAATGGTAAAGAGTAACCCCGGCAAAAGGGGAAGTGAAAAGGTGAATGCTTGAAGAGAAAGATTTCTTTGAACTTTTGTGCTAATGGTACTGAACTACCAAGACCAGGAGACACTGGGGCAAATAAAATAAGAGTGTGAGCTGAATAGCAAGTCAAAGTGGTCCTGCAGAGGTCTATGGTAAAAGCCTTGCACATTCAAAAGTCTTTGACATCAGTAAAAGGTCTGAGCTCGACTGAGGGAGACCAGAAGTGTGATAAGTGAGGGGAAGGGAACCCCCAACGAATGTGACTTAAGCTTAAGGAAGGGAACCCCTGCAAGTGCTTTGATTGCTAGGTCCGTACCCAACTGAGTGAGATCTACATTGAATCAGGTACTTGTTGATTGAGAGGTCCAAGCCGGCTGAGGGAGACCTACGTGAACTTTTGTTGAAATGTGAAAGAACGTTTTGTGAACTGGAATAAGTGACTTTAACGTGGACGGCCCGGCCGGCCTCAACCCACGTTTTGAACTGCCTTTGTTTTGAAAACTTGAGCCACAGTGTGTCATCCTGTCTACAGGGGCCGCCTTACTCCGTGCTGTCCAACGTGGGGATGAGAGCTGACTCAGCCATTTTGAACCTTTAGGTCATAACACTGATTTTCTGTTGCATAAATATTCCTGTTTAAACATTTTGTGTATAAGAGATAGGGCAGGCATTAGGCTTTGTTAGTATAGGCAATTTTGATATGACAGAGACTGTTTTCTTCATTATTTTAAGGTAGAGATTACTCCCATCGTAACTATAGCGCGAAGAAGAAGTATTTCCAAACCCCTAAAATTGAATCAAGGTTTTGAAACTTGTACCTCTTGTGTCAGTTTCATACTTGTGATACCATGCCTCCCGTACAGTAAGCGGGCTGGTGGGTGGGCAGGCCTATTCCAAACTTGTACTGTGGCTGGTATGGCAAGGCTGAAATGCCTTTCAGCAACAACCCTTAGCCACGCCAGCTGCAGTGCTGGCCCCCTCTATTGGTGCAGCAAACGCATTACGTGGCTCGTAAGAGCTGCACAGTGAATGATATGATAGGTTATTTATAACGCGCTTAGTACCCAGAGGTTTCTAAGTGCAGACCCGGGGATCGAACCTGTGGTGCTCCATGTCGTCTTGCTTCCAAGGCAAGCACGTTGCCCCTCAGCTATCCTCCCGAGACCTGCACTGAACCAATAGAGGGTCAGTATTTTTCCCGGCCCAGCATTGGCAAACAAATACTTTCCTAATTGAGGGCAATTGCGGGCCTCCCTCCATTAGGAAAGTCTTTAACCTTGGTGGGCTGGAAAAAGCAAAATGCCGGGCAGCACTTGGCCTGCGGGCTACATGCAGTGCACCTGTCCCCTATGCAGATGAAGGTACCAGGAAGAATAGGAAAAGCGGGAGGCAGCCGGGGCAACAGCACATTAAGAGCACAACTCGTGCCAGTCATACAAACGACATAATAGGAATAAAGTTGTTTTATTGCCAATGTGAAAGGCTCATAAAGCCAGTAACAAATAACCCTGTGAAGAGAATAACGAGGGACTAGAGGCAATTATCTTGGGGAGGAAAGTGAAAGGTGTTACGAATAAATCAACAAAGAGTGGATAAAGCAAAGCCCATGCACCGTTTCTGATGAATAAGATATAAAGCTGTCAAGAGAACCAGATAATAAAGAGAGAATCCAGGAGTGGGGGAATCTGAAAGGGGATTAAGTCCCATGAAAAGAAGCCAAGGATTAATTGAAAGACTGTGAAAGGGTCACAAGTGAAGACAAGAGTAAGAGAGATGATCTCAAAACAAGCTGTAAGAAGCATAACCTTGAAGAGAGTACCTACCCAGGAGTGTTTTAGAAGAGCTACAAGAGTTCATGGAAGGTGACATCCAGAGTTTAGCATAGAAGATTGCATTAAGAAACACAAGTGTCAGAGACACATTTCCATACAGAGACAATCAGAAACTACAAGAAGCCCAGGAGAAGAAATATCTTTTCTTGGCTGAATTCAAGTTGGTTAAACAAGTGGTAGAGCCAGGTAGAGTTAGGTTTGGACCAAGGACATTTTTACTTTGGGACTTCCTGTTGACAGACTAGCAGCTTTAGTTTCTTTGGCTAAGCAGGGTGAACCCTTAAGCAATGGGGCGAGTTAGGCTTTTCATATAATTTTCTTAACTAGAATCCATAATGTCCTTAATGTGTCCGACTCCTTCTGACCCGCTACAGCTCCCAAGCAACCACCCAAGACTGCCTAAATGTGTGAGGAGTCGTGGGAGTGCCCCAACTCATGTTCAGAGGTGCAATTCCCCAGCCAGAATCTCCAATGGGCCTTGCAAGGCTGGAGAAGCAAAATGTCCACAGCCTTGCATGGTGCATTGGGGATGCGGACTGGAGAATAGAAATTGTCAAAGGAAAACCATGTTTTCCTTTAACAGTTTAAGCCAACCCAGGAGTGCTCCCTCAGCTGCAGAAAGCAGCTGAGGGAGTGCTTAGTGTTTACAATGATCTGGCTCCACTCCTCCATAATGGGCGAGGGTACTGGAGGGTCATAGCCCGTAATAAACAAGCCACCACTGCTCAAAAAACAAAAACAAATTCAAGGATGCATGCATAAAGCACTCCATGGACTCATCCAAGACTTCTTCATCTCTAAATTAGACTCTGAGATCTGATGCAGTAATCTTGGAGCCGTTGACGCTGGACTGCTACACATCCCAAAAATCAGAAGGACGAAGTGTGGAAAAATCATATCCCGGCAGTAAACTGTGGAAGTTCTTCTCAATTTCACCTCACATCTAACCCAACTACCTTATGTTCAGAAAACACCATACAAAGCAGCTTTATTGAATTTAAAACTCCCACTTTGACTCCCCTCTACAAGCGTCAAAATGTTTAAAAAAAAAAAAAGTAGTGCAACTATGTTCCCCTCTGCCCTGAATACCACTCCCTTACTCCAGCTCCCCACCAGCCATATACTTACCCTCACTTTCTCTCCCACCAATAGAAACCCCATTCCTGGGTCCTGCTATTTCTCCACTCACCTCCCCCCCAACTCTGCTTTCACCACTGTACTATCAAGACTGAAAAAACATAGTGGAAGAAATCTTAAATGAGGAACATGTTACTTACCTGTAACTCTTGTTCTCCAGCATGGGTCCTGTATGAATTCAAAAGCTCATGAATATTCCTTGTTGTCAGGCTGGGAATTTGAGGTAAATTTGAAGCAGTTTAACTTTAAGGTAAAACCCTGCTTGTCTCCTCTATCGGCCTTCAGTGTCAGCCAATGACACTCTTCCTCCTAAGCTCCACCCCAGTGGCCATCTTTAAATTTGGTAGCGCATGTAAAGTGGCAGTAGGAACCTAAAAGAGTCAAAGTGGGGAAGGAGGGAGGGTTTGCATGTGAATCTGTACAAGACCCATGCTGGAGAACAAGAGTTATAGGTAAGTCACATGCTCATGAATACGATTACACAGCAGTACATATAAACAATCACAGGAGGTGGCAAAGCTCACAGAAGCAACCCACGTACCCCTGGAACAGAATCACCTCAAGCAAACAGGTTGTGCAGCAGTGCCTGGCTGACCCTGGACTCCTCCCTGGAATCCCCGACGACGCAGTAGACTCTTGTGAAGGTGTGGGTAGACCTCCAGGTAGCAGCCTTGCATATTTAGAGCAGGGGAACACCAGAGAGGAACGCTGTCGTCTGATGGCTCTGGTGGAATGGGCTCTCGGTCGGCCTGGAAGCAGCCTGTTAGCCAGACGATGGCAATGCATGATACAGTCAGAGAGCCACATGGAGATGGAAGCCTTAGACAGGGCCATCCCATGTCCCACAGGTCCAAAATTGACAAAAAGTTCAGACGTATTTTGAAAGTTCTTTGTGCAATCAACATAGAACTTCAGGGCATGCACAACATCCAGCGAATGCAACGCCCTTTGAGCAGGCGAAGCGAAGAAGGATTTGCGAAGAAAACTGGCAGAACCAAAGGTTTGTTAAGATGAAAGTTCACCGGAACCTTTGGTATTAAGGGAGGATGAGTTTGTAGAACCACTTTAGCGGCATGGAAGGAAAAATACCGAGGCTTACAGGAAAAGGCATGCATCTCCCCAACCCGCCTGGCTGAGGTGAACGCCACTAGGAAGGAAGTCTTGCACGACAGAAACCTCAAAGGGGCTCGATGCATTAGTTCAAAAGGAGGCCCCGTCAGTTTAAACAGTACCACGTTGCGCTCCTATGCTGGCGGAGGAGCATTCACCAGAGGGAATGTTCTAAAGATGCCCTTGAGGAACTCCTTAATGAGCCCGTGCAACCACAGGGAGTTCTTGCCTGGGGTCCACGTGTTACAGGCTATGGCAGCTAGGAGGAACTTCATAGAGGCGTGGGCGAGGCCAGCCTTGGCCAGCAAGAGCCGGTACGGTAGAAACTTGCTGAGCAGTTACATGCAGTGGTGAAATCATCCATGTTCTGCACCACACTGTAAAGCACTTCTAATTGCTTCAGCTAGGGTCTGCTTACATTGCAAATGAGTGAGTAATGTCCAAATTCTAAGGCTGCAGGAACCAGGCCATGAGGCTCTGATGCCGGGTTATGGTGCAGTATTGAGCCTCCTTCTCTGGAGAGGTTGTTGGAAAGTGGAGGCAGTTTGATGGCCAGGACCACCGACAGATGGAGAAGGTCTGAGTAGCAGATCTGCCTGGTCCACGCCGGTGCAATGAGGATCACTTTGCAGTGGCAACGCCTTAGTGTGTTGATCACTCATAGCAACAGCAGAACTGGAGGGAAAGCGTACAGGAAGAGGCCCTCCCACGGGGATGGAAGGCATCTCCCAGACTCCTCAGTTGAGGATATCTGGTGGCAAACCTCTGAGACTTGCCATTGGCAGGCATTGCAAAGAGGTAGATCGAAGAGAGACCCCAGTCGTTTAAGATACAAGACACTTTAGCCTACTGAAGCTAACATTCATAGCAAGACCTCAGCTCCCCGGTGAGAGAGTTTACGACAGTGTCCCTGCCAGGTTAAACGGGACGAGGAATAAGCACTGAGCAATGGGCCAAAGCCACAGATTTTGTGCTTCCAAGGAGAGCGCCGGGGAGCACGTCCCATCCGGTTTCCTGATTTAAAACATAGTGGTGGTGTTGTCTGTGAAGACCCACACCACCTTTCCCTGGAGCTGAGGTTGAAAAGACTTGAGGGCCCAGAAGACTGCCCGCAGTTCAAGGATGCCTCTAGTGTGAGAATGTCCTGTGTGTGCTCCCCAACCCTCCAGAGAGGCATCGGTCCTGACTGCAGACTGGTACGGAGGGATCTGAAAGGGAGCACACTGTGACAGGTGTGGACGAACACACTACCATTGCAGGGCTTGACGGAATGCCCAATTGATGATAATTCTGTTGGTCCATGTGCCTGTTACTTGTTGGTACCTGGCATACAGAAATTCTTGAAGGGGTCTCATCTGCAGCCAGCAGAAGAGGACCTAGATGGATGTAGGAAGACAGTATCCTCAGCAGCGACTTGATGGACCTCACTGTTGCCACGGAACCTGTCGACAGCTGTTGGACGTTATGTCTCTTCCGAGGGAGTTCCTAGACACGAGATTGTGTTGAGCTGGAAACCCAGGAACAGTAATTTCTGTGATGGGACTAAGCAGCACTTCGGACAGTTGATTGAGAATCCTAGCAAAGTTAGAAGTTGAAGGTCTCTGCAGTGTGCTGGTTTGCCAGCGAGCGGGACCGGATGAGCCAATCATCCAGGTATGGGTAAACGTGGATTCCTTTGCAGCGCAAATGCGTTGCCACCAGAGCCAGGCATTTGGCCAGTACTCTTGGGGCCAATTTTAGGCCAAAGGGCAAGGCCTTCAGCTGGTAATGTCACCCCTGAATGACAAACCACAGGAATTGCTGGTGTTTGTGATTTGTATTTATTTGTATTTATTGTTTTTGTATAGCGCTTTAATCCAAAGTGCTTTACAGATTAACAAGAATACATCAAACATGGAATTGTAGAAGCAATAAAAATATACATGAATCTAACCAGAAAAACAATATGTAGAAGAATTTGCATATGAGGAGAAAGAGGAGAGGGGGGGTGGGCAAGGAAGGAAAAGGGAGAGAGAGTAGGGAGTAAAGTGAGTAGTAGGAAGATAGGAAATCATAGGAGAGACGGGGAAGATAAAGAGAAGTATGAAGGGGGTACTAGAGGGGAACAGGGGGATGTAGAAGTAGGCATCTTCCAGGTCGAGGGTCGCCACGAAATTCCCTTCCACCTGTTTGTCGAGTATGTGCTGCAACGTGGTCATCCTGAACTTTTGGGATTTGAGAAAATTGTTGAGGTGCCGCAGGTACAGGATTGAGCGCCAGCCTCCCCTGACTTCTTCCGTACCAGAACGTATCTGGAGTACACTCCGGAGTCCAGGAGGCGCGGAGGGACCAGCTCTATTGGCTGTTTGGTGCAGAGTGGAGGTACGAGTCCTGCCCGGTTCAGGCCTGCTCCGGCATCTGCGTCTTCGATGGGGGGGGGAGGGGGGCAACGACACTGGGAGCCACTGCCATAGGGCTGGGAGGCCTGGGAGCATCCCCTATAAACCATCTTGGTGGTAGAGCAGGAGTGCTATGTTAGGCAGAATCCTGTGCAGTTCCCTTAGGGAGCACTACAGAAGATTAAGACTACAGGTATGAGCAATAAATCCCCTTTGGTATCAGTCTGTACCACAAAGATTTAGTTGGTAGCTGCGGCTAAGCAGTCAGACTTATCTCAAGAGGGAGATGAGCAGTATTCAGGGTTTACACAATAGGGCTATAATACTATGGCACAAGGAAACGCTGACCAAAGCTTTGTATTAAAAATGATATATATTTTTATTTTCCACACTTCTAAAGTTAACACATTAATCACAGTTATAAAAGCAAGTTAAAAATCAGTCAAGAAAAGTATACACAACTCCCTAGTTAAATTGTAGACAAGTTTGAGCAAGAGTGAAAACTGAGCAAAACGGCACAGTGAAAACCAAACACAAATGGCACTCTAGCAATTTCTCACCAGGGAGGGAAAGCACAAGTTATACAGTAATATATTCTTAAACGCCCTAGCAACACTTCCCATAAGTTTGTGAACAAGTTTAGGCAAGGCAGTACTTTAGCATGTATAATACTTAAATGAAAACCGAGTAAAATGGCACTCCACAAGTTTAAAAAATGGGAAGGAAAAGGTGGTTATAAGAATTAGGTGCATCAACACAGTTCAAGTTGAGAAGCAATCTAGAGAAGGAAGTTCTAACAAATTCAGCCAGAGTCAGCTGTGCCAGAGTCAGTGGTACAGCGCAAAGGGCCCAGGTGCAAAATGTTCTTGTAGCTGCAGTCAAGTCTTTGTTAAACGATTCGAAAAGGTGGATGCAGAAGGTGAAAGACAATGTTAGAAGATAGGGGCGGCCAACCTAACAGGTAGGTAAAGGATTTAAAACACCTTTAGTGCTACCAACGAAAAAGGGCGGCCTGGCGGAACAAAGTACCTTAAAATGAAGAAGAGGCTCCTGCGGTGGTGGTTGTTCCTGGTAGTTCCTGCAGCTCGGGAGATCCTGTAGAGGAAGAGAGGCTCTCGTCGTGGAGGAAGGTTCGGGTCACTGCACTACCCAGGGATGAAATCAGCCGCGGTGTTGCCAAACGAAATAAAAGGTACGCTCCTTTAAATCGCGGTCCGGGTGGGCGGGTGCCTGGCTATCCGGTCTCCGAGTACAGGGTACTGGCGATTCGACCAAGGCAGGTCCAGGAAGGCAATTGGCAAACTGGTTGGCCCCACCAGCTCAAGGGAAGAAGGCTCTTGCAGATGAAGATCTTCTCTCGTCGTGTGGAGAAAAGTGGTGAGACGCTGCAGCCGGGCTTCACCGGTGGTTCTGTTGTTGCAGATGTCTTTGGCTTCTCTCCTCTTCAGCTTCTTAGTTCCAGTGGCGATGTCTTGCTCTTCGAGTCCTCAGGACCCTGCTTTTATGCAAAAAGATCCCCATTCATACAGCCTAGCTGTCACTCACAAAGTGGAGTGGTCATCCTGGCGGGAGACGCTCCAGCCTACCAGGGCAGAGTGCGACATGGGTTGCTGAGGCAACCCTGTCCAGGGGTCCTACTCCCCCCTCCCACACAATGGATCCACGCCAGACTCAGTGGTGCCGAAAGGAGGGCTTCTTGGCAGAAGCCCGCCAAAAGGACAAACAAAGGATCCCCGACCTGGGTTAGGAGTTTAGAGAAAGACACGAGAAAGAATTGATATAAAAGTTCCAGCAATTAAAACCTACCAGAGTAAAGTTAATATAAAAATAAACTGGCGGTATGTTAGAGGCTGTCAGTAAATGTGGTAGCCTCGAACAATGGGAAAATCCCATAGGGAAATATTTGCGGTCGAATATTTTTGGTAGTAACCACTGCCACCAGCCAGAAACTTTTGAGAGAGGGACTGTACGGTACCCTCTCGAAAATGAACATAAGGGAAAAACTATTAACCCTTTCCAGTACCTCGATAGTAATATGGGTTGTACTGGTTTTGTTCATAAAGATTGACTAGTAAAGTCAATGGGGACTTTACATGCTCTGGGAGACAGTAGTCAGTCCCAGGGTATGGAGTCTATATTTGGGGGTTGCTACGACACCCCTGTGTCACTGCACGGAGGGTGCTGTGTAACACATGTGGATAAAGATGGTTCCTATGGAGGAGAGGAAAACCCCATAGACAAACACCAAAAAATAGCCTAGAACACACATAGCAAATATGCCTGGAAAAAAGAGTCGCACTCTTAGCAGGAGAAGAAAACAAACCCTTTTAGGAACAAAAGGATGGCCTCCTCTGCTGAAGGGTGCCCAGAGAACGCAACATCTCAATGTCAGTCTTTATGGCCTGAAGAGTTTTGTCCACCCTGTGAGAAATCAGAGGTTGTCTCAACCGCTAGTCCCTGGGGATCTCTCTCACAGGTGGCCAGGGCACAGCCATCACCTTTGAATCTAGACCCTGGGGGTGGACCAGTGCAGGAGGATCGCCTAGGTGAGTGGAATTCAGGGAAGGGGGGTGAGATAGCCGATGGCGACACGCGGTATTCTCCCTCATTTTGTTCATCACACGCATCCTATTTTTTTAGGATGGTCTGAGATCCAAACCCCCACCCTCTTTTTTTACATAAACACTGGGTCGAGGAAGAGGATGACTGAGAATAGCAACACTGACTTGCAACCATCGTACTTGCTATGTCTCGCTAATCGGGTCAGGCAAAGTCAGGCACTTAATCCTAAGCGCATACACCCGATACCAATTAGCTCTCCTCACACAAATAAAAGGCAGAAACCAAAGACACTTGAGCAAGGCGGAACACAAAAACGAATATAACTTCCGGGACAAAGGATGTGGATGAGACGCGAAGTAAGGCAGCCCTGTGACTGAACTTTGATGTAAAGAACAGCTGGTAATTCAGCGATACTAAGTAATGGAGAAAGGAAGTAACCCACTCAAAAGCCTCTGTGAAAGGTACTTTGTTTAAAGCAAGAAAGTGAATGAACAGTAGAAGTAAAAGGAAGAGGATTTATTCCTAGAGAAGGGAAGACTGAAAGTAACAGTGAACTTTGAGTCAAAGTGGTACTGCAGGGGTCTCACAAATAAGACATGCACATTCGAAAGTTTTCAACATCCGAAAGGGGTCCGAGAACGACCGAGGGAGACCCAACGTTTGTGTTGAAAGTTATTGTGAATGGTTTGAGCTCGACTGAGGGAGACATGAAATTAAATAAGCTTGGGGAAGGGAGACCCCCCCCTTGCAACTTGTGCTGAACTTGATCGTAGCAGATCTGAGCCAGACAGAAGGAGGTCTAAAAGATCTTTTGGGAACGTTTTGGATAAGCCATTATTTTGGAAGAAAGAGAAAGTCTCAAGCGTGGAAGGCCAAGCAGGCCTTGATCCACGACGTTTTGAGCTGTGTATATTGTATTGAAAGCTGAGCCAATGTGCGTCATCCAGCCTACAAGTATCGTTTTACTCCATGAGACCATGTGGGGAGGCGAGCTGGTTCAACCACATTATCATTTCAACACTGATTTTTCCTTTTGTAGACCTTATTCCTTTACATTTTGTTTTGTACAGGAGAAAGGGCAGGCAATAGGTTTTTGTTAGCATAGGCCATTTTGATTTGACAGACACCACTAGGACTGAGCTATTATTTGATGGTCCAGGCTACTCCCATCTTAGTTTTAAGGCAGAATAGGATTTCTTCCAATCCCAACTATTCAACTATTCAAATAAGGTTTTTTACAAATTGTACCCATTGTGTCAGTCTCTGCTTGTGATCCCATGCCTCCCCTACGACCCCCATGCCAAACAGGTTGTCGCTATTGAAGGGCATGTCAACTACCTTGATATTTACATCTGTGCAGAAGTTGGTGGCTTTGAGCCAACCCTGGCAATGGAGGGCCACACCATTCCGCATATGGTGAAAGCCAGAGTCCATGAGGTCTAAAGCGACGGTGATGGCGTTGTCAGAATCCACCTCCCCTCCTGGAACAGGGCCAAGGCTTCGGCCTTCTTATTGTCAGGGAGGAAGTTGAGGATGGGCCCTAACTTACACCATACCTCCCTGTCACACCTTGCCAGGATGGCGAGCACGTTGGCATCCTTGATGGTTGAAGCTGCTGTAGTGATGATGCGCTTTCCTGCAGCATCTAGCTTCTTACCCTCCTAGTCCTGAGGAACCATGGACAAAGAAGAGGTTTGAAGACCTCTTTCTAGTGTTGGCCAAGACCACAGAGCCTTTTGAGGGCCAGGTCCTGAGGCACCTACGGGCCAAGTCTGGAACCCGATACTTCTTCTTCAACCGGTCACGCTTAGCGGGAGTGGCATAGGAGCCTTCTTGACCGCTAAGCTATCCTCCCATATGCCATCCATCAAGGGGACCGATATGATGGTCTTCTTGAAGGACTCCCGTTGTTCAAGAAGGAAACCCTGCTTTCTCTTTTTTTCCGGCACCAGGTTGAATGCTTGGCAGCCTTCGATATTAAAGAGTGTAAAGAACCAATCTCGACTGGGGGAAGAGGCCCTGGTGGGCGCATCAACATCCGCAGGGCCCCCATCCATGGGAGCCTAGTCATCAAATGCATCAGTGACAACTGATGAGTCATAGGCAGAATGGGGTCAGGTTCCCCTCGGCCCCCTTTCTGATCAAAGCAAAACTCCTCTGTAAAGTGTTCTTCAGAGCTGGTGTATATTGCTGGAGACCTTCTGGGGTATCCCAGAGGTGCCAGAGTGAAGGGTGGCAGATGCATGGTGGGCTTGGGCAGGAAGTCTAGAGCTGGAGGCGTGCGTCTCACTAAATCAGAGCCCTTAGGGAAAGTGGCATGACGGGAGCCTGCAGAGTGGGAAAAGGTGCCCTTGTTGTACGGGACTGTCGTCAGAGCTGCTGGCTGAGTTTTAGGCAGCAGGGCAACCCTGGGCGTCGTAATCATCGCAGTGGTAACAGTGACAGTCGTGGACGAACCTCTTGGTGTTGCAGCTATCGATGGAAGAGCAGTCTTCGTAGAAGGAGCGACGATCTTGGTGGATGAAGTTGTCGACAAGGCTTGTGTCCATGATGGCATAGACACCGGTGGAGCTGGTGACGGGTCCTTTGATTACTTGTTGTTCGATGAAGACCTGTGTTTGGCTGCTGACACCAGCAACTTTCTCACGGACGGAGGTATACCACCTGCCGGTAGGCTAACCATCGACTGAGCCGCCGACCGGGCTCTCTCAAACTAAGTCCCGCAGCCGCAATGACGGTCGACGAGGAAGGCAATGAAGCGTGTGATTTAACCTTCTTTGGATCTTCGCCAAGGAAGCATCCTCAAAGGACCTCAACCTAATTTTACTGGATAGAGCACACTATTTGGAACTTCCGGCCTTAGGAGAGAGATGATTATGCCCGGAGCTGCAACAGAGGCCTTCCCCGTTACAATCCACACCACCAACCTCCGATGGTGGTCCTTCTTTGTCTTCAAGGAAAATGACTGGCAAATTGGACATCCATCCGCATCGTGGTCAGGATGAAGACAGCAAATGCACCTGATGTGCCGATTCTCAATGAAGATATTCTTCAGGCCGCAGTTTTCACAGGATCTGAAATACATTTCTTTGTGGCATCTGCCATGGTGTTCGAGAAAGGCCCAAGCCTGGGCCTGTGGTGACACGAGCTGGAGATCTGATGATGGACTGTGGATTTTCTCTGGCAATGGGTCTCGGCCGCCTGTAGTCACAACACGACGATAAAGAGATGAAGACATTTCTCAAAAATAGGCAAAAAACCCAAAAAGCTAACGATTTTCGAAGAGCGAAGCACGAGGACTCCAGCAAGAGAAACATGGGGTAACAATCTGAAGATGGCCACAGGGGTGGAGCTATACCTACCCTCTACCAAATACATACACACTCGCAGCTGTGCCTGCAGCGATTTCATTTTAATTGTTCTTAAATGCAAAAGACAAACACTGATCACTGCGAATGCAGAACAATGAGGCTCGAGAATGGACTTGCCGCGGACGGAGTGAGACAGGGAGCGGTGCCCGGTGATCGACATTGAATCCGTGCCCATCCGCCCCGTTGCGCGCCATCCCCGCCCCGCACAGCATGGAACAAGAGCGAGAGGACCGCGTGTACCAGGCCAAGTTGGCCGAACAGGCCGAAAGATACGACGAAATGGTTGAATCTATGAAGAAAGTTGCTGGCATGGATGTGGAGTTGACGGTGGAAGAAAGAAACTTGCTTTCCGTTGCGTATAAAAACTTTATTGGAGCTAGAAGAGCATCCTGGAGAATAATCAGCAGCATCGAACAGAAAGAGGAGAACAAGGGTGGGCATGAGAAAGTCCCCAAGATGAAAGAGTACCGACATACGGTTGAGGGATATCTGTAAAGACATTCTGGGTGTACTGGACAAGCATCTCATCCCATCTGCGAACACTGGCGAGTCAAAGGTTTTCTATTACAAAATGAAAGGAGACTACCACCAGTATATTGCAGAATTTGCCACATCAAATGATAGGAAAGAAGCTGCAGAGAATAGCCTGGTGGCTTATAAGGCTGCAAGTGACATTGCAATGACTGAACTTCCACCAACGCACCCCATCCGTCTTGGCCTGGCGCTGAACTTCTCTGTATTCTATTATGAAATTCTCAACTCCCAGGACCGTGCCTGTAGGTTGGCAAAAGCAGCTTTTGACGATGCCATTGCAGAACTGGATACACTGAACGAAGAAAGTTACAAGGACTCAACGCTTATCATGCAATTGTTACGTGATAACCTGACACTATGGACTTCAGACATGCAGGGAGATGGAGATGAACAGAATAAGGAATGCCTGCAAGATGTAGAAGATGACAACCAGTGAGGCATTGAAGCCAAGAAGAGAACCAATATTTGTCCCCCCCCTCCTAAAATCCCTGTCTCACTCTGAGGACCGCCAGATTTGACTTTTACACTGGTTCTCGGGGAATTATTTTACACAGTTAAAGAATTCTTAAAGGCAAGAGTGAATGCCTGTGGATTTCCCTGCCGCCAGCCATTTTAGGTTCTTTAAGACACTAACTGAGACTGTAGAGAGGCTTTTTCAGCATTATTAATTATCTTGGTGCATCCAGCACAAATAACTGTTAGGCTTATTATGAGTGAAATTCATTAGACCATAGAGGAGCTGGAATCAGTCACACTGTACAAACTTGTGCTGGAGGTTTTTCTTTGTTTAATTGTTTAAACTGAATTTCATACCATTGTTTAAAATGAGTGGTGTATAGAGCTTCAATTTGGGGGGCTATTTTCGAGTGTTTTAGTGGGTCTGCTGTAAAAAGTGTTTCCAAACTGTGCAAAAATGTTGCTTAAACCTGGTCCTGGTGGGATTTGTAGAGTCCGTTGCTATTCATTCTTGCCTTCCTTTTCTTTCCCCCCTCCAAGCAGGCTAGCATTGAAGGTGGCGTTGAAAGGCCTGCATGCGTGTTCAAATTTCTTTTCTTGATCCTCTCCTACTCTTTCTCTTGCTCAACCTCTTTCGTTCAGTATGTGTAACTTGCAGCCGATTTGTACTACTGGATATCTGACTGGAGCCACAGATACAGAATCTGTCATTGTTCTTACTGAAACACAGCATGGAATTAACATTAAACTTAAATAAACAAATCTAAATTAAAAATGGCAAACAATAAATAAATAAATAAATAAAAGAGAATGGACTTTATGTCGCAAACAGGCTTTTGAAATAAACAAGATAGCTTAGCAAGATGCAACAGCAGATTCCTAGCAGGACCCATGTTCAAATCCCCAGTAGGGAGGCATCAAAAAAGAAAAGTGCTCTTCGCCTGCCATCCAGGAACAGTGCTGCGACAAAAAGTAAGGGAACCATGTGTGACAAATCCCTAGAAGTCATCCCTTCTCTCATAGGGGGGAACCCTTCCCATGGGACCAGGGCAGTGCGGCCACAGTCCAATAGTCCCCCTGGGGGGAGAAGACAGTGCACCATGGGAGGATCACATGGGGAGGTAAAACCCTTAGGGGAGGAGGGATGAGACCACAGAGAGAACACGGTATCCACCTCCCCCTTATCCGCTCTACCTATGCAGGGTAACATAGGTACAAATACCTTAATGTATTTCTGTAAAATAGACAATCACACTTTATTACCTAATGCTGAGAGGGACTAACCATGTGTATCCTGTAATGTTAGTGGGACGAAGAAGATCACTAGTAACCCTAAGGAGGAAATCAAAATAACTATGGTGTCGACAAAGAAGCGAAGAGTGCTTAAGAGCACCCTGCGGGAACACCACAAGCGGTCTAGTCCATCTGGATATTCTATAGACAGAACCATGATAGAAACTGAGGAAAGACCCACGTTTTGGACAAACCCTCCCTGGAGGAACCGCCAAGTCCATCAGTGCAGGTTGAGAGAGAAGTCGAAGGTGGACGCTGTGAGAATAGCAACCCCACCCAGAAGAGGCCTGGTGTGGAAGGAGCACCAAAGAGAAGAGGGAGAAGAACCTCCAGGCATCCCGGTAACAGCAGGAGAGGGGCAGAAAGAAGTGAAGTCGCCTGGAGAGACGTTTCCCATGAGGTGCTGGCGTAAGTCAAAGGGAAGCATAGCACAGCGGCCAAACCACCCGGCTGACAGCCAGCGTCCCGAAAGCCCCAGGTCCACCGCAGACCAGAGGAAAAGGTAAGCCATCCCTGACATGTTTGCAACTCAGGGAAGGTTTCATTGTAATTGTGAACCCTGATTTACCATGTGCGCATAGTAGGCAGTGTCCACAATTGAAATTAAACCCTCCCCGACATGCGAAAGCGGCGTTCAAATTGAAAAGTAAATGCTGCCTGGCATGTGAGCATGCCAGGCAGCGTTTATTCACTTTGCACGGCGGAATGCTAAAGTGCAGTGCAAAAGCCACCTTTTGCCCTGGACATCTGCCCTCTGCTGTGCAAATGACACAAATTTGGCCATTTACTTTGCAGTGCAAACATAACTGCTTCCTGCCGCCAAATTACACTTTTTTAAAATAAAATTAGCTCCATGGTGTTTTAATAATATGAACCAGCTGACTCTGGCCTAACATACGCCGATCTAGCAGCTACCGCTCAGTGCCTCTTTCTATTTCCAAACGTGCTGCCAGTGTCTCACAACTATTTCCCACAGACATCCTGTAACCGAGAATGTAGAGTAGAAGTGTGTTCACGCTAACACATGCAGGCTCTGGAGTAACTCATAAGCTGTACGGTCTGTTTTGTTTGTGTTCAGAGTGTGCTGTAAGCGTGGTAATAGCTCTTGAATGTTTTTGACCGCCACCGCTGTAAAACTTGTTTAAACCAAATTGAAACTAAATTGTGGACTTGACTTACCCTTTTCATGCTGCATGCAGGTCCCTAGGGTCTTGCTTTTGAAACAGCGCTCACATTTGCAAATCCAGTGTTAGACACTGAACATTGAGAAAACATGATGATTTCAGGAGCTGGCACTTTCAGAACCCCCAGCATTACACAAATTGGGTGACCAGGCACACCAGCGCCGGTGCACCCGAGACAAAGCCCGGTCTTCACGGGTCCACGCCAAGCAGCGACGGCAAGACGCCAACCGCCTTGCAACATTTACAAAGCAAGATTATTACTCGGTAAGCACATTGTCACTGTGCGTATCTACGTGATACTGGGTATGTTCACTTTGGCAGGCTCTGTAGAGATCCCAGAACTCGCTTATTTAAATACCTCCTCCCTTTTCCAGCAATGGGATACCGTATAAACGTCATAGTCGCCGCTCAAAAAACAAGGCAATTGGCACTAGTCGACAAATACCTGCGAATTAAACTAGACTTCCAGAACACTACGCCACCAAAACAACTTCAGGCAGCCACTGTGGAACATGACAGCGAAGTCTCCCCACAGGCTATACATGCAGTAGGAAAGCCTACAACTATGGGCATACACCCTCCAGACACCGAGGCTGTATATAAAGACACCCTTTTGAACCCTCGCCAGCCTCAGAAAGTCACACCACAACTAGTAAATACTGAACAAAACACAGATGAGACACATAGAGCATTTCTGGCCAAAAACCTGGACACGACACAAAGATTGGTTCTCTTATACCATGACATAACATTCTGCCCTCTAGCACACCACTAAAATGTGTGCTGTTAAACACACGTCCCCTTAGTACGCATGCCATTAACATACATGAATGTATCTTCGATTTAGATGTGATGTACATTACAGAGACCAGGGCTATGGACATAATGGTCCTATGATTGTGCTAGCTATCTCAGAAGGTTACGATATCATCTGCCAGAATTAAAACACTTAGTCTTGGGGTGGGGTAGCCACCACTGCAGAGTAACATCTGAGTTTATTTCAAACACCATGTGTTTACTCAAATGGTGAAATCCTTCATGTTTAAATTACTCTCACTCCTCATAGCTGCATTAACTTTGTGGTAGTCTAACACCCCCCAACTGACACACCAAACTTCAATGAGGAGCTCATTCATATCTTAAAAGAATCAGAGGGGCCCAACTGTTCCACCCTGTTGGCTGGAGATTTCAACCGGTGGTATAACGGCAACACTGATAAAGAAGCTGTTATTTTAAAAGCGGTCTAGAACAACATTGACTATCATGTCATTAATAATGCACCAACCCATGACAGGAATCTGCCCGTACAGATTGAAAGCACCACACCTTGTATCTGGTCAGACCACAACTCCATAGTCTTCCAAATCTACCTACAAAATCCTTGCGCCAAAAAAGAAAATCCAGCTAAACTCAAACCGTAATTTTAAATAAATCACTGCTAGTGACCTGAATGAAAGCCTAATTCATATTATGGTTTCCACCGTAGTGTCAGACCCACCCAAGGCCCTTGTAAAAGCCTTCAACTACACGATAGGCTCCATGCTGGATAGAGTGGCTCAGATGAAAAACAAATTAGTCAGGGACACCACCACCCATCTTAAATGGTATACACAGGAACTTACAATAATGAAGAAGAAAAAAAGAAACTCAGAAAGGAAATGGCTTAAAAACCCTTCAGATAGAAACAAATCAAACTGGAGAGATCTAGAGAAAATATACAAAGCTGCAATCTATGACGCAAAAAGCAACCTTTTCAACAAACAGATTGAGGATGGCAATAACCACCCAAGGAAGCTTTTTGAAATCATTAAAAACATAACAAAATCAGGCACATCGGGTACATTTTTCTGTCCATCTGATCAGGACTGTCTCGAGACACAACAGGCTTTTGAAGCTAGGGTAGATAGGGCTTGTTCTAAGATCAGACAAGAACTAGGCTAAGCACAGACGTACATGCCTGCAGTCACTAACACGGCACCCACAGAGAGACATGCAGAATTTTCCTTCTCCCCATTACCTTTTCTGACATGCTGAACACTGTCCACACTACGTCTGTCTCAGTGTACAGAAAACAATTCCACCCAACCTTATTCTCAAGCACACAGATTTTTGCCCCGTTTCTGGTTAGATTTCTTAACTCCTCTTTTCGTACTAATTAGGTTCCTGATGCCATAAAAAAAGGTTACCATCACATACTTTGAGTAAAAAACATGGCTTTGATCCTAAAGAAATCTGAGGCCTATAAAACTGTAACTTCCTGCTGAAAATCCTGGATACGAGTGACACCACACAATACCAGTTATTTGTGGAAACAACAGGCATCCTACACAAGACAATCTGGCTTTCATCCCCACCATAGCAGCGAGACCGCCCTATTGGATCTCCAAACCCATATGCTGAACATCATGGATAGGGGTTAAACTGGAACGCATGTTTTGTTAGACCTATCAGCAGCATTCAATCTCTTTGAGCATGACTGGCTTCTCTCTACTCTAGGAGGTACAGGACTATGCAGTCCAGTCAACTGGGTACAATCACTTCTATCCCACTGATGCTCTAGAGTCTGCTGGGGTGATTCCTTTTCACCCACTACCCAGATTAGTTGTGGCATCCCACAGGGGGCCTGTATGTCCCCACTACTTTTCAATCTACATCAGGCCCCTGTGTGACCTACGTGATGCGCTGAAGGTGTTTTTCACCAACTACGCCAATGACACCCAACTGGTACTCAATCTCAAAGGCGATTACAATCTCGATTCCAATCATATGCAAACTATTTACAATCACATTAAATCATGGATGAACTCAAACTGGATGTGTTTTAAGGCAAACAAGACTTAACTGTTGATATTGTTGGGAAATTGGAAAAGTTTGAACTTCGCATGCCATACCACCGACTGTGGGGGCTGGACACATCATTTCTGTCACTTTCGCAAATATTACAATATTTATGATAAATGGGACAAGTGTTACATTTGTGTTATTTTGTGAAGAATACGCGGGCAGAAATATAACGATGAAACATTGTTGCACGAAGGGCCTCTCCCCACTAAGGTAAAGCAGGCAATTAATATGTCCACATGGAGTTTAGCTTTATGAATGGTGCTTATGATAGGAGATAATAATAGGTATAAAATGCACACATAATGGTATACACGTATGGGAAGTGTTTTTCGAATTTAGTAAAAGAGATGAAATATAAGAGGTGCGATTGCTCTGTGTATCATGAGTCTCTGCATTGTGGATTAATCAGAAGGGTGTTTTCGCCATCATGGCAAAGGTTTGCTAAGGCTTCGTCAGCAGTTGGGGAACAGGATTTTCAGGTCGATCAATGGGGTAGCTGCAGCCAGTTTGCAGATGACTCAAGTGCTGGAGGGAAAGGGATGATATGATCTCTGGTGAACTGGAGAGCTCATTGTTATAAGAGATAGGCATCTTGTGAATTCATGGGGTTGTGTGAAGCAGGTGGCTTCTCCTGGGGCACTTGCAGAGACCACTAGTAATACATTTTAAGAGAACAATTGTGTTGCCAGTGAGTGGATGGAACTCATGTGAATAGAAAAAGGTCAGCCACATAGAAGTCATAATTCGGACAATGACAGGTTTGGGCAATGCGGTTAGCAAACACAAATGGGTCAAAAGGAATCTACGCATCTTTCTCTCATAGTCATGTGCTTATATATATATTTGGGGTAGGTCTGTGTGCGCCATTAATAGGAATACTGTTGTTGTGTAACTGCCACCAAATCTGGAGAGGCTTTTGGGAAGGGGTGTGTTAAAAATGTAAACCTTGTAGTTATAGGTTTTTTGGGGATTGTGTTATAACGTCTGTGCCCAATGATTTGTGTGGGACTTAGATTTCTCTGTACAGGACAACGAATCACATTTGAAGGGATGACTTTGTAACGCTATCTGAGGCTGTGTATTAACTGTTACAAATTGTAAATAATGTGTGTTCTTTGTGTGGTTCAGTGAGACCACAGTTAGTTTGACTCTTCGATGTTATCTAAGTCACCTCCTGGCCATTGTACAATAAACTTGCTTTATGGACAAAAGGCGCACTTACTAATTTTAGAGGTGGGCCTAATTTGGGTAAAGGGGCGGAGCTAAAGTTCCACGCCTACAATATTTGGCTCGGAGAATTCTAGATCCAAACTTGACCACAGATATCATGCTTTCGACATCCATGAATACAGCATCCAAGTCTCAAACAAGACCAAAACCCTGGGTTCCCACCTAGACTCCCTGGTAAACTCTGAAGCATATATCAATAAAACTATGCAAAACTGCTCATACTACCTGAAACTTAAGAAATCTTCGACCTTCCCTCTCGGAACCCAACTGTGTCTCAGTGGCACAGGCTATTATTTTGGCCAGATTGGACTACGGCAATGCCCTTTTGATTGAGGCCTCTAAGAAAAACCTACACGACCTACAATTTGTACAAAATGATGCAGTATGCATCATCACAAAAAAAAAAGAATCAAGAAGAGAAGACATTACTCAATGCCATCAATATCTCCACTGGCTTCCGATCACAGCCAGCCTACAGTTCAAGGCGGCAACTTTGATTCATAAAGCACTATACGGTTCGGTACCAAGGTATATCAGAGGTTTGGTGTCTACTTATGAGCCATCAAGAAAGATGTGTTCATCAGCTCTAGCACTAGTGGTAAATCCTAAATTCAAACTGGTTAATAGATGTGGAAGATGTTTTCCCACTGTCGCTGCCAAGATCTGGAACTCGCTACCACTAAATATCAGATTACTGAAGGAACATAACCATTTTCTGATGACAGTCAAAAGCTCTACTTTTCCACTAAGTCTAGGTTAATTTACTTGCGAGTCCTGTACATACATGTCGTCCCTTGTGTCTTTGTTGGCGCCCCGATGCCTGCGGGCTCTCAGTGACGAACGATGAATCCTGCTTTTCGGTTATCCTCCATGTTAGTCTTGATTCACATAGCTAGTGGTGCCGTGGTAGTTAGATGTCCACGCATGCATGAGTGGTTAAAGTGTGACTGTGCCAGTGATAGCTGTGATGCAAGAAGCTGGTAAGCTAACGTATGTGAACAAAAAGGCAGCGGAAGTTGCATTTAAATTATCACATGTAATTGTTTCTGTACGACGTCACTTTAAAAACTGTGACTTTGGCATGACCAATAAAACAATGTCATGGGAGACAATTTTATTATTGTATTGGTTGTCTTAAAAATGAATTCACTTTTAAAACAACATGCCTTTTTATTTCAGTGCAATACAGTCCAGAATTCTGTGATATTCGTTGACATTAAAATGTGTCATGAATGCCACAATCCAATTTCCAACTTGTTAATAAGTGCAATGTCACCTTACAGAAATCTAGCCTATCTGACATGCAGTGTTTGGCTCCTTAGGGTGAAAGGCACGAGTCTTCACCTTGCACCTCACTGCAGTGTGGCAGCCACGGATCACTGGGTAGCATAACGTCTGCATATAGGAATGTCATCACTTCACTTCCCCACGACTCTGCTACTTCGATTGGAAGGCCACTGCACGATACATTATAGCGCGTTTTCAAAACACCATTACAAAACAGATGACACTGTTACTTTAGCTACACGCCCAACCATCTGAAAGTCACTTTTAAAAAACACTTCTCAAAGACTTACATTTGACTCGCAAAAATTAAGGAATATGCAGAAAATTATGTTGCAAGTCTCAAATTGGCTGCAGCAAAATAGGGAGGACGACAACGGGCTACACAGATTTCCTGGAAACAAACGATTAAAAATAACGCTCTGTCCATCACCACAGCAAACTATCCAGGATCCACCTTCAAGCATTTCGAGATCTAGTTGAGAATATTATAAAAATTGTTGCTAAATACCGGGTATAACCTGCCCACCATCTTCTGGCTTATCCCTTACTCGTGTAAGGTTATAGGGAACATCTGAATGTATCTTTCACTTGATTTCCAAACAAATAAAGTCACAGTCGTTGCCAATAGAAATCCCCATAAATTAATAAGAAATTAGCATAAAAGAAACACGATAGAGAATTGCAGCCTCTATACACAGCCCACTTCTGTGCTGTGTACACTGATGCTGTGCTGAAGGTTCAATCAGGAATTGGGATTTCTATTTTTAAATAAAAAAGAAACGTATTATTAATACTGAATCTTAAATTACAAAATATTGCTTTCACTATTTCCTCATCACCCAGACTCCTAGCTCTAACGTCACCTCCCCCTCTTACCCAATTTACCTTCTTCTGCCTGCCACTCAAGTCCCTCGCCTCCGCTCCATCCTGCTAAGACAACCACCATCAACATAGAAAATGGGCGTACGTCTTTATGCTGTTCATTGCTGAGTGCCGGCTATCATGTTTTTTTGTTTTTTTTGTTTACAGAACTCGGGCTCTTGCTTTCGGCACAGACCAGATTCCCTTTTAAAAACAACATTAGCAACACAGAGAGAGCCCTGGGGTGCTAATAGCATCAATCAACCCTTTGCAGTGCAGGCTTGGCTGGTACTAGTCCTAAGCTGTAGGCGAGGCCCATGTCTCGCAGGGGCCCGGCATGGTGTGGGCTAGCAGGCGTTTGCTGGACAAGCCCGCCCCCAAAGTACTGATTAATACTAAATTATTGTCAGCAAATTGTTAAGGTGCCCCCAAAATTCCAGATAGGTATCTAACTCAGTCCAAACAAGACTCAATGACAGAGTAGACAAAGTGCATGGCAAAACCCAGCTTTATTCACATCTAACAAAGCCGGAACAACATACAAGTATTCAAATCTTGCTGCTCTCAACATTAAATCAAAACCAATTATTTATGTGTTACAAACGTGTCATCAATTATGTCACATCATGATATCAATTCACAAAACCTATGGGGTATAGGTTAGTTGGGTTGGCTACATATAGAACTGAGTTACAAGTATCTGATGGCTCCACCTGGAATCACCCCTATATTGATAAAGGTTAAAACACATCTATATGACAATTTGTTGGTTGGTATACTACTTTCTGGGCGGCATGCCAGCAAGGATTTTGATAGGTTGGCTCCTTACAAACCAGCCTTGGACACTTGACAGGTCATCAAGATATGAGCCAGACAGAGTACGGTACGAGAGGCCAATGGACTGCTCTTCTTCCAATTAAAAGTGACCCTTCTTCATTCAGAGGACATGAGACCAGGCAATCCCTTTGTACTTGGCGTTGTGTGGCGCCTCATCTATGCATTTGGGAGTACTGCAAATATCCTATCTATATTCGCTTTGTAATGAATGGACAGTGTTCTTTGTGTATGGGTCACCTGCTAAGAGACTGTATGAAATTGAATTACCTTCTATCTATTAAGATTTTATCTATTAATGTGTGTGCCGTGTTTTCTTCTGGCACTGGGGATACTCTTGAGTTATCCTTCTTGGAGTCTATTAGCTTACTGTTTTGCTGCACCTCGCTAACAAAGACTGGTTGTGCTCTTTTAAAACCTTAATTAATCTGGGAGTATACTGCCCGAGTCTTGGAAATTGCTATCTCATGCCCTTGTTTCGCCATCCCAAACCTCCCTTATTTCACTCTAACCTTGGCACGAGTTGCCAGCCACTGCCTGAGCTCTGTACAGAAAAGTGTTTTTGTGAATTCAGCCTTTTGAGGAATATTGTGCAAAATAGAATGAGTATGTCATTTCAATACCAAAAGTGTTTTCATTCAAACATTTTAGGTTTTTGGGAGCCGCTATACGTATATGCCCTTTTTTATATATCCTTTCTCCTGAGGAGATTATGGTGGCTATCAGCACTTTACTGCACGTTTCACTTTAGGAGGTCCTTCTATGTATGTATGTATGTATGTATATTGTGATGTTTTTTAAAAAAATGTTTTAGTGTGTGAACAATGTGTTGCTAACGAATTGTAAGCCAGCTATGGCGGCTCTAAAAAACAAATTATTTTTGAATAAACAAAAATGTTGGCATTCAAATGAGAGCCTCATTATATTTTGCAGAATATTGAGCTCCTTTAGCCCTTTGAATAAGGCATTAGGGACTTTCCTACTAGTTTTTGTACTTTGTTATTTCTGAGACATGCTGTGGCTTCCATCTTTAGGAAGATTGCTGCCTAATTACACTCTTGTTTCTATGTTAGCAAGCTATATTCACGTGTCTATCGTGTTGCATTTGCTAAGCTTACATATTGGTCATGTTAGTGTTCATGTCTGTGGAAGCTATGTTAGTATTCTTCAAGTCTAAATGCATATGTTACCTAATGTATGTGTTCATGTGGAGTGCATGTTTGCTTTATGTCTAATGCATGCACTTTTCACTGTTACGTTAGTTTAAATTATTTTGTAACCTTCAGCGCACATTGTCCCCAAACATTGCTGTACCAGTGGGGGATAAGGGCAGAATGGCTGTCTCAGTGAGTAACGTCTCTCACCTTTGCGGTATTGATGCAGGGGAGGGGCAGAAGCTATGCATGACATATTCATCTGCCTCCTAACACTCACACTTCTGGTTGCATCCTGGACCACACTCATTCTTCTGCTCTCCTCAAGATATGGTATTTTGGGTATCCATATCTTGCTTACCTCCACGTCTCACATGTTCATCTGGACTCCAGGTCACGTAACAACATTCCCCATCTTTACCCAATGCTCTGTGTAATTGTGGGGATCCTGAGGATATGTGACTTTAGACCCAGGTGGTGCAATAGAACTCTCCATCATTTGTCTACGGGGGAGGCTGTTTGTGTATACTCATGCATGCGAGGACCCAAATCACTATTTTCATTGCCGCTGACTTTTTGGTAATCTTTTTGCATTGGCGTATTGCTATTCTGGGACACAGAGAACCAACAGTCCTAGTATCAGTACGGCCACTAGGACTTTGAATGTGTTAGCCAACCGGGTGGGTATCCATGAAAACAGGTAGGAGAACCAGTCATCATTCTCAATGTCTTCCAGCTCTTCCACCATTTTTGTGTGCAATTCTTTAGGAGGTGGCTATTGCCTCTGCGAGGGTCTCAATTTCCTCATCATGGGCAGGTGTGTATATGCAGCAAGACGGACCAATTTCTGCACTCACGCTACCCTCCATGGCTGTAATAATGTCAAGGACGGAACAAGTTACTTACCTGTAACTGTTGTTCTCCAGCATGGGTCTGGCATGGATTCACATGCTCATGAATTTTCCCCGTCGTCAGGCTGGGAATCCTCGGTAAAGAAAAAATCAGTTTCGTTTCTGATCTGTCTTTCTTAGTAGTAACCAATCACTGATCTCTGGGTCATACTGCCCCCAGCCAATGACTGCCCTCTCCCTAAGCACCGCCTCTGGCAGCCATCCTCAGATTTGGTAGCACGCCAAGTGGCAGTATGACCAAGTGAATAGCCGCAGAGGGGTAGGTGGGAGGGTTTGCATGTGAATCCATGCCAGACCCATACTGGAGAACAACAGTTACAGGTAAGTAACTTGTTCCTTCTCCAGCATGGGGTCTGGCATGGATTCACATGCTCATGAATAAAAGAATACATAGCAGTATACACATGCACAACCATGGGAGGTGGCAACAGACTCAACATTAAGCAATACAACAACTCAACATTAAGCATCTCTTACCTCCTAACCAGGCTCACCTTAAGCGAACAGGTTGCGCAGCACTGCTTGGCCGACCCTGGACTTCTCCCTGGAGTCACGATCGACGCAGTAGAATCTTGTGAAGGTGTGCGTCGACCTCCACGTAGCAGCCCTGCAGATGTCCAGCAGGGGCACACCAGACAGGAATGCCGTGGTAGCAGCGATCGCTCTGGTCGAATGGGCTCTCGGACGGCCGGGCAGCGGTCGGTTTGCCAACTGGTGACAATGCATGATGCAGCTGGAGAGCCATCTGGAAATGGAAGTCTTCGAGAGAGCCTTCCCTTGATTCACAGATCCAAAGTTCACAAACAGTTGTGACGTCTTCCGAAAACTCTTTGTGCGGTCCACATAGAAATTCAGCGCTCTAGCTACATCCAGCGAGTGCAAAGTCCTCTCAACCGGCATCGAAGGCGACGGGAAGAAAACTGGTAACACCAAGGGCTCGTTGAGGTGGAAGTCCGATGGCACCTTGGGCATGAAGGAGGGGTGCATCCTCAGCACTACCCTCGTGTCATGAAAAGTCAAGTATGGAGGCTTGCAAGATAGGGCCTGAATCTCTCCCACTCGTCGTGCAGAGGTGATGGCCACGAGGAACGCTGTCTTCCATGACAGGATCTTCAAAGGTGCCGAATGCACAGGCTCGAATGGGGCTCCCATGAGCCTGGCCAGCATCACATTAAGCTCCCACGCCGGGGCTGGGGCCTTCACCGGCGGGAATGATCGGAATAGTCCCTTCATAAATTCCTTTACCAGGCGATGAGACCACAAGGACGCACGTCCCATAGTCCTGGTATATCGGGAGATGGCAGCCAGATGTATTTTTATGGAGGCGTGTGCCAGTCCAGCTTTGGCCAGCGACAGTAGGTACGGAAGCACTTGAGGGGCTGTAATCCGCAGAGGGTTAATCTTTTGTGCACGGCACCAGACAGAGAAACTCTTCCATTTATGACCGTAACACTTGAGAGTTGAGGATGCCCTGGCCTTTGCAAGAACCTCTCTGCAATCAGCCGGGATATCGCACCCTCCAAACTCTAGAGCTGCAGGAGCCAGGCCTGCAAGTTCAGCAACTGTGGGTCATGATGGAGAATGGCACCTCCTTCTCTGGAGAGAAGATCTGCGTCCGCCGGCAGCTTGACTGGTGGGGACGTTGACAAGTCCAGAAGGTCCGGAAACCAGATCTGCCTCGGCCACGCCGGTGCGACGAGGATCATCCTGCACCTGGACTTCTTGAGCTGGTTGATGAGGCGGAGCAGCAACGGCAACGGAGGGAACGCGTATAGAAACAGGCCGTCCCAAGGGAACAAGAAAGCATCGCCCATGCTCCTCGGCTGTGAGAACCTGCTGGCGAACCTCTGGCACTTGGAGTTCGTCGCCGTCACAAACAGGTCGATCTGGGGTTTGCCCCATCGTTGGAAGAGTCGATCCACTTGGTCCTGGCGCAGTTCCCACTCGTGGCACGAGCCCAGCTCCCTGCTGAGTGAGTCCGCGATGGTGTTTTTTATTCCTGCCAGGTGGAAGGGAACCAGAAACATCCCCTAGGTGACGGCCCAGTGCCACAGATCCTGGGCCTCCTTGGATAGGGCTGGGGAACTGGTGCCTCCTTGCGTCCGTATATAGAACATCGTGGTGGTGTTGTCGGTGAAGATCAGCACCACTTTGCCCTTGAGGGACGGAAGGAACGACTTGAGAGTCCAGAACACTGCTCGGAGCTCCAGAATGTTGATGTGGAGAGACCTCTCCTCCAGGAGCCAAAGGCCTCTTGCGTGGAGGTCCCCGGTGTGGGCCCCCCAATCCCGTAGAGAGGCATCCGTCATCACCGTCTCCTGAAATGCCAGGATTTGAAATTCCGTCCCTGTTGTGAGGTGAGCACGGATGCCCCACCATAAGATCGCCCGACGGAACTCCTCGTCGAGAGGGATCCTGTCCTCGAAACAGTCCCTCGCTTTTAGCCAGCAGGCGTCGAGGAACTCCTGTAGCGGACGCATCCGAAGTCTGTAAAGGGGTACAAGATAGATGCATGGGGACATCATCCCGAGGAGGGACTTGATGGACCTCACCCTGGCCACGTCCGTGGCTAGCAGGCGCCGCACCTTGCAGGATGGTCTTGGTCCTCTCCTCTGAAGGGGAGGCCAATTGCCCCACTGTATTGAGCTTCGCTCCCAGAAACAGTGCTATCTGCGATGGAACCAGGTGGGATTTGGGGTAGTTGATGGCGAACCCCAGCTCCGTGAGCAACCGGACAGTCCTCGCCGTGTGTTCGACATAGAGTTCCCTTGTCCTCGCCCGGATTAGCCAGTCGTCCAGGTAGGGGTAAACGTGGATCCCCTGCAGATGCAGCTGTGCCGCCACTGGTGCCAGGCACTTGGTGAAAACCCTGGGTGCCGACTTTAATCCGAATGGTAGGGCCCTGAATTGATAGTGGCGTCCCTGAACCACGAACCTGAGGAACTTCCTGTGCCTTTTTAGAATAGGGATGTTGAAGTAAGCATCCTCCAGGTCCAACGACGATAGGAAGTCGCCTTCCTCCAGGTGTCCCAGCACGTGCTGGAGGGTGACCATCCTGAATTTCTGCGCCTTGATGTACTTGTTTAAGCGACGCAGAACCCCAGCTCCGTGAGCAACCGGACAGTCCTCGCCGTGTGTTCGACAGAGTTCCCTTGTCCTCGCCCGGATTAGCCAGTCGTCCAGGTAGGGGTAAACGTGGATCCCCTGCAGATGCAGCTGTGCCGCCACTGGTGCCAGGCACTTGGTGAAAACCCTGGGTGCCGACTTTAATCCGAATGGTAGGGCCCTGAATTGATAGTGGCGTCCCTGAACCACGAACCTGAGGAACTTCCTGTGCCTTTTTTAGAATAGGGATGTTGAAGTAAGCATCCTCCAGGTCCAACGACGATAGGAAGTCGCCTTCCTCCAGGTGTCCCAGCACGTGCTGGAGGGTGACCATCCTGAATTTCTGCGCCTTGATGTACTTGTTTAAGCGACGCAGGTCCAGGATGGGGCGCCAACCGCCTGTCTTCTTCTTGACGAGCAAGTACCTTGAGTACACTCTGGAGCCCCGGAGCCCTCTGGGGACGAGCTTGATGGCACCTTTCTTGAGCATCGCCTTTACCTCCAACAGTAGTTGAGGGACGTGATTCTCCTTCCTGGCCACGGGAGGAATGCGAGGGCACTTCTTTTGGAATTCCAACGAGTGCCCGTTGGCCAGGGTGTCCAACACCCAACGGTCGGTGGAGATGGACTCCCACACGCTGACGAACTTCGTCAGCCGGCCTCCCAACGGGGTGCTTTGGTGGGGGCCCGACAACCCGGCCGGGTCAGTCTTGCTTGGAGGTGGCCTTGCTGCCTTGGCCTCCTTGGCGACGGGACCCCTCCCCTTGCTTGCCGTGACCTCTGTAGGCCTCCTGGGAAGAGGAGCGGGCCACCTGGCGGTAAGTGGAGGCGCCACCGCTGGATCCTTGGGTGGCACCCTGTCTGCCTCCGGAGCTCCGAAAGGACCGTCGCTGTTGAAGCACCCCCAGGGCCCGGGCCGTCTCCGAGTTGGTCTTGATCGCCTGTAGGGTCTCATCCACCACCTTACCAAAAAGGTTGTTGCAGTCGAACGGCATGTCCAACACCCTGGTCTGGATGTCCTGGCGAAAGTCTGTCGCCTTGAGCCATCCTCGTCGTCGGAGGCAAACTCCGTTGCCCAGTTGGCGAAATCCGGTATCGGCAATGTCCGTTGCCACCGTTATGGCGTGATCCGACGCCACCTCACCTTCCTGCAGAATTTCTAGGGCCTCCGTCCTTTTGTCATCAGGCAGGAAGTCTAGCAGGGGAGCTATCTTGGACCAGAGCTCCCTGTCGTAGCGGGCCACGATCGCTAAGGCATTGGGCGCCTTAATCGTCGTTGCTGCCGACGAGATGACTCGTCCAACTTCTTGCCCTCGCTGCCAGGCGGGGAAGTGGAAGTTGAAGCCGCCGCACCCGCTGCCTTCTTCTTAGCCGCTGCTGAGACTACAGAGTCCGGCGTGGGCTGGGCCCTGAGACACAAGGGGGCGGCATTGGGGACTCGGTACTTCTTCTCGTACCTGTCCCTCTTGGCTGGTGTCATGGAAGGGTTCTTGAGGAGAGCAAGCCCCTCGTCCCAGATGTCGTCGAGTAAAGGCACTGCAAGGACTGTCTTCCTCTTGGCCTCTCATCATTTGTACAGAAACCCCTCCTTTTTCTGTTCTTCAGGGCAGAGCTGGAAGAGCTCGGATGGCCTGGTTATCATGGAGTGGAAGGAGCCAATTTCATCGGCTGGAGACGCCCGTGGGGGTGGGGGAGTGACGACGGGATGTCCACTGTGTCATCACCGCCATCATCGTCCGTCCCCGTCGCTGTATCCGTCGTCCTCTCTAGGGTCCGGCGAGGGGGATGAGGGGTTCACCGGTCTCACAGGCACAAAGGGCAGAGCGGGGTGGACTCTCCTCTGTTTGTTCGGAGGGCTTCCCAACGGGCCTGGTTCTGGAACCTCCGCCGGGGTCCGTGGTAATCTCGTCCTTATCTCGGTGCATAAGGATTGGATTGCCAACAAAATGGCCGCCAAGCTATCCTGGGACTCGGGCAATGGCTGTGACGGACGGGATGGCCGCTCCACTGGGCCCTGTTTGTTGTCATCTTCCCTATCTTCGATCAAGTCAGCAGGGACCGCCCCCTCGGATCGAACCTTCCCGAACCTCTCGTTGAGGCCTATGAACCTCTCGTTGAGGCCTAAGGAGCTTTCGTTGAGGCCCTTCTCGGTTTCCACCAGTTCCTTCTCAGAGGCTGATTCCGAGTCTGTAATGGCCACCGGCCCCCCTCCCTCTTTTTCAGCTGGGGGCTTCACGGGGTCTTAGCGATGGGCTGGAAAGAGGAATCCCTCTGCGGTGGCAGGGATACTCTGGGCCCGGAGGGCGTTTCCACGGGCGTAGTTTCAGCCGGCTTCGCCAGGGTCGCAGAGACCACTTCGGTAAAGGTCTTTGCCGGGTGGATCAAAGCCCTCACCACCTTAGGTGCGCCCTGGGCCTTCGCCTTGGGGGAAGGGTCAGCGCCTCGCTCCCCCTTCGAGATAGACTGTGTCCGCTCCAGCAGCCTACCCGCGTTCTCGGACCTCCTCTTCCCTGAACCAGAGTGCTGGCTCGGGGTCGAACGTGCCGGGGAAGTAGCGCTCTGCTTGGCAACCGAAGAGCCCGATCTTTCGGCGCTCCCGGTGCCCGCGGACTCGCGGTGCTTGGCCTTCTGTTGGGCCCCCGTCGCCGGGGCGCCCTCACAGGACTTAGAAGCCTGCTCAGACTTGGTCTTCGCCTTATCACCTGCTGTGCCCTTCTCCAGCCAGGCGGCGAGGCGGGAACAGCGATCATGTTTGGTCCGTTCCGAAAGGTTCTTGCAGAAAACACAGTCTTTCTCCACGTGCGTCTTGTCCTCATGAAGGCAGTCGAGACATTGCGAATGCTCCTCCTCCTTGCAAACGTTCTGTAATCCGCATCCAGGGCAGCACCTGAACAGCTTGGATCTGGGCGTCGAGCTTCCCTTGTCCTGGGCCATGTCCGTTGAGGTAGGCCTCAGATCTTCCGGAATCCTCTAAGAAGTATAAACTCGATGAAAACTTCAACCTTGAGGGGCGTAGAAGAATTCCGGAATGGGTCCCCGTTATCGGAAGTAGAAACGGTGGAGCTTGAGGCTCGAATAAACCGAAAAAATGAGAAAATCTCCTGAAAAAACATGAAAACGCAGTAAAAAGCTCGAGAGCTAAACACGAGGACTCCCAACACTTGAGCGTTCGGTAAAAATCTGAGGATGGCTGCCAGAGGCGGGGCCTTAGGGAGAGGGCAGACATTGGCTGGGGGCAGTATGACCCAGAGATCAGTGATTGGTTACTACTAAGAAAGACAGATCAGAAACGAAACTGATACTGATTTTTTCTTTACCGAGGATTCCCAGCCTGACGACGGGGAATATTCATGAGCATGTGAATCCATGCCAGACCCCATGCTGGAGAAATACCTATTTTGGAGAGTCCTGAGCCTGACTGCTCTTAGCTCTTCCTTTATGGCATTGAATCCTTTCACAGTTGCATTTATTGTCTGCAACAGCCCCCCTCTAGTTATTTGCAACCATCTAGCATTCATACGTACCTGTAAACTGGGAGTGAAGGAAATTTGTGTTTGTCTGGTATGTCATCATCCGCATTTGTAAACTATGTTGAGAAATACTTGTCTCATTTTGAATGTTGTAGGGTGAGAGACCTTTTATTACTTATATGTGCATTCATCTGGGGAAAATCACCAATCTACATCTTACTCTGGGGCACTACTAGGGCCAGTGCAATTATTACCATGAGGGAGCAAAGGCCTCCCCAGTTCAGAGGCAGCTGCATGTAAGCTCTTGCATCACAAGCCCAATAATGGTCCATTAATACTACTGTTCCTACTTTCATTCCTGGCACACTGTAACGCTCACCTGGTATGCATGGGGACGTCAATCAGCCCGTTCTGACCTCTTACGACCTCAAACCCTTCCCTGGAGTCTACTCGACTGGAGACTGGGCCTAAAACACAGGATTTGTAGAGTTTAACTCCCTATTGTCTCTGTGTGCTTTAACCCGTTCTTCTTCGGGGTCCTACCCTTCCCTTTGATCCACAGCTCACCTTGTTTTCTTGGAAAGTGTGATCTCCCTCCTGCTTTCAGCGCAGGGGCGCATTGATTGGTGCGTGCTCGTTGCTGCCTAGTTACTTCACTGGCAAGAGTCCGACAGGTAAGTATAATCAGTCTTTTGAACAGTTCTCTAACTTCGATCTTTTCCTTCCTTAGATGATGGCTGGCGTCCAGGGATGGCGACGTGCTGCTGAGATGAGAAGCGCTGAAGGTGAGCGAGAGCGCGATGCGACACTTTCATATTTGTATTGAACTGAGTTCTTTTTCTGTGTCTATTAGGTGCAGCAATGTTTTCAGCGTGGATGCCGGTTATGAAGAAGAAACGCGGTGAGTAAGCGCGGTATGCGGTGCCTCTAGATGTTTCCATGCTAACCTGTAGTGTCTTTTCCCTCTTGCAAATGGATGAGAAGTTCCGGAGACAGAGTTCTCCCAGAGCGGCTGGGATTCAGGTAAGCGTTTGAAGTTCATACAGTCTTTAAAAATAAGCGAAGATTTGCTGAATGCTTACTAATGCCTTTTTTCTGTTCTTTTCCCTTTTCCTTAGGAAGCGGCGTGCCGGGATGGGAATGACACCGCCGAAGATGCCCGCAGAACAGAAGGAGCGATGAATGATGGGCAGAAGGGCCGCAAGGTAAGGCTGTTCCGAACAGTGTTCTTGTTCTCGCAGGAGCTGAGCGCAGAAGAAAGATGCAGGACTACTGGAGACCGATCCGAACACTGAGTGTCACGCTGCAAGTGCAGAAAACACAAAGCATGTTTCTCAGCCTGGGCATGGCTTAAATAGTCTCTGGGTATCCCAGGTGTCTCTGGGCTGAACCACACCCAAAAGACTAGATTGCACATGCAGTTCTGGGAACCGAAATATGTGGGGGCATCCATCTTGTCCCCATCAATGCACTACAAGTCCAATCCCCAATGTTATCCTATGGCAGTGAGTGAGTCTGGTGCCACAAGCTCCAGGTCTGACTCCAAGTGGGTCTTTGGAGGGATGGAGAGGCCCTTGAGGGCCATGTAGGTGATCGTGGCCTAGCTCCAGCCTGACATCTTGGAGGGCTGGGGACATGAGGGGCAGGAATCATGAAACACACTGAAAATGCGTTTGCACCCTTTGTTTTCTTCAACTTTTACTGTGCCAGTATTTCTGAAACATAGGGTGACATTCTTCAAGGGCACTGTGTGTAGTGGGCCTGCAGCATCCTCTACCGACGTTACACAACCACTCGTGGTTGTTCTACAATCACTTCTGCCGTACAGCTGATCAGCCCTTTGACCCAGACCTATGTGGTAAATACATGTCAGTTTATTTGTAACTGGCCTCTCTCCCAACAGTGTCGGTGCATTGCAGACATTGGTGGTCTTCTGTTATTATTTCCCCTCTTCTTGGACCAAACAATATGTAACCTATTACCTCATGTTGTATTTCAGGGACACTTATTTTATAAACTAATCCTAACATGGAGAATCTGGCTTTGTTACCCAGTGCGTGAAGGCACTTTTGCCCTGAAATTTCCATCTGGTGATGTGAGGTGTGTCAGGCAGTCTGCTACATGTGCAGGTACTTCGGTAGCTATAAATACTCTGGAGGCACTCATGGCATAGGGGATGCGGGAACAGACAAAACAGCTCTCATCAGTCATGTTTCACCATACTCGGCTCATGCGAGTATACCACATATTATTGGAAACATGAGAAACATCATTTTATGAAGCGTTGATTATCAATTACATGACTTTTTGCCCTTTTACCTGAAGTGTAACGTTTAGGATATTTTGCAGGGGTCATTTCATTTGGCATTAATATACGTACTGTACTAGTATTAACATCATGGAGAACATTGAATGCTGGACTTGCCTTGCTGTATGTACTATAGTGTTGTATTATGAAACAATAGATATAATATAAACACAAGACAGAGGAAAATGCTGCTCCGATCATAATTGCAACTGATTCCGACTTCTGCATAAGTATGGGCTTCACACTCATTTGGGCAACAAAGGGGAATCTTTCACTTTACTAAAAAGTTGCATCATGTCTTGAGAACATCTTTTTATCACTCAGAAATAAATGTCCACACTAAAAAGTGTCCTTTAAAAAACCTAAAAAATAAAATCATTTTCTTATATCCTCTAAGTTTTCTTCCAAAAATATTTAATGAGATAAACGATTCATGTAGTTTAAGACATATGCAAACCAAGGAAGATGGCACTTATTTAAAAAGCAGACTTTAGATGTTGTTCAAACACAGTCTTTGGGACATGTACGCGAGGCATGGTATCACAAGTATGACACTGACACAAGAGCTACAAGTTTCAAAACCTTTATTAAATTCTTGGGGTTTTGAAAAACTTCTACTTTGCCCTATAACTATGATGGGAGTAGTCTCTACCATCAAATAATAAAGAAAACACAGTCCTACCTAGTCAGTCTATGTCATATCAAAATGGTCTATACCACGGATGTCATTTCACCAAAATGCCAGGGGTAGCAGAAGTGATATCACATGACCCTTGATCTCTGATGACATCACAGGAAGTGATGTATTTTGACCCATCCCGAAGTGACATTATTGGAAGTGATGGAACACAATATTTCACCCCTTGACACAACAGGACATGGCATCACATAGCATTGTTTTTAAGCACACTACGATGAATACGGTTACGATATCACTGTAATGTGAAATACATTTCATACAAGAATGAATCGCCATATGTATCATTAATATCAGTGTGTATAGGTCTATATTACCAAATTAGAATGCAAGCAGATGTCCGAGGCCAAATTATACTGATATGTTATTATATACCACTTACGCTTAAGTGCTTTATATAGAACACATATACATACAATATCACCCAACCTGTGTTGGTACTAATTTATAGACCTCAGAAGGATGAAAGGCTGAGTTGGCCTTGCTGGGATTCGAACCTGCAACATGCAGATATAACTAAAACAAACACACACACACCCCCCCAACCCACTGAGCTATTTTACCAGCTATCGCTATCTAAAATGAGCAATTATATGCCTGAATGTTCTCAAAGTCAGAAAGTAAATTACACTCTGTAGTGGATACCAATACACTGGTAACTGAGATTTAATAGCAGGCCAGTTCATCTGCAGGTCTGGTGCAAAGTTGGCCACTTGTTAAGCCTGCGTCGATCTACTTTTCAGGTTTCAGAGGTTGGCAAAATACATACAATTGGGAGGGTTCATTACTGTGTATTAAATAATGAGTAGTGCTGGGAAAGCAGCACACTCACATGGCATCCCATACTCTGGGCACTGGTTACCTCATACATGCAAACAATCATAATGGACAAGATGCCAGAAACAAAGGAAAGATGGACACATTACAACAAACCATTACTTGGGTCACAATTAAATCAAGGACCACTTTATGTGCTATGGTCACACATTTCTACAATATACACAAACATTTAGCACAAGGATTTTGTCAAGTCAACGAGGACACCGAGATAGAATTTCTTGTGATGATCGTAACAGAGACAACGGCAGAAAAAAAAATGCTATAACTGCATCTTGCAAAAAGAAAAATACATAAGGTTTTTGTCTGCATTGTGAATTTGAGGTGTTGAAGAACAGATACAATCAGACTAAATCAGTGACTCAACCCCTGAAGTGTGCCTAAAATAAACCTTCAATGAGTTTAGCAATTATTGCATAGAATTCCAGAAAGACTATTTGTTATTCCTATTCTTTCTTGTTTAGGGTCACTGCTCAAGTGTTAGGCTTGTGGGACCCCCTGTTTTTTTATTTTTATTATTTTTTTTTTTTTTAAGAGGCCTGATCAAGAAAGCCAGCCACCCCAGAAACAGAGCCACATGGCACCGGCCACAGCCCAGGAGCTTCAATAAAAAAAAATAAATAAAAAAAATAAAAAAAAGAAGGAGTAGCAAGGGAGACCTCAGGGGTCGCAGTTGCGACCCCCTAATGACGTCCCTGGTCTATACTAAAATACTAAAAAACAAAAACGAATGCCTGCCCCATCTCTTATACAAAAAGTGTGTAAAGGGGAATGTGCATGTAAAGGAAAGTGGCCCCGTAGACAGGATGACACACTGGCTCAGGTTATCGAAAAAAGGCAGTTCAAAACGTGGGTCATGGCCCGCTTGGCCTTCCATGTTAAAGTCACTTAAGTTCACCAAAAAGTTATTTCACGGTTCAACACAAATTCACGTAGGTCTCCATCAGTTGAGGTCGAACCTCTCAAGGCATCAACAGTTCAGGTAGGTCTCCCTCAGTTGGGCTCTGACCTTTCAAGAAAAGTACCTAATTCAACGTATGTCTCCCTCAGCCGGGCTCGGACCTCGCATTCACAGCACTTGCAGGGACTCCCTTCCCCAAGATCTATTTACATTCGCTAGGGCTTCCCTTCCCCTAACTTATTTCATGTTCCATGTCTCCATCAGTTGGGCTTGGAACTTACACTGATGGAAATTGCAAGGCTTTTCAACAAACATCTGCAGGACCACTTCGACTTTCCCTTCAGCTCTCCCTTATGGTATTTGCCACAATGTCTCTTTGCCTTGGTAGTTCCACAACACAATCAGAAAAGTTCAAAGAACTCTTTCTCTTAAAGCAATCACCTTTTAACTTCCCCTTTCGTCTGGGTTAATCTTGACCATTGCGCATTTTAGAGTTTGTTCGGTATCGGTTTATAACAAAACATCAAACATTTTGTGGAGACTTTCAAGTGGGCCATTTCCTTTTCTCTGAACCACTCTGCTACTCTGTATTACTGGCTTCACAGTTACCGTTGACTTAAAAGTTCACTGCAGGTTTGCTTTCCTTCGCTTATCAGCATGCACGCAACCTTCAATTTGGAGATACATTGTTGGGGTTTCAATCTTTCCTTGACACAAACCGTCCTTTCATGTCTTTCGCTAACTCACCAGTTCTGTGCATTCCTTTCTGTTCTCAGTGGCTTCAATTCACAAGTCAAGGTTGATATCACAGGCTTTGCCTCACCTCCCCAACTCTGCCATTCACCCAGGAGGATTGCTGGTATCCTTGAAACATAATGCAGGCTTCATCTTGTCTGGGATTTGGCTTTCTCCGTGTCTCCTTTAGTGTTTCCCAGAGGCAATGACCTCCTGCAGGGATCTTTGGGTTTCCTTAACCCTCCCTCTGGTCCCTCGTTCAGTCATCTTGCTCCAGTGGGTTTGCCTTCCCCCATGAAGATCCGCTCCTTCTCGTGTTCCACCTTGCACAGAGTGTAAGCTAATGGGTTCCAGGTGTATGTGATTATGGTCAAGTGCCTGACTTTGCCTGACCTTATTAATGGGACATGTCCAATAGACATACACCCATAGAAGTGTCATTGAAGGGTCCTTTAGGGTTGACTTCACAATAAAAATTAAGCCCACTTGCAACCACCACTGCCACACCTCTCTTCTTTGAGGTGTTAGATGCTTGAAACACCTCACCCATAGACTTCGCTCTTAGATCTGGCTCCCTATCGCTCTGCCAGTGGGTCTCTTGGAGGAATAGTATATCTAATTTCAAACGGCTGAATTCACGGTGGTTACAGACCTTTTTCTGGGGGGAGTTGAGGCCTCTAACATTGAGGGAACCCACTGCCAAGGTGCCTGCCTATCTACCCATTAAAACCAAATGTCTTCTTTAAGGTACACCCCATGCATCGCGGACCGCACCGTAACAGGAGTGGGTGAGTGTGCCTTGCAACCTCATTAGCAGCCCCCGCCTGTGTCTTTGGTTCCTGGTAAAAACCTTTTAGTTTACCTAACCCGTCCTCCCCTGGTGTCTGTGCAAGTAAAGTTAAAGCCCCCCCCCCCTTTCTACCCTTCTCCTCTCACCACCCCGGCTCCTGATCCCCCTGCAGCATTGTAGGTATCGCTGGGTCAGACCACCATCGTCTCCTTCATCTCTGGGCCCAGTCTCTATAATAAGCCCATCTGAGCACCCCCCATTCAATCAGTACCTCTCACAAGTCCCCACCCCCCATGCCCAACATTCTCAACACTACAGCACAACATTGCTTAACTTCCTACATAGTATGAGCCAATGGTTAACAATTTGAGCCCCCGGCTTCCCTGCAGCCCTCCCCCCGCAATGCACTGCCCCTCCCCATCTCCTGCATCCGCCAGAGGGGGAGGGCCCACTGGCTCCACGGCCTTCATGTTAGGGTCACAGGAAAAAAGAAAAAGGACTCACTCCTGCCTGCCATGTCCTCTGGTGAGATAGCTCCCCTCACGTACGTGAAGGAGATTCAGGATTTAACTTCTTGAACTTGTGGTGGCATCGCACACCATGTCTGTCACAGAAGCCCTGCGGGGCCCCCTCATCCTCTTGGACCCCCCTCTTGGGGGGGGATCGAGCCCATCTCTGGCATCGATTCCCCGAGCAGTTCCTGGGATAACCTCTGTATGTCATCTTCTGTCACCAGTTGGTGCTTGTAGCAGTGCCACTCGAACGAGAGGGTGAAAGGAAATCCCCACCTATAGCAAACTCCCTTTAAGCTCAGCCATTTCATAATCGGGGCGCAGAGCCTTCTACGAGACAAAGTGAATTCTGAGAGATCTTGGAAAACAGAGTCCTCAGAGGTCTCCCAGACCACTGGGCCTTGCTTTCTTGCCCTTTCCAGGATCTTGGTGGTCTTTTCTGTGTAATAGTGGAACTTGACCAGGACAGATCTGGGGCCGCGGGACCACCCCCTCCTGCCCTGTGGTCGCTGTCAATGGTGAGTTTGCAGGTGTTCCCTTCATTAAATAGCTTCCTGATGACTTCATTAACAGCTTTCATAATGTCAGCCTGCGTTTCCCCTTCTCGCTCCGGAATACCAAAGAATCTCAGGTTGTTCCTGCACTCGCGGTTCTCAAAGTCATCCATCCACAGTGCGTTTTTATCCTCTCTCTTCTCCAATTCAGTCAGACGCTTGTCAATCTGGGACTCCAGGATATCCACCGAAGACTGGTTTGCCTCCAGACCCTGGATGCAACCTTCTTGTCTAGGCCGTCTAGTCTTTTGGTGATGTCCGCCCTAAAACCCTGTATTTCATCCAGGAACGCTGCCATCCCTTTGCTTACCGAGGCAGGGTCTTCCGGAGGTGGCGGGGTGGTCTTGAGCAGGGGTACCTGCTCTTCCTGGTGGGGCTGGATGAATTGGAACCTCTGTAGGGCCGCAGCCCAACTGATGCGTAGGCTTGGGGCTAGGGCCCCCTTTGTGATGTAGCTGCCGGGGCTGGACCCTTGAGGCAAATGGAGGTCCGTCTTCCGACACCCACCTGCCCCTCTGGCAGGCAGAGGCGCCAAGGGTCTCACCCCTTCCTCCAGAGACCCGCTGCTGTTTTGTCCTGGTGCATGTGGGCTGCTGCCTCCCCCTTGTTGGATTCCCCTTTTCTATAGGGGGGTCCGACTCCCGGCAATTATGCCTCTCACCCACTTCAAGGGCCACCAGCGGGGTGGAGCGGTCAGGGTCCCTATGAACAGAGGCCAGTCTGTTCCTCTATTGTGCTCTATACTGGTTTTTCAGGGCCTCTGCCTCGCGATCTGTCCAAAGGGGAGCCCTGCTGGTCCCCACTGGGCTCCATGTGACCAGAGGTGGGGTGGGCCCCCTATTGCCCAGTCCGTGACTTAATTAAAGAAAACTCTTCTGTGATGCCTCCGGTGCCCTCATGTTACAGTTGCAATGCCCTGGTAAAATGCCTGGAAATGGTCTGGCCTCTGCCTGTTACACTGGATAGGGGGAGCAGGGAGGGGCAGGTAAGCCAAGGACTCAGAGCTCCAGAGTTCCACTCCCCCCGGGGGGCCGGCGGGGGTTTTGGTCAGCAACACTCCTCCTCCTCAGGCCCCCGGGGAGTACAACTTGCATCAGATCAGACCCGGCTTCCGCTCAGACTGCGAACACATTCTCCCGGAGCTCTGAGCCCCCCCACCCCCCAGCCATCTCCATCCTCCGGTTCAGGGATCCACCTCCTCTCCAGTCCACAATAGATGGCAAAGATGTTCCTGTAGGTCTGCTTCAACAGGGGATGAAGCGGTCACACTGACCCTGTAGCTGGCAGTATAGCGATGTCTCTTGGGGTGCACTGCCAATGGGAATTCCTCCCCGCTGCCAATCCGGCATTGCTCCAGTGCCCACCATCTTCCAACGGTCAGGCCCCACGCTGATGGGACACAAAAGGCAGGCTCAGTCAGCTCCAGCAGCAGTTGGCGGTTCTTCACTCTCTGTTAAACCCCAGAGGTCGGGGTTGGACAAGGAGGGTCCCTACCGCTTGCTGCACCTGATGGTTGAACATGCACCTCAAGCTCGGGCGTTCGGGGCGGGGGCTCCAATCCCAGTATCGGCCCGCTGAAGAGGTGCAATGCATAGGGTCGATCACATCCCTGCGTCCCCTGGTGGCCAATCCCTGTCACCTTTTTAATCCAGTACACCACCGTGTTGCATGGCAATTCTGAAGGGACTAAAATCCCTTGTTACACAGCTTCATAGATAATCTCGTCAGCTTCCTTGGACATGGGATAATGTTTTAGTCGTGATAAAAGGGCTCCCTTGTTCAGTTTAATTTTGACTGCTCCTACTTCTTTTAATAGACCAACATCATATGGACTGCTGCTCCATTTCCACAGTGAGCTTGGCACGTGTGCCAACTCTTCTTGAAGAAAGGATGGTCCTTTATTCACCAATGACATTCTCTGCGGAATCTCCCTGTACTCAATTTGCAACTGTTATGTGAGACTGAAGGTAATGATCACTTTGTCATCTGAATCCTAATCTGTAAACAATTATTTATCTGGGAAGTCAGTCAGTCTATGTACCGAGTCAAGCACTATTACGGTGTGCCAATCTACCCCTTTTATGTCTACACCATGTAAGATTTCCCTGTCCTCTCTTACTATTGTTGCTTCTAGCTCAATTGTAATTATCTGCCCTTCTGCCATATCCATGGATACTTCTGGTATAAACAAAAACTCTGTGGGTAACATTAATAATTTGTCCTGTATTCTTGGAAGCCATGCTAACAACATGTGTACTCCATAAAGGAATACTTCTGGGTTTAATGGCACTCCTCTTGGTACTTTTTGGCCATAGAATGCCATTATGAATTCTTGTGCATTGACAAAGAATTCCTGGGGTAGAACATATTATCCACTTTTCAGTAAACAAGATTGTCATGTTTAACTGGCTCATTAAATCTCTACACAATATGTTGACTGGTGTCCTGCGGGAGTATAACAACGGCATAGCCATATCGTGTTCTACTATGGTTATGAGTAAGTTATCTGTAAAAGGAAACATTGTAGTCACACCAGAAAATCCTTGGGCGGCATCCATGGAAATACCTGACTTTGGGAACTTTCCCTCTCTAACACAAGATCAAGTCGCCCCTGTATCTACCAAGAAGGAAATATTTTGTGACTTATGGTCACCCCAAACCTTGGTTCCTCTTGTGGGTCTGGTGTAATCGATAAGATAGAACACATCAAGTTTTTCTGTGGGCTGTCCTACTGTGAGAACATATTCAGTCCTGTGCGAGTTAAAGGATTGCCTCACCCATATTGTAGGTATAGGTGGTCTGCTCCAATATGTTAGCGTTCCATGGCGACACTGCGTTCTGTTGTATTGGTGCCAGTTAGCAAAACATAACCTTTCCACGGGAAATCACATTTTACATTTGATTTAAACCTGATTAATCATTGTTTGCGGTGGCTCATAAAAAGTTACCTGCTAATCATCAAACTGGTATGAACCACTACAAGATTTTATGTGTAATAATATTTGTTTTTAATTGTAACAATGTGTTCATACATACAAAAAAAGGGATCAAACAATTGATGAACAAGACATAAATCCAGGGGACATGACCTTGGAATATTGAAGGATGGTTTGAAAAACAGGAGAACATGAAATAAGAGACCCAAAGGGTGTGGTGGCCTTGTTTAGGCACAGACTAATAGGAACCTAAAAACTCTGAGATGGTTAGGTTAAAGAAAGAGAAAAGAATGATTGAGAAAATATGAAGGCATTGCTTCGAAATTATTGATCTTGTGAATCACGTTAAATGTGTCATTGCGAGGAAACAAATATCCATCAATTGAATAAATCTATGGAGTCTTATTTTGATTGTTGGTTCACACATTAGTTCAGACATTGAGAAATGTTTCAATTGTTATTGACTTTCTGAAGCATTTAAATAAATGATAGGTAGTTTAATTTTTACAGTTCTGATATGATGTTGGGTCTGCCAATGTGTGCGTGAAATAACATGGATACCTGGGGGATCGGATTGTATATCCTATGGGATGGAATTCCCAGTCGTCCACGTTTCGGTGACAATGAGTTTGGAAAAGCCACCTTCAACAGGGTTTGTATGTGGACCCAGCAGAAATGCGAGTACATATTTTAGTGTCATATCGGTTTGAAGAGGAAGTGCCAAGCAAGATTCGCACTCCTGCCGCCCATTTTGAAGTACCAGGAACATTCATGCCGAAGTATGTGATGTATGATGAGCACATAAATCAGCAGAGAGCCGCAGTGGGGGTCTGTCCTTACCTATCAGAATAACAGCACCTATTAAAGTACTGAGAACTAAGAAAACCTGGACAGTAGGATACCTGTTGAGTAAACCATATCGACAAGTGAGCCAGAATGATGATCATCAGATTGTAGTACCCCAAGAAGCTAAGAAGATACTGAAGAAAGACGAATGATGACGTCATAAGAACCCATACTGACATAAAGAAGAAATAATGACCTGAGAATGACGACAAACGTGACGAAACACCATGGACAAGTGACATCCTAAGCCTAAAGTGAAACACTTGATGTCAAGATGTCAGAAACTTGTGCCATAAGCACGATGAAGATATTCAGTTAGTTTAAACGTGTACATATCAATGTAACCGCAAGACGCACAGAAATTGTTAGGCTTGCTTATGCTTAGTAGTAAGATCGATTGCAGCAAGCGCCACCTGTACATATGTCTACCTCAAGAAAGCACTTTATATAAGTATACTTCCACTACGCACAAGAGCAGAAACAACCAAAGGTTACTAAAGGTCTCAAGAAGAGAGTTTTGCAGTAAACAAATTAAGAATTAAAGACAGAGAGAAACTCAGGCGAAGGTAACCATGCCAAGAAGCCAAGGTTGTATCATCTAAAATAGGCTAACAATGGATAATTAAAGAGAACAACAGAGCATCCTGTTCAGGGAAGGTCAAGATAAGCCACAGATGACAGACGAAATATACGAAATTGCATGAAGGAAAGGCCGACTTCACGGTGTCAGAATCACGTGACCAGACGAGCAGGAAGGGATGAAACTTTAACACCCACGCATGGACCTTTGGCATGCACAGATGCCTTAACTTTCCCAGCCCAAGAAGCAGACTTGAGGCCAACCACAAAGGAATAATTGACACATGACCACTGAGGTGATGATTGATTGTAACAATAATTGGAGGGAAGCTGGGGTGCAGACGAACTCCCTGCACCTGGCCGGCTATACTGCACGCTAAGTGCAAGTGCAAATGTATGAGTGGGGTTGATGCCAACCCAATCATAGTGGACCATGTAATCTAGGGTCCTACAGTTAGTAGAACCAATGAGACGTTGTACTTTTAGTGACATTTACAGTAGCCATTTTGAAGGAAGGTCTTTGTTGACCCACCTGACATTGTTTATCCAATCCCCTCTCCCCGTTAACATATACAGATATAGTGCCTATATTAAAGTTACCTTCCTAGAACCAATCAGGTTGCATGCTAAGTTTTAAGAGTTACACGTCAGTAATGACAAGTTTTTGGTGTAAATGTTATGTTTTTTTCTGAAATTAATTGGAGTTGAAGCGAGAAGGAAGATCGAGCGATTGCTGATATTCATTGAACCCCCCGTTTTTTGTACTTGTCATTAAACAGACTCCCTTTGCCAAACTATTGAGTTGGCATTATTGATTTGGTGCAAGAGTACGAATCTGCATCCCTATCCACCTCAAGGATGCTGCTGCTCATCTTAAAGTGCTGTTTGGAAATCCCCAGTCCTATGGGCCGGCTGGGGTCCATCCTGCACAGGTTGATGACCTGAATTTATTGTACCTCTGGGTTGCCCGGAAAAGCTTACCCGTATCAGAAACTCCAGGGATTCAACCCTCACTGTGGGCTGGGATGATAGTCACCATGGTATTGTATGGTGGTGTGTAAATGTGGTATCACCAGCCTGTTTGGGACACAGCTGAACAAAAATAGGAGATTTTATGTAATATTGAATAAATCTATTATGTCAGAGTGATAGGTCAAAAAAGGTCTAAGAACAGTGCCCTGCGCTGATATATTTTGCAATCCTTGGTACCTTTGTCTGCATTGGCGCTTTGTGTCTGAGGCTGTATCTCCTGTTGCGTCGGTTGCATTTGTCACAATTGTGTCTGATATTGCATGTGATCTTAGGCATAATATTCTTGTGGTTTCGCACTATATGGTCGCGGGTGCTGGCCACCCTCTTGGGCCAAATGATTGTCAACTTAGTTGTATTCCTCCCGCACGTCTACATACATGTGCAATGTGTCCGATCTTCCCGCATGTCCAACATTGGGGTTGAGGCCCTCCAAACCATGGCTGTCCGATTAAATCCCCGTCCTTGAACGGCTTGAAACCCAAACCCTCTGCCTCTGGGTGCATCCCTTGTCCCCCGAGGATAACAATTATAATACCCTCTTCATGCAAAGTTCCATTTCGACCCTGGCTACATCTGTTGTGTGTCCTGCACATTGCGGATTTCCCTAACTATTTGTTAACACAGCTCCTTCCCTTGGCAATTTTAAAAATTTCTTTTGGACCAACTTTGCTTCGTCTATCTTTCTGTCCTCAACCTATTCTTTTCTTGTTTTAAATCTGCAATGATGGACAATAGTTAATTGCATCTCTGGTCATGGTTTTGCTTCAATTCCCACAATTTTCTTAAACTGCCTCTATGCTTCCTCAGGAAGGTACAGACATAAAATGTGATAGAAAAAAGTTATATTTTCGTCCCACGCTTCCCTTTTATCTAGATGCCACTTCTCCCGAATCTCCAGTATATACGCAGCGGGGTTGTCATCCGGTGCCATTTTTTGCATCATTATGGCACTCATATCTAATGTGTCTGGGAATTGTATTCTAAGTGATGTGATAAATTCGATGGTGTCATCACTCCTTTCCCACCCGTGACCTCTCCCCATGTGGCCAGGGGATGGCAGCTGCTACCTGATCCTGACCATGGTAGTGGCTATATGAGGGACAATCACATAGGGGGAGGCGACCCTCGGGGGAGTGACAAGACATCATCTGATGAGACATGGTATCCCCCTTGTCCTTTTGAGGATACCCCCTCCATACCCGATGTCTCAATGGCATATTGTCATACCTCCCCTGACCCATCTAGGAAGGTTACTGAAAACACTTTCACTAACTCTGCATATAAAGTCATGAAAACCTGAATTGCTTTTCAAGACTACTGAGGACAATTTCCCAGACTTTTCATACAAGTCTTAAAGAAGTGACTTTCCTTAAACACGAAAATACTGTAATAATGATGAGCTGAGTAATGAAGTGAAGGCCAGAAGCACAAGCTGTGCTCTAATTGCTGCAGGAACAGAACTGATGCCGGGAGATTTAAACCGGCAGATCAGCTGACAAACAAACAAGACACTGGCTGGAGAATTCTAGTCCTCTCAGTGTCGACCGAGGGACTTTGGGGCTGGTGCGAGGACCGTGGAGCCAACTGACTTACCAAAAAGGCTGAGGAGAGGTGACTACAGAGGAGGGCATTTTGCAAGGACACCAGAAGCAGAAGAAAGGCTTCCACGCATTTGCAAGTACCAAAAGGCAACCTTCACACCACTGAAGTCCAGAGAGACGCTGAACTGACTAGCAGGGGCTGCGAGAGGTACAGACGCTGAGAAGCAGAGGCGGCGAGATAGAGCAGAACACTGACGAGCCACCACAGTATTGCCATGGGAGAGCCTACACACACCAGCAAGAGCTGGTGAGTCTGCCCAAGGGAATCAGGGACACTGGGGGCATATTGACAACCCTGGGGAAGGCGAATAACAGTGAATGAATTATATGAGAAAGAACGAACAAGTATTTCTCAAAGTGACATAACAGAATAAATATAAGAGACTTTTAAGTTTGTAAGTGTATGCAGTATAAGAAAAGCACTGGCAGGATAGCATACCAGGCAGATACAAGTTACAAGTGTGTTAATATAAGAAGCCCGGGCAGAAGAGTATGCCAGGCAAAAGTCGCAAGTGTGTTAATGTAAGAAAGCCCTGGCAAGAAAGCATACCAGGCAAGGTCAAGTTGGACAGTATGAAAAATACCTCCACTAAGGAAATCCTGATAAGGATACATCAAGACTAACAAAAGGCTGTGTTCAAATATAGTAAACAGAAGAGAAGGCCTGGCAGGTGAATACACCAGGTATCAGACTAAAAGGCCAGTTGATTTGTATACCAATTGCGTTATTCATCTAGAGAAACTTACTAATATTCTGGAAGGTATAAGCCACAGTGAGGAGAAATCCAGGGGAAAGGAACCACCCTCTGGAATAAGTTACCATATCCTTCTGGAACGTTTGTGTTGGAGCTACATATTTCCTTTATGAACATTTGTACAATACTTCAAGCCAAACATAATTTCCCTTTTCACCGTAGAGTTGATTATTCTAATGTGAGGGCCAGAATAGTATTTGGACACAGGATGTTTTGCTTTGGACATCTTGACATCGAACATACCCTTAGTTTTGTTTTGGGTAGGGAAACGCCTCCTACAGTAGGGACAGAGCGGACATTTCACAACCCCCTTTCATTTTAATAAAGGTCTTTGGCCAAAACCATAAATCCCTTGTGTCTGCATTTCATCCCTGGCTCCTCACAGGGCCTTCTACACATCTGCTCGACATTTATTAAAAGGTGCCCAGTTATGGCTTGTATTTTGTGATGTCACCATGGGATACCCTGCTCCAAATGTCATCTGACTGTTTGACCAAACAAGCTTTTCACGCCACCCACAACTAATGTTATTCCTGCCATCTCACTTTTTAACTCATAAATCCACTTTGCTGCTCCTGCTGTAAGCAACAATAACTTGTAAATGAAATTATTTTTATCCGTCTGAGACCACGGTATATAATGTGCTAGTCCTCGAACGTTTTGTAATAAGGTAAATTGTGTCAATCGGTGTTACATAAGGGTGCTATCACGCTTTATTTTCTCTGTGGTAGTTAAGTTAGCTTTCTTTCAACCTGGTAAATAAATCGTAGTCTATTTATGTATGCAATCTTCCTCTCTTCCTCCCTCTGGTCATCTCTGGGAGCCACGGATATTTGATAGATTCTTGCCTTATCGCTGGCTCCTCCAATTCTGACCAAGTCACCTCTCTCCTTACACCTGTGCACGTAGATTGGGCTTGAGTAGCTTCCTCTTCCCCGCTCTCCATATCTTCCACGCTCTCCATATCTTCCACGCTTTGAAGCATTGTGTTTTTGCTGCTTTTTACCTATTCATTCTATCTTCGAAATCTAGTCTTCCAATGGGATCTGTCCTATATGTTCCACTCATTACTTCTTCCAATAATACATCTATGCTACCCTCTTGCTGATATGTTCCCCAACTTCCCCTCATATTGGTGTCATCCCCTTTGTTCCTGAGCAGACTTACTTTTTCTTCTCTCAACGTCTTCTTCTCCTTTTTGTACTCCTGTGCGTTTCTGCATAACCTCATCAACTTCCCTGCAACACCTCTCTAAACTTCTCTTTTACCCTTTCATCATTTTGTCTCCTTTCTTTTCTCTTCCACCCTTTTCTTTGGTGTCTTGTTTCTTCTCTCTTATCTTCCTTCTGTCTATTTTCTTTCTCTCTCTCGTTAGTTTTGCTTGCAAGTTGCAGCGCTCGCCATATTCCATGTGCGTGGACAATGGTCTTTGCTTGCTTATTTTCTCTCCACTTATGTCTTCATCACTACAGGTGGGGGTGCATATGTGGGATTAATATACCCTGCTGCTTTTAATGTTGTTAATGGGTATAACCCCTGTCCTGTTGAGGGCAGTCCACTGCTCTGAGGAAGAGAAGCCGTGGGTGTCACATGCCTCTCATCATGCTGGTAAAGCATCCATTCCTTTGCACTTTGATTCACCTCCGGTTCCTCAAAACATTTTCCACAGCTCAAGTATGCCTAGTCTGCTAAGTTGGTTGTGGGTGCAGAATTTCTGGACAGGATACTATCTGATCACGCACCACTTTGTCTGGAAATATCAAAGCGGCTCCAGGTGGCCTCTATTCTGATGTGTGGATTCAATAATATTATGCTGCACTACACAGCATTTAGATTGTCTCTTAAAAATGACATTGCTCCGTTTGAGTTTAAATGGGGGTCCACTGAACATTGGTGTACTGAACGGGAGACACTGAAGATGTTTATCAGAGGCCTTTGGTCTTTCTGCTAGGTGGTGGAACGAAGTGCGCTCACCGTTACTGTCCAAAGCCCAGAAGGAGACATGGTTGGGCTGGATAGATGAGACGATATGGGGGACGAAGTGCAGACTTCCAAGGGTTAGGTGGGGAGAGATTTGGCCGAGGTATGGGATAACTTGAATGCTTTTGAATACACAGGCTATGTTAAGCGGCAACCCTCTGAAGGTGATAGGGCAGGTTGGCTCCTTGCATGGTTGGTGAAAAGGGAGGGGGCAAGCGGTTGTGTGATGGGATAAGGAATAGGAAATTCCAACATGGTGGTTGACCAGGAGGATATTTGCTGGGAGTTACGGGACTTTTATGGGAGGTTGTACTCTAGAAGGGATGGGTTTGCTTTGGATGAGGTTGGATTGAATAGACTGTTGGTTAAACAGGGGGATAAGGTTGGTGTCCGTACAGGGCTGCAGGATGTGGTGGGTGCAATTTATATCTTATACTTGGCTAAGACTCTGGGAATTGATGGCCTGACTGCGGATGTTTACAGGATGTATAAGTTTCTTCTTGCTGCAAAGCTTCTGGAGGGTTATTTTGAAGCGTTTGCGTTGGGCAGGTTTCCGAGTTCTGTGCTGGAGACCTTGGCGATAGTCCTCCATCAAGCAGGCAGGGACGGAGCTGATTGCAGGTCCTATAGGCCGTTGTCCTTGATCAATGTAGATATCAAGATTATGTGTATTATACTGGCTCACCGTCTTCGATGGGTAATCCAAGAGCTTGTACTCCCTAACCAGACTGGATTCATCCCGGGCAGGAGTACTGCACATGATCTCAGGAGTCTTTTCCTTATCCTTGATAAGTTCGGGGACTCTCCGGATGCAGTGGTGATGGTTAGTTTGGACTCCTATAAGGCGTTTGACTCAATTTGTTGGGAGTTTGAATGGCTGGTGTTGAAAAAGATGGGATTGGGTTCTTGATTTATGTGATGGGTTAAATACTTATATTAAGGGTCTACTTCTAGGGAGTGGGTGAATGGGCTTGTATCATTAACATACCCTGTCCAGAGGTGCATGCGCCAGGGCTGTCCTCTGTCGCCCATGATTCTTGCCTTGGTGATTGTGCCATAGGTGAGATTGGAACGTAGGAGGCATGAGGCTGTTGGTTTAGTGCTGGGGGGGGGGGGGGAGTGCCACATTGCATTTCCCTGTACGCTGATATATTGTCATACGGTCGGGACCCGGGGCAGTAATTTGGAGGCTGTATTGGGATCAGTGATGTGAGAAAGCCATGGTATCGAGAGAGATGTCACAGACAACAAAACTATATTTCAACACCTTTATTTATAATCAAGATGGTGTAACACCTAACTAACCCTATACTATGGCGGGACTACCCTGCCTAAAAAAACCTAAGAAACATAATTAGCAGGATGTCCAAAAGCAAAAGTCTGTCCTTATAAACCTATGCAATCCTCACAAAACTAGTAGGGATTTCTCTCAACCAAAATCAGTGCGCCAAAGAAAATGTTCAAAGAATGGCAATTCAAGTTCCCATAAAGTACTCTGGTTCTGGTACAACACCGTTCCAATGTAAACCCCTCTCAGCAAGAACTGAACAAGCTCTGAAGTTAGCTTCTGAAGATTCAAAGGTATCACAGTCCACATCCAAAGGTTCTCCCTTCCCCAATTTCAAATCCAACAAAAGAAGTATCTTGAAACGTTGTCTTTTCACTGGATTTCCACAATTCCTTATAACTCAGGGCTCCCTTCCCCAATGATATTCATAAATTGGTGTCTTTCTTTCTCCACAGCAAAACGTCCTTGTTGGCATATAGGGTTCACTGGTCTTGGCGCAGTTTTAGAGCACACAGTCCACCCATTACAGGTCACGCATCCAGGAACTTCCCGGTCTCTTGCCAAAGTCAGCAATATCTACAAGTGTTCAATGTACTTGCTCAGTAGCCCCTTTCTTGTCCTTCAGTTCAGAATTCATTAAGTGCAGCTTGACTTGTTCTATTCAATTCAGTAGTCACTAAGTGCAAGTGTGCTTGTCTTACTCAATTTGGTATTCAATAAAGACAACCTTGCCATTTTTGTTCAATTCACTACTCACGATTGCAAGCATTCAGCTTTCACCAATATTGCCCCGATCTTTAGTCATCTTTCTGACCCTTGGGACTTCTAAAATTCACTTTCCTAGGGTTTTGAAGGGATTCACTTTACCAGAATTCCTCAATTTCCTTCCCCTGCTTTTATTTAAGCTGCTCTCACCGATTAGTTATTTTGCTCCCACTTCACTAGTACTCCTCGGCAGCTTTGTTTACTTTTTCATAAAACGACCTCGGGAGATGTATGCGGTTACAATGTTTCCTCAACAATCTATCTTCGACAATGCTTTCATCTTGCCTCATTCGTTTTTCTCATTCAGGGGCTTTCAGGAACGTGCCGAAGGCACACGCTCCCCTGGATACAATGTTTCTCAAAACTCATACGCACATTGGGTTTCTCTTTCCATGAAACTCACCGGTGGCAGCGTTTTGAGTCCTTGTTCTTTGGTCCTCTCACAACTGAGGTCAGGGTCTTATCACCTGCCCTTCAGACAGCCCTGGGCTGGTGCTCCGAGCCAGGGTAACAAGCAGCTTCTGGTTGTTATAAAGGGACCACAACTGCACATGGTACACTTCAGCTCCTTTTACTGGCTCCCTGGAGACACGGCTCCTTCGCCAAGTAATTACAATTCGCCTTCCTCTGCAATCCTCCAGGTGTCTCGGTGCTCCGTTCTCCCTGGGGCACTAACGGGTTGAGCTGGTCTTCCTGCTGCTTTCCTCTCACTGTCCAGTATGACTCTCTGCTGTCAGCAGCTCTACCTTTTATGCACCTGTGTAGGGCTAACAGGCTGCAGGTGCGAGTTCTGAGTTTGCATTGCCTGATTTGTCTGACCATAAGTAAGCCAACCAGTGTGACATGCCTGACCTTCAGTCCGGTACTCATCCTGGTCCCTCTTCTTCATCCCAGTAATACAGTGGTTTTTACAACAAGTGCACTACTCCTAGTTGCCTCCTCTTCTTCACAGTACTCTGGCCTTGCCTTTCACCTTAGTTGTCTGGGGTTGGGGGGTTCCTAAGAGGGCTAAATGTGAGAACGCTCTCAGATTTCTCAAATTGAGTATGGTGAAATGTCGGGATTGGTGGTTAATCGGCCAAAATCGGCTATTCATACCTTGCCTGCGAGGGTGGGGGACAGCCTACAGCATCTTGGGATGGAAACTCTGAGCAATGGTTTTAAGTATCTGGAGATCAGGTTGGGAGCTGATTGGGAATCGGTGTATCAACACAATGTGGAAGACGGTATGATACCTTTCAGTAAATCGACTGATTTTTGGGTGAAATTACCTTTGTTGTAGGGCAAGTGGCACGTCTAAAAATGATAGCGTTGCCACATATGCTGTATATTTATTTTTTCAGGTCATGCCCATGCCTCTACTGAGTGACTTTTTTTGGAAGATCAATATGATAATGGAGAAGTTTTGTGGTTAAAGACCTTGCAGTTGCCCGTAGGCAAGGGCGGTGTAGGTGCGCCTGACTTTTGATTAAATTATTGGCCAGCTACCCTTCAGCACATGGTGGGATAGTTTATGTACCCTAAGGATAACGTGGTCACTAACATGATTGCATTTGAATGTAGGCCACTCAAACTGTTTGAGGTAATTGGTGCCTGGGATGGGGAACTCTGGCTACTTCCTTCTCTGGTATCCACGTTGATGCGAAAATGGAAACAGGTGACCAGAGTGGGGTGGTGGGGGCAGAAATCACATTTTTTTCAAAAATCAGAAATTAGTCTTTCTTGTGGTAGGTTAGGGTATGCAGTGGGTAAGAGGAGGGTTGAGAGTGTTGTTCGTATAGGATGGAGAGGTCAGATGATTTAAGTTACTTACCTGTAACTATTGTTCTCCAGCATGGGTCTGGAATGGATTCACATGCTCATGAATATTCCCTGTGTCATCAGGCTGGGAATCCTTGGTAAAAACAACCTTTTCACGTTCACTTTAAAGCTGTATTTCTCCTCTAAATCAATCACTGTCATCTGGGACATACTGCTGCATCCAATAAGTGTCCTCTCCCTAAGCTCCACCCCCGGCGGCCATCTTCAGATTTGGTAAGTGGCAGTATGAACCAAGAAGAGCCAAAGAGGAGAAGGAGGGAGGGTTTGCATGTGGATCCATGCCAGACCCATACTGGAGAACGATAGTTGCAGGTAAGTAACTTAAACCTGTGAGGTGGCAACACTCAACAAAAGCAATAAACACTCACCTCTGCAACAGATCAACCTCAAACCATCAAGTTGAGTAGCAATGCTTGGCAGCAACGGGACTCCTCCCTGTAATCTCTGTCGACCCAGTGTAACCGCGAGAAGGTGTGCGTAGACCTCCATGTAGCAGTCCTGCAGATTTCGAGTGGGGGCACACCAGAGAGAAATGCCGACATTGCTGCAATAACTCTTGTGGAGTGGGCTCTCGGCCGGCCCAGCAAATGACACTAGCCACCTACAGATGGAAGCCTTCGACAAGGCTTTTCCTTGATTTACTGGTCAAAAGTTGACAAACAACTGAGGTCTTCCGAAAACTCTTCATATGTGCCACATAGAACTTCAAGGCATGAGCAACGTCCAGCAAATGCAAGGCACATTCTGATGGCGACGACGGATTCGGGAAGAAGACTGGTAAAACCAAAATGTTCATTGAGGTGGAATTTCGACTGCACCCTTGGCATAAAGGTTGGGTGTGTACGCAGTACCACCTTTGAAGCGTGGAAAGACAAGTAAGGCTGCTTGCAAGATAGGGCCTGAATCTCCCGACCCGCTTGGCCGAGGGGATAGCCATGAGGAAAGCTGTTTTCCACGAGAGGAATTTGAGCGGGGCTGATGCATAGTTTAGACGGGCGCTCCCATGAGTACAATCAACACCACATTGAGCTCCCAAGCCGGGACAGAAACCTTCACTGGTGGGAAAGTCCTGAAAGGTCCCTTGAGGAACTCCTTCACGAGCCTGTGAGGTCAGAGAAGGTCTGCCCGGGGACCTGGTCTACCTGGATATGGCAGCGAGATGTACTTTGATAGAGGCATGAGCCAGCCCCGCTTTGGCCAAGGAAAGCAAGTATGATGGAAGTTGCACAGCCGTGACACGCAGAGGGATAGTCCGGCACCACACGGAGAAGCGTTTCCAGTTATGTCCATAGCACTTGAACGTAGATGAGGCGATGGCCCTGGTCAGGATGTCCTTACATTCTGTGGGTAAACATAACCTGCAAACTCAAGGGCTGCAGGAGTCATGCCCTCATGTTCAGGGACTCTGGGTTGTGATGCAGAACCCCCCCCTATTCTGATGAGAAGGTCCGGGGAAAGCAGCAGCCAGATGTGAACAGGCCCACTGACAGACATAAGTCCACATACCAGATTTCCATCAGCCATGCTGGGGCAACAAGTATCATCCTGCAGTGACACTGAGTGTGTTGATCACATGTAAGAGGGGTGGGAATGGCATGAAGGCGTACAGGAACTGTCCCTCTCACTGGAGCGAGAACAGGTCCCCTATGTTCCTCAGCTGAGGGAACCTACTGGCGAACCTTTGACACTTGGTGTTAGCCGCAATCACAAAGAGGTCTATCTGGAGTTAGCCCCATTTGCTGAACTGAAAAACCACCTCATCCTGGCGAAGTTCCCACTCATGTCAAGAAAGCAGTTCCCTGCTGAGCGAAGTCCGCAATGGTGTTCTTGACATCCGCTAGGTGAAACAGAACGAGGAACATGTCTTAACTAACGGCCCAGCACCTCAGGTCCTTGGCCTCCTTGGAAAGTTCTGGATGTAGAACATGGTGGTGGTGTTTCTGTGAAGATCCTCACAACTTTGCCTTTCAACGAAGGGAGAAAAGACTTGAGGGCCCAGAAAACGGCCCAAAGTTCCAGGAAGTTGATGTGTAGATCCCTCTACTCTGGTTGCCAGAGGCCTCTGGCGTGCAACTGTTCGGTGTGGGCGCTCCATCCCTCTTGAGTGGCGTCTGTGGTGACCGTCTCCTGTTAAGGAGGAACCTGAAATGGAGCTCCCTGGATGACATGTGGCTGTACACCCCACCACTGAATAGTCAGACGGAAATCCTTGTTGAGTGAGATCTTGGCTACAAAATTCCCTGACACCTGCACCCACCTTGCATCCAGGAGATCCCGGAGAGGTCTATGTGAAATCTGCACAGGCTAACAAGGCTGATGCAGGAGGACATCATGCCCAACAGCGACTTGATGGACCGACTCTTTGCCATCTGCACTGACAATAAGCGCTGTACCTTTTCCTGTATGGCTTTCAACCTCTCCTCCGAGGGTGACGCTAAACACGTCACTGTATTGAGTCGGGGACCTAGAAACAGTGCGTCCCGAGATGACGTTTATGGATAACCTCAACTCCGTCATCAGCAGATGTACGGTCGTCGATGGGTGCTCGCCCGTGTGAGCAGGAATGCACCAGCCAGTCATCCAGGTAGGGATATACGTGGATGCCTTGTAGATGAAGATGTACCACAACCGGGTCCAGGCACTTCGTAAACACCTTCAGGGCCGATTTCAGGCAGAAAGGCAGAGCCCTGAACTGATAATGCTTGAACTACAAACCTTTGGACCTTGCAATGTTTCTTGTGAATGGGAATGTGGAAGTAGGCATCCTCCAGATCCAACCATGTCAGAAAATCTCCTAGCTCCAGCTGGCCGAGCACGTGTTGCAACGTGACCATCCAGAACCTTTTAGACATTGACAAACTCTATAGCATCATTGTCCCGGGAGGATAGCTTAACGGCAACGTGCGCGCCTTGGAAGCAAGATGACACGAAGCAACACAGGTTCAATCCCCGGGTCCGTGCTTAGAAACCTCTGGGTGTTTAAGAGTGTTATAAATACGCAACTAAGACAACAACAACAACAAAAAAAACAATTACGCAACTGAAGAAAAAAAAAACAATTCCTGTAACAGCACCTCGATGCCCGCGGGCTGTGTGAGTGCTTTAAAAATGCAAAATAGAAATATAAAAAACAGTGGATGGATCATAACTAGATGTGTTTGAACGGGGAACAGAGTTGATGGTCTTCGGGTCCAAGCAAGCCAGGCGAAAATTCCATCCAGTTATGAGTCATTCATGATAAAAGAGGCTCATATCCAAGTGGTGAGCAGAGTCAAAACCCTTAGCATGACCCTGGAAGCCTCGAGCTCAGACGCTCAAGCCTCTTACGTTAGTAAAAATTGCTATTACTACCTAAGATTGTTAAAAGCTATCAGACCTTTACTCAATGAATCCAATTGTGCGACCATAGCCAAAGCGACTAAACTCTCTCGTCTAGACTATGGCAACTCCCTGCTACTGGGCGCCAGTAAACAATGCCTGACAAAATACCAGCACATTTAGAACCACGCTGTTTGAATAATCAAGCAAAAGGCTAAATCTGATCATATCAGTGAGGCAAGGAAGGAACTACACTGGCTAAGGGTTGAGGACCGTGTGATGTTCAAATCCATGACACTTAGACACAAGTGTTTGTATGGAAAAGCTCCAGCCTACCTTAAGTCCAAAATTGTGGGCTACATTCCAACCTGCACACTAAGATCTGAGGCTCAAGGGCTCATTGCAGTTAACCTCCACAGGAAAGCAAACGGCTTGGGCAGAGCCTTCCCAAATCGGTTGGCTTCCCGCTGGAATAAGCTGCCACTGAACCTGAGAACAGAGCCCAACCACCTCAAATTCAGAAAGCATTTGAAAACTCTCCTATTCAAATGATTGAGGCAAGCTAGAGTAGTATCTGTTCCTGCTCTGTGTCTTGGCATGCCAAGTGTCCCGTACCTCTCTGCCCGTTAGTCGATGTGTTTTGTATGTGTACTTATCTTTATGTGGCGCCCTGATGCTTGCAGGCTTACGGCGCCTAATAAAGAAATAAATAAATCAAGTACTAGATGAAGATCTAGGATCGACCTCCACCCCTCCTGTTTTCTTTCAAACCAGAATCTGGAGTATACTTCGGACCCCTGGACATGCTGGGGGATAGTTTCTATTGCCCCTTTCTGTAACATGGCCTGCACCTCCTGCAGAAGCTGTGGTCCGTGTTGTACTTGTCACTTAATCGGCATGATGCAAGGACACCTGCGTTGGAACTTCAAGGTGTGCCCCTGTCTGAGAGCATCCAGCACCCATCTGTTTGTGGTAATCTTCTCCCACGTGCTGATGAACTTCGCCAGCTGGCATCCTACCAGAGTCCTAGGGTGGGGGCCCGGGGCCACGGCCAGTTCAGGCCTGCTTGGGGGTCAGAGTCTGCCCTGCGGGTGGTGCCACCGCTGAACTCTGCTAGCTTGAGAGGAGGAGCGTGGAGGTTGCCTGTATGGCGTATTGTATCCTTTGGAGGATCTTCCTGGTTTTCCTCTCGAAGAGTGCAAGGACGACGGCTGTCGCTGCTGTTCTCAAGGAGTGTGCCGTATGTGTGTCGGTCTTTATCTCTTGCAAAGACTCATCGACCACCTTTCAGAAGAGGTTCATCCCGTCAAACTGCATATCTAGTACCTTCACCTGAACATCCGGGGGAAGCTAGTTGCCTTTAACCAACCTTGACGATGCAGGGCCCACCCGTTCCCCATCTGGCAGAAACCCGGGTCCGCAATGTCCACTGCCACCACAATGGCGTGATCCGAGGCCACTTTCCCTTACTGAAAGAGTTCCAGTGATTCAACCTTCTTGCCTTCGGGCAGGAAGTCCAGAATATGACTCAACTTGAACAATAGTTCCCAGTCATATCGGGACATGATGGCTAGGGCGTAAGATGCCTTGATGATAGAGGCTACTTTATAAATTATTCTCTTGTACATTGCATCCTTCTTCTTCCCATCCTGGTCCAGCAGTACCATGGCTGCCGACGGCGGGTTCGCCGAGCGCTTTCTGGCTGCTGTCGAGACCACAGAGTAGGACAAGGGTGAAACCTTAAGCACCTGGGGCTGAATCTGGGTCCATGTACTACTTCTCCAGCTTTTCCTGCTTGGTCGGGCCGTACTCAGTTCTTTCATTAGCGTCAGGCCTTCCTCCCAGATGTTGTCCAGGAAGGTACCCCTAAAAGGCCACCTACCTTACCAGCCTCTCCACCAGATAATCCTAATGACATCAGCCCTCATCAACCCAGTGATCACCTGGCAAATGTCCTAATGACCTCGGCGACCACCACAATCAAAGGTGCCCTCTTCAACGCACGCTCTCTAGTAGCACATGCTCTAGATATTGCAGACATGATTACATCTAATAATCTAGACCTTCTTGCAGTAACAGAAACCTGGCTACATGTCGCTGCTGGTCCATCACTATCTATCGCCATCCCCGAGAACTACTCTATCATTAGAGCTGACAGAACACCTGGTATAGGGGGTGGGGTAGCTGTGGTTGCAAAACCCAACCTAAATATCAGAGAAGTCGCTAACCTAAACATATCCTCGGCCAAACTCCTCTCTTTTAAAATCCCTTTGCCCAGCTCCAGAACTATACTTGCTCACCTTGTATACAGACCCCCAGGCGCCATCACCTCCCTTGAGGAGGACTTCACCCACCTATTGACCTCCAATACAAAACCAGGCTCCCAAATTCTATTATTGGGCGATTTCAATCTTGGCCTCCTAGACCCCAAGGATACTAATGCCGTTCTAATCAATGATACTATCACACAATTAGGCTTGACACAACACATCAACAAACCTACACATGCCAAAGGCAGAACATTAGACTGGTTAGCTGACGCCAACTGTAATATTTCCTTGACGGACATTACGCCCTGCGCCTGGTCAGACAACCATCTCATTAGTTTTACTATACCTACAGCCACACAAAAAAAAACTCCCCTACCATACCAGTGCAATCACTAGCTAGAAATAAACGTAACATCACCATTGAGAATCTCAAACCTCTTCTGCACCCTATCACACCAGTTGTACTCACCTCCCCTCATTCTTAGTCAAACTCTATAATGACACGCTAGAACTTGCTTTGAACAAAATAGCACCGCTAAAACTAAGAAAGATCAAACCTACAGCACATGTGAACAAATGGTTCTCTGCAGAATTAAAAGCTCTGCGTAACCTCAAGAAATCAGCTGAATACAGCTGGAGGAAAGCCCCCTCTATTGCCACCAAAGAAAAATTCTCATCTACAGCAGCTACATGCAAAGACGCTATCATGAACGCAAAAAAAGAGATCTTTAATACGAGAATCCACAACGCCAAATCTGGCACAAAAGAACTATTCTCTATCCTAAGAGAACTGGAATCTCGCGCATCTCCTACCAATGACTGCATCAAGGACAAAACTTGGTGCAACAACATCCAACAAGCACTCTCTAACAAAATAACGCTCCTGCAAGCCAAGATTGAAACCAAAAAAGCTAACCTCGCTACTAAAAACCACGCTAACTCCTCTCTTAAATCACCCCACACTGACTGCCCCCTCTTCCACTTCTCACCAGTTACAGAGGAGGATGTTATCAAAATAAATGCCAGCCTAAAACCTTCCAAATGCCTAGGCGACATTTACCCGGCATCTATCATCAAAGAGGGAGCTAAAGAACTAGCCCCATTTATCACCACCTTGATCAACTCCTCGTTCACTTAATCAGAAGTCCCACACAACCTCAAAGAGGCCTGGGTCTTACCCTTACTCAAAAAACCCAACCTTGACCCAAATATACCTACTAATTACAGACCCATTACGACTGTCCCCTTGCTCCTAAAAATAATAGAGTAGCCTACCTCAAAATACAACAGCACTTGGAAGACAACAACCTTCAAGGATTGCGACAATCCGGCTTTAGACCTAGGCATGGGACGGAAACAGCCCAGCCCCTCCTGGATCTAAAAATCCAAATGAATGAAGCTAAAGACAAGGGCAACCTGGCCATCCTGCTCCTGCTATATCTGTCCACAGCCTTCGACCTAGTCGACCACCAAATACTCACCAAACACCTCACGTCAGCAGCCGCATTCTCACAGGATGCTTCCAATTGGATTCGTTCTTTCCTATCGGATAGAACGACCAGGGTCTTCACACTAACAGGCGGAGCCTCAGCGGACCCTACCCCCATTCTATGTGGAGTCCCCCAAGGCTCATGTATCTGTTACGCTCACCTGGCTCCCACAGAGGCGTCGATCTGGACTGGACTGCTGCGGTCTCCACCAATGTGACGCGTAGGGCCAAGATGACGGACTGGACTGGCCCACCTAACTTCGTTTGCTTGGCCCGTAGGAATATTCTTCTGCAAGTGGAGAAAGGGAATTAACCACCCGTGGAGTTGAGCGTAAATCCCCCCACCCCGCTGTTCTCCCCACTGATCACCTTGGATGTTCCCTCTTATAGTCTCACCTGATGATTTGAAAAGATGAGCTCTCCATCCTGCATTGAGCGCAGGGGCGCGTAGATAACCAGTTGCTTCACTGGCTCGAAGGAATTGGTGAGTTCCAGGACAATATTGACTCCGATATTCCCAGCAAGACGCCGTAAGTATGTAGTTTGTAAGAGTTCAAATGCCTGAATTTCACCCCTGTCCGATTCCTTGCAGGTTGCATCTTGACCCTACTGAAGAGTTCCTCGTGGCAACCGGTAATGTTCTGGTAAGGATTTGTATTATCCAACACAGTTCGATAAATTAATGTCCATATGTAACCTGTTGCTTTCTCCCTTATTCAGGCGCTGAGAGAAAGTATGAAGTCTCGGGGAATAATGCCTCTGGCGGTAAAATCAGGTAAGTCTTTTGTGGTGAGGAGGGTTCCCCTTGTTAGTCCCTTGTTTCACCTTGCTGTTCTTTTGTTTCCCCTTAGGGGCCGGGTTTCGGCTAGGATGCAGTGGAGGCTGCGCCGAACCGTGAAGAAGAATAGTACCCCCGGTGGTAAAATCAGGTAAGTCTATGGGGGGTATTCCTCTGTGTATTCCCTTGCTGTTCTTGTCTTCTCCTTAGGTGCCAGAGTGTGGCGGTAACATGCAGGAGGATGCGGTGAAATGTGAAGATGCTGCAAAGGCCGGTGAGTTGAGCCCGGCGCTGCAGCAGGCGAGGCAACGCGCATATAATAACTTCTTTCTTCCAGCTCGAAGGCGCGATGGATCGGGAATTGAGGTAAGGATCAAAGGTATTGCTCTTGTTCTAACCTTTTCTCCTTCATTCTCCCTTTTTCTAGGAGCTCCAAACTCGAGGCGGGAGTGGCAGAAGACTGGATGCAGACTTGCAGGCACGGTGAACGTTACGCTGCTGGATGCAGAATAACGCGAAGCGTGTGCTGCTCTTCGGGTGTCGTTTAAATAGCCTCCAAAGTAGTCCCAGGTAAGTATTCCTCCCCAGCCCCACCCGAGTAAAAAAATAGTCCCTAGGAAAAATAGTCCCTTCCAAGCCTCGTTTGGCTTGGAGCTCTTGCAGCATGGTCTGCATCAGGTAAGTTTTAATCTATGAGCCTGGCGCCTACGGCGCCAGGACTGACTCCCCATATGAGCCTGGCGCCATAGGCGCCAGGACTGCACCCAAATAGCCCCTAGCGGGGGTTGTTGGGCTTGCTTGGGGTAACTTGATGCCTGCTTCCGGGGTTGCTGGACTTGGTCTGGGTCCCGGGGGTAGGCATCATGACAGTATCTCTCCGACGCTCTGCAACATCTTCACCACGCTCCTCTTTGACCGCCTTGATGATCTGGGAGTCACATATACTAACTATGCCGACGACACTCAGATCCTCATTGATCGCACAGGGAGTTTCGAGGAAGATGTTGCTAAACTAAACGAGATCTATCTCGAAATCCAAGCTTGGATGGCCACCCATAACCTTTGCTTAAACGAAGAAAAGACAGAACTGCTGATAGTCGGCTCATAGGCCCGTCTCAAACTCGACTCCAGATACCAATCCTTTGTCATTGATGGCAACATCATAAAAGTTTCTAAAGAAGTCAAAACACTTGACTCAACTCTCTCACTTAAACAAATCAACGCCACCATATCAGCTACAGCCTACACTTATCAATGCGTGCAAACCTTTTTTGTCCACCAGCAGTCGCCTTACATTGGCTAGGGCCCTCATATTGTCTAAATTAGACTACTGTAACACACTCTTCCTTGGATCCACAAAGCAAAACCTTAACAGACTACAGATACTGCAAAACAACTCTCTTAGATGTGCCCTTAACCTCCCTCGTAAGGCCCACATCTCCCCCATCAGAAAGGAAGTCCACTGGCTCCCTATTCGGGAAAGAATTCAACTACGAACACTTGTCATTACTCATAAATGCCTTTACCAGACAGCCCCACGCTACCTATCCGATAAATTCACGAGACAACATTCCACCAGACCAACTAGATCCCCCTACCTACACCAACTGAACATCCCAAGGTTCAACCTAAAAACAGCTGGGGGAGCTAGTTTCCAGGTACTAGCATCTAAATCATGGAATGCATTACCGATGATAATCAGAGCTGACACCTCATTCTGGTCATTCAAAGCCAAAGTAAAGGAACTACTCTCTACTCAGCAATAAATTGTTAACTGTACCTAGCCCTGATTGTGCTACTCCCAAGTACCGCGAAATCTAAACATGTAGTAACAGCGATGCTACCCTGCTTTATGTATCCTTACCAAGTACGTTTGTTTATCATTGACCACACTGTAACCCGGTCTCTCATGCTAAGCTTTTGTATGGTTTCCTATTATGTTATTACCTGTATGTGCAATCGTCTGTAAGACTGCTGCTCCTTACGCAATGCGCGCAGTTACCTCAGGGTTCGTCGCGCTATACAAATAAACTAACTAAACTAAACTAAACTAAACATGATTCTCTTTCTTCTCGACTCACGCCATTGGTATAAGAAGCCTTCTTTCTTGGTCTCCTTGTGGGTTAACTGAAACAGTTCCGAGGCCCTTCATATGACGGAATGGAAGGATGCAACTTTGTTCGGTGGGGAGGGCATATGGGGCTCGTCCGCGATGAAATCGTTCTCGTCAGTGCCCGTGGTAGCTGTATCCGTGCCCATGTATGAGGAGAAGTCAGATGATGGGGAGGACCAGCTCTCCTTTGGCCTTCCTCTTTCACATGGGGGGGGGGGAAGCATAGCCTCGGAGGCTCCTGTGTGTCCCGTGATGGCATAGGACCTGGAGGCATCCTCTGTTGGATTTTGGTGACCAGTGCATGCAGGGTTGTTGGAAAATCCAGCGACACGTCCCTAGGTCTAGGGGTGAATGGAGCCAGCGGAGTAGGGTCTTGCGAGCAGGAGACCCCTCATGATTCGTGTAGCAATTGTCCTGCAGATCATTGTCCTTGTCGGTACTTGAGTAGATCTGCTCTGGTCTGTCTGGGACAGACCCTGGTCCACATACCAGGAGAGCTCAACAGGAGTGACCGTCTCTCCTTCTCAGGAGGCTGCTGGTTCTGTGCGGTGGCCGGGTCATTCCCTGACCCCCCGAATGGCCTACGCTTTCGTAGCCGTATCTCGCTTTGGGTGTAAGGACACCCCTGGAGTGGCCGCCACCTCCTTCACGGAACTACTCTTCATCAGCAGTATCGCAGTGGTTGTCGTTGACTTTGTCGATGATGAGCTTGTCAACGCTTTTGTCGATAGTGCCGTTGTCCACTCCATTGACTTGGCATGCTGCAAGGTCTTTGCCCCCTTCGACAAGTCCTCTCCGGAATTTGTCCTTTGTCGGCTTATCCGCCAACACACAGAGTTTTGCCAGATTTGGAGACTTCCTCTTTGAAGAGGACCTTTTCGATGGTGGGCTAACCGTAGCGGCCCATGTTGATGGCAATCACCTTTTGTCGAGACGGGACCCGCATCAGCTGCAAATTCTGCAGCACTAGCGACATTGAGCTTGGCCTTCTCTAGGACCCCATGAGCGGGCCTTCCTCAAAGGATCTGAACCTCTTCCCGGAGGGAGTTTGCTCCTCGGCCAGGCCAGTCATAGATGAGGCTTGACGCTGCCACACAGGGGAGTCAGTGGCCTTGCTCTACTTGAGTCAACCTGACAGCCTGCTGTAGCTGTCTATTTTGGTTTTCTTTGAGAAACCCCAAGCACACCTTGCATCCCTCCTCATTGTGGTCTGGATGCAGGCAATATAAGCATTCATGATGCTGATCTTCCACAAAGACATTCCTTAATCTACATTTCCCAGTCTGAAGAGGCTTCGACTTTCCTTCTTCGCTTCACTCATGGTCGATAGGAGGAGCCCTCTCGAAACTTCGATGATGATCCGACGGTGGATGAAGATCTTCACCAGTAGCAGATTCCCGCTGCCGGTCTCTGTCCTTCATCAAAGATAATTAAGCAAAAATTGGTAACAATTATAACTATTTTGAATAAAAATCAGAGAAACCACAAAATTACCTCAGAGTGCAACTTGAGGGCTCCAAACACTGAAGCGTACTGTAAAATTCTGAAGATGGCCACCAGGGGTGGAGTTTAGGGGGTGGACTGTCATTGTATGGGGCAGTATGACCCAGAGGACAGTGATTGGTTTAGAGGAGGAATACAGTTTTAATGTGAAACTGTTTTTTTCTTTTAGCAAGGATTACCAGCTTAACGATGGGGAATATTCATGAGAGTGTGAATCCATGCCAACCCCATGCCCGAGAAGGACTTGTATACGGGTGGCGGGGCCACCATGCATTTATCTTTCAGAGAAACTCATCCCGGCGTATGACTTAACTTTTTGGAGTTTCCTATGTTGAGGGCTGAGGTTTATGGGAGGGGCTCCCGGTGCGACTAGAAATGCCTGTGATCAATGTTGCGCTCAGCAGCTTTACTGAGGATGGCAGGCTTGTAAAGGAGATCTACACCATTGCCACTTTGGCCAGATTGGATGAGGCGGCAGGTCCACGGAATAGGTGGGGAGAAGACCTGGGTGAACTACTAACAGTGAATGGGTTAAGATTCTTGTGCAGGCAAAACAGGTATCCAAGAATGCAAAGATCCAGTATTAATATGTGATGTTTGCATACATCACACCCATTGTGGTTGCCAAAATGGCTCAATGATCAGACCCCAATTGCTGGAGATGTAGGAGAGAGGAGGGAACATATATGTACAAATAGTGGGGCTGTGCTGGGTTTTAAGTTTTCTGGAGGTGAGTGATAAATTGGTGGAACTTACTGGATTACTGATACAGGCTACTGTCCAACCATGTACACTACGTTTACTCCCTTGTAAAAAGAGAAAGCCATAACATGCTCATTCGACTTTCCCTGAGGTTGATCATTGCTAAGCACGGCATCGGAAATGGCCTGGAAGGCACCGGGAAGAGGTTGGGTGTGTGGGGGAGGGGTGAGGACTGCAGTTTTGCAACTGGCACAGGGACTTCAAGAAGCGGACCAAAGCAGAGTTGGATGTCTCTGACAGATGGAGGAGATGAGGGGTATGCAGGCTTCTACAGTGTGTGGCATGAGCTGTGGGACGTGAAAAACCGCATCCGATCTCAGAGCCCCTGGAAAAGGTTTATGTGCGTTCACTGCTACCTGGGTTGCGGAACAGAGTTGAGTGTAATGGGAGATATATGATTCATTGCACAAGTGGCATATATGTTAGTAATGGGAAGCAGACGTCCTATATGGTCAGCCACAGCATATTTAACGTGGGGAAGACGTGTCTAATAATGGATGTACTAACGTTTATGGAGCCATTTGCTTTGTTTTATCCTGTACGATTTTCTCATGTTAATGCATTGCGGTCATTAGGGAACAAGATTATGTGTGGGTTGTATTATCCGTTGGCTCGACCAGAGGTGAGGTTTAGGATGTGCCTGGACTACGAGCTTTATATCGATTTCGGCGACTAAATGGTGGTGTATTGTGATATGTGATTCTATAATGTGCTTACAAATAATTCTGGTTATTTCATGTTAATGTTTTGTTGCGTTTCTTTTTTTGTCATGTAAACTACTAAAAATAAACACATTTTTTTTCTTTTTAAAGCACGGCCTCTTGTAAATGTTCCCATCCCCTTTGATGCCTAGTAATAATGAAACTGGTAAGGAAATTGAGGAACGACTAAACAAAACTACATTTTCCACCGCATTGGGGCTCAGAAGTCGAAATGCATATTGCTACAAATGTTTAAAGCAGATAAGGACCATGTATTTTCACTATGCAGCCAATGAAAATGGCCTCAAATGATACATCACAGATCACGCCTCTCTCATCTAAAAGAGTGAAAGCAATAGTTGTTTAGAAGCAGCCTGACGGACCCAACTTTCCTCAAACGCACACAGCGGCAGCTGTGGTGAATTGCAGTGCCATGAAGCACACAAGAGACTTATCCAGGACGCCCTGGCAGTGGTAGTGACGCTACCTGCTGGAGCAAGACGGCGGCAGCAGTATCACAGCTCACGGCGCATGGAGGAACAGATGTCCTGCAACACCAGCAGCCGGGATTGCGGCGTGCTCTGCTTGGAGGGATGGAAGTCGATGACGGAAGACAGCATAGAGACACTGCAGGACCTCAGAGTAAAGACCCTAGTCTTTTCCTTCAACAGCAAATCCCGGATGTTTGAAACATCAGAGCGCCTACGGGAGGACCTGGTTTCAAATAATAGAAGAACCTGGGGATATGTAAGGATGTACCTAAAGTAATAAAAAAGAACCTGAGCACTTGTCACAAGACAAGCACAAGACAAATAATATTTTAAAGATGCCCAGGATAACAAGGAAATAAATAAATAAAAGGAAATAAAGAAAGTGAAAATACAATTGAAGCCGAACTGGCCAATAGAAAGGGAGCTTAACACATGTGGAACAGAGTGGAAACAACCTGCTAGCCAATCTTGTAAGCAGGGTTTTCCTCTAAACAGCAGCCAACAAGATAAGGAGGAGTTTGGCTATAAAAGCAGAGCCGTCTCATTCTGATCTTCTCAGCCAGGGACAGATTCCATGTACTTCTTTCCAGACACTGCTGCTTTAAGAGGAGTGTTATGTCTTACCTATCCTGGTTCATTAGCTGTTTCCTAAGTATATGTGAGCCTGTGCCTGAAATGCTTGTATTATAGTGTTCCATCTAGAATGTTTTGGTGTGAGTGCCAAGGTTCTCCCTGTTCAGGTGGAAAATGAGCTGAACAGAGGGGGACCGGTGGATGCTTCCCTCCCTTATGAACTTATCCTGCCTGTAACTTATTACCTGTGACTTATGTACCACGAACCCACTAAAGTCTCTTAACCCAACCTGGTCTCCTGGCTCATCATTGCAATGCCTCAACCTGCGTTGTAACAAGGAGCTGTATTCCGAAGGAGGAGTTACTGCCTGGGTGAATGAGCCTGGAGTACCCTGGGATCAGTGTCTGCCTCGAATCTGCCTCATGAGCCTGGATGAAACTGATTGACCCAGGGAGAAGGCTAGTATCCCTGCATTCCCACCAAAGCCAGAAAAGGTAGCAGAGCTGACCTGCCTGAGAAGCTTAAGAAGAGGCCAAGGAGACTAGCCGACCCACATGGAAGTCGGAGAGTACCCCTTGCAGCCGACCTAAGCCAAAAGGGTGGATGAACTGAACTGCCTGAGGAACCTAGGAAGAGGCGGAGGATGCAGATGGATCCGGGGGGGGAGAAGGAGAGTACCCCAATAGCCAGAAAGGTGAAAGAGCTGACCCGCCCGAGACGCCTGGGAAGAGGCTAAGGCACCACCTTGCTAACATCCTGGTAGAGACAGACCGGGACAGAAGCAGGACCCCCGAGGAGAAGGGGGGCAAAAACAAATATCCCCTGAAGGAGCGGGGCACCAATCCAGGCCCTGGAGGACGTGAGAGGTGAAAGATGGAAGGTAAAGAAGACAGACTCCTGAAGGAATAAAGAGTGACGCCAAGAGAGGGATGAATCATTTGAAGGACAGAGATAGAGAACCAAAACGCAGGACTCAGCTGATCCCTTACCTAAGAGGCCATGCACCTAGAAGACAACTACGGGTCCCAGTTTGGTTGTTTCACGTAAACTGCCCTGTTGTGTTAGTCTATCTGAGGAAACCATAAGAGAAAACCTCTTTTGAATGGTTGGATTTTTGTTATTTAGGGAAGGACTTTTCACCCAAGGGAAGGACTTAAGTTCATAATCTTTATTGCACCATTTGATTTAGCCATTCTGACAACTCACTTTCAAGGAACATTTAATTCAGCAAACCCTTATTTTAAGTTAAAGGAATAGTTGTGCCAAGTGTCTTGACTTTAGGGATTTTAGTACTTTGGGCACATTTTTACTTCATAGGTTAAGTACACCTTCAGCGTGCATTATTCACACAGGGATGGACCTCTGAATCATTTATAATTGAACACCTTGCTTTATCCTTTAAACCCTGTTTTGGTTACCTGCTTAATTAAGTCTGAAACCCCATCTATTCACCATGTTGTCATACAGCACTGTTTATCATTACCAATGGAATGTTGCGTTTTAGGCACCTCTTGATAGTGTCACTCACTACCATGTAGTACCAATGCCCTGATTACTTAGCAGTTATCTTTATTATTCCTAGTTCTAAACTTCATAACTAAAGTACTTAACTTTAAAGCTACCGGTCTTCCCATAAAAGTACCCTTCCGAAACACCTTTTCCTCTACTTCCCCTCCCATTCGGGATATGAAAATATCCTTCTCATATCACATGTTTCCGAGGGATGATCAGCTGAATTGGGAGGGAGTGGTGGGTGAAAGTACTGCATCTAGGAAAAGACCAAGAAGAATTAATAATAATAATTTAGCATTTATATAGCGCTACGAACCCTCAGGTATCTGAGCGCTGCTTATTATTACCCACCGTGTGTTGTGCTCATTTATCGACCTCAGAAGGATGAAAGGCTGAATTTGGCCCTGCTGGGATTCGAACCTGCGTCAGCGGTCACTGCACAGATGTCATAGCCTGCGCTCTACTCGCTGTGCTATTGGACCGGCTATTGGACCTGCAATTAAGATTGGCAGTCAGTAATCGGGGCATTACCTCCATGTTCCTCTTCTTCATCTCTGTACTAAACTACCATAAATGAAAGATCACCTTCCTAATCCGAAGATATTACTCCGACTGAAAATACTGCAACAGCCAGTAAGTAATCTTATTTGCAATACATCTTGATGAAGCTAATGAGGCTTGATGACGACCTAAGCCCAAACAGTTGTCAGCCCACTCCCAGCTGTGGAGTTAGTAGTGATGTATAAATGTTCAAGTAGCGGCCCAAATGACTACTCTGTAAACCTCCTAGAGCAAAGTCTCCCTGGTTTCAGCCAGGAGGTTGTAATGTCCATGGTGGATTTAGCCCAGATGCCTACAGGGAACCAGGGATCCCAAGCAGGAGTGATCAAGGTAAATCGTGTAATGTACCCATCTATTGATTTTAAACTGATGTGAAAATCAGATGCAGAGATCGATTTGGGTCAGGTCTGCACTTAAGGAAAAATCATTATTTCACAGTGCTGCAAGAGAAACTCAAAACGGCTGTAGAAATCCCTGTACAAGTAAAGGGTGAGCATCCACCTCAGAATTCAGCAAGCTTCTATATCTTTCATGGTCATATGGGTGTTAATAAGCAGAAAGTGAACGTTTCTATGATCTCATGCATTCTCTATTCCATTCAGATTGTAGGGGAGGAGTGGTCCAAAAGACCCCCCCTTGCCTACATCCCCTCCCCAGGTGAGGGCCATGGCTCATTGGGCGTCCCCTCAGACCACCCGGGCCCAGGTGGTGGAGGGTTCACCTGCTGAAGACATTGCCCACACGTATTGAATTTAGCTAGGCCCAGAAACCATTTTGTCTATCAAAGATGGTGTGAGCTCAGCGCACTGTAGCCCGGCCCCCACCCTCGGAGAGTTTCAATTATCCCTGTCGCCGCAGCACCCTGGCAGATCCGCTGTGAGCCCGTTCCCACGAACAAGACGGACATGAGCTAGCAAAAGATACTAACACTGTAACATTTCACCGTCCACAGTATATCACTGCTCCCAGCATGACCCGGTCAGCGAGGCCTGGGTGATAGGGAGAACTGTAGAATGGTCATCCGATGAAAGCAGAAAAATACCCAAATACGAATGTCAAAAACTACTTGTAGGAGTCCAAGATGGCCGCCGGCAGGGGAGGCTGCGAATAGATCGCTCTCCCGCCGGGCCGTATACAATGAAGCACCACAAAGAGAGAACTCCGGCGAAAGAGAACAAGAAGCTCGGCGGAATCCTCCCCCCCATGTAGAGCGTGACTAAGAGCAAAATTTGGCCGCACAGACCCCCCCATGGGGGGGCCCGTCGGGGGGAGTGGGGGCCACCCCTCCCCCCACTGAAGAAAGGCCTGGTAGGACGGATCTGTAGAGAGAGCCGGGAGCTTGCGGGAGGCTCCGCCCCCGCCCGCCGAAGCAGGACGAGTGGGCAACCCGGTGCGCCTCGCAGGGGAGAGCGGATCGGCGGAGAGAGGAGCGGCGGAGAAGGCCCGGGAAAGCGGACTGCCGCCCCAATCGCCTGCGGACGAGCATCGGAGGCTCCGAGGCACTGGAAGAGGTGAAGGGAACCCAGGAGCGTCCGGGGTGACAAAGAAGAGGAGCTGGGGCCCTCCCAGCCCCACCGCAGAGCAAGCAACGAGAGCCGGACCGAGGCGGACCCCGAAGGTGAGAGTATCGTGTGGGGGCCCCGTACCCCATCACGCAGAGGATTCCGGGTTTGCGGGGCGGGATCCCAGGATCTGAGGTATGTCCCCCTCCCCACCCAATATATGTATAAGCCTCAGCCAGAGGAGCCACAGCAGAAGGGGGACAGCGGAAAGGCAGGGGAAACCCAGCATCATCTTTACTGCCCCTTTGGCAGACATACACTCCGGGAAGAGTCGAGACCATCCACAGGTCTTGGGCAAAGACTCGCAACCCCAGCCAGAAGCAGCACACTCAACAGGCACCCTAAAGGCAAGGGGAGAAGAGGGAGCCAGTATTTCCCGCGGCGGCCGACACAGGAGAGGCACCCAGAGGAAGTGCATACCTTTGGAAACCGGCAAAGATGTCGCGGGCTAAGGGGAAGGGGGGACTCACGCAATCTACACCCCAGACCCACAAACAGAATACAAGTCTCCTCCAAATGTGGTCCTCGGATACACCAGCGCCGCCAAAAGACAGGTCGGGGGACACCCCCACAATGGGCATAAGCACTACAGATCAGAGCTCCCTCCTTCCGCCGTCAAAGGACGATATGCGGGCCTGGTTCGCGGAACTCCAAGATAAGTTCATGTCCACAGTCCAGGACCAATTTACCTCATTGAGGAATGAGATGAAGCAGGCGGTACAGGAGATGAAAGTGGACGTGGCAAAGTTGGAGGAAAGGACGGATACGGTGGAGAAGATCGTACAAAATCTAGATGAGGAGGCGAAACAGAATAGCGAAACTCAAGAACATCTGGTGAGACTTACACATAACTTAGAAATTCAATGTGAAGATCTGGAGAATCGCTCACGCAGATCCAATATTCGCATAAAGTTTGTGCCAGAAACGGTCACGGATAAAGACCTCAAGAGTGCAATACAAGAAGTGTTCAGCGATATAGCAGAAGTTCAAGACCCAAAAGACATAGGGATAGACAGAATCCATAGAGTGGGCCCAAAACGAACCGGCGCCCCTGGGGAGAGACCAAGAGACGTTTTGGCGGCACTCACATCATACCAGCAAAAGGAACAGATCTTGAGGAAGGCAAGGCAGCTGGACCACATAAGAATGAATGGGGTGGACATACAATTGTACCAAGACCTGGCCTCCGTGACTCTCTTGAAAAGAAGGGAAATGGGCCCTCTGGTGAGGGAACTAGTGAAGAAAGAGATCAGATATAAATGGACATTCCCTTTCGGCCTACTTTTTGAGTGGGAAGGTAAACAAAGAAGAGTGACCTCGTATAAGGAAGGCCTCCACATAATGGACATACAAACAGATGAAACGGAAGTGAGAGCGGCCAGATCAAAATGGGACCCGCAAATAAGACCAAGAGGATGGGGGGAGGCTAGCCAAAGGAGGAGGAAGGGTGGGGGGGGAGGGGAGGATCATCAATGTCATAAGGTGATATCTAAAGAGAAAAGTGAAGACAGGCAGGCACTTCGCCTGTGGGGGAGGACTGCAAGGAAGTAGCAGTAAACCTCGGAACAATAAACCACCAGGCCCGGCGGGGACCAGGGATAGGAAGGGAATCGGCGGAGGTTGAAGGATGGACTGGGGTTTAGGAATCCCCGCACAGATGATCCTGAGCTATGTGAGGGCAGGGAGCGATAGGCGGAACGCCCAAGCAACCTTAGGGGCCCGGGCCCTCCTCGGGATCAAAGTTGTATTTGGGTTTAAAGTTAAATGGGAGTTGGGGAGTTGGAGGGGGGGAACCGGGGGGGGGGGGGACTACGGGAGAAGGAAGAGGCATTGGTATGGGGGAACGAGGCAAGAAAAGGTAGATCAGATAAGATGGGGAAGCTAAGAATCTTCTCTCAAAACATCAGTTCTCCAGTAAAAAGGAAAAAAGTGGAGACCATGGTGAGAAGGGAGAAAACGGACATCCTACTCCTCCAGGAGACACACATAAAGGCCCTAGATAAAAAAAAAGTACGCCTCAGGGGCTACAAGATCTGGGCGCAGGCAAATGCAGGAGGGAAGAGAGCGGGAGTGATGATAGCGGCAAGAGAGGGTCTGATAGCAAATGTAGTGGAGACCCGAGTTGACAGAGAAGGGAGATTTGCATTTGCCAATATATCATATGAGGATCATAGATACACCCTAGCCACAATCTATTCGCCGAACACAGGGCAGGATGGATTCCTTAGAGACACTCTGGGGAAACTGGAAGACTTTGCGAAAGGCGAGATAATAATGGGGGGAGATTTGAACCTGGCCTGGTGCCCCACCCTAGACAGGAGCGCAGGGGGAGCACAGGTACATGGCGCCCCTTCAAAACAACTTCGACAAAGAATGGAACAGGTAGCATTGAGGGATGTCTGGAGAGAGATGAAGGGACAAGAATGTGGATTTACATACTACTCGCACGTGCATAACACGATGTCGAGGATAGACTATTTCTGGGTATCAGTCAGATTGGTTGGAAGGATCCAGGGGGTTGAAAAGGGTTCAATAGCAATATCAGACCACGCCCCACTGTGGATCGATCTTCAAACCCCCGGCAAAGGGAGAGGCCTTTGGAGATGGAAACTGCCCCCTGACATATTAACAGATCCGGTTCAGGGGGAGGAACTAAGAGATAAAATAAAGAATACTTTGAACACAATGACAATGGAGAGGTCCCACTGGGAACAGTATGGGAAGCCTTTAAGGCGGTCACTAGGGGCCATATAATAGCGCTAAAGGTGGCCAAAGACAAACAGCACCAGGAATGGGAAAGATCACTCGAGAAGAAACTGGCTGAAATCCAAGGGGAACTTATAATCCATCCCACAAAAAGCCTCAAGAAAGCAATGAAGCATGTGCAGGGTCAAATAGAAATGCTCTGCAATAAAAAAGCAGAGAAATCACTCCTCTACCTGAAACAGCGATACTACATCAAGGCCAATAAGGCAGATAGATATCTGGCGAGATCACTCAGAGATAAACAGAAAGCAACGACAATACTGAACATTAAGGATGCACAAGGGGACCCACACACAAACACTAAGGATATTGGGGACACCTTTAAAACCTTCTATCAAAACCTATATGAAACAGAGAACCCAGATGAAACGAAACAAGACAGCTTCCTGCGATCCATTCCAATACCGACCATAACAGACAAGGACAAGCAAGCTTTGGAAAAAGAGATCTCTGAAGAGGAGGTTAGGAGGGCAATCAAAAGTCTTCCTAGCTCAAAGGCCCCAGGACCGGACGGCTATACGGCATCGTTCTGTAAGAAATATGCAGATATATTGACACCGATCCTAACCAGACTTCTAAACACTTTCAAGGTTAGTGGAAATGTGACACCATCCATGAATGAGGCGAAGGTCCTCGTGTTCCACAAGGCAGGCAAAGACCCGTCCCTTCCGGGCTCATATCGCCCGATAGCTTTAATAAATCTGGACGCTAAAATATACACGAAAGTGCTAGCGGCCAGACTGTCACCCCTCCTTTCGACCTTAATTGACACAGACCAATCAGGCTTTATCCCGGGTAGACAAACTCAGGACAATCTAAGAAGAGTAACCCACCTGATAGAAAAAATTGGCATTACCCATAAATCAGCAGCACTCCTCTCCTTAGACGCCGGAAAGGCATTTGACCGAGTGGAATGGTCCATCCTCTTTAAGACACTGGACCATATGGGATTCGGGGAGCAGTTCATAAGGATGGTAAAAGCTAACTACAATTCCCCTGTGATAAGAATAGCTGTAAATGGAGAAGTCACGGACAGGGTGGAGATTAGAAGGGGCACGAAGCAGGGCTGCCCCCTCTCACCATTATTATACGCTATATTCCTGGAGCCCCTTCTAATTAAAATGAGGGACTCACAAGGGGTGAGGGGGATAGAGATGGCGGGCAGGCAGCACAAAGTCATGGCTTATGCGGACGACATGCTGCTGGCCTTGGAGGTCCCAGAGCATTCCATGAAAAGCGTCATAGAAATACTGGAGGAATTTGGGCGGATCTCGGGCCTAAAGATCAACAGGGGGAAATCAGAAGTCATGCTTCTAGCAGGGAGCAAAGAAGCACTAAAAACTGAGGCGGGTAAGCTAAACTTGAAATTAGTAGAGGGAGGCATAAAGTACCTAGGGGTGACACTCACGCAAAGGGTAGACATGATCTATCAGAGTAATTACTCTCACCTTTTGAGCAGAATCAGGAGGGACCTGGAGAGGTGGAGTCCCCTAAGGATCTCATGGTGGGGGAGAATACAATCCATAAAAATGAATATACTACCAAGGGTGCTCTACTATTTCCAGGCCCTGCCGGTGTTGGTCCCTGACTCGTTCTTCAGAGCACTGTCAAGGGCCGTCTCACAGTTTGTGTGGAACAGGAGGCCTCCGAGGTTAGCAAGAGCCATCCTCACGGCACCAATAAAGGCTGGTGGAATGTCCCTACCCCACTTCAAGAAATACTTTCAGGCAGCCCAATTATGGGTTTTGAAGGAATGGCTGGGGGAGAACCAACAGACAATCTGGGCGACACAGGATAGGGCGGTCGCCAGAGCCCCCCTGGAGGATCTGCTGTGGAAGCAAACACAACACAGACATGGGAATCTTAGAATCAGTGAAATCTTAAAAACCACCTTGAGAGCCTGGGACGACCAAACCAGGAGAGGAACCATGACCACCGCACTGGGTCCCTTCACTCCAATCTGCAGGAATCCACAATTCCCCCCAGGACAAGAACCAAGCGGATTCGAGAGGTGGGAGGCAGCAGGGTGCAGAAAGATCGGAGAAATGTTTATAGACAAAGAAATTAGATCCTTCACAGAATGCAAATCTATGTGGAAACTAAATGAAGCAGATAGATTCAAATATGAACAATTAAAACACTGGCTGAGCACACTGGAGGTCTTCCAGGCGGCCACGAGGGACCTCACACCATTTGAGACGTATATAGTAACCAATCCAGGGGACAAAAAACTAGTATCCACATTATATAAATACATTAACACACCAGAGGAAGAAGTAAAATGGACATACATGAGGAGGTGGGAGGCCACACTGGGGGAAGAAGTGACCAGACAGCAATGGGAGGAATTGTGGGCAGGCATCCCCAAACTCACCAGGGCCGTCCAAACCAGGGAAATGTGGTGGAAAATAGTCACCCAATGGCACTATACCCCAGTGAGACTAAAGTCAATGTACGCGGACACCTCGGATGGCTGTTGGAGGGGGTGCTCGGAGGTGGGCACCTGGAAGCATATATGGTGGGAATGCCAGGGAGTAAAAGGCTTCTGGAGTGAAGTACAAAAAGAAATTGTTAATGTAATCCCAGTGGCTGCCCAGATGGGAGAGATGGTGTGGCTATGCGGATTTAAAGACTCACAGGCCAAGAAACTAACTATACCCCAATGGAGAAGCTTTATGGGACTGGTGATCGCAGCCTGGGCAACCATAGCGCAAAATTGGAAGAAAAGAGACCCGCCACTGGCTTTCACCTGGCTGCAAAAAGTCTGGTCCCATATGACTATGGAAAAGATCACGAATCACCTACAGGACCAGAACAACACCTTCACGAGGGAGTGGGGACCGGTCCTGGAATACCTGAACTCTGACTACATGGCACAATGGTGCCCACATAACATCAGAATCTCGGACATATACAGCATGTAAAGTTCCCGGAAGAAAGACACAAGAGATCGGAACTTCTTCCGTAGGGAGGGGGGAGGAGGGAGGGGGGGAGAAAGTTGGGGAAGTCACTGATGTTTGTTATTCGTCATAATTGTGAAAATGAATAAAAACATGTTTAAAAAAAAAAGAAAACTACTTGTAATACGTGTATCCTTTCCATAAAACTACTTCTACTAAAGAAACCTGTGAAATTGTGAAATTATTGTAAGAAACGCATGTTTACATGACACCAGCAATGAAGGACCCACACCCCTGCAGGGGTGTGCAAATGATAAAAAGCATTCCGGGGGATTATTCTCTATATGTATCATTGAAAACCGTACACCCCGCGGTCCCGTGCCATAACTGAACTAATGCTGCTAGAGTGAAGGGGAGGACGAATGCAACTATACATAAGGCTCGCGTGAAAAGACGCGGGCAAATGCGCCAGTCCTGTGTACATATCTTCAGCCCTTATATGCCATTACCACCGCGTACAATGGCGGGTCTCGTTCTCTATGCTCCACCAACCACACTACTACCTCACGTAATGCAAATATATATGCATATTACTAAATGCTGTAGTTGTTAAAACATAATGTACTAGTAAGGTGCTCAGACTGGCTATATTTGAGAGACATGTAGTGAGTTGAAATGTATGTTTTCAAACGATCCAAATGAGTATTATAAGAATGTTCAGATGTTTATGATGTTCTCATCAAAAGTCGGCAACACACGAGAAAAATACCTTTGTGAATATGTGCAAGGCCATTTCCCCCCCCCACCCTGCAAAGCCTGCCAAATAAGAGAGCTAAGGCCTGCGCCACGCTGCTCCACCTCCCCCAACTAGGCTGGAGCCGCTTCAAAGATTTGTAGTCCCCGCTGCAGCACCCAAGGCCACGGCATGCCACCTGCATTATTTACAGCCCAGCAGTAAACCTCCGCTTGAACACACAAATCCAACGGCTCCCCCTCGTAAACCCCACAACCCCCCGGATCACCTCAGACTTATGACCCGGTGCAACGAAGACACCTAATACTGTGGCAATACACAACAGCCCATTCATAATAACTTCTAACGAGACAGAAAGACATGTACCGCCTGTCCTATGCCCGGAGACTTAGCCCCACGACCTATGGTACCGGTCAAACAGGACACTGGTAAACATGCACGGATAAATCACCATCAAACCCCTCACAAGGTGCATTCCTCCTGTGTTGCATTAACCTGTAGAATAACCTATTGATAGATTTACTAAAGAAGATAACATTGCAATGACTGAATGACTGCGGTGTGCATGGCATAGGGCAAATAAGTCAGGAAAAGACATTCCTCTCTAACACTGGCCAAAATGGCACAACACCACCGCCCGGATGAACTCAGCTGACCTGCCAGGCCCAGCCCAACCCACGAGGCTGACCAGTGACGTCCTCCAGCCAAGGCCAACCACATCGCAGCAGCACCTATAGCTAGTCATCGCCACCCAATCCCATTGAACTTGTGCCCCTTATAGTATGTAGGTACTGATGACGTTTTTTGTAAATATATACACCTGTCTTTGCTATTGTCAGACAGAGCGCTCTCGGAGTTTGCAGAGTTCTTTGCATGCCCTATTCTGATTGATAAACTCCCATTTAAGCTCACCCGCACTCTGTCTTGGCTTTATTCCCGACTTGGGAGAGTCCGTCATTGTCTCTCATTGCGGGGAGGATCGTGCTGGCTGGGGACGCTTGCCTTCAGTGGTGACCCCGAAAGCGTGATTATTATTATTATTATTTTTTCCTGACCTAACATTACCGTCCCCTTTTGGCACGAGAATCTCCGGTCGAAAAGGGATACGCACAGTGCGCCGGCTCCGGGAGGCTGCCCGCCAACGGCGACCGGTACACTAAGAAGTGCACGCTCAATAGAGAGAGGGTACGGGATCCCGGTTGAAAAATCCCCTTTGAGTACCGCTCGCCGGAGCCGGGGCTGACTGTTGAGCGGACGGCAGCACTGCCTGGACGGACCCAGTTTCGGAGACTATCGGTTCAAGACGGGCACGTGAGTATTGAGTGCGAGCGATCGTAAAGGGAGTGGAGGAAGAAATTTAGGACAGAAAACGAAGAGGGGTAGAAAAGGGGGGTACGCAGATCTACTAAGGATCATCCTAAACTTTCTTTGCTTTTTTTTTGCATATGGCCATTAGGATTAAGAGGTGAATAAGAGATAAAAGTGACAGGAACCTTGCTCCGAAAGGGGGTGGAAGGCGGCGCCGCATAGTGCTATCTTGACTAGTACTGGGAATTATGAAGAAGTGGATAATAAGATAAAAGTGTCTGGCAAAGGGGGACACGGATAATATATTAGTGACTGCTATTTCTTCTTTCAATTCTTTTCTTTAGGGTTGGGGGGAAAATAAAAGTGAGATCAGTACAAAACATTAGGGAGAAAATAAAAGAGTCCTACTAGAAGAGGGAAGAGCAGACCAATATATATATATATATATATATATATGCGCATCCATATATCTGAATAAGACGGACAGGGACAGCCGGCTAGGGAGGAAAGGGAGGGCAGCGTGAATTGTGAATAGAGTGTTACAGAGAGGTGTGTGCACCTCGTATGCGTCAGAAGACAATTTGGTGCTGTGGGTGTGTAAAATGGTTATAAATGTATAGTAATTGAATGGTCATGGTAAGTGTGGCCAGATAAAGCTTCTCGAAGACAAAATTGACAAGGTGAAGTGAGTGTGTACCTTTTTGATTTCTGGGTTAATATTGTCAAAATCACTGATGGTTTGCTCTTGTATGTGCCCCCCCCAAAAGAGAATAGAATAGAGACTGTGTACAGCCAGTTTTGTATTGTGCAGGCAGGGGGAAGAGCACAAAGGAGCCCATTATTGAATGTGAAGTAGAAGACGAAACCCATATTGGTAATAGGTTTACATCGTAATTGTGGACACACAGAGACACACAAGTACTAGGAAAACACAAAGATGGGGGCCGAAACACCCTTATCACATATTTGTAAGAACCTACCAGGGTACGCGGAGCAAATTAAGAAATATCATGACCAATGGATAACAGAGCTGAAGGGAGAGGGGTTACCCCAGATATGGCCCGAGGGGGGGTCATTTGACAAAAGTGTTCTGGATATGGTGGCCACATGCATTTGTTTGAAATACAAGGGGAAGCAGTTGCACAATAGGAGGGAAATATTAGATCTCTGGAGGTTATTTGAAGAGATACCACCGCCTAAAGCACCAGCATTAAATCCTGACCTACCATCCGCCACTGACAATCCACTGATGATACAGAAAGATGCTAAAGAATCCTCAAATGTAGAGCCACAAATAGAGGTAATAAGCTTGTACCCGATATTAAACAAGCCTGTGCCTGCAGAGGGGTACAGTGACCCCACTTATGTCCCTCCCCTGACAACTACTACACCCCACCGGCCAACGCCACCCCCGCCATATGAAAGTACAAGGGAGCGAGCCCAGGCATGTACACAAAGGGTGGACATAGAAAAGCTAACAGATGATTTACAATCAAGACTCTCAATAGCGAAAGATGAGCTCGCAAGGATAAAAGACATATGTGAACAAACAGCACTTAATGCAGCAAGATCAGGGCGCACGTCTAGAGCGCCGAGTGAGAATAGAACACTTGAAGACGGGTGGAAAAAAGGTGAGATACTGTTCAGAATTGAGGAAGAACCGACACGAATAATCGAAGTAGGGACACGAGAGGGAGGTATTGATAATGAAGAAAGGCCTATAGGGGACAGAGAGGAACTACTATGTGATATAAGGGATGATTTAGAAGAAAGCGACAGGTTGAGCATGGCAATGGGAGGGGGAAGTGAAGGGGTGGATGGTACATGTTCAATGAGAACACTGGATGATGAGTGGACGGGGCGATTAAGGAACAGGGTGGGGAAAATGGCATCACTGGGAACATCAGCAGCCAAAACGGGTGTAGATGCAACGACAAAAGGAAGGCTACAGCTCCCATTGATACATGGGGAGGAGGGAGGCCGAATTATATCCCATGGGCTCAGATGGATAAAGCCAATTTATTAAAGCTATTGCCCCCGTTATCGGGAGGGGCAAGTAAGTGGATATACGCCTTTGAGAAACACACTGCCGGGGTACCCCTAGCAATAGGAGACGTGAAGAGCTTGCTTATATCAGCAGTGGGGGACCAGGCTGATAGAGTATGGGTCAAGGCCGGTTTCCCGGGAGTAACATTAGACTGCGACCGCCATGACAGGGCCTCCTTTAACACAGTGCGTGCAAGGGTGTGGGATGCCTTGCGAGAAACATTTCCAGATACGCCAGACTTACAGTCAGTAATGCAGTGTACAATGAATGACGGGGAGGAGGCTATGGATTACATTTTTCGGGTCAAAGAGATGTGGAGAGCAGAAACGGGCACGCCCTGGTATCAATCGACATCTTTATTTTACTTCATTATAAAAAGAGGGCTCCCAAAGGAAGTGCAAAAGGCGCTGGACAAGATAGCAGGTATTGAAGCGAAGGGATGGCCTGAGATTCAGAGCATAATAGTACACCATTGTAAGCGAATAAAGGAAAGGGAGAAGGAGGTGGCGCAGAAGAGATTGGCAGACGAAGCAAAACTAGTGCAGACAAAGTTGGTGAAGGTCGCAGCGGCTGTAGCCGCACTCCCCCACAGCAGGGAGGGAGATGAGGAGGAGGAGGAGGGGCTGGTAGCAATACAAGGCAGGATGGCAACTAATTGGGCTGGAGCAGGACAGCGGCAGTGGAACGAGCAGGAACAAGACGGAGGTCCGCAGTGGCAAGAGTGGACCCCTCAAGGGGGACGAGGTGGGTACAGGGGCCGAAGAAGAGGTGGACCGGGCTACGGGGGAATGGGAGGAAATGGATGGCAGGGCCCTAGAGGTGCACAAGGGAGTTGCTGGAACTGCGGAAGATGGGGGCATTACTCTAGGGAGTGCAGATCCAGACCCAACAACGGGTTCCAAGAGGTAGAACAGTATGGCCATCCCCACCCGGGGAGCCCATATGGTCTTCCAATGGGACAACAGCAACCGAGAAACCCAGGCCAAGGTAATAACGAGCAACAACAGGGGCACCAGTATAGAACACAGAACCACCCACAAAACAATGACAATATGCAGTACACGCCAGGCAACCCTTTTGCGACAACAGCAAACGGGGCCCCCGCGCCAGCACCTTACAACGGCGTGTCAGTAGTTTCAGGAAGTGTCTTTAATGGAGGTGGGGGCGATGAGACACCCAGCTTAGGACAGCCCACAGAGAACACTTGCGTGTCCAGTTCTATCTACCACCTACGATGCAGCTGAGGAACCATTGGTAGGGGCGCAGATAGGAGACAAGCAGTTCATATTCATGGTGGATTCGGGAGCGGAGAAATCATGTATCAGGTAGGGCCGGTTCCCGTTATCTAACCGGAAGTTAGAGACGCAGGGGTTCTCTGGGGCTGTAATTGAAGTTCCTTACACAGAAGCATTGGACGTAACAGTGGGGGGTAAGACTGTAAAGACACCCTTACTATATTATGAACACTCACCAATAAATTTATTAGGGAGGGATCTCCTGAGTAAACTCAACATGACCATATCATTCACTGAGAGAGGTATAGTGTGTTCAACACCCGGAATATGCCCATTGCGTGCAATGTTGGTAGTACAAGCCCACACGACCACACAAGAAGTACGAGGTTTGCCGGAAAACGAGGAAATGTTTATTGAAGGGCTAAAGACATTGGCCCTCATAATTCCAGAGCTGAGGAAGATGGATTTGAGGATTCCAGCAGAGTTCCTCTTCCGCCCCATAGTGTGCCCCAACACAGCACCAGGGTCAGTGGTATCATTAGGCTTGCACGCTGTACAGGTATCAGCGAAAAGGATTGCGGTGATTGGAGTAGATATGGAAGGATGTGAGTGGCGTACAGTACTGTGCACGAATGCCAACATCGCCCTAAGAGACTTAACAGATGAGGATCTCTTTTCGGATGCAGAGGGGGATGGTGAAATTGTAATGGAAATAGCGATGCCCTGTGACATTTTGATTCAAGCTAGGGAAATCCCCGCTCAACTGATGGCAGTGGTAGGAGCACCGCCGTCATTCTTTGATGATGACATGAGACTCGTACCAAATAATTTGTGGACAACAGGCCCCCATGATGTAGGGCTGTTGCATGGAGTACAACCTGTGATAATAAAACTAAAGCAAGGAGCAATTCTACCCCGAGTGAAACAGTATCCACTGTCCCGTGAAGCTGAACAAGGGATAAAAGAGACAATAGATGCACTACTAGCACAAGGGATAATAGTGCCTTCAAACTCCCCATGTAACACATGTATCTATCCAATCAAAAAAGCAAAGGGAGGGTCTTGGAGGATGATACAGGATTTACGCCCCCTAAATGATGTAATTCAGAAAGAGTTCCCTTTGGTCCCGAACCCTGCATCAATATTATGCAGCATCCCAAAAACGGCATCACACTTCACAGTAGTCGACTTGAAAAATGCATTTTTCTCAATCCCCCTGGCTGAAGAGAGTAGATACCTGACAGCATTCACACTGGGGGGAAAGAGATATGAACACTGCAGATTACAGCAGGGATACTGTGAGAGCCCAAGCATATTCAACCGCATATTGCATGAAGACTTGGGAAACCTATCAGTTGAGAGTACGATCATTCAGTACGTAGACGATTTACTAGTGTGTGCACAAGACGAAGAAACATGTAGAAAGGATTCAACAACGCTCCTGACTCTATTGGCCAATAAGGGGTACAAGGTAGACAAGGAAAAGCTACAGTACTGCCTGACAGAGGTCTTATATTTGGGACAGCTGATATCAAAAGATGGAAAAAGAATAATCCCCGACAGGGTAGAAGCGATAAGATCAGTAGCAGAACCCACAACAGTGAAAAACATGCAGAAGTTCTTGGGAATGTGCAACTATTGCCGAGCATGGATATTAGACTATGCAGCATACATGAGACCCCTACTACAAGCACTCAAAGAAGCACAACAGGAAAATAAAAAAATAGAATGGTCAGAAGAAATGAGCGCGTCATTCAAATCATTAAAAGAGTTAATTTCAAGCGCTCCAGTGCTAGCAAATCCTGATTATGGACGCGAATTTTACTTATTCTCACACTGCAAGGGAACACTCATGACAGCTGTTCTGACACAAAAGACGTCCCTAGGACACAAGCCTTTGGCTTACTATAGTGGTACTTTAGATGCCGTGCTGCAAGGCCATTTCGCGTGCGAGCAATCACTCGCTGCAGCCGCGTTCGCGATTGAGAAAAGTGCCACAATAGTAATGGGATGCCCTGTGACATTGTTTGTGGGACATTCACTATTTGCAATACTTGAGAGTTCAAAAAGCACACTGACGACACAGCGGGCAACAGCCTATGAGATCATATTGTCTAGCGCCAATATCCATGTGGTGAGATGCAAGATAGTGAACCCCGCAACATTCATTACAGAAGCATGCACACTAGAGGACATGCAGGACCACTATTGTGCAACTTACACAGGAGAACGAGGGGAGGACACAGTGGTGTGTGAGAACGCTCTGAGCGAGGGGGAAGTGTACTTCGTGGATGGGTCTGCTTCGATTGATGTGGACACGGGAGAAAAACATGTTGGTATGGCAGTGGTGAGGTTAGAAGATGGTGAGTATGAAACACTAGTACAGTACCGCCTCCCATCACATTACTCCGCACAAGCAGCAGAACTGATTGCGCTCATAGAAGCACTACATGCAGCAAAGGGTTGTGCAGTGACGATATATACAGACTCAGCTTACATGACGGCGACAGTACATGGAGGTCTAGCAAGATGGGGGCAGAGGGGATTTCGACGGGCAGACGGAACACCAGTACAGCATGCAGAATTGTTGAAAGAGTTAATTGAGGCCCTACAAAACCCTACTGCGGTAGCAATAGTGAAGTGCCAAGCACATACATCCAACACAGACGTTGTGTCTTTGGGAAACGCGGCAGCGGACGCTGCCGCCAAGGAGGCTTCCTATTTTCAGAAATATGAAGCAGGTGAGTACATGCTGCAGCACAAGACAAACGAAGAGCTCCCAGAAGGGTACAACATGATGCCTATATCACAAATACTAGAATTACAGGAAGGAGCTAGTGCAGACGAAAAATTGATGTGGACAAAACGAGGGTGCAGCAAGTCGGCGACAGACTTACTGTGGCGGCAAAACAACTCAGGGAAAGTGGTAATGCCAATCAAGTTATTGGAAATTGCGTTTCAACAACTACACTTCCCTGCACACAATACCAAACAGCACATCGCAGCAGAAATACAGGAAGAATGGTTCGTGCCCTGTCTCCAGGAGCACGTATCTCGATTAGCGATGGAATGCACAACATGTCAGATATACAATTCAGGAATGACATTACGCACGCTCCGGGGAACAATTCCAAAACCCATTGGCCCATTCAGAGAGCTACATATTGATTACGCGGACCTGGGGGAAAGGTGTAATGGAGCATGGTACATGATCGTGGTTGTATGCCCATTCTCAAGGTGGGTAGAAGAAGGACCATGTGCACGACCTGATGCCAAAAGCGCTGCAAAGTTCCTAGTGAGGGAAGTGTTCCCGCGCTGGGGAATTTGTGACGGGATTCGCTCAGATAATGGCACTCACTTTGTAAATGAGCTTTTCAAGGAAGTTACTACATTATTGGGAATAAAACATAAATTGTGTTCGATTTATCATCCTCAAAGTAATGGCATAGTGGAAAAGATGAACGGACTGTTAAAAGGCAGGTTATCAAAACTATGCTTTTCATTGAAAAAGAATTGGATTTACTGTCTGCCCCTTGCGCTATTTGAGCTGAGAAATCAGCCAAGCAAAGACCACCATTTGTCCCCGCACGAGATCGTGACTGGGAGACGAATGTGCACAGCACACTCTCCACTGCGCGAACACTCAGATGCACACAGAAGCGCCGCGATATTGGGAGAAGAGTTCACAGACTATTTGAAGAAATTGATAAGGGCAGCGCGCGCAATATCAAAGCAGCTCTCTCCACCCTTCACGAGAGAAGAGGGAAACATAACAGGGTCTGTCACGGAGCCTGAGCAACAGCTACAGCTGATGCCGGGCGAATTTATTTATGTCAGGAGTTTTGTGCGTCGATGGAATGCACCACGGTTCCATGGCCCATACGAGGTAGTGTTCTGCACGCCCACGGCAGTAAAAGTAAAGGGCCTAAAATACTGGGTACACTTGACAGATGTACGAAAAGCATATAGTAATGTGCAAGAGGAGGTAGATGAGGAGGCACAGACAACAGCAAACGATGCAGCTAAGCAGAATGTCTGAATATGAACTTGTGTATGTGTGACAGTAACGGACCCGAATGGGAAAATGACTGATAAGTATACTTGTATTCTTTATAAGATGTTACTGAAAAAAAAAAAAAAGTTTTTTTCTTTTTATCTTGTGGACTTATATGTAATTAATGAAGTGATCAAATTATGACGTGTTTACACCCTTGTCTGTGAATACCCTTCCCTGCAACCCTACCCGCTTCCATTCCCCGTCAATATACAACTGGCACTGGTAGTGCCCACAAAATGTTTACATTCATGCACTTAATGCACTTTTATATCTCGAACAGGAACTACCATGGCATCTAACGGGCAGCCTGCAACGGATACATTTACTAGAGTTAGAGAGTGGTTAACTGAGAAATGCAGATATTCGTATGAATGTGGACTATCAGTGTGTATTACATTGTTTTTTACACTAATGTTTGGCCTGGTTACATACTGGTTAATAGCGTTCATCTCTATCGAGATAAACGAGGGGGGAGGGACTAACAGCACTACTGTAAATAATGCAACCACAAGTGTAAATACTAAGGAAGGGGACTTCTTGGTATGGGACGGGACGAAACTTGTATGGGGTTATTATACAACATCATCCAATGCTGTCATGATAAAAAACGAAGAGCTACAGGGTGAAATGCAAAATAACACAGTGTCCCCGCCAAAGATATCTAATTACAATGCTCACAGTCTAAACGACCGAAACCCCTCCGCCATATCCTGGTTGTATAACACCCCTACCAGCCAACCTGCCCCCATAGCTATAGACACATTGTCAAATAATAGAATGGAAGAAAATGGAAGAATGAAAGCAACACATGAAATATTATATGATGATTGGGTGAAGGGGGGCGGGAAGGGGAAAGGGGGGTGTACTGTGTCTATCACCCTTGAAGCCGGGAAGTACATTAGGAAAAGAAATAACAGAAGAAAAAGGGGAGCGGAAAGGAGGAAGTATGATGAGTACTATGGGTTAGGATTAGATAGAATGGAAGACCCACGACACCCCCACCAGACGAATAAATGGTATGCGGATATGAGTGCAACAGCTAAACAAACAACAAACGAGAGCTGCTATGTCTGCTCCCTCATTCCCCATGCTTCAGATATACCCAAAGTATTGCTACCCAAAGAGTTGCCAATTATAGATGCCCAATGTCTCCTTCATCTCACGTTATGCAGGATTAAGAACACCTTCCAGGCACATGGAGTTACTTTTAGAATGCTGCAGAACGAGAAAACTTGCTATCCAAAGACGGCAGGGGTGGTATGTCTGGAGGAACCATTTTTTTTAATACAAGGGACACTTTTTTCGGACAATAAGTGGAAGGATGAAGAAGTAATGTGTAAAGCTGAAGCACTGAGAGGTGTGGCACCAGAGAAATTGCAATAGATAGAAGAAACATGCACACCAGTATGGAAGGAACACATTTCAAAACTAACCTGGGTAACCGCCATTGAAAAACCCTTCAAACTGCAGAACGAAATAGACTATGAACTATGTTTTAAAGGAGAGGGGAAAACCTCCATGGGGACAAACAAGAACTGTAACAAGACCCTCACCATCCCAGATCTGAGAAAAGGGACAGCGGCCCTGATGGACACGTACTGGGTATGCGGCAACCAGGCATACCTGCACCTTCCCCCGTCATGGAGTGGCAGCTGCTCAATGGCCACACTGCACTCAGCCCTAATGGTAATACCAGAAAGCCACATCGATGGGAGCAAAAAGACACAGGAACGCATACAACAGAGTGCAGCCCAGCCGACTGCGGAGTCACAAATGTATGTCCTGTCTTCCGGGAGAGGTGCTGACCCGTAACAGACGAGCATCAAACTACATATCAAAGGCATCATCAGAACTGTTGGCTCAGATCCCAGACAGATATCGATTATTCAGCTCAGCAGAAACATTCTTTGCCTCACTCATCTCAAGTGTCCAAGCAAGGGCAAACGCAAAATGGCTCCAGATAACACGCTGGGAATTGATTCAGCTGGCAAATGACACTGAAGAAGGGTTCAACGTAATAAAAGTGGAACTAAGGGCTTTACGGCTGATGACAATGCAAAATAGGTATGTCCTGGACCTGTTGACGGCGATGGATGGAGGTGTTTGCCGAAAAATTGGAAGTGCCTGCTGCACTTTCGTACCTTCCGAAGACGCAGAAAACGGCTCCCTGTCCCATGTGATTGAAGCAGTACACAACCTAGGAGAAAAAATGAAAATGGAAGGTGGAGCAGAAGACAGTACGTGGTTCGATAACATCTTCTCCTGGGTCCCCTCATGGCTTGGAACGACTATGACATTTTTGATGCCAGCTGTGGTGTTCCTCCTTTTAATTTTTTGCATGTGCCAGGTGGGTCTTCGATGTTGTGCAAACGCAGTACCTAATGGTGCAATGATGATGGTGACAATGGGCAACACCCGTGGGACAATGCAAACTATGCAGGAAGTGCAGGTACAAACCGGAACTGATAATACACCAAGGTATCAACTAGTGCCTAGGTATCATGACAAGGATATCATAGACAAATTATGGCACACCACCATCAGAGAGCCCTGTATACTAGAATGGTATCAGGAGGTGTGGGTAGACTTGGAAGGAGAGAGCGGATGTATATACCTAACCTGTACCCCAGATGAATATGCTAGGAGGGGTGAGAGCTTAAGGGGGGTGTGCAGAGCCTGGATGCCCATAAAAGGCACACCAGCATGGGATGAGGCAATTATGGACGAAGAAGAGTGTAGGAGATTGAATGAGTTAAAGAATTCGTTACTTAAGTAACGAAAGGGGGGAAATGTAGGGGAGGAGTGGTCCAAAAGACCCCCCCTTGCCTACATCCCCTCCCCAGGTGAGGGCCATGGCTCATTGGGCGTCCCCTCAGACCACCCGGGCCCAGGTGGTGGAGGGTTCACCTGCTGAAGACATTGCCCACACGTATTGAATTTAGCTAGGCCCAGAAACCATTTTGTCTATCAAAGATAGTGTGAGCTCAGTGCACTGTAGCGCGGCCCCCACCCTCGGAGAGTTTCAATTATCCCTGTCGCCGCAGCACCCTGGCAGATCCACTGTGAGCCCGTTCCCACGAACAAGAAGGACATGAGCTAGCAAAAGATACTAACACTGTAACATTTCACCGTCCACAGTGTATCACTGCTCCCAGCATGACCCGGTCAGCGAGGCCTGGGTGATGGGGAGAACTGTAGAATGGTCATCCGATGAAAGCAGAAAAATACCCAAATACGAATGTCAAAAACTACTTGTAATACGTGTGTCCTTTCCATAAAACTACTTCTACTAAAGAAACCTGTAAAATTGTGTAATTATTGTAAGAAACGCATGTTTACATGACACCAGCAATGAAGGACCCACACCCCTGCAGGGGTGTGCAAATGATAAAAAGCATTCCGGGGGATTATTCTCTATGTATCATTGAAAACCGTACACCCCGCGGTCCCGCGCCATAACTGAACTAATGCTGCTAGAGTGCAGGGGAGGACGAATGCAACTATACATAAGGCTCGCGTGAAAAGACGCGGGCAAATGCGCCAGTCATGTGTACATATCTACAGCTCTTATATGCCATTACCACCGCGTACAGTGGCGGGTCTCGTTCTCTATGCTCCACCAACCACACTACTACCTCACGTAATGCAAATATATATGCATATTACTAAATGCTGTAGTTGTTAAAACATAATGTACTAGTAAGGTGCTCAGACTGGCTATATTCGAGAGACATGTAGTGAGTTGAAATGTACGTTTTCAAACGATCCAAATGAGTATTATAAGAATGTTCAAATGTTTATGATGTTCTCATCAAAAGTCGGCAACACACGAGAAAAATACCTTTGTGAATATGTGCAAGGCCATTTCCTCCCCCCCCCCACCACCCTGCAAAGCCTGCCAAATAAGAGAGCTAAGGCCTGCGCCACGCTGCTCCACCTCCCCCAACTAGGCTGGAGCCGCTTCAAAGATTTGTAGTCCCCGCTGCAGCACCCAAGGCCACGGCTTGCCACCTGCATTATTTACAGCCCAGCAGTAAACCTCCGCTTGAATACACAAATCCAACGGCGCCCCCTCGTAAACCCCACAACCCCTCGGATCACCTCAGACTTATGACCCGGTGCAACGAAGACACCTAATACTGTGGCAATACACAACAGCCCATTCATAATAACTTCTAACGAGACAGAAAGACATGTACCGCCCGTCCCATGCCCGGAGACTTAGCCCCACGACCTATGGTACCGGTCAAACAGGACACTGGTAACCATGCACGGATAAATCACCATCAAACCCCTCACAAGGTGCATTCCTCCTGTGTTGCATTAACCTGTAGAATAACCTATTGATAGATTTACTAAAGAAGATAACATTGCAATGACTGAATGACTGCGGTGTGCATGGCATAGGGCAACTAAGTCAGGAAAAGACATTAATCTCTGACACTGGCCACAATGGCACAACAACACCACCCGGATGAACTCAGCTGACCTGCCAGGCCCAGCCCAACCCACGAGGCTGACCAGTGACGTCCTCCAGCCAAGGCCAACCACATCGCAGCAGCACCTATAGCTAGTCATCGCCACCCAATCCCATTGAACTTGTGCCCCTTATAGTATGTAGGTACTGATGACATTTTTTGTAAATATATACGCATGTCTTTGCTATTGTCAGACAGAGCGCTCTCGGAGTTTGCAGAGTTCTTTGCATGCCCTATTCTGATTGATAAACTCCCATTTAAGCTCACCCGCACTCTGTCTTGGCTTTATTCCCGACTTGGAAGAGTCCGTCATTGTCTCTCATTGCGGGGAGGATCGTGCTGGCTGGGGACGCTTGCCTTCAAGAACCATGGCTGAATGTCCACTGAGATAGTTATGCTGACAGTTGAGCAAGAGGAGTAAGCCAAAGGCCTACATTACAATTGCGCAAACACAGCAGAATAAAAACATCTAGTGAATACATTTTCTTTTCTTCTTTTCTCTGTCTTTTAACATACATCCATTCAAGATGGAGTCCAGCTCAGCTGGGCCTTGTTCTTTTAGGACAAGCCCCCAAATACTAGCATTGCAATATATTTTGAATTCTAGTTGCCCTCCTTTGAGACTTCCTCAAAACACTGCACCTAACTCAAAAATGCTAAAATGACATTTGCAGGTAACAGAGGGAGTCCTAATTCTTTGGACACATTCATTAACATTAATATATGCTGTATCTTCACAGTATTATTGACTCTCTTACAGGTGTAGCAAAGTGCATATTTCACAAGCAAGAAAATGCAGTAAACCTCAACCAGAACTGCAAACAGAATCAGGATTCCTTGTATAACGGAAGTCCCCCCCCTGAGATTCAAGCAGCCACGTTGGCCAACTCCACATGGACCAACCAATACCTGTGTTATTTTCATTCAGTATGGCAAAATGCCTTTGAATATGTGACATAATGTTGGTCAAATAATAATTGTGACCAGGAACGAAGGTACAACTTTCAGAACCAATCCGGGGACACACTCCTCCCGGAAAGGCCAAGAGAATATCAACGGGACAAACCATTCTGCTGAACCATGGTGCATAAGGCTACTTGCTTATGGTTAATTAGGAACCAATTGTCAGCAGTGTCCTTGGCGACCTTATCTAGGAATTGGGGCAACCACCTGATCTTGTCTCAGTTTTGTTTGTTGCCTAATCTGGTTATTGGGTAACATCTTCAGTAAACATTCCAAACCCAGCTCCCTTCTTATGTTATGGGGTTGCGGGTAGCTGAATATAGAAACTAATAGCAAGCAAGATGGACCCCATAAAGGTGGAACGGGACAATTTAATTGGTAGCTAGTCATAAGAGGAATTCATCATAAAACGTAGGTACTGTGGTATGAGGCATTGCCTGATTGAGTGAAAGAAAATCCTTTTTAGCAGAAGACAACAGTACCCCTAACAGTGACATTCTTCTTGACTAACAAGGTATATCTGCATCTACTAAGACCAACTGATAGGTTTAAATAACAGAGGAGACCAAAAAAAGGAGAGGACAATCATATTGAAGCAGGTTTCTTGGTGACTTGAAAGGTAGATACATGTTTGGTGGACCAGTGAACCCAAATAAAGCCTCATGCCCAGTGCATGCCTTAGATCCCCCTGACTTATACAAAGCCTTAGATCTGTAAAAATATCTAACCAATCAAAGAGAACAGGTGACATGGGGTATTTTGAGTCCAAGGTATGATGCGCACGGAGCAAACAGTACGAAATGTTCTGGATGTAGGCATACTGCTAGGTCAAATGCAGGTTGTGCTCTCTATCTATGGGTGAACATCAATGTCAATACCATTATGGTGAATTGTGTTGAAAGAGTCTGCTGTTAGTAATGGAAGCTCGGTCAAATGCAGGTTGTGCTCTCTATCTATGGGTGAACATCAATGTCAGTGCTATTATGGTGAATGGTGTTGAAAGAGTCTGCTGTTAGTAATGGAAGCAGGTGTGACAAAATCCAGGTAATTCATCCCTTTTCCCAAAAAGGTGAGCAACCCCCTTTGGGATTTGCCAGGTGAGCCTGCTAAGCGAAACACTCCCTAGGAGAAAGAGAACACTGGATGCCACTGAGGAACACAAGGAATGCCTGTAAAAGTAGAAATGTCATCTATGCGATTGAGTGCCCATGTGAAATGCTGTATATTGGCAAAACCTCAACGGAGGTACACCTCAGAATCAATGAACACAGTTCCAAAATTAGAACAAGCAATCTCAGTGCGCCATTGGTTCTCCATTATGTGGAGATAGGCCACACTGTAGATAAGTCAAGCTAAATTGATTTTCTCTCTTTATTTACTAAAAAAAAGAAATGTGCTGAGGGCGCAATCTAATAGGTTTCCGTCTTTCTAAAGGACCACATATTGACGTTTGCATACAGTCTGATCAGCCTCAGACTAGGAAACCACAGTGCAGCCCAGCAAATTTTAAAAAATGTAAAAAATCAATACTTACAATAACAACAAAAGGCTTGCCAAAGAGTTGTGTAAGGCTGGAAAAAGGCCTTTTTTGACCTTTAAACTATAATAGTTATTGAGAAGCAACTTCGGCAGAACCAAACAAATAAAACTTATAAACTACAGAGTAACCAAAAAGGAAATTCATAGTTGAAATGGCATCAACCTATGAACAAAGAGAACTAGAGGCTGAAAAACTCTTCACAGAACAACACAATCCAAACCAGGAAAACAATGATTGGGATACATAATAACTAAGATCATTGTTCAACAGACAAGAACAACTACAAAAGAAAGAACTTTTGCGATGGTGGGAGGTGAAAACAATGGAATAATACCTTAAAGTTAATTGAATACTGAGAGACCTACATATCTGCATCTTCCCTTCCTTCGATGAGGAAGACATAGAAGGATTTCAAGAATGGGAAGAACTGTTGACCTATACTTCAAAAGAAATAATGAGACTAATTAATAATGCTAAAAAAGCTCATGATAAGCTAACCAAAGAAATAGATACAACTAAAGAAGAAATAGAACTAAATGCACCAGAAGCAACATTCAAAAACTATCAAATACTTGACGACTAAATACAGTGGTATACCAAAGAATTTTTTATTTTTTTTTAAAGTTCAAAAGAGACGAAATGGACGACAAGTTCAAAAGGGTATACACTTTTCAAAAACCTACAGGACAAAGAAAATACACACCGAAGCAGAGTACAAAGCCTAAACCACAAAAGCTATCACCGACCACCCCACCATCCTCAGAAATTGAATCCTCAAGTGATTTAGAAACGGAACAACCAACCCCTCCGTTAACAGCAACAGCAGTTAGCACAGGACCAACATCCTCAGCTTTTTTGGAGGAGTATATCAAATACAAAAATATGAAGACCACCCAATTTTACTCCAGAAACCAACAAACTCAAGGTACAATGAACCAACCAGGACAAGGACAAGGAGGGGCAGGAGCACCAATACAAATAACAGCATCAATAAGCGAAGGAGTCAAAACAATATCCAAAAATCAAAAAACACACAAGAAAACAGAGTGGTAAACTTATCAAAACTAGAGCCGTCATTGGAACTAATAGGAATATTCAACAAAGGCTTGACTTTCTGTCCCTCAACCAACTCAAACTACTTTTCCTTAAATATGGATTTATACAGATTTTGTAGAAGGCTAAAACTTAAAAAAAAAAACACTTTGCACAAACTGAGGCAACAAGGAAACAACAAAATACTGAAATTCCATCAGAACTAACAATCTCAAACATGGAAAATACGGGCAAACTATTAAATCTAGCAGAAGAGGAAGATATCTACACATTGGAAAAAATTACGGAAGAAATGGATATCGAAATAGATTTAAGTGAGGAAACCAAACTAAGGCCAACATCAACATTTATACCGGCCTTAGCACAAGAAAATGTTATAGACCTATTTCACAAAGCAACATTATGTGAATTGAGATCACAGTACTTTTCAGGCAGACTATCCAACAGGAAGCATAATCTGAAATGGCAAGAAAAAATTGCAATAGACCAACTAAGAAAAAACTCAGAAATAACTATCAAACAAGCAGACAAAGGAGGTAACATCATTGTGATGAACACAAAAGATTACATCGCAGCAGCAGAGGAACACTTGAATCAGGAATCATGTTATGAAAAACTACAGACAAATCCGATAGCAGAACTTGTTTCGGAGTGGACATCAGTGCTATCAAATTGGACAGAACAAGGTTTACTGACAGACATGGAAAAAGACTTTCTTACCAACCATTTCCCTATCTTGGGTACCATACATTTCATCCCGGAAATACATAAACCATATCAAACATTTCCTTCCTTCAGGCCTATTACCAATAGCATAGGCTCCATCACTGAGCCAATATCAAAATACATTGATACACACTTGCAACCTTTAGTACTTGGTCTAAACTCCTTCATAAGAGATACTAAACATGTTATCCAGCAAATTGAAGAAATAAATTGGGAACACAATTTTGTATTGTCACACTGGGCGTCTCCTCTCTCTATATGTGTATACCCCACGAAAACAATTTAGAGACAACCAATTACTTTTTAAAAACGAGATCGGTCTCATACTTTAGACAAAATGAGATGCTTTTGGAAATGCTCAATTTCACATTAAACAACAACGTTTTCCTGTTCAACAATCAAGTCTATAGATAGAAATAGGGGACAGCCATGGGAGCAAAATTTGCACCAACTTATGCCAACCTATATGTTGGACACTTTGAATTAGAACACGCCTGGACACATGAAGCCTTTACCAAATTCAACAATATCATATTGGGGCTGGTATATCGATGATATACTTCTGATCTGTAATGGAGATTCAGAAGCTCTAAACAAATATGTTAATCGCCTTAACACCAACCAATACAATCTGAAATGTACAATCAACCAACGTCCCAATTCAATATAATTTCTAGACTTGGAAATATATATAAAAAATGGAAGAATACTGACCACATTATACGTCAAACCAACTGCTGGAAACATAATCTTACATGCAGAAAGCCGTCACTCACACCATGTAATAAGGAACATACCCTATGGCGAAATGTATGCTCAGAACCACAAGAATATGAGAAACATGCAAAAAGGGCAATGGATACATTTAAAGAAAGAGGGTACAGGAACAAACACCTGAAAAAGATTTATGACAAAACAAAAATAAAACCAAGAACAGAACTACTAATAAACAAACATGTCAGGAATGATGACAATCAACAGCAAAAACTCAGATTCATCACTTCATACAGTTCGAATACAAAACAAATCCAAAGTATTCTAAAGAAAAATAGGCACATCCTAAAAATGGATGAAGCTATTGAAAGATATATTGAAGATGAAGTCCATATCACTTTAAAAAAAGCAAAAAAGCCCAAAGGACATATTGAGTCACTCGCACTTCACATTAAAAAGACAAAATGAAGGACTACCACAACTATGGGATAGAATACCCTTCAAGGGAAACTACAAATGTGGGACATGCATTAGCTGCCCACACTCTGAAAATAGGAAACAAAGCATTACCCTGCCAAATGGAAAACAACATAAAATTGAGGACTTCATAAACTGCAACACCAAAACAGTGGTCTATGCTATCATATGCATTTGTAACAAAAGGTATGTAGGAAGTACAATGAGGAAACTCAAAACAAGAATGCAAGAACATTTCAGAGCAATTAACAGAAATGACATAAAATACCCATTAGGATTGCACCATCTGACAGAACACGCAAACCAATAAAAAAACAAAATGAAGTTCTTCGGAATAGAAATAAATAACCAAGCCACAGAGAGGTGGCAATCTGGGAAAAATTCTCAGATCGAGAGAAGCCTATTGGATTTGCACACTTGTCAGTTGCCATACGGGTTTGAACATGGATGCTGAACTAATCTATCTTCTTTAATGAAAGTATTTCAAATTATTCAGCCAGAGAGAAATTATCAATACCAGAGAAAAAAAATTGTAAAATGTATTGAATGTTGGAAAATGTACATGTTTATATGTTCAGCAAAAAATGAAATGTAAAGATGTTATTTATATTTTGTTAGCACCTCTTACAAAAATCATTTGCCAAACCAATATGGAGTTCACAAAATCTTTAAATGAAAAAACAACAATGCATGATAACTCATAGTGAACAAATCAGTTCCCAATCCAAAATGGTGCACTCGCAAATAAAAACAGGTAAACAATGCAACCATGAAGTATATTTAAAAAAATAAGTTAGAAACACCAATATAACACGATTAAAATTACCCAAACTGTAACCTGTAGAAAATGATTTTATAAAAAACTAAAAATTTAAGAACTCTAAATGGCCCGATCCAAAATGGAGGACTAGCGGTCACGTGGTAATGAACATCAAGGGACTGCGACCGAAAATGAAACACAATACGGAAGAGAAATCACTAGTTCGTAGGTTATCAAGCCGCCTCTGATACCGCATCGGAAAGGATCGTTAAGAAAACGTGCAGGTAAGTGCAGCAAGTTATCCTTTTTCGCCCGTGTAAACTTATTAGCGTACAAGCTAATCTCAATAAATTACGCTACCTGTAGGAGGAATGAAGAGAACAGAGAACTTTTAAACTCAGTCTCTTCTGTTCTCCCTCCCCCAGTTTATCAACCTGGAAACAGAGAAAATGAGAGCAGGAAATGCATTCTCAGGCACTGAGGTAGGGATGGTAGGATATGACGCCTGCTTTGCTGGGGCCGTAGCCGCCTGCACCACCAAACTCTCCGGAGTGGGGTGCGTGGGCAAGTAGCAGGGGTCGCTACTGGCTGGGCGGTATTTTCGTGGCAAAGACTTGCCCACTGCCGGGAGACTCTCCGGAGCAGTCCAAGCCACTGCCACCGTCCTTTGTAGAGCCATATGGAACGGCAGTACCGGGTCAGTTGGTGGACCTTGGTCGAGGATATCCGTCAGGTCATCCTGCAGAAAATCCTCCAGTGGAGCAGACCACCCCAAGTACTCGGTGACCCTCAACAGAAGGCGCCGGTACGAGGACTCGGCATGGGTGCCAGGCTCAGGCCTACAGCACTTCACCTCCGGAGAGGTGTCCAGACCACTGGCATCGTGCAGCGACTGACGCAGGTCCTCAATCTGGCTTTGTCCCGAGATAATCTCATCTGGTACCGTATCAGGAACCATCCCATCTTCAGAACCCTCATCCACCTCAGAAATATAATCCAGATGGTGGAAAGTGGACACAAAATGGGGGACAAAGACATATTTGGCCTGGGCCAGAGCCTTTTTAGGGGGTTCCACCGTGCCACGGGGTACCTCCGACAAGACAGCCTCGAAAGGCATGAAGGGCATCGAGTGAATCGGCGTCGAGCGAGGCGCCGACAGTATCAATGGCTTCAACACAGGCCTCGAGGGTGGAGCCCCGAGCGTGTCCTTCGACAGCCTGGGCACCGATGGCGTCGACGAATTCCTCTGAGCCGAAGTCTCGAGTGAATCCCTTGACGACCTCAGCACCACAGGCATCGACGTCTTCTTTGAAGACGTCACAGGTGCACACGGTCTCAAGCGCGTCGAGGACCGGGACCTGGAACAGGCATGACTAGAACGATTCCGCTTGTCCGAGCGGGACCTTTTCCACGAATCGTGCCGACCACCCAAGCTCGAAGGCGTCCGAGCGGTGTCTCTAGTACGGTCACGCCCGACCCGACTCGGAGGCGCGGACGGACCGGTGCCCTGCGATTCAAGAATCGCCAACATTTTCTTACCGAAGGAAGCCCATTCGTCCGGAGTCGCATGCTTGGTGGGATAAGCAACCCGCTGACGGGCGGAGTCCTCGGACGAGGACGGAGAGGGCGACTGATGACGGTGCTTTCCTGAGTTCCTTGAAGAGGGAGAGGAGTGGTGGGACCCACTCTGGGACCGAGAACCCCTAGACGTACGACGACGATGCAGTGTCGCCCCTCAAATCTTCATTCGAAAGCCCAGTGGACCTCGACTTCCGGGGCTTGGACACCTTACCGACCGACAGCTTCTTCTTACGCTCCCGCAAGGCCTTGGACGTAAGCGACTGGCAGTCGACACAATCATCCGTGTCGTGGGCCTCCCCGAGGCACCAGAGGCAGGCAATGTGCGAGTCCGTCACCGACATCTTGGACCCGCAGTCCCCACACTTCTTGAAGCCCGGACGTGGGATGGAAGAAGAGGAAGCCATCCCAATAAACTTCACAAACGAACAGGTTCGAAGAACCGAAAGAACAGAAACTCCTAAGAGTCGAGGCGCGCCGAGATCTCCGAAGTGAACTCGTTCGCGGAAAAAACGGAACTGAGGCTACGGGCGTTGTGTCCCCTACTTATAACATCCGGTGACGTCAGCCATTGGAGGAGGTTCTCGAACACGGCGTATCGACGTCATCGACTCAGGACGCAGAAAGATTTTCCAAAGCAGCACAGCTGTGGTGATTACTGTCATAGATATGGAATACGTCGGAGGACCCAATCCCCTCGAAACCCCTCTTAGAAGATGGGGATAGTGAGGGTTTCTTTTTACTATCAAGGTTTATAGCAACCATCATGCCACCCTTGTGTCAGCTTCCTACTTCAACACCCAACCGCTGCCGTACCCGGACCACAGCACCAGAACAGACTAGCAGAGGAAAGGACCAGATGACCCGAGAAGAACAACTGGTTACCAACTGGTAACGTGCTTTCGACTGGATGTTCCTCCAACGCATTCCACATCTTTGACATGTAATGTCCACAGCTGAGCTGCTTCGGAAATTTTTCGGCAGAGGGCGTCCTGCGTCGATGGCATCGGGTTGATGTCCCTTGAAGGCCTCCGTCGAGGGTGACTTCATCGAATGTTATAAGTAGGACGCACGGCGCCCGTAGCTTTAGTTCATGTTTTTTCCCTCCACAACGTGTGCCATAACCGCACACCAAGCCTCCATGACTGCACATAGCCTTGTAGGAACGCAAGCTGCAATAGCATAGGACATTCTTCAGAGGGGCAGGCTGCAAGGGCGATGTGGAATACGATGGAGGAACATCCAGTCGAAAGAACGCTACCAGTTGGTAACTTGTTCTTTGAATGGATTGTGTCCTCCAACGTATTCCACATCTTTGACAGACTCCCAAAGCAGTATCAGTGAACGGTGGAGGGAGAAGAATTTTGATATACCCAATCAGATGGTAGAATAGAGCACTGCTTTACCAAAAGCCATATCTTGACCATGGAAAGTATCCAGGGAGTAATGCTTGACAAAGGTGTGGATGGAAGACCACGTTGCAGCATCACAAATGTTTTGAACAGGACCTCCCTGTTGTAGGGCTGTGGATGTAGCCACTGGTGGAATGAGCTTGCAAACCCTCAGGAGAGTCCTTGCCAGCTAATCTGTAGCATTCAGCAATGGGGAGGATAATCCACCTAGACAAGGTCTGTTTGGTAACAGCCTACCCGAATCAGTGTCCAGTGTACCCCACAAAAAGATGGCTGTTCACTTTGACCCTGGACATCCTAGAAATATAAAAGCTCAAAGCTCTCCTAGGGTCCAACCTATGAAGTCTCTCCTATTCCTTACCAGGATGAGGAGGAGGATAGAAAGCAGTAAGTAGCACCTTCTGGCTCAAATGAAACTCAGACACTACCTTAGAAACAAAGGACATACCCTCAGTACAACCCTATCCAGTAATGGGTGGCTTAAACGAAAGTGCCTGCAACTCGCGAGCAGATGTAACTGCAATCAAGAACACTGTCTTGAAGGTCAACAGTCTCAAAGGACAAGAGTGCAAAGGTTCAAACGGAGAATCCATCAAGAATTTCAAGACTAGATTCAGATCCCAAACCGGCACCTGAAAAGGGGACGGTGGGAACACATTTGTGAGCCCTTTTAGAAACTGGGTAATCAAAGGAATCTTAAAATAAGAACATTATTCAGACGAGTACTTGAAAGCCAGGTAACCTTTAATGGTACCCACTTGAAGACCCATGTGGGCCAAAAAAAGCAAGAAAGCAAGAACCATGGGAATGGAACACTGAAAATTGTTACCTCTGCACCAGTCGCAAAACTCACGCCAACGGTGCATGGATTTGGTTGCCGGACGCCTGGCCAAAAGCAACACCTCCATCATGTCATCCCAGAAGGCCCAATAGTTATATCTCAACCTTTCAGAAACCATGCGTGAAGGTTGAGAGTCTTGACCTCCGGAGGGAGAACCCGACCCCCTGCTCCCCGACAGAGAGAGAAAGAGACAGAGAATCCTCTCTGTGGGGAAGACGTCGTGGAGGACAGATGGACGTCTCAAGAAAGGTCTGGGTACCACACTCTCCTGGCCCAATCCGGAGCAATTAGAATCATGTGGGACCTGAATCTCTGCAACCTCCATAGAACCTGAGGAATGACGGGGACTGGAGGAAATGCGTACAGTAGTGGGAATGACCAATCCATGACGAACGGGTCCCCTAAAGCTCCTCTTGGAGGAAATTCGAGCGTTGGCATCGACAATGGCGCAGAGGGCTCCGAGGGCATGACCAAGGGCAAGGACCCAACAGCCGCACTCGATGGGAACGGCGCCAATGGTGTTGACACCTTTCTCAACACCTTCCCAAACTTCGACGGTTTTGTCAGGGACGAAGACCGCGCCCTGGATCTGGCAGGTCTCTGGCAATCTACCAGAGCCTTGTCCAAATGGGACCTCGACCGTTTCCGGTGTTTACCGCGCTGACTGCCGGGGGCCGAAGGCACACACACATCAGACCAAGAATGTACCCCGCCGGCTTCAACTGAAGGTGTGGACGGGACAGTGCACGGAGATAAAAACATCTCCAGCATCATTTCCTCCCTGAATGCTTGCAACGCCTCCGGAGTGGAAGATTTAGTGGGGCGAGCCACTTTCCTTGCAGAGCCATCACTGATCTATGGGGTTTGGATACCACACCTACCTGCAACTTCCCTTTACGCTCCCACAAGGCCTTGGCAGTCAACGACTGGCACTTCCAGCAGTCGCTTGTGTCGTGGCTCTCGCCCAGACACCACAAGCAGATACAGCGCGGGTCCATGATGGACATCTTGGACTTACAGTCCCTGCACTTTTTAAGGCACGACTCTGGGGTCGGAGGGGTAGAAGAAGACATTATCGAAGTAGATAACACGAGGCGCGTCGAGTTCTTGAAGGAAACACGTTTGCAGAAAAAAACAGAATGGAGGCTACGGGCGCTGTGCTTCCTACTTATAACATCCGATCACGTCACCCTCGGCGACGTGATCGGCGGAGGCCTTCGAGGGACATCGACCCGACGCCATCGACGCAGTTCGCCCTCTGCCGACATTATATGTCAAAGATGTGGAATACGTTGGAGGACACAGTCCATTCAAAACGTGCTTCCATCGCCTTCAGGAGTGTCCTCCTTCCCCAAAGAAGTCAACCAGAGACAAACAAGTATGCGGTTTACGCAAAGTAGAGGGAGGAGGGCTGTCGAGCTCTGAGGCACACTAGAAAGGGGTCAAGAGGATAAAAGGTCATGCAAAACCTCTGAGGGCCCATCTGGGACTTACGGAGAATAAGAGAAAACCCAAGAGGAGGTGACATTGAAAACCATAAACTGTTAAACGGCTACCTGAGACCAAAGAGTATTAGAAATACCCCGAGGGGTGAAACAGCAACACGTAAGCTCTGAAGGGCTATCAGAGAGTAAGAGAAACATCCTGAGAGGGTGAAAGAAGCCAATAACCTGCAAGGGGCTACAAGAGAAACACAGAGAGGGGGTGAACCTGAACCTAATAGTTTACAAGGAACTACCAGATACCACAGAGTAAGAGAAACACCACGAGGGGTTGAGCCCAAAACCAATAACCGGTGAGAGGCTACCCGAGACCAAAAAGCAAGACAGACACCCAGGCGGGGTGACCCTGAACCTAGTAACCTATAAGGGGTTACCAGATACCAAAGAGCAAGAGAAACAGGCTGTGGGGGTGCACCTTTCTACAATAATCTGTGCAGGGTCACCAGGAACCAGAGAGAAGGCAAAAACCTCAGAGGGGGTGAACCTGAATTGAAGGATTTGAAGAGTCAAAGTGTACACTTGATGAACAAACGTTTTATCATGAATTTCTATCGTGAAAAAGGCTTTGTTGGAAGGGGTCAGGAGTCCCCTTTTGTATAGAAAATCTAGGAGTTTTGATGTGGACTGTACAAACAGGCATAGGCCTGAAAATAAGGAGAGAACCCGAGAGACATTTGAATCTGGTTTTGGAACTGTACGAGCAGGCTAAGGCCTGAGAACCCAAGAAAACAACATTTGAGAGAGACATTTGGGCAAGGGGGTCAAGCATCAACCAGCATAAGCCAAGAGATGGGAGTAAGGACACTTGTCTAGGCTATGTTTTTTTATTTCCTTTGTTAGTGGTAGGGACAGCCAGAAAGGGTAGTAAAGGCTTGGACTGAGGAAAAGGTCAATTTATACAAGACGACCTGACAAGCCTCTTTTCATAATCCTCCAGATTAGGGAAACTGCACCTAAGAAGTAGGGCTAGGTGAGGCTATTTTCTTTAGTTTAATAAAATTGAGGTCCTTTGAAAATGTGGTGTCAGCTGGATAAAACCTCTGAGGGCCCCTGCGGGACTAGCAGAGACCAGAGAGCAACGGAAACAACCCAAAGGGGTTAAAAAGAAATCCATAAGCCGTGAGGGGCTACCAGACACCAAAGAGCAAGAAAAACACCCAAAAGGGCCAAACAGAAATTCACAAGCACGATCGGCTACCAAAGAACAAGAGAAACAATGAGAGGGGCTGAACCTGACCCCAGAAACCCACAAGGGCATACCTGAAATCTGAGAAGAAAAGAAAGAAAGGGGGTGAACCGGAATCCCAATTAACCACGAGGGGTTACCAGATACCAGAGAGTGAGAGAAACAATCCGAGGGGGTAAACCTGAGCACAATAACCTGTGTAGTGTCACCGGGAACCAGAGAGTAAGAGAAAACCGCAGAGGGGGTGAAAAGGAATTGAAGGATTTGCAAAGTTAAATTATACACTTGAGGAACATACTTGTTATCGTGAATAAGGCCTTGTTGGCAGGGGGCCAGAAACACCCCTTTTGTGTAGAAAATCAAGGGAGTTTTGTTGTGGGCTGTATGGACAGGCATACGACTAAACACAAGGAAAGACATCGAGAATGTACGAGCAGGCTGAAGGGTTCCATGTGTTAAAATCGCGGCAAATAGGCTGTGGTTTTGCCGTCGCAATCCATGTAAAGGATGCGGGTGACACCGCCGCAACCCCAAGACCCATTATACCATTTAAGAGGAGCGGGGGGACACCCCTGCAACCCATGCTCTCCTTAAATGGTATAATGGGGTACACCTTTACCGGGTCAAACCACAGCATTTTTGCCACAATTCTTTCTGAAGGCGACATTTTTGCCGCAATTTTATTACTGCATACCGGCTGAAGCCAGGGCAACCAAGAGATGCCAAGAAAGGGAAGTAAGAAAACTTCTCTAGGCTAAGTCTTTTTGTTCCCTTTGTTAGTGGTAGGGACCCTAAAATGTACACACTTTGAAAAATGACAAGTTGTCGATCTCCTGTCTCTGATCTAACACACAGGGCAAAAACATGAAAGAAAATCATGTCAGGAAAAATGTCAAAAATGTGGCTCTTCCCACAAGAGATTTAGAAACTTTTTCCCTCCTCTTGTTTATTGTGCCACACTTCTGTTTTGCACTTTACTGAACCTGTTGTATTTCACTAACCTGTATGTAACTATGCAACGTATCCTTATGTAAGAAATGTGCCCAGGTGCCTCAGGGCTTGGTGCGCTCTACATATAAAACAAATACAAATGTTGTATGATCAGTTCTGCTCAGTCTGTGTTCAGATGCACAAAAATATTCAGATGCAATTTGTTGACCAACACCAGTTCTTCACAAACGTCAATGAGTTGGCAGGCAGCATATATTCTTGCTATCATAACAATATCATGGCTATCTACTGTGGCAGCTCATAGAAGGATGTGGACATGGAAAAGACTGTTACTGTGAACTTTATTTAAAGTAAAATAAGCACTATGTTTCCCTATGACTATGGGTGTTCACTAGCTATTTTACTAAGGTGCTCGGTAGCCATTGTAAATGTCAAAGAATAACCCGTCTGACCCTATCACTAAGACCAGGAGAATTACTCCCTTCGCCTGTTTACTGTGTTCTTCACAGGGATTTGCTCTCTCTTGTAGGGTTCCAGGTCCCCTTGTATATTGTTCTCCTCTCGTATACTCTGAATGCTCCATTTCCAATTATCATTCACCCTTTCCCAGAGTGCTGTTTCACGTATGAGGTTCATCTTCTGTGAATGCTTCATGAAGCAAGACACACAAAAAATGCAAAGTTCCAACAGAATTGCATTATTTATTACATCAAATGTCAGGATGGATGAAGACCTAACTTGCCATATACTAAGGTAGGATTCCCTACCTTACAGAAACTAAGAAATGTCAGAGTCCGAAAGTTGAACTCAAAGGTCTGCCTGTGTCCAAAACCTATGCTTACCCATACAACTAAAGATAAACAATATGTAGGGATGTCAGCAATAACAGAAATGGTGATCGAAATACATTTCTGAGCTTCCAGCTCCCAGGTTACTTTTCAGCTCCCCTTCCCCAAGTTCAAGACAGTTACACAAATCCTTCAGGTGCCCTTCCCCAAGTTCAAGAAAGTCAATTTACACATATTCTCAATCTTTCAATGTTCAAAACAACTCCAGGTCAACTTTACACTCCTCCTGGATTGAATTAACAGTTCAATCAGATTACTTCTTCTTACTTCCCTTCAGCAATGTCTTTGACTCTCACAATTGAGGGTTCCCCTGTCTAGGCGCAGTTGTCAGACCACACGGTCCACCCATTACAGGTCGCGCAACCAGGAACCCTAGGCTTTCTAGCCCACACAGGTTCTTCTCTATCTGCCCGTGTGTGAATGTTCACACTCACTTGACTTCTCCTTGTTAGCCTCTTGTTAATGTTAAAGGATATTTGTACCGTGCGCTATCACTACCAGAGTGGTCCCCTGGCGCTCTGGCGGCTCTGAAAAGGGAAGGGGGTGAGTTATTGGGAATACACAGGAAAAGTACAAGAGAGCAGTGATATGCCATTGTCGACCTCAGCCCGGATTACACCCTTCGCTGGGCTTGGGGTGTTTTCAGGTCGGTAGCCTTTGTGTGCTGATGTGCGAGTCTGTGTGTGGTTTGTTTTGTTGTTGCGGTGTGGTGAAGTTTGAACGGTTTGTTGTGCTATAGGGTTGTGGTTGTGTTTGGTTAGAGATTGAGAGGTGTATGCAGGGGCATGAAATCGTTAGTGGGTTGGTTATTGCCATCGCTGTCTAGAAGTGACGTTTTAAAATGTCAACGTTCTTTCTAGATGTGGCACGTGAATAGCTCTGCATTTCTATCTAGATCCAGCGCCGGCCGACATTCACAATCCCTTCCATACGAGACGCCCACCAATATTCACAACTGTGTCCAAACTCGGCCCATGGCCACCTTTGAAACCTGTCTATATGTGAGGAAAGCAAGTGTTGGCGATTCCATCCAAGTCTGGCCTCAATAGCATTCCCCATGCAGTCTAGATGCGGCATCGGTCACCAACCGCTACTCTATCCAGATGTGGCAATGTTTAAGATTCACAATCCTATCCAGTTGTTCATGCAGGCTACCGTTCACAACCCCATCCAAGAGCGGCACATGTCAACACTCGTAATTGTGGCCAGGCGCGGCTCCTGCCATCATTCATAACTCTGTCCGCACCCAGCGCATGCCAAAGCCCACCGCTAACATTCATAATTCAACCAGGTATGACACTTGGTTCATGGAGTGGGTGAGATTGTTGGAAGGAGTTGGGCAGGGATGCTAATTCTGTCCTCAAGGGGTTGTTGCTTGTGTCCTATTCCACCTAGCTTCGTCTCTGTTGTTATTGTAGGGGTTGTCTTTAGTTGGTTCTGGGTGTTGTGTGTGTCATCCTAAATTCTGTCAATCTGTTCTTTGTGGTTCCTGTCCGATTGTTTAGATGTTTCAATTTGATTCTGTGGTGTTGAAGAGCCAGGTTTTTAGTAGTTTTCTGAATTGTAGGTGGTCTTTGTTGTTTCTCATTTCTTTCGGGATGTTCCAGGTTTTTGCGGCCAGGTGGGAGAAAGAGGAGCCCCCTTGCTTGATCTGAGGAGTCTCGTTGGCTTGTAGATTGTTATTTTCTTTTGTATGAATTTGGCTCTCTGTCCGCTGATTGCCCTGTGTGTTATGCACATTGTTTTGAAGGTGATGCGATGTTTGACTGGGAGCCAATGTAGTATTTTTAATGCTGGAGTGATGTGGTCTCTTCTGGATCGTTTAAGGAGGAGTCTGGCTGCTGCATTATGGATGTGTTGTAGTTTCTTCAGGAGGTATTCCGGCATTCCGAGGTAGAGGCTGTTTGCATAGTCGATTCTTGACATGATGAGGGTGACGATTGTGAGTGTTTTGTGGCTGAAGGAGAGGAAAGGTAAGATTCTTCTTGTTATGTGAAGGAGGAAGAAGCATTTCTTGATTATTGCATTTATTTGTGGTTCTAAGTTTAGGGTGTTGTCCAACAGGACTCCCAGATTTTTTACTACCTTAGATGGTGTGGGTGCGGATCCCATTTCTGTCGGCCAGGGAATCTAGGTATTGCTCTCTTGGTTTGTGGCTATAATCATGATTTCTGTCTTTGCTAAGTTGATTTTCCGGTTGTTGGCCTTCATCCAGTTAAAGACTTCTTTTAGACACTCAATTAGGGTTGAGTGATCGGCTTGAGTGTCTTCGATTTTGTACATGATTTGAGTGTCGTCTGCGTAGTTGTAGCATGTAATTTAGTATTATTTGAAGATTCTGATTAAAGAAGTCTGGTAGATGTTGAAGTACAGAGGCGATAGTGAGGATCCCTATGGTACTCCACAGTCGTTAAAAGTAGATTTGAAGGGTTTTATCGATATGGTTTCTGTTCGGTCGGCTAGGAATGATTTAATCCAGAGTAGTGCCATGTCCGTTAGACATATACCTTCCAATCTTTTGGCTAGGGTGTCATAGCTTACTGTGTCAAAGGCTGTGGAGAGGTCGAGCAGAATCAGAGCTGAGGTTGTGTTGGAGTCTGCGTTTGTTTTTAGGTTGTCCCAGATGGATAGTATTGCCGATTTTGTTCCTCTTGCGGGTGTGAAACCGACTTGTGCTTGGTCTAGCAGGTGGTGTTTTTCTGCATGGTCTTGTTTTAATTTGTATAAGTAAGTTTCCAGGAGTTTCGCCGGGTATGGAATGTTTGAGATCAGTCTGTATTTGGAGAGGTCTTCCACGTCCTCACTTGTTTTTTTTAAAAAGCGGTTTGATATATACTGATTTGAAGAATCGTGGTACAGCTCCTGTTGTGAGTGAAAAATGTAGGTTTCTGTAGTATTCTGACGGCGTTCCTTGTGCGAGGATCGATTTATAGATGTCAGGGGGGACAGGGTTCCATGGGTGATCGTGCTTTCTTGCTGTGTTTTACCAGCTTGATGAATGCCTCTGCTGATATTATTGGAAGGTTTTGGAGTTTGTGCTGTGGCTCTTCATTAGGTCCGGTTGGTAGAGTGTTATGGTTGGTCTGTTTTGTATGATTTGTCGGATGCCGTTGATTTTGTTCTTGAAATGGTCTGGCAAGTCGTTGCAAAGTTTATTTGAAGGGGTTGGAGTGTTGTCGCAACCAGGTGGGTTTCTCATTTCTTTTATGATGTTGAACATTCTTTGTGTGTGTTGGTGGCATTGATGATTCTGCCATCATAATGCCTTCTCTTCGCATTTTGAATTTCCTTCTTGTATTCATGGATTTGTTTCTGGAACAGTGTTTTCTTGTCTTGGTTGTATTCTTTCCACCATTCCAATTTCTTCATCTTGGTCTTTTTCATGGTGCTTAGTAGTTGGTTGAACCATTTTGCCATGGCTCTTTTTTTTTTTGAGGGGGTAAATGGTTTATCCGGGGAGATGCTTCCAATTGTATCAGCAATCCATTTGTGTAGTAGCTCCGCTTTCCCGTCTATGTCTGCCAGTTCCAGTTCTGTAGTTGAAGGTTTGTTTATCTCCAGTTGTTCCATTTGGTAGCTTGCTTCGACATTTTTCCAGGTTCTTTTTATGATGGTTGTGAGTTTGTGGGGGCTGGATGCGGACTTGAGTTGGTATTTTGCTCACAAATGGGATGAGATGGTCGCTCCACAGTACTTGTATCAGCGGTGCCGTGGTGATAAGTGTTTCCTTGGCGAAGATTGCATCAAGGGTGTGTCCTGCCGAGTGTGTTGAACCTTTGACCAACTGTTGTAATTTCATGGTTCTTACCTACACAATTAATGAGTTTTGAAAGTTTGCATGCATTTCTTTGAACCAAATGATGAAGTCCCCCAGGATTATCCGATGTTCGTGCTCGATGGCTATGTTGGTGATGGCTTCTATGAAGTTGTCGACAAAGGTTGCATCGTATGTCAGTGGTTGGTAAGCGAGAATGAATGTGATGTTTGTTTTTGGATTCGCTGATAGGTGTATGACCGTGGTTTCGCAGTTGATGATGTTAAGAGGTCTGGCTGCTTTTAATTTCAGGTGTCCTTAGAAAAAAAAAAAAGGAGGAGGCCTCGCAATAGCATTCAGTTTACTTTCAGGCATTTGAAGTTGGTGGGGAGGCAGCTTTGTAGTGTGATTTTGTAAATTTCATCCAGCCATGTTTCTGTGATGAATAGGATGTCAATGCAGTTGTCGCAGAGAAGGTCAAAGATCTCTGTTGAGTGTTTTGACATGGATCTTGCGTTTATTAGGTTGCAGTGGATTTTAACGGTGTAGTTTGGTTTGTTTTTTAATGTCGGCGTTGTCTTCTGACTGGTGTTGCGATTTCCTTCCAGGTTGATCTCTTGTTAAGGTGTTTGTATAGTTGTGCCTGTCGAAAGGTTCTTCTAGGTTCAGTCTTGGTACTTTTTTCATCAGGTTCCTCTCCTAAATTGTGTGCCTGTCGAGTGGAAGGTCCTCTTGTTTTGGTGATATACGGTGTTAGTGTGTCGATTATGTTCTTGTTATTTCTAGCGTTGTCCATTCTTCTGCGTGGTTGTGTTTGGTTGTCTGTTCTTGATTTGTATGTTGGATTGGCTCGTTCTGGCGACTGGTTATTTGCGAGGTATGGAGTTTGGTACAGGGATTTCCCTCTTTTCTCGGCGCTGATTCTGTTGTTGTTCTTGTCTGTGGGAGTGTATTCTGCAGCTGTGAGTCTTCGGTGGTTTTCAGTTGTGCTTGCTCTTTCTGCTTTGCCTTTCCTTTGGTTCAATTCATTTGCACGGCATTTTGAGGTCAAACATTTTTTGTTGGTATTTGTTGCTGTTCGTTGATGCTGAGTTGGTCTTTTTATGCTTTGGTCCGGTAGTCTTGTGGTATTGGACTGGGTGTGGAGATTGTCAGGTGCAAGTTTGGGCTCAGTCTGTTGGGTGGTCTTGTCAATTGATATTGCTGAGTGGTTCAGTTGCGGTCTCGAGTTAGGTAGGGAGATTTATTGGGATATATCGCTGGGATATTCCAGTGGCTGTCCCTAATGTGGGTCTCCCTGGAAGAGGCTTACTGTGGTAAACAAACGCTGTGGTGTGGGGAAAGGTATAGCTAATAACAGCATCATAACCAACAATACTAAAGACCACGCTCAAATACTATTACTGGGAGACTTTAACCTGGGCTTTAATGACAGCAACGACAAACATGCCCTATCTGTCGCCTCACTCCTGAATGACTACGCCCTATCTCAAAAAGTCTCCTCTCCTACTCATGCCAAAGGCAGAACCCTAGACTGGGTTGCTGATCGGAACTGTAACATCAGTATTACCAACATAATACCACAATCCTGGACTGACCACCACTTAATTGTATTCAATGCCTCACTAGACCTTATCCGGCCCAAACCTATACTCATGGCCCCGCCACTTCCCACCAGAAGTAAAAAAGACATCACATCAGAACAACTCCTACCCTACCTTCTCCCTACTCTTAATAACTTAGACAACATTACAGACCCTACGTCGCTTGTAGAAGCTTACAACAGCTCTATGTTCAAGGCACTTGACTCGATTGCCCCCACCAAGCTGCGCAAAAGCAAACAACTCTGTCACCTTAACAACTGGTTCACGCCACACCTGAAAGACCTTAGAATCCAAAAAAGAAAGCTGCAGTCTATCTGGCAACACTCACCCACCGAGGAGAACAAAACCAAATTAGCCACCCTTGCCAAACAGTATAAAAAGGAAATCATAAACACTAAAAGAAATACCTTCAATGACAGAATCTCTAAAGCCAAATCAGACACCAAGGAGCTATTTTCCATCCTCCGTGAAATGGAATCACCCATAACCCCACCTGACAACATTCACAAAAACAAGTCCTGGTGCACTAATATACAAAATGCCCTGGCGGATAAAATTAGCTCGCTCCAATCTAAAATTGCTAACAAAAAAGCCTCCTTGCTCCTGCCAACTGAACCCATATTGCAACCTCAGCTCCTCCCAAACCAATCTAACACCCCCCACCTATTTAGTTTCAGAAAGATATCCATATTGGAGACAGAAAAAATCATACTATCTCTAAAACCCTCCAACTGTAAAGGTGACAGCTGTCCGGCCCAAATTATAAAAGATGCAGCTCGAGACCTTGCACCCTTCATTTCAAAAATCATTAATGCATCCTTTAAGTCTAATCTAGTACCGAACAGCCTCAAACAATCCTGGGTGCTTCCCTTGCTAAAAAAACAAACACTTGACCCTGCTATACCAACTAACTACAGACCCATCACTACTGTCCCTTTCTTACTTAAAATCATAGACAGAGTAGCATACCTGCAAATCCAGGACTACTTAGAAACTAACAATTTACTAGGATCACGGCAATCTGGCTTCCGTCCCCTTCATGGCACTGAAACAGCCTTGATTGACCTCAAGACCCAAATTGACGAGTTGAAGGACAATGGTAAAACAGCGATGCTACTCCTCCTTGACCTATCCGCGGCCTTCGACTTGGTAGATCATGCAGTCTTATGCAATCACCTAAGCTCAGCCGCTCATTTCTCAAGTGATGCCATAACCTGGGTACAATCCTTCCTTGCAAACCGGACAATGAGAGTCTTCTCACCCTCAGCAGCCGCTGATCCCATACAAGTTTCATGCGGTGTTCCCCAAGGATCATGTGTTTCTCCGACGATGTATAACATCTTTACTAAGCCCCTGTTTGATAAGTTGGACAGACTGGGTGTTGTCTACACTAATTACGCAGATGACACTCAGATTCTAATCCCCCTTTCGGGTAACTTCTTGGAAGACACGAACTTAGTAAATAAGATATATCTCCTCATTCAGGCTTGGATGGCATCCTATGGCCTCTGCCTGAACGACGACAAGACGGAGCTACTAATCACTGGCTCAGCGTTGGCTATCAAAAAACTTGACCCCAACTATGCCTCATTCAACATTGACAATAACGTCATTAAAGTGATGCCTGCAGTCAAAACCCTCGGGGTCTATCTTGATTCAGCGCTCACCTTCAAAAAGCAAACGAACTCGCTAGCATCCTCCACGGCATATACTTGCAAATTGATCCAAGCATGCAGACCTTTTCTAACTGAGACCAGCTGCATCACATTAGCCAATGCTCTCATCATATCCAAGCTGGATTACTGCAATGCCCTTTATGCAGGCTCTAACAAGTATATCCTTGACAAACTACAAACTCTCCAAAATAACGCTATCAGAGTAGCTTTAAATATTCCTAACAGAGCCCACATCTCCACCTTTAGGAAAAATATCCATTGGCTAAAAATCAAAGACAGGATCACCCTCAAAATACTCTCCCTCACATCCAAATGTCTCAACAACATTGCCCCCCCTTATCTGGCCAACAGAATCCACAAGAGAACCTCTAACCGTCCCACTAGACTGACCAACGCCTTCACCTTAGTGGTGCCTAGATTCAAAAAGAGTACAGCCGCCGGCTCTAGTTTCCCAATCATAGCTGCGCAAACTTGGAACAAACTCCCCTTGGATCTCAGAATGGACCAACCTTACTCTAGTTTCAGGCGAAAAGTCCTCACTTGGATCCGTGCCAATGACACTTAGCTCGACCTCCCCCTCCCACATAGACACTAGATGCCTGCAACCAGCTGAATGACATCCGATCAACTAGACTGAACCGTAGTTCAGCATTTCTTTATTTCGTTGATCTAACGTGAACTGTATAAACTGCACTTTTCTTGATTTAATTGCGAACTGCATAACGTGTATTTCTCCTGTAACTAAGTTCTTAAGAAATCTTGTACTGTTTGCGCCCAGCTACCCCTTCGGGTTTGGTTCTGCGCTATACCAAATAAACAAACAAACAAACAAACAAACAAACTACAGAATTGTCCTGATGGGCGCAAACTGATTATCACTGTTTCGCCTAATGAGGCGCAAGCCAATAATCACAGTACCACTCCACAGTGGTGCTCTCTAGATGTGAATCGGTCAATGTGTGCCAATTTCCAAGTTTAAGTGCTTAGTCTAATGGTCAATTACAGTATTATCCTGGGGAAGATGGCAATAATCGCAGTACTGTCCTGAGACGCGAAAACTAGTAATTGCAGTACCAATTTTAGAGGGCACAATCTAGTAAATACAGTGCTATTCTGTAATGGTGGTTTCTAGATGTGATTTGGGTCAATGAGGGCTAATCTCTGAGGGTAGAGGGCAGTTTGACAATAGGACATGGCTAGGTTCAAGAGTCCTGAAACAGTGGGAGAGAGGTCCACACCCAACAATACAAATTGAATGCCAGACAATAGAATCTAAATACAGGACACATCTAGATGTGAGAGTCCCGCACAGTGGGGGGAGGCCTAGAGTCAACAATGCAAATTGAATACCAGACAACGCAGTTTGAGAACAGGGAACAGCTAGATTTGAGAGCCTGGTAAGAGTAGGAGAGAGTCCCACAACTGGCAATGCAATTAGAAATACGGTACAGCTAGATTTGAGAGTCCTCTTGGCTTTTATGTGAAAGTGCACACTCACTTGCCTTTCCTTGTCAGCCTCTTGGCTTTGCCACAATGTGTCACATATTCTTTGCAAGTCTTTGGCTTTGTCACACTGTATTCATACATATTCGTAGTGCGTCTGTTCTTTCACCACCTTGCTGCCATGCTCTATTGCAATCTTCCATACTTGCTTTCTTGTTTCATACTTTGCTTCCAATTAAGAAATATCTGAATTTCACATTCATTTGTCTTTAGGTTGTAGCTTTGCCAAAAAGTTCTCATTCAGTTCGGCATTCAATATTTGCGATTGTTTACTTTGCTGCTTGCTTATTATATTGTCCTTAATTTGCTCCCAACCCGTGGCTTTGGGTTTATTTCATTGTGGGGATGCTTTTTCATTCATTCGGCATTTGCCTCGCTTCCCCACCGCCCTCATGAGTGCCCAGGCTTGAGTGATTTACCCTCTTCACTCACCGATCCCTGGTGTTCCCTCCGGGCAGCTGTACTTTTGCTTTTTGGCTCCGGCTGCTGGCTTTCCTTCACCCGCGAGCCCTGCTCACTCTTCAGTTTCTATCGCGTTCTCGCTGGCAGCTCTGCTTCCTCTTTGCAGACGCCGGTCACGCTTCCTTTTCCCCAGATTTTCATTTTCTTTGCATGCTGTTAGGCAGAAACCTGTGCAGTTCCCTCTGGGACCACTGCAAAAGATTTAAGACTACAGGTGTTTGGCAGTAAACCCACTTGGTAGCAGTCTGTACCACACAGATTCACTTGGTAGCTGTGGCTGAGCAGTCAGATGTCCCTCAAGAAGAGTTAGGCAGTATACAGAGTTTTCCCCCTAGGTCAAGAGCACACAATAGAACAAGTAAACACTGACCAGGGCTTGGTGTAAAAGAGATATAATTATTTATTTAAAAACCACATCTAGAAAAACACACAGGCACTAATAGTAAGCAATTCAAAAACACGGTCACTAAAAGATATACACTCCCTTAAAAGAATTAGACAAGTTTTAAGTAAAGCCCCACTTATTTTCAGACAGCGGTGAGCGCTTAACGTAGATGGCACTCTAATAGTTCGTTTTAAAAAGGGAGAGAAAAGCAGAGAACAAGTTGAAACAGATCCCAACACTTTTACAGGAACATAACAAGAGAGGAAGGCAAAGTAAAACCGTGAATTCAGAGTCAGTAGGCTGGATCCGCCTTAGAAGGATCGAAACGAAATGTGTCCAAGGTCACGCGGTTGCAGTGCACAAAAAGTCTTGTAATGGTTCAAAAAGGAGTTGGACCAAAGAAAGGGACCAGTTAGAGGGTCAAGGCGGCCAGCCCAGTCCAGAAGGTTACGGAGTTATTATTACCTTGTAGCAATCTTTAGAAAGGGAGGCCTGGCGGACACGGTACCTTAAAGTGGTGAGAATACTCCAGCGGGGGCAGTTGTTCATGGCAGCGGATGCAAGTCGGTGCTTCGTCCGGGGGAAGAGAGGATCTCGTCGTGGAGGAAGACAGGAGTCCGTTGCACTGCCAGGGAAGAAACCAGCCGCAGAGTTTCTCAGTTACAAGGAGCTGTCTGCTGATTCGCGGCTCAGTGGTGAGTGGCTATCCGGCCGCCGGGGTGCTTGGCACGGGCAGTTCGACCACAAACTGGTCTGGAGTGCGAAGAAAAGAAGGTAAACTGGTTGTGCCCACCAGTCAGGGGAAGAAGCCTCTCCAGCCGGGAGATCTTCTCTGTCGTCGGGAAGTGGTTAGTCGGTTCTGCAGGGCTCCCCCGGTGGTGTCATCGTGGTAGGTCGGCTCAGCTTCTCCCTCGTCGGATTCTCAGGTCCTGTGGCGACTTCTGAAGTTCCAGTCCCCAAAGCCCTGCTTATATGCAGCATAACCCCATTCACTCAGCCTAGCTGTTAATCAAACATGCTAAGTGGTGAGCCGCACTTGGGCCAGTCACACAAGAGTGCGACTTGAGTTACCAAGGTAACTCAGTCCAGGGTGCCTAACCCCTCCCACGCCCCTGTGGTACCCAGACAGAGTGGCACCACTTTTGGAGGCTTCTGTGGAGAAGCCCGCCAAAAAGTGGAACAAAGGGCTCGACTTGGGTTGGAGTCACAGAAGAGAACACAAACGCCATTTTATAATCGAGTCTTGGCAAAAAATACCAAATGGAGAATTAATATTAATTAAATAAACCGGCGGTATTTTCGAGGCTATGAGATTTAAATCATTAAAGTTGGTAGCCTCGAACAATGGGAAAATCCCATAGGAAAATATGTGCGGTCGAATATAAAAAGTAGTTTCCACTGTCACCAGCCAAAACTCGATCAGGGGGGACGGAGACATGCCCCCTCGACTAACAGACCCCAGGGCAATTGAATTGCCCCGACCAGTACGTCCACAATATGATGGTTTGTACTGGTTTCTGTTAATAATTTGGGACTAGTAAAGCCAATGGTGACTTTACATGCCCTGGGAGACAGTAGTCAGTCCCAGGGTATGGAGTCTATGGTGGGGTGTCACTATGACACCCCTGTGTTACTGCACGGAGGTGCTGTGTAACACACATAGTAAAAACACATGAGACCCTATGGAGTAAAGGACCCTATAGCCCATAAAACACATAAGCAGTCAAAGGAACACCATAAATCATGTCCAAGAGTGGGAGAAAATGAGTCTCACTCTTGGCAGGAGGAAACAAAACAAACTCCAGAAATCCAGCAAAGCTGCTGGGGGACTCACTAGGTTAGGAAATTCAGCCTAAAGAGAGAATTCTCCCTAACACATCACATGCCTCCGACCATGGAGGATCCCACACCTGTGGTCTTCTCGCGGCCTGCCTGGCCCTGAGCGCTACAGTTCCTTGGGGTCACCTGCAGGCATCCCGGCTCTCCTGCAGGACGCACCATGACTGCCTCCTCGCATACATTACATCCCTGCTGGTCTCTTTGCTACTGGTCTCCTCCCTTCATATACACCTGCAACCACTTTATAGGTTGCAGGTGTGTGTTCCAAATTGTAATTGCCTGGTTGCAATTAGAGGAGAACTTGGACATGCCTGACCTTTGCAACACTCTGCAGGGCTCTTCCTCGTCTCAGTACTAGAGTGGTGCAATGACTTACTAGTGTTCACTACTCCTAGTTGCCTCTTCCTCGTCCTAGTACTATTGTAGGTTGAATGAGGGGAAATGTTTTGCAATAGCCCATAAAAGCCGGGCAAGGGTTAGGTTGCTTCTCATAAGGGATACCATGTCTCGCCTGTGGACACCCTCTTCCCAAACCACAAGGACACACCATCCAGGTAATCCACCCTCGCTTCTCTATCCCCAGGGTCAGGATCCAAAAGAAATGGCCTTTCCCTGGCCACCTGAGAAGAGGAATCAGGGGAAGAAGGCGTGGGGATGCCCTCTGGTTTCTCACACTTCTTGCCATCAGAAGACTGTATTCCCCAAGTGTCTTTTCTTCTTATGTTCTCCTTGTTAGCTTCCGGATTTGGGTTGTCATTTCCCTTTTCACAACGTGAGAAGAAGTGTACAGCTTTACACAGTTCTGGTTTCTTAATTTTCAATTCCCTTCACACCCATATGGGGATGAGTTTTGTTTTGCTTAACATGGAGTTGTTACGCTCACCTGGTCTCTGCGGGGGCGTTGGGGCATGGTGGGAGCCCTCCCCGGAGTTGGCTCCCTCAGGTCGCTTCTCTCCCCCAACTGTTGTCTTTCCGTGGGTACGGAAGGCTGGACCTGTTCCTGTGATAAGATGAGAGGCAGTGAGGAAAGCGTGGTGGAGTCGTAGTTCCCCTCTGCCCTTTCGTGCCAAAATGTAGTGCGTAGATGTTTCCCCATGCAAGCTCACCTGTTTGCACATAAGGGGCACTGCGGATGGACCTAGTTGCATCACTTGTCCAAATTGCAGAGGTCCAGACCGGCTGCGACCATTCGGTCTTCACGGTAAATCTTTTATGATTAGGATTGTTGTTCGTATTCTTGTAACAATACTGTCCTAAGGAATATTGTTTGTAACAGTATATTGTTCGCTCTCCCCTGTAGTGATGAAGATGACCCAGGAGTGCGTGATGAAGAAAAGAGTCTTCTCCGCATGCCCCCACCACTGCTAAGTAGGCAGTTTCAGAAGCTGCACCAAGTTTGTGAGTAGTGCCGCTTTAGCGAGTTAAAGTCTATGTGACCGCTCACCTTGTGTCTCTTATTCTCTTTGCAGGCGCGGCAGGTCGGCGATGGATGGAGAGTGTTGTCAGACTCCTACTGGCTGCTGGAGATGAAGATCCGTGTGGAGGCTGCACCCGATGAAGGCCTCGTGTTGGTGGAATTCGGAAAAGGGAAGGATGCTGGGTGGTACCTGCAGAGGATTCCGGAAAACCAGCAAGATGAAGGCAGCTGCGGTAGAGTCGGGAGCAGATGACAGCGCTTCCAGCGATGGTGTGGCCTCAGGTAAGGCGTGCACAGCGACTGCAGAGTGGAAGCTGATGGCGGTGCTTCCGGCGATGGTGTGACTTCAGGTAAGGCGTGCGCAGCGACTGCAGAGTTTAAAGCAGATGGCAGTGTTTCCTGCGATGGTGTAGCTAATTCCAGGTAAGATGGTCGAGGTATCTGGAGACTGGAGATGCACGTGTTGAGCCAGGTCGGTGCTGGAGGGTTCTGGAGACTGAAGGCACACATGCTGAATCAGGTAAGAGTCTTCTGAACGGCAGCAAGCATTACGCTGCACTCAGCAAACTAACGCAAAGCGCCAGTATGCGGGTGGGGCTGGCTTATATAGCCTGGCCCCAGCCACTCCCCTTAGGCCACACCTTGTGGTCCCACCTTGATCCTCCTTCGGTCTTCTGCACGTGCCTTCCCTGTGTTAATAGGGCCCTGCCCCGGCCTTGCTGCACGTGCCTTTGGTGTTCTGTGTGCCATGCACACTTTGAAATGAGCTTGGTGCCATAGGCGCCAAGACTGGGTCCATTGGGACCCTGCATGAAGTGAAGCACTTGGCTCCTGCCCAGTGGCCATGACAGGAGTCCCTTTTGCCCTTCCGGTATTCTCATTCCTCATATTACCTACTGTATACATGGAAAAATGTGCCAGTACTTGCTGGACATCAGATTCTCTTTCATCTACTTCGTAGCTTCACGGTTTACTTTGGGTGGTGCCCCTTTCTTCTGTGCCTCGCTCTAGTCTTCTAAATGTCACTGGTGCTGTGACTCAGATTGGGAGCGATTTCCTCCAGCTGGTGGTGTCAGTGTTGTTATATGGGCCAACTGGTCAAACCACCACCAAATTCCTTCTTCCACCGGATTTGGATAGCCTTCGCTCCGACACGCCATTCTTCCAGCATTTCTTGCTCCGGATCAGAGCTGTTCTGGCATACGCAGACTCTGCATTGTGCCCTCCTTCCATTCTTTTAAGTACTGGACGGCTTCCCCTAGTTATCTCAGCGTTCGGCTCTCTCTCTCGGTTCTGCACCCTTTCTTGCTAGTTCTCTAGTATACCATGCCTTATATGCTTCCTCGGCACAGTCCATTCGAGAGTCTTATTTAAAGGGATATCCTTAGGCCTCCAACTCCCTCAGGGTCAGCCGCTTCTCCAAACAACGAGTTGGGGGCAGATCTCTTTCCACTGCAGGGGCCTCCCTCTGGAACAGCCTTCCTACCTCCCTGAAACTTGAGGAGAACCACCTCCGGTTCCGGAAGCACCTCAAAACCTTCCTCTTTGCCTCCGCTTTCTCTCCCCCTCTCCCCTGCTAATATTACTGAAACTGCACTGAATCTGCAAATGGGCCATTCACCTTTCTCGGCCCAGCCACTCTCTCCTGCACTGCCTCCACGGCAACCCCTGCACTACGGGACTGTGTCTGTATCCATACAGCCCCCCTTCCCAGCACTTGCCTGCACTTACCTCGCACTTGCCACCAGCTGGCCCTTGTTATTTATCCTGTATGCTGTATGCTAATAACCCTGTACTGCACTTTCCCCTCTCCCTTTCCCCCATGCACTTTTCCCTTCCCCTCTACCCTTGCACTTGCGCGATCTGAATGACACCTGGCCTAGTAAGATCGTTGTCTGTCTCCCCTTGTTCCCCCCCCTGCCTCGTCGCGCCTTGAAACACTTGTGTATAGGCGCGTTACAAATGCCTTATATCATATCATATCATATCCTTAGTTTCTTGTTGATAATATTGGTTCACTTTATCTTTATGAAACTGGTAACACTCTGGTGTATTACACAGGTCCATATAAGCCAGCACGCGGAGGGCCTTGCAGTTCCTCGCCGGAACGGGAGTCCTTGTACACAAAGTCTCTCCTGGTGAGGTCCCACTTGTCCCGACGCCTAGGGAGGGTGATGCGGAGTGGCCTCACGTCACTCGCTTTACATGGGTGGGGCTCCCCCTGGGAAGAAGTAATGAGTTCCCTCGATTCGCCTCACTACAGACAGTAGTAATCTGTATGCAAGAGTGATAAAGTGGGGATCAGGCTGTCTATCTGTAGCACAAAAAACTGTGCATATGTATCCAAATGAGAATTCCAACGAACAACAGAAACAACCCAATCATGATGTTGTATGGAGGAAAGCAGAAATACAAGCATAAGAGTTCTTTGTAGTTTCCTCTCCTCCTTATGGACACACCATTAGTCACTTCCTTAATAAACATGACATTATCAACCTTATCATCCTCAAGGACAGACTCCACTCTCAAGCCATCAGGGACTCTGCATTAAGATGGATCACCTCTTACCTCGCTGATCGTTGACAAGTCACCCTCCTCCCACCATTCTCCCCCCACCATCTCTCCAATGTGGTCCCACAGGAGGCCTCCCTATCCCCCATACTCTTCAACCTCTATCCCCCTCCCCACCCAGATCAAATTCCAGATCCCCAAGACCCAGGTTTTTCCCCATCCTGACCTCAACTCATGCCTCACAGAAACAGACCACTGTATGACTGCTATCCACCTCATCCATAATCCACAGAAATCCGGATCTGCGCTGAAATGGCACCCTTCCCCAACCCACAAACATGAGGTAATCGGCAACAGGGTATCTGTTTTGGAACAATTAGCATCTTTGTTGAACTCGCACAATGCAAGTAAATTAATCTCTGCACTGAGAGCGCAGGTTGCTGTTTCTGCACTTCGAGCAGCAGGGGTTAACTTTCTTCAGCAGTGAGTGAACTCACTGTATATGAGGGCAGGAGCATCAGTTAAGGCAGATGTCAGAGCTGATGTTGGGAGATGGGCAGTAGCCTCAGAAGTCTATGGAGAATGTGCAAGTGTCACTCGAGGTTATGGTGGAGAGGATGATCTGGTAACGGATGAGTCAGGTGAAGTAGCCTCACTAGCAGGTGTAGTTAGTGGTAAGCCTTCTTGAGGCGGTATGTGTGGAGTCAGTGCTTTAGGTGGAGCATGTTCTTGCATGTGGATGCATGCATCCACACAGAATTGCCTTGACACTCACTGCAGCATTGGAAGTTATGGCAGTGTCCATCAGGGAGTTTTGGTAGAACTTCCTTTACCTGGAAATGGAAAAAATGACCACCTTTCTAGTAGTTTACGATATGGTCCTTAAAACGATGCAAGTTCATTTTACAAGGGGCTTGTGGAGGGGTTGTAGTTATATGCATGGGTCGCTCTGTCAGGAATTCACAGGGTGACAACCCATACTTTCAATGGGAATTATTATGAATATGAAGGACAAAGGGCAGTGCTTCTGGCCCCTTAAGTTAAAGCTTTCTATGATTTGCCAGGTGTCTGACCTTAACATACCAGTTTTTCTGTTCTACAGTACAGCTGAACTGCGGTTGAGAAGCACATGAAAGCTTTTGGGAATATATAGAGCTTTGTAGATATCCTGAATTACCTGGCAGGTTAAGTGGGTCCCCCAGTCATTGTCTATTGTCTCCTCGCAGAATACATGCTGTTAAACTTTAAGCTATAGAAATGTCATCTGTCTTTCTACAGAGATAGGCCTCCACCCACCCCACAACACATCCACTACCATAAGACAATATTTGCAAGATATGCTTCTGGGAAACTGGATGAGGTCTACCTGAATATTTTGAACAGGGCTTCTAGGGGCCGATTCTGTGGAAGGCAGAGTTTTACACAACCTCATCATTGGTGTCTACCAAGCAGCTGGTACAGGTGCTACAATAATGGTGAGCTATAGTGGGGCAATAAGGAGCAAACCGATTCCTGTTAATAAGAGTGATCATGCTCGTCGTACCAGTGTGAGCCACTCAGTGGGCCAGTCGGGCAACGTAGGGTAAAAATAATCTAATCACTACTGAGCGGACATCAGGACTGTGACATAAGGTGTCAATTTCCAATTTACAATTTCTACAGGAGCAGTAGGATTTTTATAGTTCGGAGGCTACATCCTATAATACTGCCAGTATACAAAGGGTGGTGTTTGGGGACTGGTTTGCTGAAACACAAATAAAGACACCATTAAGAGCCAGAGGGCCTCAGAATATCCTTGGGCAACATCAGAAATGGGCAATTCATGTGCCTTTCACTCAACTACTGCGAGATAAAAAAGAAGCAGCATGGGGATTTGTGTGAGGTCCTTTGATCAGGAGTCAGAACGATACTCAGCAATGATGTCATGCCCCAAGTAGTGAACTCTGGTCTGACACAACTGAGGCTTTTCTTTCAAAGTTGTCGGACCATTCAAGAGCAGTTAACAAATCAAGAGACTTATGCTGACGTGCTTCTAGCGAGGGTGATCGCAACAATTTGTCAACCTATTAAAGAAACACAGACTCTCCCTTGAACAAGAGAGAGTCCAAGGGCCTCATTACGAGTAGCGCAGTAAAAACGGGGTCATTACCGGCATGGAGGTAAGAGCGGGTCTGTGCTCGTATGATGCCACTAATAGTGGGTGATTACGAGTGCGCGAGCACGCGCGAACCCCCATGCCGGTAATGGCCATACTGGCATCCAACCCCCCCCGAAAGCGCCATCAACCCCTTAATACCGACCCGGTAATAACAACATGCTAATACCGGGCTCATAATACTGGACCCGGAAGTAACGTCATCGCGTCAGAACTGGAAATGCTGCAGCTTACATCCTTAAAAACACAATCCATTGCAATCCTCCCAAACCACCAGTCGTTTCCAGGAGAGCTTAGTGGCAATACGTCCCCCACCCCAACTGCGGAAACAGCGCTTTTCAGATGCCGAATTAAACATGTTTGTGGACACCCTTGCCGCACATGCTGCTGTCAACAAATCACAGAACCTGAAGCGTGAGGTGCAGCAGCAGAAGAATGACATCTGGCAGGAGGTAGCCCGCAAGGTCTCCGCTGTTGGAACCACCCCACGGAGTGTCAAGGATTGCAGGAAGAGGTGGGATGACCTCCGCCTCAGGGTCCGTAACATTCTTGCAAGCAACAGGAGGGAGGCCATGGCCACAGGTGGGGGTCCCCACACTCCTGCCAAACTGACCACCTGGGAGGAGACAGCAAGCACCTTCATAAGTCTGGAGTCCATCGAGGGATTTGGGGAGATGGAGACGGGTGCGGCAACATCACCAGAAGGAGGTGAGTGACCCTGCAGATCCCTGTAGGGGAAACCATGACGTAGCCCAAGTGATGTGGAAGAGAGTCTAGGCAAGGCAATGCATGTCCCAACACCCACATGAACATATCGAAGTCTAGATGGAGGGCTAAACCCTGCCAGAGAAAAATTCATGCAGAGTGCCAATCCCATAACCGACATACAGCCAACACACATGGACCGTGCACATGTAATACATCACACAAACCCCAATACAACGGCATGCCACCTGCCATGCAGCAAATGCCAAAATGCCCCCTCAGACTACCCTGTGTCACACACCTGTAAGACATGAATACATGATTAATGAAATACTGCACCGCACCATAGTATGCATCTGTCATGTAACACCATCACTGTTGCCCTGCATCTCTTCTACCCCCCCAGGCACCGATGGAGAAGATGCCAGCCAGGACATCACCACGAGGGCATCCACGTCCCAACCACAGAAAAGGGCAACCGACACCACCACCTCCGTGGGCAGCTTCGCAGCCCACACCTACAGCCAGTGCGCCTGACACTGTTGTCACCCAGCTGCCAACACCCACAACAGTGGAAGGGGAGGCCCTAGAAGCACTGGCCACCACCGAAGATGACTTGGAGGACAATGTGGACCAGGAAGGAGTCACGGATGTGGCATGTCCAGGCACCCCAAGCCCCGTGTCCACCCCCCCGCCCCAAACTCAGCCCTCACCCACCTACAGCAGTGCTGATCCCTGCCTGCACAATTCTGACCTGAGCCCCTTCTCCGAGGACAGCACTGATTATGCAGGCCCCGTGACAGCACCACCCACCACTCCTGCTCCCACCAACAGCCTTGAGTCACGGCTGGTGAGGGTGGAGACCCGCCAGGAGTCGATGTTGGAGCTCCTGCGCCAATACATAGCGAATGGCGAGGACACCAGGCGGGAGATAGCCACAGCCATAGCGGAGACCACAGCCGCCATTACAGCCAACCTCAATGCCTCGGCAGTGCTGATGAGAGACTGTCTGGGGGGCATCACAGAGGTACTGACATCAATCCTGCTGTACATGCAGCGGCCACGACTTGCAGCAGGTGTGGAAATCCCCACCGACTCCTCATAAGCCACCACACCTGCTTCCTCTGCCCCCACCAGCCCTGTGCGTCCTACGAGAAGGAGTGCGAGGCACACTGAAATGCTGCCCCCACAAAGCAAGAAGTCCCGCAGATAGTGTGGGAGGACAATGGGAGTGGCTCACAGGGTGTTGGGGGTGAATGGGAGCATTTGGCTGAGTTTATTGGGGGGGTTTGGGAGTTCACTGGGGGATTGTAGTTTACTGGGGGGGGTTTGCGAGTACACTGGGGTTTTTGGGGGGGGGGTTGTCACATTTTTGCAGTTTGAACCAATACACCCGTTGTGAGAAAAAACATTCAATGCCTGGACATTGTTCATTTCGTGTGCATCCATTTAATGCATGACGGTGTTCGGTGCCCAACTCCCAACATTCCCTGTGTGCATGTCCACATGGAGCCAGTGTGTTAATGACACATACCTATCATAGTCCCTGTGGTTCAGAAGTATTCGTGAATCAGTGATTGGCGTACTGCATGGCCATCCTGTGCATCACGTACTGGCAGGGGTGCTGCTTCACCTCCGTCTCCATCCTCATCATCCTCACCCGGTGCATGCATGTCAATGTCAGGTGGCAGTGGTACATTTCTCCGGACGCACATGCTGCAGCATGACACAGGCCATGGTGATCTTTGCCACCTTCTCAGGCCTATAAATGAGTGCTCCACCAGACCTGCTTAGGCAGTGGAACCGCGCCTCCAACAGGCCAAAGGTCTGCTCAATCACAACACGGGTACGGGTGTGAACCCGATTGTACTCCTCTTCATGGCTGTTCTGCGGGTTCCGCACAGGGGTAAGTAGCCACGGCCTCAAGGGATATCCTCCATCATCTGCAAGCAAATACAAATAGGTGTGTGTCACTCTGAGCTGCCACCTTCAGGAAGCACAGTCATGCCCGCAGCTATTTGGTGTGGACATGCACATGTCCCTGTACGTATGCACAAATGTTACCTAGATGCATACTATACTGCTATGAGGTGTGGTAGTCTGGATGGCGTTCATTTGAAGATGCAGGGTGAAATAATGCATGCTGAGGTGGATGAACTGTGGTTTTACGACAATGTTTGGCCTCCCATTTATGCTGTGTATTCTACACTGTGCATGGTCACACTAGCCACATTGGCACAGTAGCGATCCTGTTTATTCATGCATTGCTTGACATACACATGGTGGTCAGGTTGTGCGTCTCACATGTGGTCATTGATATGCGTTAATGGTCAGATGTGTGCCAATGATGTGTCATGTTGGGAGGTACAGGTCAGGTGTCATTAGCTCTGCGTGCCTTCTCCACTCACCGTCCATTCCCACCCAGGTGGGGTATGCATCCCCCATTTCCCACCAAGGTGGGGTATGTATCCCCCCCTTCCCACCCAGGTGGGGTTTGCATCGCAACACATCCCTACCCCAATGCACTGCCATGGCCCACTCAGGCAACTCACCAAGCAGCCAGACACGTGATCCATCATGTCGGTCCATGTGACGGGGTAGCGTGGAGTTACGCAGCACCATAGCATCATGTGTTTATCCGGGAAATCTCGTGCAGCAATGTGTGATGATCTTGCTGGAGTCACATACCATCGGCACATTGATGGAGTGGTATTGCTTGCGATTGCGGTACACAGCCTCTACGGCATGGGGGACTACCAATTCTACATGGGTGCAGTCCAGGGCACCAACACAATTGGGCATGCCTGCCAGTGCATGGAAGCCTACTTTGGTGTCGGCTATCTCCTGGGCAGTCCATGGTACGGATATGTGGGTGCTAGCGTGCTTCAGGAGTGCATCTAGCACTTGGTTCAGCATGCGTGAAAATAGTGGTTGCGAAATGCCATGCAGCTGGCCCACTGTGTGCTGGTAGGTGCTTGTGGCCAGGAAATGGAGCACAGACGCCACCTTTAGTAGCGGGGGGATGGCAGTGTCCATTTCTATCAGGCTGACAATGTCATTGTGTATCATGTCCACTATGGTTACTACAGGGTGTGGATCTGCTCAGGGGTTAGATTGAATAGACTGGGTCTGATGCGAGGGATTGGCGGCTGCCTACGAGGAACTACTGGCTGCACTGGTGGTAATTGCTGGGCCAGTCTCACCCTCCTTCTCCTCCTGTGTCTCCTCTGTGCTGCCTGTTGTTGTAGTTGCTGTTGTTGCTGTAGTTGTAGCAGTATAGGCATGTCCTCCAGCGCCATGATTGCAACACCTAGTGGTAGCATTTTGGTGTAGGATGGGGTGTGGTGTGTGGGTGTACTCCTTTTATACTGGGCCAGACTCCATTGAGTCCACCTGTGGCAGTTGCCTTGATTGCGGATTGCTGTTTACGGGTGGTCCGCGATGCCTGTATGGCCACCATCGTGCAGCCCCTAATTACCGCCTTCGGGATGCCGGTATGTGCATTCCCGCGTGGGTTGTGATGTCCTCCAATTACCGCCATGCCGGTATTTGCTCCCCGGACGGGCGCGTGTACGCGCCCATTCCAGTATGAGGGGGCACGGTACGGGCGGTGCCGGTACTGGCGGCTTGTCGGGTCATAACGACCCTGACCCGTTAACGATGCCACTATTACCATTCCGCCTTCCTTTTTTCATTACCCCCATGCACGTAATGAGGCCCCAAGTCTCTTCAGAATTTGCCAAAAGAGAGTCAGGCGTTTGATGAATCTCAGTGGAAGTCTTGTTAAAGTATATTGCACATTTCTATAAGTCAAAACGAACAGGTATTGACTGTCACTGTCTGCAGGTACTGAAAAGAATGCAGAGCACAGACATACTACTGATTCCGAGCAATAGGAAAGTGGGGAGGAACACCTGCATTTGAAGAATGGAGATTTCGCACAAATCCATTTTCCTTGCCTGGTTGTGGGGGAGCAAAAACAAAAAGGTGATGGCTGGAAAGTTTAGAATAAATCTTAACCACTGGCAATGCTCTGGGCAACCCTCCAGACCACCGTTCTTCGCCTGCCAAGCCATTACAGAAGGGGAAAGACTATATGCAAATCAGGCTTGGCCCCACCCCAAAAGGGGCAGTCCAGCCTGAACTGCTAGGCCACATCCCTTCTGCACGAGACCACAAGCATCCCCAAACATGTTTCGCCCTTGTTGGGGCTCATCAGTGAGGAGTAGCTTGGGTCTCTAGGCCCAGCAGGCACGGGACCCACATCTGGGTGTACCCGTCCCACTCGGGGTGACAAAGCAAAAACAAAGAGGTGATGGCTGGAAGGTTTACAATAAATCTTAACCACTGGCAATGCTCTAGGCAACCCTCCAGACCACCGTTCTTCGCCTGCCAAGCCATTACAGAAGGGGAAAGACCATATGCAAATCAGGCTTGGCCCCACCCCAAAAGGGGCAGTCCAGCCTGAACTGCTAGGCCACATCCCTTCTGCACGAGACCACAAGCATCCCCAAACATGTTTCGCCCTTGTTGGGGTTCATCGGTGAGGAGTAGCTTGGGTCTCTAGCGTGTCTGGGGATGCTGTCGATACTCTTGTTCAGAGGAGAATTGTCTTGCATTTTGGTGCTGGACTGCCCCAGGGCGGGACAAAGACTGATATGTTTGGGATATTTCTTCTCTGTGAAAGATAGTGAGCTAAAGACTCTGGGTAAGTCCCTCGTAACCAGGACTAATGTCTGGCAGAGGGACTCCCAGGAACTCCTTTGTCAATCTGGTTGTGGGGGGACAGAATCAGGGTATTTCACGGGCTACATGTTAGTACAATGATCCTTTGAAGAATAAAAGATTCAATGGCAGATTTTATGTCTTCCACAGCTTTTCTCAAAAGGGAAAATTGTGGCATGCAGAAAAAGTGGTTTAGCTGGCTTAAGGGTAATGCATACAGGTTTTATTGTATTTATTTTATTCTAATGCATAAAACAAATAAAAAAGGTTCTAACTTCAGAATGCGTCCAGCTCCATTTGCAGAAGAGGGCCATAATTGCAGAGGCACTCAAGCATGATGTTTCAATATATGACGCAGATTAACCATCAGAGGTCTTGAAACATGGTGGTGTACAAGATTATGGCCAAGACGTACAGACATGTAACGTCAAATGAACATGGGAGCATGTGGAGTGGGAAGCTCCAGTCTCTACTAAACAAACATGTTTTCCACTAACAGAGGATTCTGCATAAGGGTTCAACGCAACTGCTTGCTGTGCTACTTCTGTCACAGTGGGTATATGCTGGAGTACCGGTCAACAATTTAACCTCACTAGGTAATCTTCTGGATTTTTGCCTTTTGCAGGGATATTTCTTGGCCCAGGCAGTTTTCTTAGGGCAGGTTTCTAAAACTGCATGGAAAACTGTCAGTGATTTCTTCAGGTTTTAACTTTGGGATTCTTGAAAAGGCCAATTACATTTTTATCAGAATAAAGTAAAAGTGTTGAACGGAAACAATTGGTTTAAAGTCAAACATGTTAGATTCTAACAGTATTATTGCCTGGAGTTCCTCTTGAAACTTGGCTGTATCGTCTCATATAGTGGAAAATGTTAAATACATCTTTACGGCTCCAGGGAGCATGGACAGTCATGGTACAAAGTCACGGTCTGTGGTACAAGGTAGTGGTCATAACAGCTATGCTAAGGAGGTAGTTTGAGAATGTGAATTAGGAAACCCTTCAGAAGGTGACAGTGCTCCAGCAGTAGGAGAGATAACAAAAATATTTGAGAGTGGCCATCTTTCTTGGAATAAATCAAAGGCTCAGAACAAGCATCTAGCATGGTTACTGTTGTTTGTGTGTAGGTAGATTGGCTACATACTGAAGTTTCATTGAGGGTAGAGTGAGTCAGGACTTATAAATTCACTCCTTTCATCAATATGAACAAGTTACTTACCAACTGTAACATTCTTTCGATTGGATGTTCCTCCAACTTATTCCTCATTTTAGATATATCCTTACCTTTAGGTTTCGCCTCAGAATTTTTTTTCTCTTTCTCCAGCAGAGGGCGCTCCACTCGAGGTTGCGGCGTCGATGTCCCTCGGCGGCATCCGTCGAGTATCGACGTCATCCCTCGTATAAGAGCCTCGAGCGCACCCGTTGGCCTCAGTTCTGTTTTTTCGTATAATATAGTCCATGGATCTTACTTCGTTTAAGGTATGCCTCTTTTGACCCAAGCACTAAAAGAATTTAGAGTGTAATGCACCTAAACTGTACTGTGGGGTTAGGATGGGAGGGTCGATGAGAAATACGTGGGAGGAACATCCAATCGAAAGAACGTTACAGTTGGTAAGTAACTTGTTCTTCGAATGGATTGTGTCCTCCCACGTATCCCTCATCTTAGATAGACTCCCAAAGCAGTTTTGTCTCGGAGGTGGGAGTACAGTATCCTTTTTTAATCATGTACAGAATGTAGTACAGATTTTGCAAACAGACCTCCTTGAGAAGAAGTCGAGTCCAATGCATAATGTTTTATAAAGGTGTGCATAGATGACCATGTGGCTGCTGCATAAATATCTTGCACAGGGACACCCCTTTTTAATGCTGTAGAAGTTGCCATGCCCCTGGTCGAATGAGCTCTTAGTCCATCAGGTGGTTCTTTTCCTGCCAATCTATAACATTCTGTTATGACTAAGATTATCCATCTGGATAAAGTTTGTTTTGTTACCGGAAGGCACAGTTTACGTCCAGTGTATCCAACAAAAAGTTGATCACACTGGCGAATCTTTGCAAATCTAAAGATGTAAAAACTAAGAGTTCTCCTGGGACCTAGTCTATGAAGTCTTTCCTCTTCCTTGCTTGTATGAGGGGGAGGATAAAACGTAGGCAAAGTCATCTTTTGTGACAGATGAAAATCCGAAACAATTTTTGGCAGAAAAGAAGGTTTAACCCTAAGAACTACTTGTTCTTATAAAAGATGGTGTGAGGAGGTCCGCTCGAAAGCGCCTGCAACTCACTTACCCTGTGGGCTGATGTCAATGCTACAAGAAGTATTGTTTTTAACGTAAGGAGCCTTAGTGGGCAAGAATGTAAAGGCTCAAATGGAATACATGTGAGAAATTTTAAAACTAGATTTAGATCCCACACCGGAACCTGGAAAGGTACTGGGGGAAAGACATTATTTAAACCTTTTAGGAATTGAATTATCAAGGGTATTTTAAAGTAAGATTCTTCTTCAGAAGAGCGCTTAAAGATGGATAGTGCTGCTAAATATCCCTTTATTTTCCCAACATGGAGCCCCAGATTGGCCAAATGTAACAGAAAAGATCAAATTGTGAGGATATTACACTGAAAAGGGTCCACATTCTTTTCTCTGCACCAGCTACTGAACTTGTTCCAACGACACCGATACAGAGACTTAGTTGCTGGCCTTCTGGCCGAAAGCAAAATCTCCATCACGTCATCCGGAAGGTCCCAATCTTTGTATCTCAGCCTTTCAGAAGCCATGCGTGAAGGTTGAGTGTGTTGACCTCCGGATGGACAAAATGACCTTCCTGTCGCGAGAGAAGATCCTCTTTTCTTGGAATTGGAGGGCAGATGGACATGTCGAGAAGGTCCGGGTACCACGTTCTCCTGGCCCAATCCGGAGCAATTAGGATCATGGTTTTCCCGAACTTTCTCAACCTCCTGATTAATTGAGGGATCACAGGGATTGGTGGAAACATGTACAGTATTTGGAACTCCCATTCCACCACAAACGCGTCCCCCAGAGCTCCTCTCGGGGGAAATTCCCTTGAGCAGTACAGTTCGCACATCCGGTTGACCCCGGTCGCGAACAGATCTACTTGAGGGGTTCCCCAAAGGGCGAAGATCTCTTGAATGACTTCCTGAGCTATCTCCCACTCGTGAGAGACTATGCTCTGCCTGCTCAGAGCGTCTGCTGTTGTGTTTCGCTCTCTGGCTAGATGAATTGCCGATAGAGAGATCCCTTCTCGTATTGCCCAAAACCAGAGTTGCATCGCCTCTCTGCACAACGATAGTGACCCTACTCCTCCTCTCTTGTTGAGGTAGTACATGGTCACTGTATTGTCCGTCATTATCAGAACATTATTTCCCAGTACACGGGGCAGAAAGGCCTTCAGCGCTAGTCTGATTGCCCTCAACTCCAGAAGATTGATATGTAGTTTGGACTCCGATGGAGACCAACGTCCGCTGATTGTCAGGTCGTTGATGTGTGCCCCCCACCCCGTGAGTGAGGCATCCGTCACTACTGTTATCTCCGGCCATGGTTGCCAAAAAGATTCTCCTCTGAGGATATGATGTCTGCAAGCCCACCATTGTAGATCCTGTGCTACTTGGGCTGGGACCTGCAGTAGATCTGACATTTCCCCTGATAACTGGGACAGTTGAGTTCTGAGAGATCTCATTCTCAATCTGGCTTCTGGCACCAGGAAAATACAGGATGCCATCAGACTGAGCAACCTGAGAAAATCGAAAGCTGGAAGATGCTGGGCATTCTGAAACTTTTTCACCATCTGCAGAATGTGGTGAGCTCTCTCTTCGGGAGGCGAGGCTTTGCCCGAACAGGTATCCAGGACTGCTCCTATAAATTGGAGCTTCTGTGATGGTATCATGTTTGATTTTTTTAAATTCAGAGAAAAACCTAGTTTGTGAAGGAAGTGACAAGTCTTGAACAGGTGATCCAGGGCATCTTCTGGAGAACGTGCTCTGATCATCCAAACGTCCAGATAGGGGTAGACATGAATCCCCCCTCTTCTGAGACTCGCTGAAAACATTTGGGGCGGAGGTCAACCCAAATGGCAGAACTCGAAACTGATAGTGAGAATTGCCAATCGCAAACCTCCGGTACTTTGTGCTTCAGATGGATTGGCACATGAAAGTAAGCATCCTGAAGGTCCAATGATACCAACCAGTCCTGTAGTTGGAGAGCCTGAAAGATCTGAGAAAGTGTGACCATCTTGAATTTGTCCTTCCTTAGGAACTTGTTCAAGTTTCTCAAGTCCAAGATGGGTCTCAGTCCTCCGTCTTTCTTTGGAATAAGGAAGTATGGGGAATACCAACCCTTGTTCCTCTCCGCTACAGGTACATGTTCTATTGCACCTTTCTGTAGCAGGGTTAAAACTTCCTGCAACAGGAGCGGATCTGGATGCTTGGCAGAGTTGTATTCCGGAGGATGATTCTGAGGTTTCTTTAGAAAAGGAAGGCAATAACCTTGGGATACTGTTTCCAGTGTCCAAGCATCTGAAGTAATGCCCCGCCATTCTTTCAGATGCTGTGAGATCCTGCCTCCCACCGGGGTCTTGTGGGTCAAAACCTCAGAGTGGTTTTGCGGCAGCTGCAGCAGGGGCTGATGGTACAGATGCCATTGCTGGGGCTGATCTAGCACCTTTTCCTCTTCCCCGAGGAAATTTTCTTTGACCTCTTTGATTGACCTGCCCGCTTCCTTTTCCAATTGAGGAATAATAGCGAAAAGGACGACCCCTCCAGGAAGATGAACCTGTGTAGGGGCGTTGCTGAGGTTGTCTTATAGCGGCACTTCGAGATTTTGCTGCCACTTTGGAGGTCTGTAGCTTCTCCAAACTTTCATCTGCCTTGCTACCGAACAACCTCGAGCCATCAAAGGGCATATTAAGAAGTCTGGATTGCACATCAGGAGCAAACCCAGATTTTCTTAGCCACGCAAATCTGCGTAGCACTGTGCTTGTCGCCATGGACCTGCTGATACTGTCAGCTGTGTCCAGTCCTGATTGAAGACATTCTCCCGAAGCCTCCTTTCCATCCCTTATAATAGCTAGAAAGACATCACGTTCTTTGCATTCTGGGATGTGTTCAGCTGCCGCTGACATACAGTCCCACATGGTATAAGAGAACCTTGCTAAAGTACAGGTTACATTAGTAGACTTCAAAGCCATACTACCCGATGTAAAGATTTTCCTGGACCATGTATCCACTTTTTTATCGTCCCTATTTGGAGGGATTGTAGGGTATGCAGCATTTTTTGTGGAAGTAGCTGCCTGTACTACTAAGCTTTCCGGAGATGGATGTTTACTGAGGTATTCTGGATCAGATGTACAATGTCTATACTTTGCCACAAACTTTCTATTCACAGCCCCTATGGCTTCAGGATGTTCCCATGCAGAACTAACCCTTCTTTGTAATGCAATGTGAAAGGGTAAAATGGGGTCTTGTTGGGGTGTTCCAGATCATATATCTGTCATGTCATCATCATGATTGACTGGTGAACTCCTACCCACCCCATAAATTCTGTAACTCAGCCCATGAGTCTTCTATAACTCGTATCCACTTGTTCTGATGGGTCTGGTTTGTCAAATTCATACTCTGGAGAAGTATCCAGGCCACTTGCTGTTTGCAAACATTCTTGCAAATCTTTAATTCTTGATTGAGGATCAATTAATTCCTCTGGGACAGATCTTGTACCATATCTAACAGAGGCAGAGGTTACTTCCTCTTGTTCTGATGAATCTCCCTCATATATGGATGACATGGTCCTGAAAAACTCATGTCGACTCTCAGGTTGAAAAACCTTTTCAGGCATTACAGGTCTTTCCTTCAATAGAGGTTTGGGCGTTGACGAAAGCTTTGATGGCGCCGAAGTCTTAATCGCTTCCTTTGATATCGTTGAAGGACCCTTCGACAATCTCGACATAATCGTCGAGGAAGCCGTGGAAACCGTTGAAGGAACCTTCGTGGTCTTCGAGCGCAAGCTCGACGTAGCTTCCTTCGAGTGAGTTGTCGACTCGAGGAGCTTCGAAGTCTTCGACGGCCTCGATGTCTACTTCGATGGCGTATGATCTTTCGACGCCATTTTGTTTGCCTCTGCCTTCGATTTATGCACCGAAGGATCTGTCTTACGAGGTGATCAAAAAGAATCCCTCGATGACGTTCTCAATGTCTTTTTATGAGCCTTTCTTGTTTTGGACCTTCCTGTGTCACCTTTTTCGTGAGCAGGAGCATGGTCTTCTTAAGCTATTTTTGAGGGGTTCTGGGCCGCGTTCTCAACATTTTTTAACATGGATACTCGAAAGGCTTCACATTTTCTAGGAGAATCATGTTTGGATGGGCATGTTATAACCTCTTCCGAAGATGTCAAAGAGAATGAAGGAGATCGATGCAGTCTTTTCTTCGCCTTCTTAGAAGACAAAGAAGACGATTCCCTCGATCTACCACTCAAATGTCTTTTACGATGAGATTTTGAAGACTCGTCTGAGTCTTTCTTTTTTAAAGTAGGCTTCAATAAACGCTCCCCCATCGCCAGTTTACCTCTACGCTCTTTTAGGGCTTTGTGGTTCATCGACTGGCACGAACCACAGTCTTTCGTTCGGTGGTCGGGGCCGAGGCACCATAGACAGTTCTTATGTGGATCCGTCAAAGACATTTTCTTTCCACATCTTAGGCATTTTTTAAAGCCTGTCTTCGGCGTGGAAGGGATCGAAGACGACATCGCTTTTTGTCACGAAATACTGAAGCGCCGTTTTACTCGATCCAAAGCGAAGCTAACGGAAAAACGGAACTGAGGCCAACAGGCGCCCTCGTGGCTCTTATACGAGGTATGACGTCGATACTCGACGGATGCCGCCGAGGGACATCGACGCCGCAACCTCGAGTGGAGTGCCCTCTGCTGGAGAAAGAGAAAAAAAATTCCGAGGTGAAACCTAAAGGTAAGGATATATCTAAGATGAGGAATACGTGGGAGGACACAATCCATTCGCAGGAGTGGGTGTAGATATGCCAGAGTTTGGGGCTTCAATATAGCTGGGTTATAGCAATCAAGAATATCTTTAGGAGCTTGTTTAGGTGGTGGTACCTGTTCAAGTGCTGGATAAAGATGGCTTCATCATTTCCTATATCTCAGGAAAATTCAACTGGCTTCAAAGCCTTGATTCTTTCAGCAGATTTAAGATGGTGCCAGGCTCATTTGGGACTTTTTCTTTCACAACAAGTACCTAATGTAGTTCAAATTATATTTTTCCCTCTTATGCGCACGGAAGCTTTCTTGTCTCTGTCTGGGGCTCCAAAAGTAAAGAGCAAGCTCTCCATCTTCATCCTAATGGGAGCAGTCCCCTAGAGTTATGTGTGTCACGGCTCGCTCCCTTCGTTCCCGTCCCCGCCACTTGGGGGCATGTTCTGGGGTTTATTCCTTACTGGACATTTCCTTCGAACCCTATGCTACAGTGCACTGATGAATTGGGAGCGTTAAAACCTTATTTTCCCAGTTACTTCCCTTCCGGATCCATTCCTGGTTTTTGGCAGCCAGCATGCTATTTAAATCAAATGACTATGTTTCCCAGAATGCCTTGGCTCACTGTTTCACCTCCTGCTTCCCAGAATGCCTGGTTCACTGCTTCATCTCCTCCCTGGCATCCGGCATGCTATTTAAATCAAATGACTGTTTCCCAGAATGCCTTGGCTCACTGCTTCACCTCCTGCTTCCCAGAATGCCTGGCTCACTGCATCATCTCCTCCTTGCAGCACAACGTTGGGAGGAGGATAGGCAACACCTGTGGCTGCAGGTGCAGCAGGCGGCACGCCTGAGGGGTGTGCTCGTTAAGCAGCTTTAAAAGCCTCAGTTTGCTTCAGTCCGGCGCTGGTCATTGTAGCAGTGTTCCTGTTGTGACTAGTCCCCGTTTCCTGTACTTAGTTTCTGTGCCTTGTACCTAGTTCCAGTACCCTGTTCATAGATATTGAGCCAAGTATCTATTTCCAGTTCCTTGTTCCTAGTTTCTGTGCCTTGTACCTAGTTCCAGTCCCTTGTTCATAGATATTGTGCCAAGTATCTAGTTCCTGTTCCTTGTTCCTAGTTCCATGCATTGTACCTAGTTCCTGTTCCTAGCTTTGTGTCCAGTTACTAGTTCCTGTATCTTGTTCCTCTGTCCTGGATTTCGGATTTATGCGCTTATTTGATTTATGCTTTCTGAATTTCCCTTTCTGTCTTCCTCTGTCTGCAGACAGCCTTTCTCTATACTTTACTATTTGATGCAGCCCAGTTTGCCGGTGTTTTCTGTCCCTTTATGCTGCCCTGGTTACTGAAAAGCATGATGTATTATTATTTACTTTCGTAGAATTAGTTACTGCCTTTTCTCCTTGGATTGGGTGGGAAAGGTTTCCTTTTGTGATATCATTTTCCCTGCTCCTGATCCAACTTATTGAGATTCCACTCCATGTTTTCCATTGCACTTCAGCATTCATTTTCCATTGATTATTAGGTGTGGGTTTGTTGTTACAAGTTCCAGAGTGTTCCCCTTTTAGTTTTCCTCACGATTTATCCATTACACTTCTGCATTCATTTTCCATTGATTATTAGGTGTGGGTTTGTTGTTACAAGTTCCAGAGTGTTCCCCTTTTAGTTTTCCTCACGATTTATCCATTACACTTCTGCATTCATTTTCCATTGATTATTAGGTGTGGGTTTGTTGTTACAAGTTCCAGAGTGTTCCCCTTTTAGTTTTCCTCACGATTTATCCATTACACTTCTGCATTCATTTTCCATTGATTATTAGGTGTGGGTTTGTTGTTACAAGTTCCAGAGTGTTTCCCTTTTAGTTTTCCTCACGATTTATTATCACTATTCAGACTTGCCTTTTACTAGGGCTTATGTATTTTTGTTATCTTTAACCCTTTGCTTTTACAGCCTTCTGGGTCCCTGTTTGATCTACAGGGTTCGTGAATTCACTGACATTCAAGTGGTCTTTCCGGTCCTCGTGAGTACTGTTTATAATTGCCTTATTCAGTATTCTACAGATTGTCAGTTCACAGAATCTGTCCTTGCTTGCCCGCTACGTGGGTTTAGCGCGGTCAGTATCTGTAAGAGCATAGTGGGTAAAGAGTTGGCCGACTTTTCCTTTCAGCCATAAGGAGGTCCTAAGTGTTTACCCCACATCCCTTTTCCTAGATTGGTAATACTGTTTTACCTTATTGACGTTCCTGGGTTTTACATATATACACTAGACTTGGGTATTATATACACGTTGTTAGATTCAGAGTTGTTCACAGTGCAACTGTGTGCATTTTCCCTTTTGCCATAGTATGCCTTCTTCCTTTCTTAACAATGTGAGTAATGCTCCTCTAACATATGTTCAGTTATCCCTTCTGACCCACTCTATAGAGCTGTGGGGAGGCCAGGGATAACCAGGACCTGCAGCATGTAGAACCTAAAAATGACATTGGGTTGAAATGGTGGGTCACACCTCAGAGTAACCACTTCTGGACTGAACTCTGAGGAGGAAGTGAGTCCAGATGTTTGAAGAGGGCATCCTGGAGCACCTGGAAGACAAAGATCCTGAGATATCAGGTCCTGCTACCCAATCCCTGGTGGTATCAAAAACTCATGATCTAGACATAGGGGAGAGTTCTGTATTCGATGTGCCCCAGGGGATTCTGACTGCTTGTATGGCTGCACATTGAGAGCTGAGGGGAATAGGGGTGGGGGCGTGGGGTGTTGGGGATAGCCCCAACAGGAACCCATAATAGATACATTTAGAAATCCTAGAAACTTCATAAATGAGGAGTTTGATGGTTCTGGTATTGCACCAGGTTGAGAAAAAGTCCAATATCTAGAGGAAGTTTGTGGTTTAGAAGAGCCCTGAATCATGTTAACTACTGCCTCGGAGAATCATATCCTCAAGAGGCTGTGCCTTTTAGGAGGCAGCCCACCTAAGACTCGTCGTTGGGGAGGGGGAGGCAGGAGATTCAGGTGGCACTGAATTGGGTTGGAGGAACAGGGGCACATGAGAAGAGGATCTCCTGGTCAAATAGTGGTCTCCCAAGAACAGGCTGACCTGGCTCAGTTTCCCCAGTACCTTACTAAGGAGTGAGTGGGAGGCGTGGCAATCCAGAAGGAGGACTTGGACCAAAAGACATGTTTACACATAGTTTTATTTACACTAAATGAAAATGCCTCCATGACCCTACTACTAAAAGGGAGTCCCTTCCTATTCAAACTAAACTAAGGTGCGTGTCTATAGTCAAAATCAAAATAGTCCTCTATACAAACCTATCAACTAAACTGGCCCTACCACTTCACAAAAGGTAAAAGAAAACAGGACAGGTGGAGTGTCCTGCACTCTTGGTCATTCACAAAGGTATATCTGTTTGCCCCAGGAATCCCTCCTTGGTCTGGATCCAATAGTTAGAAGTTAATAACAGTTCCACTTAAAGAAAAGAGTTCTTGTCAGTCTATTAAAAATTCCTCAATGTTCCCCAAAGTTAGAACAAAAGTTTCAAGTTCCTGGAAAAACAAAATGACCAAACTTTTTTTTTAGGTGGAGGGATATTTGTCCAATCCCTTTCCACCAACTTGGTCGATCTCTCTCCACTTCAACCAACTGTTGAGTGTCTTTGTGCTCCCGTGAGATCAGATTTTCATTCTGCTTTTTGTGACCCTGTAGCTCCTTTGGGTTCCCCTGACTCAATATCCTAGTTCGTTTTTTATGATTCCTACGACTTCTCTCTCCTTCTGGCTCTCTTAGTTTTCTCGGGTCCACGTGACCCTTCGAGGCTTATACTGCTTGAGTTTCTTAGGCTCTTGTAAACATTCTCCTCTCAGGTCCCTGTGACCCTCGGATGTGGCTTGGGCAGTCCTTACCTCACCCCCGCTCGTTCTCTCTTCTCCTCCCTCCGACCTGGGCAACCCATGAACCAGCTGTGTTGCAGTGCTTGCTCCAGTGAGGGTCTGTCAAATAAGCGATGGAAGCATTCTCTGTTGCCGTTCTTGCACACTGGATAGTAGTGGTCTTCGGATTCCACTTGCCTTGGCTCTCTCTTTTGTTGGCTCTCAGTCTAAGAGTAGAGGACCCAGTCCTCCCTTCATCCCTGGACTCATCGGCTGTTAGTGGGCTCCCGGTCCACTACCTCCTGTACATGATCGCGCCTCCAGGTGCGGTTCGCTTTGCACAGTTTCTTCATCTCAGGCGTTGCACACTTCCTTATCTGGCAGATTGCGTCTTCCTCAGCGTCTGCCTCCTACAGCGCTGCAGCCAGCTCTGCTGGTCTGCGCAGCTCCGCTCCTTGCCGACATTCTCACATCCGAGTCTCGCCTCAGTGTTGGGTTTCTGCTCCTCCATTCAAGGGTTGCTGGCCCCTTATTCTTGCTCCGATATTCAAAGGGTGTATTTTTCATAACAGGTGGTCCAGCATGTTGAAAGTTCTGCATTACCTTGAGCAGAACACAAAAAAGTATTGTCAGTATTTCTTACTCACAAGTAGGCAGAGAATACCTTGGGGAGACATTTGCTGAGCAGGCTCACCTTCCTAGCTCAACGGAGGTGGCTCCCCCTAGGGAAGAAGGAACAAAGTCTCCGGATTCGTCACATCAGTGATGTCGGCAATGGGAAGGACAGGTCATCATTTGCCTCATCACCCAGTGGTGAAAATGGTTGCAGGGGAGGGGTGAATACATATATTAAGGGAGACCTGAAGGCTAAGGTCAGGAGATGGAAGGACTCTGCAAGGAAGGACTGCTCCTGAGAAGTCGCAAAATCTTGTTCAGAATGTCTGCTCCAGTGTTTTCTGACCTTTCTGCCCCTTTGATATATTTTGCCTGTGAATTTCTATTGCTCTGAAGATGGCCTCTAACTCCCTCCAGTTGGACCACCTCTATAACTCCAGGACATTTCACTCTCCATGTGCAAACCCTGATGGGCACAGGGCTCCACAGCCCTGCCCCTGGTGTTGGTAGCCATGCTGGTGGATTCCTGGAGATTTATTGATAATCTCTTGTTGAAATATCTAGGTATTCTCCACCTCTGAAGAAGCAATATTATTTCACTGTGACTAAAACTGGAGCATGGAAGTTCATGGAGCAAGATTTCCACCAAATGTGGAGATGAGAGATGAGAAAATGCATGTGCAGATAGGCCCTGTAAGAAACCTGAAGGTGTCTTCACATTTTCTCCCTCTGGGTCTTTTGCTCAGGTGGCAAGGGAAGGGCCGTCACGCTGGGATCCTGCCCTTGGGGGCGGACAACCAAGGGAGGATCACCTGACTAGGGGGTTCTTGGGGATTGGGAAGAGGATGCCTGAGGGCAAGACACAGTATCCCGCTTCCCAGATATCCATCACCCTAATCCCCCTCAACCTTCATGGGTGAGACGCGGCATCCCAACGGGACAATAGGCGAGGAGGAAGAGGTCCCTGAACCCTTCATGGAATATGCAGGTTCCGCTGTCCCTGACCCAAGATGGAGGTGGGAGGAGGGTCCCAGAGCAAAAGGCAGCCATAAGGAAGATCAGATGGGACAAAGGTCTGGCTCTGACATCCACACCGATTTACCTTCCCCTATTTTAGATCCTAGGGGAAGCTGTCAAATCCAGTACCTTCATAACAGAATACCAGGGGGCAAGATCAACTTTAAAAAGGAAGAATTTACCCAGTTACAGAATATCAAGGCCAGGGGATTCCCTGTTCTCCTCTTTCCATTACCCTAGGTTTATTTGGCTGACAGACAGTATTTTCAAGCTCATCCCATCGCCGCCTCCCAATTTCCAACAAGTACTGGGACAAGGAAGAGGCAAACCAGAGTAATAAAGATTACTCATAGGAATAACACTGGGATGCTGTCATGATGCCCGCTCCTGGGGAGCCGGTTCAAGCCCTGCATCCCCAAAAGCGGACATCCAGTCCCCAAGGAAGGACCCAGCAACCCCATATAGGGGCCCTTGGGACAGTGTCCTGGCGCCTATGGCGCCAGGCTCATAAAAGACATCAGTCCTGGCGCCATAGGCGCCAGGCTCATTATGGAAGTGGTTGCTGCAGACCATGCTGCAGGATCCCAGCCTCCTTGAGGCCTGAAAGGAACTACTTTACCTGTGGGACTAATTTACCATCCAGGCGTGGTCGGGGAAGGATACATACCTGATTGGAGGAAGGATACATACCTAATTGGAGGAAGGATACATACCTGGAACTTCTTCCAAGGCTATTTAAACCCCACCCAAACAGCCACACGTGCTTCGCGTTGTTCTGCATCTAGCAGCTGGACGCTCACCGTGTCTGCCCCTGCATCCTGACTTCTGCCACGCCTGCCAGCATCCTGGATCACCTGCAAAGGAAGAGAAGAAGAGAACAGAAGAAGGAAAAGTCCTTACCTGCTAAATCCGCATCCCGGAGACATCTCGCCGACAATCCTGAAAAGGAAGACTTATTTAAAAGCTCATCGCGTCTATCGCTGCAGCGCCGCATACCACTCACCTTTACAGGGCGCCTCCATGTTCAGCAGCGATCGTCCGGATTTGCAGTCACGCCCCAGCGCCTAGGGAGAAAAAGACCAGAACAAAAGGTGAGAGAGAGAAGGGAATAAGGAAAGCTAATTCTCCATGTTAAGACTTACCTGTTGATTCATTCCCTCTTCATTTCGGGTCCGCGCCGCATCCTGGCATTTCCGGACCCCGGCCCCTAAGGGGAAAAAGAGACATCAGCGTTAATGAGCGAATGAAAAGACATTACCAAAAAACGCTCATTAAAGACTTACCTGATTTCTACAAGGATTTCACCTCTCATCTCGGGTCGGTGCCTGTTCCCCGGCATTCCGTACCCCGGCGCCTATGGGGAAAAAGACACTAGCATTAGTACATTAATGCATGGACACAAGGGGAACCTCTTATCAAAAAACTTACCTGGAAGCCAAGCAGGTTTGGTTCTCACCAATCCGAAAATCCAGTGAAGTAACTGGATACCAACGTGCCCCTGCATCAGAAGCAGGATGGAGAGCTCGTCCTTCCAGACCCTAAGGTGAGACGCTACGAGGAATCACAGAAGGGTTTCGAGGAGGGTGAGAGGGGAAAGTGGGAGGCTGATTGCATTACCCCGCAGACAGTTAATCCCCTATTTTCGCCTACAGAAGGATACTTCTGCGAGCCAGACAAGCCAGATTTGAGGGCCCGGTCCAGTCCGTCTTCCGAACCCTGCGCATCACCTTTGAAGAGGTCACAGCAGCGCAAACCAGGTCAGCGCCTCCGTGGGAGTCAGATGAGCGTTACAGATGCAGAGAGAGACCTATTACATTTCACCACTAGGCTGTCCCACTAAGAGTCAGGCAAGGTCAGGCACTTCACTTTAACCATGCACGGTTGACTCCACTTGACTCTCAGGGTATAACAGGTGTGGTTCTGCCAAAGGAGATGAGAGAGCTGGGGTTGGTGGTTGGAACGTGGAAGCCACAGAGCAGGAGACTGCAGCAAGAGAAGCCTGGGAGATCTGGAGGAGAGCAGGGCGCCAAAACGCTGACCCGGTGTGTCAGAGGGGTTGCAGCGTGGCGAGGGAGCTTTGTCTCCAGGTAGCCTGAGTGAGGCGTGCTGCATGCTGCTGGCCAAATCCAGGCCAGTGCTTGTTCCCCTGGGACGTGTACTAGTCGCAGGAGTGTCTGCGGGGCAGGTGGTAAGACCCTGACCTCAATTTCCAGATCCTGAGGACCTGCTCGCCAGCAACATGCTACCGAGTGAGTTTAGCAAAGAGAGAGAAAAAAACTCTCCTGCACAGTGTTTCATGCCTACCCAGCCTTGTGCTTTAACATAAGGATCAACAAACCTCCACTATTAACATTCTGTACCTGCCTGACCGGAAGTCACCAGTAATTACCATTTAGCCTACAGCTGCTAAGCTTCTACGTTCATAGGACCTGCACTGAGATTGTGCATTTTGGTTTGCACTACGCCTTCACAGGACACATATCCAGCCAACTACCCCTGCAGTGCCACCCAACCTAGAACCCTATCCATGCTCCTCGTTTACCCTGCGCATAACTGGGTGTCATTAAGGCCCATACTAGTGCAGTCTACCGCCAAGACACCCCACCTGCTCTCATGGCAGCCCTCCACAGAGTCATTTCTCACCATGGCCTCAATTCTCCCTCTATTCCAAGCCATCTCACCGACCATCTTCCTCCAACCATTCCAGACTGTAAAAAACAACACACCTGCAGTCAACACCTATCTCAGGGATACACCGACAAATCAACACAGCCCCACAGAATGGATCCAACGCTTCGCCACACCCCCTACACCACTAATGCTGTGTCCCGTGAATATCAGAAAGAGAATAGGATCTCGACACACCAATCATATGACGCCCTCAAGTTGGCATCCCCAAACCCCTACTTCTAAATCTAAAAAGCGCTTGCCCACCATTCACTCAGCAGTTTCTACAGAAAAACCTAACCTACCAACTCAGGCCGCCCGTACTAGGGAACCGTCACCTACTGCTTCAGCAAGCCTGCATGAACCTAGTCCCGCAATAACACCTTCCATTAAAGGTGCACTGAACAATGCACAATCCTTAGTAGCCCATGCTCCCAATATTGCTGACATCATCTTTGAAAACAGCCTGGACTTTCTGGCCATCACCGACACCTGGCTCCACCTGGCGGTAGGCCCTGCACTCTCTCTAGCCCTCCCATAGGGTTACACTATTATCAGAGCCAACAGAAACTCAGGCAGAGGAGGAGGACTTGCCCTCATTGCAAAAACCCACCTGGGCCTCAGAGATACCACCCTCTCTAGTATACCATCTGTTGAGCTCTTATCAGTTAAATTCCTGCTAAAACAGCTACCCAAACCATACTTTTGCACCTTATCTACCACTCTCCAGGTCCCATCTCCTCCTTTGAGGAAGACATCACAGGCCTCCTAACAGCCAATGTAAAATTAGGCTCTCAAATCATACTACTTGGAGATTTGAACCTTGGGTTCCAGGACCCTAATGATAGCAATGCCCTAACTCTTGAAAACTATCTCCCAGCTCGGCTTTAAGCACCGAATCATGGAGCCCACACATGTCAAGGGTTGAACCCTAGATTGGCTTTCTGACCTCAATTGCACTATTAAAATACTCCAGAATAAACCCACTGCTTGGACAGACCACCACTACATATCCTTTGATATCCTGGGAAACCCAAATCTCCCATTATTGCCCCCTCCCACTCTTTCCAGGAACTCCCGGCACATTAAACTACCCAACTAACATCCATTAATGAATAACATCTTGGACAACACCACCTACAAGAACCTAGACTCCACTAATCTAGTCGACCTCTAGAACAATACCTTAAATTCAGCATTGAACAATATCGCTCCACTCAAACTAAAAAAGGCCAAACCAACTGCCCACATCAACAAATGGTTCACACCTGAACTAAAAACCCTGAGGAATGAAAAAAGAATGGCGGAAACTATCTGGCGGAAATCACCTACTTCTCACAAGCCCTGTACAACATAGCAGCTGCCTCATACAAAACCGTCATTCTCACCACCAAAAAAGAAACCTACAATAATAGAATCCAAAATGATAAATCAAGGACTAAGGAGCTCTTGAGCATCCTAAGAGAACTGGAATCCCAAGCCCCTCCATCAGAGGACTGCACAAAGGATGCAGCCTGGTGCACCAAAATACAACAAGCCCTAGCCGACAAAATAGCTTCCCTACAAACTAAAATAGAAACCAAAAAGAATACCCTCTCGAGCAGCACATCCTTTAAGCACTCACCCAAGCAAAAAGCCCCTCACTGCCCACCATTTGCATTCTCCCCGGTCACTCCTAAAGAAGTGGAACACATCATTAGAGGCCTAAAACCCTCAAAATATCAAGGGGATATTTGCCGGCTCCCATCATCAAGGGTGGCGCCAAAGAGCTGTCTCCCTTCATGCCACAGTGATAAACGCCTCATTTAATGTCAGCCATGTCCCCAACAACCTCAACAACATCAAGGCGGCCCGGGTCATGTCCCTTTAAAAAAAATACTCTAGACCCCAACATACCAACAAACTATAGGCCCATCACAACTGTTCCCTTCCTTCTAAAAATTCTGGACAGATTTGCATATCTGCAAATCCAGAAACATTTGGAGGGCAATAATTTACTTGGCCTCCACCAATCAGGTTTTTGGCCCAGACATGGGACTGAGACAGCCCTTTTCTGGACCTGAAAATACAGATGGATGAGGCTAAAGACCAAGACAAATTGGCTATCCTTCTCCTGTTAGACCTCTCAGCTACATTTGATCTGGTTGAACACCAGATCCTCATTGAACACCTGATCACAGCAGCAGCCTTCTCTACCAACGCCTCTGATTGGATTAAATCCTTCTTATCCAACTGAACCACCAGTCTTTTCACCTTCAGCCTCGGCTAATTCGATCCCCATCCACTGTGGGGTGCCCTAAGGCTCATGCGTCTCACCAATGCTATGCAACATTTTCACAAAGCTCCTCTTCAACCGCCTTGACAACATGGGTGTCATCTACACAAATTACGCAGATGACACCAAGGTTCTCATCACGTTGTCAGGATGTTACTAAGATGACTCCAAGTTAATTCATGACATCTACTTAGAAATTCATGCATGGATGGCTGCCCACAGCCTCTGCCTCAATGACGAAAAAACAGAGCTCCTGATTGTCGGCATGCAGGCACGCCTAAACATAGTCGACCCACAATATTCATCATGTAACATAGACGGGAAACTGATTAAAGTTGCGAAGGAAATAAAAACACTAGGAGTTTATCTGGACTCAACTTTATCCTTAAAGAAACAAGTCAGTTCCATTGCAACATCAACTTCCTACACCAACAAGCTGATCAATCATATTTGTCGCCCACCAGTTGCATGACGCTAGCCAGAGCCCTAGCGCTCTCCAAGACAGGCTAATGCAACACGCTTTTCCTTGGATCCTCAGAACTGAATCTCAACAGACACCAGGTCCTACAAAAGAACTCCTTAAGATCTGCGCTAAGCATTCCTAGATCCAGTCACATCTCAAGCCTCAGACAGAAATCCAACTGGTTACCAGTGGGCGATAGAATAACACTACGCTCCCTGGCAATCACCCACAAATGCCTATCAAATTCTGATCCTAGATACTGGTCAGACAAGTTCTCCAAATACCAACCAGCCCGCCCCACCAGATCCTCCCAAACTCATCTTCTCTCAGTTCCTAGGTTTAACCTAAAAACTGCAGGAGGTGCCAGTTTCCCGGTCCAAGCTGCCAAATATTGGACCTCCTTGCCTCCCATCATCAGAATGGAACCATCCTTCTGTGCGTTCAGAACTAGAGTTAAGAGCTGGCTCACAGATAAGTCTAACATCTGAAGCCTTAGTTGGGACCACCACCAAAGATGCTCCCAGTTGCTCTGTAGTCATGTCTTCACCGTTTTTGATTCTGTGCTGCCATCTGTATTTATTATCGTCTTGTCCCAAATCGCATTGATTGCCAGACCTACCTGTAACCTCGGTCGACCCAACTGTTGATGTCTTATGTATGTATACCTGTAACATGCTGATGTTTGCCAGCAGCCAGTTACCTCAGGGTTAGGTGTGCGATACAAATAATAAACAAATACAAAATACAAATACAAACTCAGTAGCGTGCGGGTGGCTGGAGCGGGAGCAAAAATTATGAAAGATGCACGTTAATTGGAAAGCAAAAAGAAAGTGAGGAAATTAAGAGAAATAGTGAGCTTGTGACACGAAGACGGAGAAAGACAGAAGGAGTGAATTTAAAGGGAGCAGAAAGCAAAGAGGGTGCGAGCGACCCGAAAGAAGGATAAAGAGAGTGGAACGCAAAGAGAGTCAAGCAACCAAAAAGAAAGAAAGGGGGTGCACACAACCCAAAAACAGGAAAGAGGGTATGAGCGACCTGTAAGTAGAAAAAGGAAGGTGCAAGTGTGCAGGGTCAAGTGAGAAGAGTGTGCCAGGTGCATGGCAAAGCAGGAGGAGTGTACAAGAGGCACAATAAAGGGAAAAGGTGGAGCAGAGCAGAAAAGGCAGCAGTGAAAAAAAGGTAACAGAAGAAAGATACAAAGTGTAAAGAGAGGGTTCCGAAGTCAGAGTGGTCACGCAGGGGAGGAGCAAAAGCCTAGCGTTTTCGAAAGTCTTTGACACTGCCCAATTGAAGACTATGTGTTGAAAGGTACATCCTGACCAGATGAACTTTTGTTTGATATGATATATGATATGGTATTTATAACGCGCCTATACACAAGTGTTTCAAGGAGTGACGAGGCAAGGGAGGGGGAACAAAGGGAGGGAGGACAGACAACAATCCTACTAGGCCAGGTATCATTCAGATCTCGCAAGTGCATGGGAAAGGGGGGAGGGACATTACAGTACAAGGTAATAGATAATAACAATATGTAAAAGTAACGGCCAGAAGTGGCACAGGCAGGGGTAAGTGAAGGCATCAGGCAAAGAGAAAGGTTTTGAGGTGCTTCTGGAACCAGAGATAGTTCTCAAGTTTAAGGAAAGCAGGGAGGCTGTTCCAGAGGGAGGCCCCAGCCGAAGAAAGGGATCTACCACCAACTCTTTGCTTGGAGAAGCGACTCACCCTGAGGGAGATGGAGGCGGAGGAGCGGAGAGCTCGAGAAGGAAGATAATTAGGAAGAGTTGAAGGTATTGAGGCCTCGTGCCCCAGAAGGGCTTGTGGACAATGCATAGGGTTTTGAACTTAATCCTCGCAGCCACAGGGAGCCACTTTTTTTAAAGCAGAAACTGTCTTTTTTGTTTGGAACTGGAAGGATCAAAGCTTGGGGAAGGGAAACCCAAGAGACCCAGAGACATTGGGGACTTTATTAACTTGCTGCAAGGGCCCTACGTGGGAGGTGCTAAGGGCAACCCTTTGATTTGAACTATTTTTGAAACTGGCAGAACTACACCCGATGATAAGACTACCTGAAACTAGTCTTGGTTTCCATTCCTATTTTTTGAGCCACCATTTATTCTTTAAGAAGACCCCAGAACACATTTTGTCAAAGTGTGAGGGCAAGCATAGGTTGTACAACAGACAGATTTTGGTTTTGGATTTACGGACATCGACAGCCCTTAGAGACATCAGTTGAGGGAACAACCCCCTTAGAGTTAGGGCCAGTTAGGTATTACACCAACCCAACAACGTTTTTTAATAAAGGTTTTCAAACTGTTGCTTTCGAGTCTGTGTCTCTCTTGATAGCATACCTATCTCACAGTGCACATTGTTAAAAATGAACAAGTTTCCACCAAACCCCAAAGTCTGAACCAGTGACTTGATTGAGCAACCTGTAGAGAGCGCAAAAAGGAAAGCTCTTGAATAAGGATAGCTCACCTGTTCTCTGCTATGAAGGGTTCTCCCTTCCTGGTGTTGAAGAAAAATCCTATAAACTGAAGAATCTGGCATGGTACTAGATGTTGAGATGAAACCCATAGTTTATTATTAACTTGCAGTTCATCTTTTGCTACCTTCCCAGAGGGTCCCTAGATCAACCAGTATATACGATATGGGAAGGTGGCGATATCCAACACATGAAGAAGTCCTGTTAGGTTAGGTATTCAAGGATCTCTGTGAATACACTCAGAGATACTTTGAGTCCAAAAGAAAGGACAGCAAATTGAAAATACCCTATTTCCACTGTGAACCTCCGATATATTGCATCCATCCTCCTCATTGAGAAGTGATTATATACTTTGAGAAGGTATAAAGAGACAAGCCAATGGCCACTTGAAATTAATGTAATTGTCTTTTCCATGGTCTCCATTTTAAATTTCATGGTTCTGACATGTTTGTTGAACAGATTCCAGTTTATGATCAGATGGAACTTGTGCAAACCCTTTAGTCCTCAGTGTTCTCGGGAATAGCATCCTCCACCTCTCTGACCTGCTGGATCTTGTGTGATGTCACTTTTTTAGAGAAGATCGTACATTTCTTTCTTCTGAACGGTTTGCTTTGCTCGATCTCATGATCAAAGTGGTGTCACTGTTTATCACATATCTAAACCAGGTAAAGATGCGCTCCAGATGTTGTCGAATTTCTATATCCTGTTAACCAGTCAGGATTTCTACTGCTTGGGTAGAACTCTGATCCTGGCTGTCACTGTGTTATGGATGCTGTACCCCTGTACCTGGGCAATGTTCTGGGTGTCTGGTATTGTGCTTTGGGCAATCTCATATTGCTGGTGGGTCTGGAGCTAGCAGGATGTAACTGCATGTTTTGTAAGTTGTGTTCATACTTTCCCCTGCTAATCTTGTCCTCCCGTTGTTCTCCACACAGCAACACACTCTGGAATGGTAACTTAATTGGCACATTCTTCTAAGAAGTGCCTGTTCCCCAGCCCCAGACATGCATGTTATGTGTGGCTACAAATGTGGTGAGGCTTGAACTCGCCCAGGTCTGAAAGTAGCTCAGAATCTTGCAGCATGTTCTCCATGAGGGTGTACAGACTTCTCCCTCTGTCATCCTTTTGTAGAGTTCTCGAAAGTCTGTCAAAAGGGCTGGGTGGTGTACAATGGATATATGTTTGATCTGAGAGCAAGGTGAGCTTCTGCACAATTCTTCAGATTGGGCATGCAGACCCTTTTTTCCACCAGTTCCCCGTCATTGGTTTCCTCACAGCCATCGATAGATGCCTAGTAAGAATGGCCAATAGAGAGTCTACCCTCCAGATCAGTGGCCAGGGACCGCTCTTCCTTCATCAGAGGCTAAAGCATAGATTGACTCTGTTAAAACAAATGTAATCTGGCTCCCACTGTTCTTTTAGCATTTTATGTCTGAGATGATGTCGCAGCTTTCTCCCCACGCTAAAGGCCCAGCCTTTGTAAGCAGAGGAAATAAAGTAGGGTGAGAACCATATTCAGTGTATTCTTATACCCTGAATGGAAGGGAAGAAAAAAACCTGGCTACTAAGCTCATCAATTGAGCTGAGTGATGAAGCACCTTCCCCCATCCTGCTGAGTCAAGGTTGAAGGAAATCTGGGAGAAATGTCATACCCTCTAGTGAATGAGCCATCAGCTCTGAAATCCAAGGTCTGGCTTGGCAATGCATCATGATGATGATGATCATTAATGCATTCAGAGTGTATTTCTACTTGGACACCATCTTGAGGATGAATGGAAGTGAAGGATATATGTTAAATGTCATGTTGGACAAAGAAATGTTGAGTGTATCCCTAATGGAGCCTGAGCCCTGCCCTCCAAAGGAGGTGATGGTCCTGTATTTACTCCCAAAGCTCCACTCTCAGCTTGCACAGAGGAAGCAATCTCAGCACCCCTCTTAACGAAGGACATGCACACACGTAATGTTGATCATTGAGATCAGATCCACACAAACCTTTTCAGTATGGAAGGAATACTTTCAGTGCTAGAAAAATGGCCTTGAAATGGATAAGATTCATTTACTCTAGCTGTTCCAAAGGAGACCACAGGCCATGCCTTTAGCAGTCCTGGTAAGTTGACCCCCAACCAAGGAGTAACAAATCTGTCATGATCAGAATCTCATGGATAGGACTCCCGGAAATGCAGGCCCAAAGTCAGATTTTCCCCTGTGGACCACCAGACTGGATCCTGATACATAGCTTGTGGTACCATTATTCAGGCAGATTGAGTTTTCCACAGCTGATCACAGGAACTCATAGGTGTAGTTGTGTTCATTCTTAATCTGGTAAATGCTACCACCCAGGAAAAGGATTGCATTGAACCCAGAAGCCTCTAGAACCACTACACAGGCAGGAGGGACAGAGTTCTCATTTGCATATCTGTTTCTCTGTAAAAGGTTGAAAGACCAAGACTATCCGTCAGAGTCCCAAAAATATGAATTGGGTAGACTGTCTGGTGATGAGTTGAGACTTCTACTGATTGACCAAGTGTCCTAGTGAGAAAAGAAGATCAACTAACTGCTCTGCTGAATAGAGCAATAAGCCACTTCAGCAGAGGGAGCCGGTCATCTAAATATTGTTAAATGTGAATGCCCTTCAAATGAATGTGAGCACCCAAGACCACCATAAGGTTGGTAATTACCACTGAGGCCACATTGATGACAAAGGGAAGCACCCCTTATTGGTAGTGCAACCACTAGGGACAGTCAAAGAAACTTTGCCTGGAGGCCAAAATTGGTCATGCTGGTAAGCATCCTTCAGATAAACTTTTAATAGCCAGTCCCCCCAATGAAAAGGCCAATCAGGTTTGAGTAGGTTTGGTAATCTGGAATTGTTTTAGGGGAAGGAAAATGTTGAGGGGAGACAGACCCAATACTTTTCTCAGGCTTACCTGTTTCTTTGTTTGAAACAGTGAACACCCTGCCCGCCCTCTTTCTAGCAGAAGAAGAAACTACAAGGTCATCATTGCCAACAAACTTTGAATCTCTAACCGGAAGGATGTCGAGCCCATCAGGCAATTAGTGGTAGAAGGGAGAACTAGTCTGTAGCTGCTTCAAACCACTAATCGCATCCAAGGATCTGTTGATATGAAAACCCAGTCAGCTACATAATTCAAAATGCTGCCACCCTATTGTGGACAAGCGGACCCGGATGAAAACATCATTTTAACTTCTCGTCATTGGAAGCACACAAAGTTGTAGATTGCCAGAAGAAACCCTTTATTGCTTTGATCTTATTCTTACACGGGCAATGGAAGATCAGTCTGGTTACCTCTGTCTCTGCTCAAAAATTCAGTGAAAGCCTCCAGAGGCCACAGACATGTCTTACATAGAACCCACAGATAACTGGAAAGGTTTTTTCAAATGGTTTATTTAAAACCACTAGAGATTTGGCTGTGAGTGTAGACATTGTCTTTTTCTTACGTTCCTCATGTGTACTACTGGGGAAAAGCGTATAACCTTCAAAGGCAGTACCAAAATCTTGTTGTGCACATCTTGGGATCATTTATTTAGTGCCTACAAGCAACATGAATAGAGGGGTATGTTGACCCCAGTCTGTGTTCAGCATGTAATAGTCTTGTAACAAATAACCAAGTGTTGGTCGTTTTCTCAAATGTTTCATTTCTGCTTATATATATATATTCTCATATGAGGTGGCATCTTGTGTATTTTTATCTACCTATGATGCACGGACATTGGTGCTTAGTTCGTATAGGTCCCCCCCCCTTTGTTCTAATTACAGAATAGAAAGTGCACGGCTGTTCAATAGAAAGTTCTGGAATTCAGTGAATTCCTTTTTGACATGCTGCTTTGACACTGCCAGCATGGTGTCCACATTCACCGTCTTAAATTAAGAGTTCATACATCATTTCTGGCCCCAGCTATCCAATAAACTCTCCCTTTTACCTGGTGGAATGAAAGAGGAATCAGTGGCTTGGGTAGAAAAACTGCCCATAGCCTTTGAGAACAGGAAGGAAACAGCCACCATGGAGAAGAAAAAAATGAGGTTGTGAAGACCGATTTTTTTCCAATGTCAATCTTTTGTATCTGAGCTCCAGTTTTTTTGTCTGTAGGATCTTTTGAGTTTGATTGGTGCTTCCATCCAAATCTTATCGGTCTCGGGCAAGACATCCTTCTGGAGGGGGATCCCAGATATATCAATGCCCTAAAGCCCAACCACATCCTACAGAACTCCTGTCTCAGTGGGAGTTTCCTCAGGCATAGACAGGTCGAGGAACACTGCCAAACCTCTCATGTGGTCTTGAACAAGCGAGCAGAGGCAGTGAATCATCCTCTGGGTCATAAAAACCCAACTCTGACTGATCTGTTGGAGCCTCCAAAATATAGGAACCCCAATAGTTCTCACACACATTTTGGAGGGGGTTGATGGGGGATGGAAGGGGGTGGTCTAGGTTGCTGCAGAGGATGGAGTTCAGGCACAGCTGGCATCCAGATGCAATGGGGCTGACCAAGGATACAAGAACACAGAGATCCTGCAGGCAGTGGAAATGTGAACCATAAGGCTATGTTCAACGGTGACCACTTGACCAGTTGTACAGTGGACCCCTTGCTCACAATAAGGGAAGCTTAATGGGGCCATACACATTTGAGAAGGACTTAGTGTGACCTATCTCCTGCGGAGATAACTGGTCTAAGCCCTGGGGTGGGGAACATGCCGAGGGAGATTCAGGAGGGGTCATACAAAGACTTCAGAACATACCACGGAGCATGTTGTCATATTACACTGTATGGGTTGTGACACAGTTAAGGACTGGGTAGTTATCTTCAACTTCCCTCTCCCTCATTTTAGGCTTACGAAAGCCCCCTTTACTCCCTAATAAAGTGGTGACAAGCCATGGGAATAACCAAATGATCCCTTAGAGATACAATGTCCCCTAAAAACGAGTTGTCGTGCTGGTATGCGTTGGAACACAGGAAAACACTTACAATCTTTCCCTTCGCCTTCACAAAGTGCAACAGATGTCTCAAAGGAGCAGACTACAAGACTTACTACCTCCATTAAAGGTGCTTCTTCAAGGCTAAATGAGAATGCATAAAACCTACACAAGAAAACCATTTATTCATGAAAATGGCTAGGGGACAGACCAAGAGGAACCCAAATAACTGAATTAAAGATAAAATGGAGGCGACGTAAAAAGAAAACTAAATTATATTTAAAAAACAACCGCTGCTGCACAGACAACGACGCTCATCATGCTGAAAAAAGGACTCTCAGATGTTGCCGGTATTACACAAGTGACGGGATCACACCACTAAATTTGCATTTTAGAATACTTTGTTGTTCAAAAGCTGCAGGTCCTGTCCCAATGGGCCGTACCACCCATACGTATGGAGGAAATGGGGCTGGACATTGATGTTAAATCAGAATTGGTGTGGTGTTTTGCAAGAACAAAAACTAGGGTGGCAGTACATTACAAATGGTCAGGATGTGCAAGGGTCAAACTGGACAAGACAGCACACTGGGCCCCGCAGTAGAATGGCAACGGAAAGGGAAGCATATTAAAATGAGCAAACATTCAGGGTGGCAGTGATGTCAGACTGGGCAGTGACTCCAGAGCTTGCAAACAGCAGATTTGAAAAGGAAAATGAGTAGAAGACAAGGCTAGGCACTGGGGTGAAGGTCAGACACAAGGCTGAGAATAAGCTAGGTGAAAAAAAAATATATCACTAGGAGGGCCTTACAAGAGTATCGCAAATGGATAATGGTGGAAAAGCAACACGAGTCACAAGGGAATCACTAGAGGACAAGAAACGCCTGTGTTTGAACTAGGGATTCAGGCTCTATAATCTTGGGGAATGGCAAAACAAATTCCGGTGGGAAGCTGCCTTTGTTTGCCTGCATCCTGTGCTAATCGATGGGTCTATCAGTTACATGATGAATCAATGTTTTTGTGCTGCTGATGCATCGAGGTTTATGGATTCCATCTCTGGTGTCACCAAAGGCAGGTCAGATCTTGAATCACAGGCAGAATCCTTGTAATGCTCTGCCTGGTGAATCATAAGTGAGGTCCTGCAGGCCAAATCCAGATTTTCAGGGCCTGAGATCCCCGATGCAGGTCAATAACCAACTGCTTTCACATTGATAACGCCCTGATGGAGAGAAGTGTGAGGATTCAAAACATGCAAGCCTTGCCTCACTGTGACTTCTTTACAAAATACCAGACCATTACTAATTCTCAGCCATTTAACTTATTTAATTCTAGGTTCCTATATGTTGCACATAAAGTAGCATTCCCTCTATTGTTATAACTTTTTCAATTAAAAACAAATTATGTGCAAGAAGCTGAATCCTTTGTATCATATACCGATCTAGCGCCCTCTCTTTCTCTCTCTCTCTTTCTATGTCTCTGTCTCTCTCTCCGTCATAGCATATGTGTCTATGTCTTTCATAAGGAAGAAGTCCGATTGTAAGGTCCATGCTTGTATTAGACTCCCTACCCGGTACTGAGAGGACAACCACCAGATATCTCTGGGGTGTGGGCAGGTGCTGTGTTTTCGTTCTCCAAAAAACAAAGCTATTTAAAAAAAGAGCATTCTTTACTTGCCCTAACACTGTTAAATGCCATTTTTTAAAGTTGTGGGCTGTTCAAAGTAAGCCCCAGACAAAAATAAAACTGCATTTGGCTATGTTGGGCCTAGAAATGCAGAAATGCTGTCTTGAAAATGTGAAAGCACAATTTGACTGGCAGACTGAAAGGCCAGCATTTCATTTTTTAACTGCAAAATTGGAAAACGCTATTTCTTTTGAGAAAACAAAGACCGTGGAAAATGTGTGCATTCTGCAGCTTGAAACCAGGACCCTGGAAATTGAAATGACACTGCAGAAGTACATTTAAAGATATGTATTAAAAAACTGGGGGTGCTTGTTACAACTGTTTCAAAAGAAATTGCGAGAAGGAAGAGTAACACTAAGTGTGCCAGATGGGTGAACTAAAATCAGAGCTCTATCTTTCGCTGCAGTATACAAAATGAAAAGCTCCTTTCACAAAATATCGAGAAGTATGGACAAATAAGACATGTGCACCTGGGAGTGAAAGGAACCATTTACCAGTGAGACACCAGTGCCTGTTCAAGTTAATATAAAGTATAATTTAAAGATGAACATTGATGGCATCAGTTTCAGTTTAGGATAAATGCCATCACTTTCTTGTTTAGGAGTAATGGCATCAGTCTCTGTTTAGGAAAAACTGCTTTCCTTTCAGGAGAACTGGCATCACTTTCTGTTCAGGAGAAATGGCTTCAGTTTCTTTTCAGAACACTCAAACAATTACCTTCCCCCATCTTTTATCTATCTAAAATGTATTTTGGAGCCACAGCAGTTACCAAGAAGGAATTTATGGTGGGTTGGGGGCTGCTATGAAAGATAAGCCAAAGATGTGCAGATCTCATGTTCAGTGGTGAAAAGAAACCTAATGTGCAATTGAAGTCAGAATATGCATAAATGCTTGGAGATTGCCCCAAGTTTAGATGGATGATCATACTATTTTCTGAGGAACCATAAATCGCACAATAATGCAACACGTATCACTGTAAAGCTTATAAAAAGGCCTACCTGTTGATTCAACTCTCATAAAATTTGACTGTGGGACCAGGAGTTAAAACCTAAAATGCGTTTCCAGCTTCCTAGAAAATGTCATGAAACAGAGATTCGGGGCAATGATAGATTATTGAATAAGATATCTGTATAGAAAATTTCAGGTTGATAATGGTTATCATATTTTAATAAATCACGGAAAACCCTCACTCGAACCTGCAACATTGTGCCACCACAGGACTTATTTCAACAAGTCTGGCATGATGAGAAGAATACAAATATATATATATATATATATATATATGTATATATATATATATATATATATATATATATATATAATACATTACTCACCGTAATCGTATTTCTGATGCTTGTATCTGCTTAGATTCACATGCTGTGCATAGACCGACATCTAGTGGAAGCTGCAGAGTATTACAGTTTTTCGAAACTCGAAAATGGGTGTCAACAAGGGATGTGCCAGTAATACTATCCCTAGTGTGACATCCACTGTACCCATGATCCCTCACACGTGTAGGACCTCAGATTGTATTTTTTCTGACATGAGGTAGCATGAGGAGAAGCACGAGTACAGATGATCCAAGCAGACAGAAGAAAGGTAAGACTACAAACATCCATGCGCCTTCTCTCAGAGGGGAGGAAGGGTGGGTCGCATGTGAATCTAAGCAGATACAAGCATCAGAAATACGATTACGGTGAGTAATGTATCCCTTCTGAGGCTTGTGGAATCTGCTTAGATCACATGCTCTGCATAGATTAGCGAGCAGTACCTGAAGGATGTGGGATGTGAGAAGGGTCATGAGTAAATAAATGTCTTAGAACCGCTTGTCCCACTTGGGTATCTGTCTTGGAATGGGTGGCAATGCAGTAGTGCCGAGTAAAAGTGTGAATAGAGCTCCAAGTAGCTGCTTTGCAAATGGTGTCAAGGGGGACATTTGCAATGAAAGCCAGAGTGGCTCCAATGCCTCTTGTAGAGTGGGCTCTTGGCGTGAAATGCAGAGTTTTTTCAGAAAGGGAGTAACACAGCTGGATACAGTTAATAATCCACTTAGAGATGGCACCTTTAGAGACGCGATCCCACTCTCTGCCTGTAGCTACGGAGACAAACATTTGGTCTGTTTTCCTTAGCGGTCTGGTCTTGTTTACATAGTAGAGGACCGCCCTACACACATCTAGGGTGTGTAGTTTCACTTCAGCCGAGCTCTGTTGGTCTTGGAAGAAAGCCAAAAGCTCGATGGACTGGATCACGTGGAATTTAGAAATAAACTTAGGTGAGAACCTAGGGTGTGTGCGTAAAACCAGTTTATCTTTATGGACAGTAAAGAAGAGATCTTGCACTGACAGAGCCTGAATTTCACTGACCCTTCTTATAGATGTAATTGCTACTAAGAAGGCTGTCTTATAAGTCAGGTGTTTGAGACTGCTTTTATGCATGGGCTCGAATGCCGGGCCCATGAGTTTAGATAGCACCACGTTAAGGTCCCATCCTGGTGGTGGGTTTGAAATAGGAGGGTGAAGTCTCTTTACTCCTTCCATGAAGGCTTAAACTACTGGTACTTTCCACCACGACACCTTGTTATGGGAAGTGGTGTGTGCCGACAGGGCTGCCAGGTGTATCTTCAGTGAGTTAAAAACCAGTCCTGCATCCAGCAGGTGGAGCACGTACGTAACAATAGTGGAAGGAGTGGCATCAACTGGGTTGATTTGTTTATTCTGGCACCAGATAACAAATCTCTTCCTTTTGTCAAAGTAGCAGTGCCTCGTGTTTCGCTTCCTAGATTCTTTTAGGATGTCCATACACCTCTGTGGTCAATTGAGATGTCCGAACTCTATGACCTCAGGAGCCATGCTGCCAGGTTCATTGAGTTGGCTTGAGGATGCACTGTTTGACCTTGGTGCTGGGACAGTAGCTTGTACCAGGCCGGAAGTTGGATGGGTTTGCACACCGCTAATCTGCGTAAGTGTCAGAACCACGGTTGTCTCGCCCACATGGGAGTAACCAGGACGAGCGTCATTGATTCTCTGTTCATCTTGTTGACCACCTTCCTGATGGGAGGAGTTGGTGGAGAAGCGTACGCAAACATTCCTGACCAGTTCATCCACAGGGCGTTCCCCTGGGAGTATGGTTGGGGGAACCTGGATGCAAATCCTGGGCATTGTCTGTTTTCACTTGTGGCGAATAGGTCTATAGTGGGGAACCCCCACTGAGAGAAGATATCTTCTACGACTTCTCTGTGTAGACACCATTCGTGTTCTTCTGGGAGGGGATCTCTGCTCAGTGAATTTGCTAGAGAATTGAGATCCCCTGGAACATGTTGCGATGACAGGAAGATGTTCCGTCTGAGTGCCCATATCCAAATTTTCTGGGCCAGCTTGGACAGATTTGGCGAACGAGTCCCACCTTGCTTGTTCAGGTAAAACATGGCTGTAGTGCTGTCCATCCGGATTTGCACTGACAGATTTAGCAGGTAGGGCTCGAGCGCTTGAAGCGCTCTGAATACTGCCAGAAGCTCTAGCAGGTTGATATGATTCTTGGCCACTGAGTGAGACCAGAGACCCTGAGCTGTGTGGTGGAGATGGTGAGCTCCCCACCCTGTCAAGCATGCATCGGTTGTGACTACCGCCTGTATCTCGGGATCGGAAAAGGGTTTCCCCTTGGACAGATTTTCTCTTGTCCACCATTGAAGGCTTTGTACAAGTGTTGGCAAAACGACCACTAGATCGTCCCACTGACCACTTGCCTGAGACCACTGTTTCGCGAACCATTCCTGCATGGGACGTATGCGCAGGCGCACATGGTGGACCAGGTAAATACATGACGCCATCATGCCGGGAAAACGCATTGCTTTGCGTACTGTTATCTGGTGTCAGGGCTGGAGCCATTGATAGAGTTGTGGGGGGCCTGGGTGGAGTTCAGGAGGCTTGGGGTTGTGCCAGCAGCTTCTCCAGGCAAGTTCTCCATCCTTTTTTCAGAAAGAAGGCCCTGGGATGGAGAACCGCCCGGAAACTACATCTCCCAGCAGGCCGTGTGCTTCACAGACCTGCTGGGAGCAATCGGATCCCACGCGCACACCTGCGCATGCGCGAGCCGCGCCCAAGGAGCTCCGCTCGCAATTCAGGTCACCGGCGAGAGAGGACGTGTTCTTCCCGAGCTCCAGGAGGCACGCCTACGCGGGGCACCGCCCGCCTGCTACATCCCCGGCCCCGCGTACAAAAGAAAGCTAAGTACACGTTTAACTTCTGTCGGCGTGAGACGCGCTGAGTGAGTCGCGCTACGCGCGGCTGGATCTATGTTCCTAGGCTGAATCAAAGCACAGGAAACTTGATTACTGGTTGCATGCAGAGCATGATTACTAACCCCAAGTTGGAGTGGGCTAGGCGGTGAAGTAACCGCACTAATTAACAAACTTGCAATCCTGTAGGGAACGTTCTTAAGGAACGACTTTTTCGCACGCACGTGCATTGACTTTGTTTTACTGTTCACAGCATGAGTTCGAATCGGATCTGGTGAGAAGTATCACAGTCCATTAACACAGAAAGGCCCAAGGACCTCGAACCCACGCAGAAGCCAGAGCTAAGTGTTTCGCACTTGTTTGCATGTTATTGTTTGTTAAATGTGGGGGACTTGTGACAGCACATTGCTATGATATCTTGGGCAAGCCTTACAAAAGTGACACCAGAGCACAAGGTGATTATTGGTTAGAGGCTCCAATACAAAAGCCTTCCAAGAAATAATCTCTGAGTTAAGTATGTGGTACTAGATGTGCATGTATGAGAGGGCGGTGTATCTCAACTATATACCTGCAAGATCGGCACAGGAGTCGAGGAGTACGTTACCCTAATTTCCCCCAACCCATCCATTGTTAATTCCTAAACCTCTTTCCGGTCATCCTGAACTCCCTCTACCCATCCACTTCACGGACCCTAACCCTCTTTCCCCAGAGGGTTGCGGAGGCCTGCGGTGTCTATTTCCCAGGTGCCAAAACCCAATGGGAAGGGAGGCGTTTGTGCTTCTTCTGCGCCTGTCAAGAGGAGTGAGGATCTGACATCTGGCGACCGGACTGATATTGCGGAATCTGCAGCAGTATATTCCGAATTCTTTCCTCTTGAGTGTCGGAATCTGCAGCAGTATATTCCGAATTCTTTCCTCTTGAGTGTCTAGGATAGTTCCTAGGAACTGTTTGGAGGTGTTTGGCACCAGACTTGACTTTTTCTCGTTTATTGAGAAACCCAATTCGAAGAGGAGGTCGATTGTCCTTTGAATGTTTGTTCTGCAAATTACTGGGGTCTCCGCCGTGATCAGCCAGTCGTCCAGGTAAGGGTACACCGGGATTGCCTCCCTGCGTAGGTGTGCTGCCACCACCGCCAGTACCTTGGTGAATACCCTTGGAGCCGAAGCTATCCCGAAGGTCACTGGTAGTGCCGACTGTCCACCTTGAAGCGCAAGTACTTTCTGTGCGCTGGGAACATGGAAATATGAAAATAGGCATCTTTCATGTCCAATGTTGCCATGTAATCCCCCTTTTTTAGGAGGGGGATTACCTCTTGGAGAGTAGTCAGGCGAAATATTTGGGGCTTGACATACTTGTTTGAAGGCCGTAAGTCCAATACTGGGTGCATTGTCAAATCTTTTTTTGGTACAAGGAAGTAAGTTGAATAAATCCCCTTGTTTACCTCGTGTCTCGGGACGAGTTCTATCGCGTCCTTTGCTAGCAGATCGACGATCTCCTCGAGGAGGATCTTCTGGTGGTCCAAAGAATGTATTCTTTGTCGTGGAGGATGGTTCCGGGGACGCTCTAACAGTTCTATCCAGTACCCTGCGAATACTGTGGACAGCACCCATCTGTCTGATGTGATCCCTTCCCAAGCTTGGGTGAAGTTGGAAATGCGTCCCCCTACTGGGGTTGCATGAGAAGGGACCCTAAACGGAACGTCACTGTTTTGGTAGAGGCGTGCCGCCTCCTCTATTGGGGCTGCCTCTACCTTTCCCACATCCTCTTTTATTACCCCTGCCATAACCCTGGGTAGACTGTTGGTTATTATTGTTCCACGGTGTACCCTGCCCCTGGGAATAGTTGGATCCTCTCTGGGAATTTTGGCCGCATGGGCGACGAAAATTGCCATTCCCTCTCTGATTAGGGGGTTTATTGGTTAGTTGGCCTAGGGATTTGAGTGTCTCATACTCGTCCTTGGCATTTTTCAGCGCGTCCTCGACCGCCTCACCAAACAGATCCGGCTCCACCGTTTTATCTAACAATGATGCTTGGGTTTCAGCTTTGAATCCAGACTGCCGTAAACAAGCGTGTCTCTTGATAACAGTTCCTTCAGCTATCAATCTGCCGGCGTTATCCGCGGCATCAAAGGTTGCTTTTAAAATGCAACCGGACACGGCTCTTCCCTCTGCCGCAACTCGCCAACTAGCTCTTTAAGGGTTCTGGGGCGGAGAGTGCCACGAATTCTTCCCACTGATGGCAGTTGTAGCTGGCCAACAGGGTGGTGGAGTTGGCAATCCTTGCCTGGTAGGCAGAAGTGAAGGCTACTTTCCTGCCCAAACCATACAGTTTTTAGCTCTCCTTGTCGGGAGGAGCTTCGGACGATGACAAGGGTGTTCCAGCCCTCTTACGGGTGTTTGTAACAACCAGGGTGTCTGGTTTCAGATGCCCCATTATATACAGTGGGTCTGATTGGGCTGCCCTGAAAAGTTTCTCAATCCTGGGGTTCACTGCTCTGGTGAGGTTAGGATTTACAAGTGAAGGGTCTATATTCTTCTCTGAATAGACTTAATGATAGGGATGGCCTGAGCAACAGGCCTCCTTTCTCCCACTTACTCCTCGGCGAAGGCCCTCTCCTCTTGAGCACCCTGGGTGTCAATGTGGAAATGTTCTGCCGCTCGGGACAGAACTTCATTCAGGAGAGGTTGATTGTCGACAGGGGAGTCGGTAATCGGGGGTTCCTTCTCTACCGGGGAATCTACTCTGTAGGTCTCAGGGTCTTACTCTTCCTCTTCTTGGTCCTCATCATCCCCATAGTAGCCCGTACCAGTTTACTCTTCCAACATGCCCAAATCTGGATCCTCACAAAAGGATGTATCCCCTTGATATTGAGAGTAGGGCTTTATATAGAAGGGGTCTGAAGACTGTGTTGGGTCTTCAAACTGGGACTTCTTACTTTGAGGTATTGGATCCTTAAAGCCTGAGGGTGCTGACCCGTCGGGAGTATAGGAGAGAAAGTGTTTAGGGTTTTTGCGTAAAAATCTGCCAATGATGACATCCTTGTCATAACCCTGTCTATGTCATCAGTAGACCATTCTCTAGAACTGGGAATTACCTTTTCTGGGACTTTCTCCGCCTTATCCTGACTAGACTTACTGGTTTTAGCAGGGGTCCTTGGGATAACAGAAGACTGGGACTTGTCTGTCTATGTGGAGTGGAAAGTTTTAGAGGTGTGTGAGGAGGCTGAGACTGCTTTCTTTGTTGTTTTCCCCCCTCCCTGTGGGCGGAAGAGTGTTTCCCCTGCCTTTTCGCCCCTCTCGGAGCCTTCCGACGCCTGGCGTCGAGGTTCGGGGTAGTGTCCCTCTCTTTAGAACGTGGAGGTAGGGACTCAAGAGCCGCCGTTATGCGGTCTGCGGGCACCGACTCCTGGAGTGCGGTCTGGGGATGGAAGTCGGCTTCGTCTTCCGACGATCGAACTTCCATTACCTTGGGGAGCGAGGCACTCTTGGCAACAGTGGATGATTGCCTGGAGTCATGCGGCGATCTAGATAGAGAATGCCCAGAGGACACAGATTCGGACCGTTCTCTATGTGCCTCTTTCCGAGAACTCGACGTGCGCGTCGAATCTCGGTTGGACTTCATGTGCTTTGTGGAAGTGCTGTGGGTAGCGGTTGTGTCGCTGGGGGTCTTCCCCATAGCCGCCCTGCCGGACGACCTTCTGAGGTCGGGGACTTGCGCTGGGCTGTCTCTTGACGCCACGTTGCCCTCGCCGTCTGAAAGCACGGTGTCGCTGCCATCGCTGAAGGCGCCCTCCACTGCCATGGCCTCCTGACGCCTGGCGTGGTGGGCCCAACGCTTGATCGAACGGTCCTTAAGTGTTTTCGGTTTAAACCTACTACACGCTCTGCAGTTCGCCTCAGGGTGGTCCCTCGGCAAGCAGAGATTGCTTGTGGCGTGTCTGTCAACCCAAGGGTACTTGCAGTTGCACTTGGGGCAGAATTGGAAAGGGGTACCCTTCATACGCACCTTGTGGCAGCAGGCTGTTAAGTGTAGGAATATATAAGAATGTACCCATATACCAAAAGAGTGTAGAGTATGTCCACCCCCCACTCTTCCTACTTGCAGGGCCGAGGCCAGAGGCCTTCCGAAGCCCAAATCCGTCCTTCAGCTGTCGACAGTTGATTTCTTCTCCAGGCCGGCGTCGAGTGTGGAAGTTCGGTGACTCGACGTTGGGGTGGAGAAAGGGGAAAATATAACAATATTTTGCAAAAGTATGGCTAAGGCCAGGGAACTCTGAAATGCTTCCGACCAGTATGGTGGAAAAAAACAATCTGAGGGTCCTAGATGCGTGAGGGATCATGGGTACAGTGGACGTCACACTAGGGATAGTATTACTGGCACGCCCTGTGTCGACGCCCATTTTCGAGTTTCAAAAAACTGTAATACTCCGCAGCTTCCACTAGATGTCGGCCTATGCACAGCATGTGATCTAAGCAGATTCCACAAGCCTCAGAAATATATATATATATATATTGTGACACTTAACTATAAAGTAAAAATATTTGTAATTTTTAAGTGTAAAACTGAAAGGTGTGGAAATAGAAAATCAAGGGGTTGGACTGATCCCTCCCCGAATTTGGGCTTGGTAACTGAAGGGACCAATAAAAAGAAAAGGGAAAAGGGGCCGGGCCTGAAGGGGATGGGGAATTATCACAAATAAGAACCAATAAATGGTGAGACAGGGTGGCTCGCCACAAATAACCATGCTGGCTCGCAAATATCTCAATATCAGTTCAAGAGCGTTTATGTAAAATAAATTGTCTGTTTCCTTAATTCTCTGCGGTCTATAAATCTGGGAATGATTGGCGATAAGAACGTACCTTTCCTCTCTCAACTTCCCCAGACTTGGGACCCCAGCTCAGATGACCCTTGCAGGATTTTAGTAGTCTACTGATTGGTAACCCATAACTGTCTCTTATCACTATGACTAAAGGTGTTCTCCCTAAATCGTTGGCTATCTGACTCCCTACGGAACTTTTAACTCCCCCCTCTGCCTTATCAATGGTTAGTTGCTGGGACATAGGGAATGGTGCCTTATTTCAGACAGCTTCATGTACACTCCTTCCACAACCTCTCACTCCTGACCCGTTGCTGTGCAAATCCCTTCCAACTGTTATCCTCTCAAACTCCGCCTTTTCCGCCTCCACCCTTTGTTCTTACTTCCTTTCCCACTCCTGTTATTATTAACGATTCTACTCCAAACTATCCTTCTACTTCTGTTATTCTTTTTCCCTCCTTCCTCTCACTCTACTTCATTACCTCCTAACCTCCTACTATTCCTCTACTCCTAACTCCTGTTCAACTCTATACCAATAGCTGATCCAATTGTCCCACTCATGGTCCCTATTCCTGCTACCAATGTGACTATTGTTCGCACTCCGCTACTACCACTACCTCTCTCTACTACCTTCCAGATTACTTAGCGATATGGTGCCCTGCTCACCCTTCTCCTACTAACTCCCACTCTACCCCTAATGTCCTGCGCAGGCTACTCCCACCACCTACCACCTCTACTCCCAACCTCTACCACTTCTATCACTACTACTACTTTACCTCTACTGCTCACACTGCTCTCTCCCACACACAACCACTCTACAGAACAATATCCTCCACCCATCAAAATTCTCTTGCCTTCACTGGTCTCTCAGACGTCCTCCACCTCCTCCTGTCCTCACCTAACTTACCTACACACTCGCACAGGCTTAAATACCCACCCCTCCCAGGATTGGCCACTTACCTTAACCAATAGCTTACCTGACTCCAGGGGGTGCGAAAGGGGATGGCCAAGGTAGGGCTTAAAAGGGCTAGTAAGCAGCACACCTTTTCCAACATGGACCCTGCTGGGGTCCCGGGATGCTGGAAGACACAAGGGCCTTTTAAAATAATAATTATCCAAATCCCTGGTGGCCTAGTGGGTAAGGCCTTCATGGGACCTTAATTTGATGAAGAATCACAATCCCAGGTTGGTTAGTGGTACAAAGCCTTCATGCAGCTTGTCTTTATTAATTTGATCTCCTTGGTGGTTTAGTGTTGGCTGCCCTCCTCTTGGTGGGCTCCAGCTGCGCTACTGGCCTGGTGGTGTGGGTTAGCACAGTACCCCTTTGGTGCTGTACTTTCCTTGTCGGCGTTCCCTGCCGATGCTGCTGCTGACTGAATGCAGCAACCCGAAACAGGGACACTGCTGCCACTCCTCTCCCCACAGCCCAGAGGCCGCCATTGCTGCAGGTAAGGAGGGGGTCTGCCTGCACCTAGAAACCTGTGGGTGGGCTCCCAGCCTCCCTTTGACAGGGCCACAAAGCTGGCCCTGCCACATCGGGCACATGCTAATTTTAATATTTGTGGGGGTGATTATGGGTTTATAAGGAGTCGCACAATGGGAGTCAGGGAGAGGACTGCCTGATTTCATCTGAGTTGGAACTTCTGACCAAAATTGCCAGAGGAGGCCTTGGAAGGACTGAAAGAGGCTGGGTTCTATAAGCAAGAGAGGCAAAATAGAGGGATTGAGCCTGGTGAATATCCATGACTTATGTTGGATTCTGATGGTCCCTGTACCTGAAAGATTACCTAAGTCTCGATGTCCGTTTACCTGAGCACAAACCCAGAGATATTTATGCAAGTACATATGTCCAACCCAACCAGGTCTGTTTTATTGAATCGTTTTCCCATTACTGATAGGGTAGGCACACAAAAGCAGATGCTTAGTAGTTTTACTAAACAATAATGTAATTAATTCCCACATAGCTAGTTAACACGGGGTGATTTTGTTGAAATTCAAACTCAACACCACTTCCAATGTGAATAAAAATATAGTCTGTAAAGTAATTGAGTTCTTCCGATTGCCAACCACAAAATTCCCTAAAGGGTGAGGGGTGCATAGACAACGAACTTTCCAACTGTTAATCATGTATCAGACCCTGCCTTAAAGCAAAGGGGTGCTGAATGTAAACAGAATATCAGTGTGGCTGTGCTGGGTCAGAAAAGTGTTTTGAAAAATTCAATAAAGTGAAGTCCCTGATTTGAAAAGTAAGTGACTCCTGATAGAAGAGACATTTGGTATTGCATTCTGGTGAAGGAAGATTTCCAAATATATCCCAAAAAGAATTCTCTTTTAAAAATCGCTTGTACTCCAACACTGCTCACATTGCCTAGTGCACAGGGAGATGACAAAAAGAGCCCTGCATGCATTTAGGCCACTGAGTGAGGTGGCGCGATCTGTGATTTTTTACAAATCTACATTTTCCTGTAATTAATATATATTCTTTCTAAACACCTGCCTGGTTCTTGGCTTATCTGTGGGGCAGGGGTAAGGGACCTATGTTGTTCTAAATGAATAACAGACAGGGTTAGATTGAACAATAAGGAATATTGGTGTGGCTTTTGATTGGGGAGGGAAATCATGTCCTGCATCGATGGTTACTGCATAAATATCTCCTATCAATTATACAAAGTTAATTTTCTAATGATCAATTCCAGTAAATATTGTAGTCATATTAAGGACATTACTGAGCAAAGAATCTTATCAAACCCTAGAATAATCTCATACATTATTTGCTGATAAGATATCATTCCAGAATGATGCTATAGTATGCTCCTATTATACACTTTTGAAATACTCCTATGAGAAAGAGGAAGGGAACACATAACCAATGGGTGCTCTTGACTGTTTTGCATAAAATCAAAGAGCATTTTGGAAACATGGGAATGACCACAGAGCTGCATATTTGACAAATATGTCTGTAATAAAATATTGTATGATTGAATCACAATGCACACTGCTCTTGGCGCTCATGTCATTTTTCACAACACTCATCCTAACATTGAATGGTTGTAACCGTGAACCATATATATAACCGCACAAGGGTATTGGATGTTAAGATGACATGGCTACATCTCCTCTCACTTCACTGAGGTCCTATGGCTGTCTTGCTTCTTGTTTCTGGAGAATTTAAGAAGAAGGGCTGGGTCTCAGTGTGAGTTATGGCCTGCCCCCAAAGCAAAGACATTCTCAGCGAATTGTGTTTACATAGGATAACGAATTCATAAACAAATCACGAATCATCTCCAATTTGGATAAATTGCTGTGATCTATGATCTCTTTAAAAGTAAGCAATACTTTTAAGGTTACATTCTACAAAGCGGCCATTGTATGGGAAAGCAAACCAAGTAACATTACCTACCAGTGGTATGTGAGGTGGCAAGGAAACAATTGTGCATTGTTAAGAAATGGCTTCTTCATTTCTTGAAGACTTATCAAAACTTAATAATCAAAAGTAGTGGCATGCCTAGAATACAGTTACTTTCTCCAGACCTGAAGACTACCACATCGTAACGGTAGACCGATTCGACAATGAAAGCTTGAGGTACAAATGTTCCGAAATATGATTTTCAATATTTTAATAAATTGCCAGTAAAGCTGCAGAAGTTATTCATACAAGTTAATAATTCACATACATAATCAAGGAGGAACCAATTATTTCCTTTTCAATCTGTTTGTTCCATGCAGTTTAATCAGAGCATATTCTTAAAGGGAAAATGGTGATGAGTTTGAACATGCAAATCATGTTTACTGCACATGTCAGTGGGGAAAGGTAAATAACATGCATCCTTCTCCCACACATGGCAAGCATCCAAAATACAACTGAATGGGCAAATCTCAGTGTGCCATATTTTGAGCAAAACTCTCTGCATACCACACAGAGTGGTCGTGGAGTGGATTCATTCATGAAAAAATCACCATCGACAAACCAACTCTAACACTAACATCCAGCAACGACATCCACCTTGAACCAAAACAATAAGCAAAACAAAAATTCGGAGGATCAGCATTCTCCTGCATAGCAGTGAAACTATGGAACCCACTCCCCAAGGAAATACGAACAGAAGATCAACTAGAATTCAGGAAGATATTAATAACATGGCTCTTTAACGCACCAAGCTGAAGAAGTCACCAGAGAGAGAAACCCCACCGCTACAACGCAAGAAAACCCTATGAAACTGGACCACCCAAAGAAATACCAGACGCTAAACCAAAAAGGAACAAAATAAGCCAAAGGGTTAACTAAATGCAAAAACAATCCAAGCAACCATGACTAACCCTGCTAATAAGTCTAACACTCTGCATGCCTAGCACCGAACTTAGACCTTCACCACAAACCAAACAGGCACTCTAACAACTCTCCACAACACCCAAAATGCACATGAAACACCCGCATACAACCACACACAAAACATCACACAATGCCTATCAACTAAAACCCTACCAGCACACCGTGACCATTTATTCCTAACAGAAGCTGCCAACAGCACATCAAAGCTCTCTTGCGCACGCCCCTCTCAACCCTAACTAACCAATCACCCAAACCCCCTTCCTTTTCAGATCCACCTGAGCATCTGGAGACCATAAAAAATGGCAACGGTGCCTGATACAAGTCACAATAACATAACATAAAATATGCCAAACTAAGTCAGATGCAAGGAGGCATAGTTTGCATTTCTAGGATCTTCCAAAAAATAATTATTATTTTCAGCCATTCCCAACAGTGGGCGCATGGCCCAAAAATATACAATCCTGTTCTTTTTGGCATTCACGATATTGACAATAATCCCAGAAATCATACCAAATTGTGCAGTATAAAAATTGTGGAAATATCAGGTTGTTGAATGAAACCATAAATCAGTCAGAAAGAAATAACCAACAGGTTCTGCAAGATTCTAGTTGAAAGTTGGCTACACCCTTTTGTACTGGAGTTAGGCATTTCTGGGTGAAGTGGTTCATTTCTGCCCTCAGGAAACCCGGTGTCGGTGGGGGTCACACGTTGTGTTGGGGATAAGCCCTGCTAGCTGCTCCCTGCAATCTCGAGGCCCACTTTTCTGAGTAAAAAACCTCTTATAGAAACACCCACCCCAATGCAGGGACTCTGGTTAGAAATCAGCAAAAAGTGTTGATAAATTATTTCTGTATATTTCAGCCAAGATAACGAGCCTCTAGCCTGTCGACTGAAACCACTGACACCGGTCACATTGACACCGGTCACATTGATGGAGCTTGGAATTCAGCACTGCAAAGCATTTTTCCCACTTTTCATCCTCTGTGTTAAGTGTGAGGGGTCAGAAATGCAAGACGGAGGCACGGGTATAGTGTTCTCACAAGTTGCCATTTTATTAAATAAAAACGTTTGAGACAAACGCCTGTCTTTCCCTAGCCTAACAAGGATGTCCCTACCTAACAAACTAAGGCTAAAGAAAAATGACAGTGTCCACAAATATCTGTCCCTCACACCATACACACACCAACATTATACAGGAATTGTTTGGCTGTTTTAAACTCTACAAAATGACAAATTCAAACAAAAGTCATAAACAGGAATCCTTGTCACCAGGGTTGTATTCCCTACCCCCGGGAAATGCAGGATTTTCTAAACCAAAGTTCAGTTTCAAGAAAGTTCTCTTCAATGGCAAAGATCCACTCAAGGTATAATACAAAGTTATTTTCATTCAATATGTTCTTCACTTGGCAAAGTGACTATCATACTTCCAGAGGTTTGCTGACTCTTCAAACAATTGTTACTCTTTCCACAACCTACTGTTTGGCAAACCAAAAGTCTGTTTCTTAAGACATCACTTCAAACCCAAATGTGTGCTTGTCTCTCTAAAACCAATCACCTGTAATCACATCATACTTAACATAAACTTTAGTCAGGATGATTCATTGAAAAGAAGCACTTTAGGCAGGATGGTTAAGCATAGTTCATCAAAACAAAGTGGTGGAATTGACACTTCTTTTCCACCACAAGCTTTTACCACAATCACAGTACTGCAAATGATCTTCCAGGTACACTCGCCTGCCTGGACTAACTACAATGTGTCCTTTCCCTGGGTTAGTCTTAACTTCTAACACAATTGGCTTACATCTTCCTCCACAAGGATATTTCACAAAAGGATAATGATTCTGATGTTGTTCTATTTACCTTAGGCAATGCAGGTTACAGTGCTCTCCCTCTTGAGCAATTTTAAAAGGAAGGCTTTGCTCCTGTAGTCTTTGATTTCTATAAACACAACCTTTTGCTGCTGGCAATTTGGCTTACAACTTTCTCTTTCTGGATATTTTGTTCTGTCACTGTTATGCTCTAATTGCCTCTGTATCACACTCAGCTTTCTCTGGCTTTGGCCATGCATGTTACAATGCTCCCTTATTGGATATCCCTCTTTATCAAAGTTGTGTACACTTTTCTTTATTATTGCTTCTTTTTGGCAATGCGGGTAACAATATTCCCCTATTTGGAATCCCTTAGTAGGGGAATTGCACCAACCACGAGTCCCGACCTCTGCCACATTTTCTGCACAGCATTCCGCTGTCAGCGCAGCATCAACTCCCATTTCTCCATGCTGCTTCTCTTTGGCCCACACCTGAAAGGCTTTTAAATGTTTAAAGGTCCTGCTCAGGTATGGGTCATTACAACAACTTGACCGCTCATCATAGTTTAGTAACTCTGGATCCCTTTTCCTCGTCTCCATACTAAGAGCAATATGGGACCAAGTTCATACTGTTCTTATTCGTTTTAAAATCAAAATCATCAGTTTTACAATAAGCCATTAAGCCTGTATGATCATTAGGAAAATTATCCATAAGATTCTCCCATTCCCCTCAACCTGAATCTCCTCCCATGTGATCCTCCCACATACCACCACCCTGAGGGTCAGGAGAACACAAGAAGAGGAGAAGAGGTCCAGGCCAGGGATTTTGGGATTATCACCTCAGATTCATTACATAGGGCTCATTCTTTTACTCTTCTGCAGAGCTTTCTCATGGGACACGAACCTAGTAAGAGGTTGGGGATACTGTGAATGCAATATTACAATGTTATAGCATTGTGCATTCTACTCCAGCGACAGGATTCCCTCCCCTTCAACCCCATTTCTTTTATCTTTTTTGCGGGTACAGTACCCACTCCTAGGCTGATAGATGATGCCCCCTGCTTCATGGTACATTTTGAGTAATCTTTTTTATGCCTTTTATCTTTCTTGCTCTGCTTCTCAAACTACCCTGGAAAGAACCTCCTGAATAAATTTTGCTGCAATGTCAAAACAAAGTTTTGGACCAGCTTCAATACCAGGCGAGTTTCACCATCTTTACCTCGCGGCTCTGTGTGGGAGCCATCATTGGAGGGAGTTTGGCAGTAGATTCTGCATTAGCCCATTTCAACAAGTCCTTCCACCACACCTTTGTCACAGGTCTAGCTTGAGCCTTCCAACCCATCAATATTCTTTGTTTGGCTAGGATATACACTAAGTCCTTAAGTTTGTTTATGTGTGGAGCCCGTTTGGGTCTCGGGAACGCCCCCTAACAGACAAGCCTTAGGAGAATCCATACCCAGAGTAATTTCTACTTTTCCCAACGATTGCACCACCTCCTTCCAGAACCTTCCAATCTCCACACATGCCCAAAACATATGTACAAGATCTGCATCCACCTCAACACATTTCCGGCACGACTGTACCGCTGTTTGATTAAATCTAGCTATCTTTTTTGGAGTCAGGTATGCTCTATGCGTCACATACAACTGAATCTGCTGTAGTCTCGTTTTCCTCGACACCTTTTTTTGGTACAATTTCGCTCTATTCCACCCTTCGTCCAACAATGGTTCTCCCAGGTCTGCTTCCCACTGCCTTCTAATCTGGTCTATTTCTCCACCCACCTTGGACCTTAATAACTCATATATATGTGATACTTTGTGTCTTCCTTCAGACACATCGTAGAATGATTCAGTCACTTCGTCTGGCTGCAAGGTCATGACGGAGTCCAGCCACCTCTGTTTCAGGCTTCTCAAAAGTCTGTCATGTGTGATGAATTGCCCGCTATGTATCCCAGTGTCCCTCGTCAACTCCTCAAAACTTTGGATTAATCTCTCCTTGAGCATCTCTCACTGTGGCCACCCCCACGGGTTCCCAGCTTCTCTGAATATTCCTCCTGGTCTGTTCATCCACCCCTCCTAGCACTACTAGTGGTATCTGTGGGGAGTATTGCGCTGCGCTTCCTAGCAGTCATCTTGCTTTGTACCATATATTACACCCGAGGCGCAACAGTAGGCTCTCGCTGGTTTTGTACAATCTGGCAGCCATATAACTTCCTTCAAAAAGGACGGAGCACCTGCCGTACCCAGCAGTCTTGATTCGAAGGTCCCCTCATCACACAAACTCACACTTAATACCAAACATACCCAATACAACGATGCATGCCCAGGCCGAGGCTCCACGGACACTACCTCTCAAACACCCACAAGCTTACCCATACCCAGAGCCTGGGGGTTTTCGAACTGCACTCGTCTCCGTACTCGTATTAACATGCCAGGTATTGTACAATGGAGGAATTGTGCAATATATGATCTAATAACATAAGCATTATTGCTGTATACAAGATTCTAGTAAGATGTATGGCAGTATTGCGTCAAATATTTAACTGAATGGCTGACTGAGTTCAACAATACTTTTTTGACTGAAGATTATGAATATAATTCTGAGAGACCATTTAAATTCCAACTTGGAAATTCATTTACTTATAATACTGAAACTGAACTGCTTCATCTATATTGATAGTTATTATACTGTGCCATCCTTCACCACTAATTTAACAGTTTCCTTCAAACAGGTCTGGAATAATCTGCATTAGTAAGGAAAAAAACGTTCTCCTAATCATGCGTTATGCACCCAGCACCCAGCATAGGAGCCAAGAACCCCAATGTATATTACCATATTGGTTATGAATGTTCTCCGTCTGCCAATTTATAAGCCAAATATAATAGATTTTGGTAACATGTGACCTCAGGGTTGAAGGTAGGTTTCTTCACATCAGAGATCGTGTGCGTCTGTGTGACTAAACTATATAATTCAATTTATGTGAAGTCTACCACTCAAGCGATTGATACGCATATTGAGTTATGTAACCATGTCTTCATCTGTAACTGGCTGCTATCCCCATTTAATTAATTTGGCTCTATAAACCCATTCAATCTCCTCTGTACATTTCAGAATATAGATTCTATAAATGTTTAGATTCATATACTGAAATCCCCCTAGAGACGGAATGCACGTGGAATGTTTTAAAGATACAGTCTTCTCTAAAATAAACGTACTTTACTTGACCAGATTTGTACCGCGCACCACTGACCCGGAGGCTTAAGGGTGCCAACAAAACCAAAAACATAACAAACACAGAAAGGAACAGAACAGACAGAGACCAAAAAAGTCAATAATAGCAGAAAGAGGACTTATTACAGGGTTAGCGTGAAAACCTATCTAAAAAACAATGTCTTGAGTTTCTTTCTGAACAAAGCTGTTGACCTTTCATCTTTGAGGTCCAAATGGATTGTATTCCAGGAATTTGGGGCTGCTGCAAAGAATGCCCCTTTTGTACTTGACATTCTACAAGCTGGAATTCTCAGTTGAGTAGTATTGTTCGATCTGAGGTTATGTGTATTAGATTTTAGTTCTAGCACTTCCCTTAGATACAGTGGCACTGGGCTTTTCAGAAACTTATGAGTAATCAGAAGGAGGCGAAAAGTAATTCTGTCTTCCTTAGGTAGCCAGTGTAAACTCCTTCTGGCCTCAGAGACGTGGTCTCTTCTATTGAGGTCCAGAATGATTCTGATGGCACTCTGCACAACTTGAAGCCGGCCCATATCAGATTTGGGCATGGCAACTAGTTGACTGCTACAATTGTGAAGCCTAGAACCCATCATAGTTCTGGCTAGTATCTCTCGGTTGGCTCTTCAGATAAAAGCCTGTGCATGCGCCATCAGTTTTATGTAGTATGAGGCTGAAGAGACCATACTACCCATTCTACTAACCTGTGCGTTCATGTTGAGGTTATGATCAAAGTAAACCCCTAGGGTTTTCACTTTGTTTCTTGTTTTTATGATGCAGCCATCAATTTGTAACTGGGCATATTAGGTTCCCATTTTACGGGTTTTAGCCTCTGTACCATCTAGCATCAGCTCGGTTTTACTGGTATTCAGGGTGATGCTATTACACATCCACCTCTGGATCAGTCCATATATCCTATGGGTGGTAATCTCATCCTCAGAAAAGTTGCCAGAAAGAGGGATATATGATATACAATATTTATTTAATATCGTGCTCATACACCAGTGATTCAGGGCACGACAAGGCAAGGGAGGGGTACAAGGGAGGAACAAAACAACGATCTTAGTAGGCCCAGTAACATTGAGAACGTGCAAGTGCAGGGGGGATGGAAGAGGGAAGTGCAAGGGGCAGTGGAGGAATGGAAAATGCTGAAAAATTGAGCAGGTAGTGCGGCTATCAAGTGCAAGAATAAGGCGCAGACAGCAGGTGTCTAATAAGTGTAGGAAAGGGACTGTAGGGATGCAGATACAGACCCAAGTGCAAGGGTTCCCAGGAGGCAGTGCGGGTGTGCGGCTGGGTGGGCAGTGATCTGGGCCCGAAATCAGAGGGTAGCCAGGTGCCCGGTGCCAAAGCAGACACATTGTCATCGTCGTAATTTGTAAAGTCTATCTTATTTTTTTGTAAGAAATTAAGAAAAGGCACAGTGAAAAGATTATAAAATGATTCCACCCAGCAGGCCGCTGACCTTGAGAAACATGCCACCTCCTTTAACCTGGAGATCAGTAGTACATGATCTACCAAGTCGAAGGCGCAGGAGAGGTCAAGCAGCATAAGCATGGCCGTCTGCCCATTGTCCATAAACCTAAGTAATCCAGAGTAAAGGTCCAAAAGGGACATTTCCATACCATGCTTCTCCCTAAAACCTGACTGCCATTTGTTCAGTATATTATTAAGTTTAAGATGGGCCATAACTTGAGTATGCTACACCATCAAGAATTTTGAGCAGGAATGAGGAGTTGGAGATTGGTCCATAGTACCGCGGATTCAATGGGCAAAGACCAGCCTTTTTCAGGAGGAGTGTAATCCAAGTATTCTTAATGCCAGTTGGAACATGACTTTCACTGAACGAAGGAATCACGAATTTGCACAAGGTGATGATTAGTACAGGGGAACAAGTTTTTACTATCATGGCATGGCATGCATCCCCCTTACAATTGGGTGGTTTCAGATTCTCTATCATCAGTGCCAGTGCAGATTCAGTCACTGATCTGAAGACAAACAGTTCTTCTGATGTGCACAGCTTTTGGGTGGTGATAGTGTTTTTTTTTTATCATTAGGCATCATCACTTTCTTTGCCCGTTCAATGTTATCTTTAATGGTGATTAATTTACCAAACATGGCATCCTGAATCGAGGTGCACCATTCAGCAACCCTGGTAATACCTTCTGTTGTAACCTGACTTAGGTGTTGCAGTTCCTTCAGAATGTCAAACAATTCCCTAGTTTGGAACTGTGCCTTATTAATTCTGTCATCAAGACAGGATTTTTTCGCAAGGACAACGGCTACCTTGAATCTTTTTCCCACAGTTCAATATGCCTCTTTGTCATGCTCCGTAAGAGAATTTTTCCATCTATAGAGGGTTTTGATTTTTGCACTCTTATGAATTTGTAGATCTGGGGTGAACCACAAATTAGCCTGCCTCTGAAAAACATTTGTTGTTTTCCAAAGGGCTAAGGCATTTCTGGGCTTCTGGAGAGTACACTGGTATTTCTCTGCAATTTCATCCACAGAAAGGGAGTCATTCACTTGATGAGACAGGGATGTTAGCCATGGATTTATGGCATTAGGGGTGAGATTCTTGATATTTCTACATACCCCAGTGGTTTAAAAAACGTTTGTGTGCGCGATCGCCCTATCGCATACAACCACAAAATGAATAAAGAAATGATGGGACCATGGACACAGGGATATCTCCTGACTGCCTTGGGATACATTATGACCCACTATCCAGTCCAGTGTATTACCTTTATCATGTGTAGGTGTCTTTACAAATTGTTCGACCCCAAGGTCAGCTAAGGCCTCATCAATAGACTTAGCTCGTATGTCACTCCTATCAGTCAACCAGTAATTAAAGTCTCCTAGAAGAAGAGATTTAGTATTAGGTTTTAGAAAGGAGAGCAGTGAGTTACATAATTGGTTGGTAAAATCATGCATGATAGGGGGAGCTCTATACACGAGAACCACATTAAAAGTAGTTTCTGCATCTGTCCTTATTTTTATGTGTAGTATGTCACATCCATCAGGATTTAAGGAGTCAATTCTCCAGATATCCAAAGTAATTTTAGAGATGAATGTGACTCCTCCGCCTTTGCCATCTAATCTGTCCTGAAAGAGCATGTCATATCCCTGGAGTATAGCCAGTGCAAGTGAGGGGCAGGCCGCCGCGTGACTCCAGGTCTCGGTAAGTGCACATATATCTATGTTATGAAGGACTATGTATGTTGCAACATCAAAAGCTTGTTTAAGTAGGGACCTTTAATTAAGCAGCAAGAATTTTAAACCCATCATGGTTCTAGTAGCTGAGGCTACGTGAGGCTTATTTAGCGCTGTTATGGACTGAGTAGGTGTGCCCCCATCCACTTTTATTTCTGCCTGACCATCATTTAACATAGTTGTTGTCAGTATGTCCCTGCAACCAGGATGTCCATTCACGTGTTGCGGGATGCTAACACTCTCTGCCTTTGCATGTATTACTGGTGGCTGAGCGCTACATTGCTCCCCCAATGGTTTTAGATGGGACACTAGCGGCTCCACTCCAGGCATGTTACCCCTGCTAGAGTGTGCACTTACTTGGCTGTGTGTGTGAGACATAAATGTTTCAAATTGTAATAGCACCCTTTTATAAAAAAAACCTTCCACATTGGTCAACGTGCAGATTTTTCAAATGTTTCTTTAAATGTATGCACTATTTCTATTGTTTGAAAACACCTCTAACGCTAGTTGAAAGGTGAAAATCAAGTGTATGGTATTACGGATGTCAGGATCGGGAATGTGCCTGGGGTCGTTCAAGCAAGAGTACTGCTCAAGGCTGTCTGACCTAACCATCTGGATCTGCGAGACTATGATACTTCTATGATACTTCATTTTCAGTAGAGCCTGGCTGCATTGATTTGCTGTTCTGATCCCTTGCATGTGTCAGACTATAGAACGAGGACATGACTTTTGGCACAGAAGATGAATGACATTATCAGAATGGCTGATCAGAGGTTTGTCCCTAAGAAATACCTGGTCCACTATGCTGCTAAGTTGGTCACACCCTCCTTCTGTCATTGGCTGAGGATTGCTTATGCAGCCAATCTTTCAATCTTTTGCATGTAGATACTCAAGCTCGTTTGCACCATACTAGCCGCACTATGGCACTGATACAGGGGTAGCAAGGTGGGTCATGTCTCTTATTCCATTGGACTTCTTCCACTGGACTGGTTCCAGTAAGTACCTTGTCTACCTCTCATCACAGCAATTAACTGGCTGCTCATCAGCGTTGAAGGAGAGGGAGGCCCACGGAGGTTCCCCGTCATCATCACACCAAAAGGGAAGTCCACTGGGGCTACACGTGGTATACCTGGGTGGCTAATCTACAAATATCTGAAAATCTGTGAAGTGACTGGAATCCGATCCGATAATCATCATTGCAGTGGCGTCATTCCGTGTTCATTTCCATTCTTGAGAATGAGCCTCATCTGATGTGTATTTCTACATTAAACCTGCAGAGCCCACGTTGTTACAATTGTTTGTGTCCATCCTAAAATGACCGCTGCACCATCATGCACCGGAGTGCCCATCTAACTTCCTTGTTGCAGCAGGCTGCTACCATGATTGGTCACCCGTTCGTTCAAAGTTAACCAATCAGGAGCCGGCAGGCGAACACCATCCTACACCAGTAGAAATTGCTCATTGATTTACGCAGGACAGATCCTGTGCATTCCCTTATCCTTTATACAGCACATCTGCTCAAGATGACTACTATTCAGTGTGTGAGCCCCGCCTACCACTCTCTACAAAAATTACAAATGGCGACTGTACTTCCCAACCGCTCAATATTCCCCCAACTCACTTCCTACCCAAGTCACCTCCCTTCGTGCCTTTGTACTCCGCAGAGGGGCCCACCGCTGAACCGTACTGCAACCAGCCAATGCCTTCCCTGCCACCCCACATGATCCCCTGCACTACTTCTCTGAGGAAGAAATGACTCATCACACACCCACAGGCACCCTACAGCAACCCTGAGACGCACCCTATCCGTTAGAGCAAGCAAGTGTACCCGCTCCACAGACACCAAACTATCCCCTCCTCTATCCACCTAAAAGTCAACTGTGCTAATACCACCATGGTCAGGGAAACCTCACAAGTCCAACTCTCTTATCCAAAAAACAAACAAAACAAAAAGAACAGAAAAACCCCACATCTAACATCAATGACACTAACTACGTTGACTCCCAGATTCACTGCATCAACTTCAGATCGCACAAAGCCCACGCTCTAGATGTTGAAGACCTCATTACAACCAACAAGTTGGACTTCCTTGCCATCACAGAAACCTGGCTCCATGCAGCCTCATGTCTGGCAATTTCCCTAGCCATCCCAAATGGTTACGCTATCTACAGGAGAGATAGAACTACTTCTAAAGGAGGTGGAGTAGCTCTCATTGCAAAAAACTCCTTTGATCTTAGAATTTCGGCCGAACACCCGTTTCCCTCAGGAGAAGTAATTACTTTGAAAATGGCCCTTAGACACATCTGCACCCTCACTCTCCACATACACCAGGCTCTACAGACGATCTTACTGCTCTTCTAGCCTCCAACTCAAAACCTTTATCCAAGATCCTCATGAGCGACTTTAACCTTGGCTTTAACGACCCACTTGACTTGCTAGCCCATTGCCTCGCCAACTCAATGACTGCGCAAGGGTTCAAACATCGTATAGCCAACCCCATCCATGAAAAAGGACACACCCTAGATTGGCTTGCAGATCTTAACTGCACCACCAACATCACCAATACCCTGTGTCCGTGGTCTGACCACAACACCATCCTCTTCTCGACAACGATAATCTCTGAAATGACTAAACCCACTCTAATTACTACCGTCCAGAAACCAGAAAACATCAATAAAGACAATACGCTACCCCTCTTACTCCCAATAACCAACACTTATCACCCACACTCAGACCCTACTGCCCTAGTCACTCTCTTCAACACAACCATCTCGGCAGCCATTAACAAATTAGCCCCGCTTAGAGGCCGGAAAGCTAAACCTATGGCACATGCCAACTCTTGGTTCACAGTAGACCTACATACCCTACGGGCCACCAAAAGGACAGCCGAATGCAATTGGGGGAAATCGCCAACACCGGAGAATAAGGCCCACTTCCTTTCCCTAACTAAGGAATACAAGGCAGCCACCATTAAAGCCAAAGGTGACTCTTATAACCTGAGAGTCCAGAATGCCTAATCTAGCGCAAGAGAACTTTTCACCATACTTCGCAAGCTAGAATCTCCTGCCAATACCCCGGACCACTGCATCAAAGACCAGCAATGGTGCTTGAACGTCCAAAATGCCCTGGCGGACAAGATCACCCTCCTGCAAAATACAATTCAAACCAAGATAGCATTACTGAACCAGGACCCAATCCCTGAAGACACCCCGCCCATAAGAGAGCAAAATACACACAAATTCACCTTCACCTACTTGACCACCCCAGAAACCATCAAAATGATCAATGGACTCAAACCCTCTAGATGCAAAGGGGACATTGCCCTCCCACTTTCATTAAAGAGTGCACCAACAAGCTTGCCCCCTTCATTACCTCTCTCATCAACAGCTCCTTTGCATCATGCAAAGTACCGGATGACTTAAAAAAAAGCGCACGTACTATGACTGCTAAAAAAAGAAGAAAAAAAAAACTTGGATCCAAACATCCCCACCAATTTCAGACCCATTACCACAGTACCGTTTTTACTAAAAATTCTAGACCGTGTAGCTTACCAACAGATCCAAAGGTTTCTTGAAGCCAACAAGCTCCTATGCCTTAGACAATCTGGCTTCCGGCCAGGTCATGGAACGGAAACAGCACTCCTGGACCTAAAAACATAAATGGATCAGATTAAGGACGGAGGGGACCTATGCACCCTCCTCCTGCTCGATCTGTCTGTAGCATTCGATTTGGTCAACCACAAAATTCTTTGTCATTATCTCGAAACAGCAGCCCATTTCTCCCTGGAAGCAATAAGCTGAATCAAATAGTTTCTTTCCAACCGTACCATGAGGGTCTTCTCAGTCGCCTCAGCCGCTACCCCAGCACTAGTCTCCAGCGGGGTACCTCAAGGCTTGTGTGCATCACCCACACTATATATTGCCTTTACCAAACAACTGTTCGACAAACTAGACTCTTTGAGTATCAAGTATACTTATTATGCGGACGATATTCCTCCCTATCACAGGCTCCTACGACACTGACTCAGACACAATCAACAAAATCTACCTCATCATCCAAGCCTGGATGGTACAAAATGAACTGTCTCTGAATGATGAGAAGACGGAACTTCTCATCATAGGCAGCAAAGCAAAACAACCTTTCACATCAATATAAATCCTTCAACATTGATGGCAACACTATTAATGTTGCCAAAGAAATTAAAACCCTAGGCATCTATATTGACAGAACACTCTCCTTAACAAGACAGGTCAATGCCATTGTCTCATCATCGACATATACCTCTAAACTAATCAGAGCCAGCAGACCATTCCTCTCACCTGATAACTGCATTACCCTGGCCAGAGCACTCACCCTTTCAAGGATCGACTATTGCAATTTACCCTTTGCAGGATCCAACACCAGTAACATCAGCAAACTCCAAGATGTGCAAAATAATGCAATAAGAGCTGCACTAGACATACCCAGACATGATCATATCTCATTGACACAACGCAAAATCCATTGGCTCCCAGTTAGAGACAGAATCAAATTCAAAGTCCTCTCACTGACTCATGAATGCCTCTCGGACTCTGCCCCAGCCTACCTCTGCAATCAGATCGCAAAAAAAACAATCCCGCAGACCCACCCGCTCCTCCCACAGCAGTCTAATCTCCACTCCGAGATTCAGGAGACAGAAAGCCGGAGGATCTAGCTTCCCAGTAGTTGCTGCCCAATTGTGGAACACCCTGCCTCCCTCACTAAGCATGGACACGTCCCTGTGGTCCTTCCGTAAAAAACGAAATACTCTGTTGTTCAATCAAGACGCCTACTAATCTAACAAAATCACTGTTTGCTGTGTATTTGTGCAAACCTCTGTAAAGATTGCAAACCCTAAATGTAATATATGTTTGCATACTGTATGTTGATTCTTGCAAACTAGGAGGGCCCCCCCCCCTGTTCGCACGGCACATTATTTTGTAACTGTGGTACTGAGCCACATTGATTAAGTCGCATTGCATGTCTGTAACCATTCTCTTAAATTTTAAGCGCCTAGATACCTCTGGGGTTTGTGTGCTATAAAACTGTTCAAATAAAGAAAGAAATAACTGGCAAGGTGGCAGCCGGAAGAAGTCATTCTTTCCTTCTTTTCCTAAAAGCTTGATGGTAAAGAATAAACTGCAGAGCCTGGATCTTGACAGTTTACCTACCATTGCTTCAACATCAATTGCCAGATTGGTTAGCTTTTGTAGTAAAGTAATCTCCTTTGGACAAAACAAAAAACAAGTTGAGTCAGTTCTCCCTTTCAATGGTTAGGTGATGCCGGATCCCCCAACGTGGGCCATAAAAGGGACTCAAACTGCTGAGGGTAGTACTAACAGAGTTGCACTGTAGAACATGTGGAAGCCGTGGAAAGGCCAAGCAACCAACACAAACTCACCAGACAGTTAGCCAGTTATGAAGTGCGAGTGACTGGAATGAATGATGGTGAGAAGGTGGTCAGCAGACTCAAGAACATTGAGTGGTTCAGGGACACCAGTCACTGTGGGCAGAGAAACAAGGATAAGACAATGGGACTGAGTAGGGGGCATCTAAGGTCCAATAGGCCAAAATGGATGGCTGAAAGCATCCGATGGAGGAACATGGTGAGAAGCCTGAGAAAGAGGCTGAGTTGAGAATCTGGAGGGAATGTTCCAGGCTCTAATTGAGAACCAGAAACACTACATCCTGAATTTGGAGGCAATATTCCCAGTGCTATTGGAGAAAGTACACACAATTAGAACTTGAGGGCAACGTTCTGATTTCCGTTTGAAAAAATGACTGAACTGAGACACACCGAATATGAGACTAGGTGTCAAAGTTCCTGGTGCTATTTGGGAAAAACATTTAATTGAAGAGCACTGAATCCTGGAAAACGGTGGCAAGGCTCTGACTACCACGTTAGGAAAACAATTGATATGGCAAACACAGAATCTTGGAGCTGGGGGGCATCTGAGAACCACTGAAATGTAGAAACTGGGCATACTGTTTTAAAATCTCACAAAATCGAAGTTTTGCTATCTTTCATTGGACATGCTGAAAATATTATGCCGAGATGGTCAAATTCTAAAGCATCCAAAAGCCCCATAGACTTCCTAATCAGATAGTGGTCACATAATAAAATAAGCAACAAAAAAACAGATCTGGACACATTTTACATAGAAAAACGTAAAAGGAAATGGTTCACTTTAAACTCCATTGGGTGCAGAATAAACATATGCAAGAAATTGAACCCTCCGATACCCTTCCTTATCTGCAGAGCAATACATTTGGGTTAAGCAAACGTGCATACTTGTGCCCATTGTAAAACAGTTCTAATTCCAGTATTGCTGTGAAACTAGTCTTTCAGCAAGACCAAGTTATTCGCCAATCTGTTGCTTGTAATGTGTCCAAACATTTCAGCACACTGAATCTAATAAGTGGGACCCAGTAAATGTGAATTAAATCATTCAAGGTTTTAGAAAAGTGGGACTTGTAAAGAAATTACAAAATGAAATATTCAAAACCACACAAATTCCTAGTGAGGCCTGACACATGCCAGAGCAATGTTGGGAGGCACAGTGGTTGGCTTAAAGGAAGGCAAAGACATTGGCTTGGGGTGGGGGGGGACATTCTAGCACCGAGTGGAGTGATGATGCCACAATAACATGTCACTGCAAGTTCCCGCTCTATATCCTTAGTGTTGAAAATGCAACAACATGGGATTATAAGAGAAGGAGCAAAGTGGTGTTGTCCTCTTTGTTCACAGCACGCCTGAGAGAGAGCACCCCCAGACTGCAGCTGTGCTGCTTTTGTTTGTTTTCCCATTTTTCTACTGCTTAGTTATTTTTGCGGACCCTCGTTGAGGGTGAGCAGCGTGCTCAGCACTTGTCAGTGAATTGCATACTGAACATTGGAGACGTCGGCATAGATATTTTGCTCATAGTTGTGGGCGAAAGTAGCCATGGGGGCGCTCATTGAAAGGTGCTGATCTGGCAGGGAGTGAGGCGTTAGAACTGGAGTTTTGTTGGTTCAGGAGGGGTCTCCCCTATTTTCCCCCACACGCATTCCCGGTAGCGTGAAGGCATGCATAGAGGGTCACATGCACGCCCCCTCTCCCACTGTAGGATGGGGATTGTTCAGTGTTGTCATGAGTTGCAAACTATGAATGTAATGAGTTAAATTGGTTTTGGATTGACAAAGAATGTGTGTATTATTATGTCATTCGTTTATTAACTGTTGTATTTTGTAAAATAAATGCAGATTAATGTCTTCCAAGATAATGGGCCAAGATAATGGGTGTGTTGCGTCAGTCTCCTTGGCCTTGCTGCGTATCGCAGCCTTTGAATAAAAGATGTGTTTCTCACTTATACCACACAGTCTAACGTTGTTCACACTTAAAGCTGGCTTACTCCAGTTTTTAAACACACAACTTGTTTGCCTGTAATCTCCCTGGCATCCACACCTAAACAATGATATGCAAAGTAATTTGAAAAAGAGACTGAAAGGAGAAGTGTTGAATTCTGGGATTTGGATTCAAAGTCCCTAGAGCCACATGATAAAGACTGAATTAATAAGGTGAGCACTGTGGCTAACAGAGAGATTAGAGGACTGGGCCCCATAGGGCTTTTATGTGGGCCGGGGCGAGCCCACTAGGCTCAGAAATATCGTTCTGATGCAGGGTTCACTAATGTCCCATGGCACGCCGGCCGCTAGAGGACACCGCTTTTTTTTCTAAAGTCTGAAGCTCTTGCTCATGTGTGAGAGCATCAAGCTTCAGAATAAAATGCCTTTAATCCATGATGATGATGATGCTGGCACCTGCAAGGGATCCCTTCAATCAAGAGATGCCCATGGGTCAGCACCACCATCATCAAAGAAAAGGTGTGGCCGCTGGAAGCGGAGGCCTTTTTTTTCTAAAGCCCCAAGAAGCTCCCACTCATTCACGGGAGCTTCAGGCTTTAGGAAAAAAGGACTCTGCTTCCAGCGGCCTCACCTTTTCAGCCTTAATGGTGCTGCTGTCCCTCTCCAGGCATGATGCCTGGCGATGAGCAGCACCACCAGTAATGCTGAAAATGCAAGGCAATGCCCCCTGCCAGGCAGGTCGCTCGTAAATAAATGCAGAGATGGGGAGAGGGTGCTGATCTCTACAAAGGGCTGACTGGCAGGGCTGATGGTAGCCCATTAAGCCAAGGCTCGTCAAAGGGGCATGGGCTAACGAGCCGGCAGTGAACCCCCCCCCGCCATTAGGCCACACACCCTCAATGAGCCCCGGCTCATTTTCCAGTGCCACCATAGTGAAAAAGATATATTTTTTGTATCTTTTCATTTTCAGAGTCTTAATTGTGAGTAATCACTGCACTGTGGAATTAAAATCGTGTTATTTCACTGTGGCATGCTTACATGTTTTATAAATACGATATGATGTGACTTTTAATTGGTCGACAGGTCAAAGGATCGACACCAAAGGGTCGACAGGTCAAAGGATCGCATTTTTTTTTCCACATTTTTTTTTTGGGGGGGTCCCCCAACCCCCTTTTTATTGCCAAAAGCCACTTTTTTCCCTAAACGAAAACCTAAAAATATATATATAATTTTTAAAAAAAATTCAATCCTTTCACCTGTCGACCCTTTGGTGTCGATCCTTTGACCTGTCGACCCTTTGGCTTCGATCCTTTGACTAGACACCCTCTTAATAGTTGAAGAACACGTAGCGTATGTTGTCAGCGAAAGATTATGCTAAAAGAAAAGCTCACACGACCCAAACCGGGACTATCCCAAAAAAATAAAATAAAAACAGGTAATGCTGCAAAATGTAGGAGCAAACCACCTTAAACATAACCTGCAACAGAGGTCCCAGGCAATCTGCTGGACATAACGGGCAATAGAGGTCCCGAGCTCTACGCTGCCACATGCCTATCATGCAGGCCCAACTCAAATTGAACTGCTACAACAACGATGGAAAAAAAAGACACGGAACTCACATGATTAGTCCGTGACAGGAGTCTCCGTCAATGCTACAGGAGGAACTTCAAAACAGGAGGACGCATAGCTGTTGCGGTTATAGAAGCAGCAATCCAGAGGAAACACTGTATCCCAGGACGGCTGTACATCAGAAAACGTTCTTCATCTAACAGCCAGCGCTAATTTCACTGGCAAGGGAACAAGATGGAATACACCCCTGCAGACCGAACTGGTAATGTCCTGAAGATGGCCGGTTCATGTAACAGACGGATTAACCAGCCGAAACTCGAGTGAACATTATTGGAAGCTTTAAGTGGACTCTTTTGTGTGACCATCTCAGAATTGACAAAGGCCAAGTTTGTATCCAAAATCGAAAGGACACCGGCCATTAAAGAATAAATGGTGCATCAACGTTTTTTACAGCACTTTGCACTTTAGGTCGATTCATAGACCTTCTTATGATAGCTTGGATTGAGTATAGTATGAATGTAGACTAGCGAGAATGATTGGTATTATATCACTGTATGGCATTAGGGTCACAGGTTGTGGAATTCATTCATTTTAGCGAATTTGTTAGCCAGTTGTAACAGAAGATTAAATTGATGAAATGTATTGTGTGAAAATGTGTTATTGAGGAATGAATAAATGTATTAATACATGATCATGAAACACTTTCTGCAATTAAGTTCTCCCTATGAAATATGTTGTAAAGAAATAATATTGTGTAAAATGCAGAGGGTTAGAAACTGTGTTGTATACATGCCTACCATTCGGCAGAAGTGACAACACAAGTGTGTACTGCATTAGATTACTTTTTGGGCAGACTCTAAGTGCCCGATTTACAAAGCTGTTTTCAATGGGATTGTACCATGTTAACATGCTTTTGTAAATCAGGCCCTAAATCACAGTTCATTGCCCATTGTAAGCAAATGCATACGATTGAAAATGCCACTGATGCATTAAAAATGACTTCCAGTATAAACTTTAGTTAAAGGAAAAATGGAGAAAAGATTGAGGCAGATAAGACGAAAAAAATCCAGAAACAAATGTTTTTTAAAGCTTCTAGTACAATTATATCATAGTAAACGCAGGCATATTATACAGTTATATATTTAATATTAAAATCCGAAAATGAATCCATACAACCCCAGGACTGCGAAGAACACCTTCCTTAATTAGCACTCTCGTTCACCCACTCTCATTTGAACAAGCACATTCTATATTCATCAGAAAAGCTGGCCTGATCCTTTGTGCACAGCATTGTCATGCCCGGTTTCTAAATAATTGGCCATGAATATGCAAATAAAGTCATCATCGTACCTCATTAAGCAGCGAGGCTAGTTTTATCCTTTCGCGACGAAAGAAAAAAAACGCATCACAAGGCATTTTATGTTGCGCCCCCCCCTGTTCACCTAGAGCACGGGAAGTCTAGTACAGAAAACGTGTTTGCATCTGGGACTGCTGGAAACCAATTCCACAATGCACCCCCCCACCCCCACTCCGGCACAATTCACAGGTCAGGGAATATATATAATAGGTGAAGCGATTCAAAACCGTATTTATGGGTTGGAAATGTTATCTTTGTGGATTTTAAATTAACTTGACCGTTTTGAAGCAATAATGTGGCGAAGGGTAATGCATTCTATCCCTCAAAGTGCATCAATTGTAGCAGTTCGATTTGAGTTGGACTTGCAAGCCTTGAAAAGCAGGGTCTGTTGGAAACAGATAGCTCGTTACTATACATTCTTAACCTCACTAGAACAACTATTATATGCGGAGTTCAAAAAGTTGGAGGATGAATAATGAAAGCTCTTCGAGAGAATTCGCTGATCGTATGTATTTTGTTGCCATCTAAAAAGGAAACGCGTGTAAAGGCGCGTTATGAATGCCATATCATATCAACAGAAATGTTGGTTACCAACCCTATAAAGGTGAAAAAAACTATACACGCATTGGACTGGATTGCCCAAAGAGATCTGTTGGTGAATTCTACGCTGTATTCTCATTTAAGTACTTGCCATAAAAGGATCGGAAGTGTGGAACGATATTTGAGGCTGTTCCCACATATATTGTTTAGAAATAATTGTATGTGTTTTAGACTGAATTTTCTCTTAACGAACAAGATGTGTTAGGAATCAGTACCCTTTGGAGATGCCTTATTGTAGGTACTGTAAAGATATATGAAAAAGAAAACGTGTTTCACCTTTTAGTATGCCCAGTATTATTGCCATGGCATATTATTTACTTTGGGAAATGTATACATAATTTAGCTTGGGTAGAATCTGCAAGTTTGTGGTGTAACATGTTAGATGGGAAATCGATATCTTTGAAAATGGCAGTGGTAAGGCTCTTAAAACTGTAATCTGTATAATAAATTATATATTGTATGCCCTGCCCGTCGCATGACATTTCTGAAAGCAAAGCAGTCTTTTTAATGAATTGTGGTGTGATTTATAAGATGACATTTGGTTTCAAGTGTGATTTATTTTTTGTATTTGGATACTTGATGCTTTACAAACTTCTACATTGTTTAAAGGGTTATTTTAAACCATATGCAAATAAATAAAAATAAATATATATGTATGGATATATTATAGGGCGGCAATAGCCACTCTATAGTTGAGTCTGAGAAATAGAAAAAAAACCCTCAAAAGTCTGTTAATAACTTTTGATTTGAGTAATGTATTTGACCGATATTACAAAAGTGATTAAAAGTCTGCGCACCCCACAACTGCAAGTATCGTAAAGATTTGTTAAAAAATAAAAAAGTTATTAAGCATCAAATTTGTATTTCATTTTCCAAAAGTGCAGCCTACTTCCCATTCATTTTCCCCTTGACAAAAAAGGTCAATTTTTGCAAAAGTGTACAGTCTAAACCGCTGAAAGGATTTGGACCAGGTCTGAAACAACCTGCAATACATGCGTGGTTTGCGGTTATTCTTTGTATTTGTTTATTATTTATATTGTGCACCTAACCCTGAGGTAACTGGGCGCTGGAAAGACTTAAAATGTTACAGAAATACATACATAGGATATCACAATTGGGTCGACCAAGGTTACAGGTAGGTCTGGTACAATAAATGATGTTAAGTAGAGATATGACAGTAATAACAATCACAGATAGCGAGGGCCTGATTAGGAGGCTGGCTAGGCACATTTTGGTAGTAATACTTGTTAAGCCTTAGATGTTAGATTTCTCTGAGAGCCAACTCTTTACTCTGGTTCTGAACATCCAGAAGGAAGGTTCCATACGGATGATGGGAGGTAGAGAATTCCAATATTTGGCAGCTTTGACTGGGAAGCGGGCACCTCCTGCGGTTTTTAGGTTGAACTGTGAGGAGCTGAGAGAGGGCGGATCTGGTGAAGTGGGCTGGTTGGTATTTGGAAAACTTGTCAGACAGGTAACTGGGAGCAGAGTTTGACTGGCATTTGTGGGTGAATGTCAGGGCGCGAAGTGCTATTCTGTCACGCACAAACAACCAGTTCGATTTCTGTTTGAAGCTCGAGATGTGACTGGATCTAGGAATGCTTAATGCAGATCTAAGTGAGTTGTTCTGTAGGACCTGGAGTCTGTTGAGATTGCGTTCTGAGGATCCTAGGAATAGTGTGTTATAGTAGTCTATTTTAGAGAGCGTTGGGGCTCTTGCTAACGTCATGCAGCTGGTGGGAGATGAGTAGGATTTGCATGCGTTAATTTATTGGTGTAGGCCATTGATGAAGTAATGGAACTGCCTTGTTTCCTTAAGGATAAGGTTGAGTCCAGATATACTCCTAGTATTTTTATTTCCTTAGCGACTTTAATCAGGTTCCCTTCTATGATAAAGTATGCGTATCGTGGGTCGAGTTTGATTAGACAGGCCTGCGTACCAACAATCAAGAGCCCATTTTTTTTCTGTCATTGAGGTAGAGGCTGTGCGCCGCCATCCATGCATGAATTTCGAGGTAGATGTCCCCGATTAGCTTGGAGTTGTCTTTGTAGCACCCTGAGTGTGTGATGAGAACCTGAGTGTCAGGTGCGTGGTTCAGTTAGATGACACCCATGTTATCTGTGGGATGTATTTACCCATGCATCCGAGCTCTACCTCAAAACTGTGCAGTACTGACATGAAAACATCATGATGGCCAGAGCTTCCCAGAAAATGCACAGGGAAATGCATGAAGAATAGGCTGCCACCCATTTTTGCCGATGTTATGGGCACAGAAGGACACTGCCTAAAACCACCATTGGACTACCCACACAGTAGTCTGAAACCATTGGGAATGGCAATGCTGATTGCCAAAAGCAAACCCATAACTGTTGGGAATTCATTTTCTTAAATCTCAAAAATGGGTGCAGTACCAGTACTCACCACTATCCAAAAGCCGGCATTTTAAAACCACACCAGATTTTACCTTTTTGTGTAAAACTGAATGAACCCAAAGCAGGCTAAAGAAAGACTTACTGAGAGGTGGATCCAATGTAAAGTTATATTCTGAAGTGACTTGAAGGTTTATAACAAGACTGGCTGCGCTGTGGATTTCAGCAGTTTAAGTAAATTTGGACTGAAAGACACTAAAAAAAATCTAAATGTTTAAATTGACTGAGTGACCTACTTTTGAGTGTCACATAGGTTGCAATTGTTTAAATGTCATAGTTTTAAACTTAGAATCAGCCTTCTAGCTGCATATGTGAAAATGTTTAGTTTTATTTGAATGCAGAAACTGGGGAACAGAAATGACAGCTTAAAGAGATTCCAATTTGCCTGGCAACTACCCCCATCAGGAGTGAAACTTGAGTCACAGCTGTGTTCCCAGGCCTAGCTGCCCTTTTGCTGCTCACACTAAGGATATGCCATCTATCTGATAATTGAATTACCTGTGCTCTGCAGGAAAGTGAACAAAGCCCTGTCCTGGCTCAGGCAAAGGTTTTATTGGCAGGAGTCGTAAATGGTCGTAAAAAGTGGCTTCCTCCTGAGGAAAGGGGAGGAGCACTGCCTGTGAGAGCAAGCTGGCTTGGCAGAACTGGAAAAACCAGAAATGCAACCTTGTGCTGAGGGTAAACCACACCCCTTTGGAGCCAGAACATAACTTTAAAAAGATGAATAACTCATAGAGCGGACATGTGAAAATGTTATAAATGATACCATAATTCTTGTGATTTTTCTGCCCACATTTTAAGAGGTTTTTCGACCCGGTGGCGTATTCAGGGGGGTTTTAGCGGAAAAGTGGGGATAACTCTAAATGTATGCATGTTAAAAATCTGAAACTTCATCAGTTAATGTCCGTACTCCCTGCGCACATGTATGTAAAGTTGGGTCAATGTCAGAAATTGCAAAATCAGTTAAAAAGTGAAATATGTGCCATTTCTGAATGCAAGCTCCCAGGAAGAGCAGAGTTTGAACAGGGGATACCTCCTGTAATGCATGATGGGTGCATATGATTTTAAAACAATATGTACCTCTGCAAACATGTATTTGTTTCAAATCTAGATTTGTGTGTAAGTTGACAGGAGGAGTGGACTTTCTGCAGGCTGTAAAATGACATCCCTCTGACTCACAGTTCATTCCCCAATCAAATGATAAATGGAAGTTTGACCAATTAGAAGCTGAGAGAGAGGTAGGGTCAGTGATGCTAGAACACACCCACATTCTAAACACATAAAAGCAGACAGACAGGACAGATAGGACCTTCAAAATCCATCTGCCGCTGGAAGCTCTGCCGGAAAAATCCATACTTTACCTCCATCAACCTCCAGAGAGCCAAACTAGAGACTTCAATCTATCCAGAACTAAGAGACCAGACCAGAGAGAAAGCAGTGCTGTACCCAGAGAGACCCAGACCAGCAGAGAGCTGACCCAGATCACTGTGAAGTGCAGAGACCAGAGGCGAGTTTAAAACCTGACCAGATCCATGGCGAGGCCCATTTCACTCAAGAATATAGTGTGAGTACCTAGAAACTGTGCAGAACCAATCTCCTAGTTAAAATAATATAATTCAATCTATTTAATCTAAGTAGAACTGCCTCCTAACTGTCACCTGTCATTTGTAAAGCTGTCACTTGTCATTTCCTAGTTGCCAGCTGCACTTGTCTTTTTGAGCTTTAAAATTTCAAATCTGAAAAACGACCTTTATTTAATCGCTCATATCTCCGCGACCGTTTGTGCTAGAGACTCGCAGTAACTTTCATTTTGAAGCTGAGATCCTAGGCTTTCCTAGGACCCCAAAACGATAGAGATAGTCCTTGTGGTTCCTCTGTAATAGCGCTCGGCGCATCCGCGAATTTTACCGCGATTTGCAAATTTCTTCACATGTAAAAACTGCTGCTGCTTGCCTTCCATTTGCCAGAAATTCGTTTAACCTGCTAACTATCCCTGCCTCATTGCTAGTGTGAGCCTGGACTAATATTAACTAGATACCACTCACCCTGAACCTCTGAAAGGGAATTAAAAGTATTTTAGCATATTTTTCAATTCATTGCCAGCACATATCAAAGCAATTTGGGCCTGTGTTTTCAAAACTCCTATCTGTTTTCTTTAAGCTTGCTGGGGTGAACTGGATTACAGTTGATTGCATTTCTGAGAACTGTGTGCTTCCTTCCATTTCCTTGCATTGCATCAAGGGGGGGAGTGAATAGCCAGAGAAAAGTGATTACATTGTTTGGTTGAAATCATATTGAGTATTTTCTGTACTGCATTCATTGAATATTGCATCCATCTGAGCTTACATAAATCATCCTCTACCCCATTATACTTTCGTTCCTATTCACCTTTGTGCTACCTTATCCATTTCATGTCAACTCCTTATTGATTATAGAGAAGCGTGTTAGTGCCAGATTCTCCGTCGTTAATCTTTATCATATCAGATTAAGTGTGCTATTCAATTATTAATTTATTATAAGGTGTGATATATACATCTCTTGTTTAAATTATCAAATAAACCTTTTAACTTGCAAAACAGAACTACTTCTTGGCTCAGTGGGGTCAGGGGGATTCCAAGAGAGGGGTGTTATATAGGGGTAGTCATCCAGAACGCATGAACTGGACATAAAGATATATCAATAAGGGTTTCCATTCAGTATCCCAGACTAGGCATTGACTTAGCTGTAGTGTTGAATTGAATCCTCTTACATATCAAGTCGGTCGAAGAGGGGCTTCGTGAAAATGTTATAAAGCATTTGTGAGACGCAGGAGCCTTAGGGCCCCCCCACAGTGGGTGGGGATGGGGTCTGCTGAGGCTAAGAAGACTCTGGTAGTGCGGTTAGTCAGAAAGGATTTAATCCAATTGGATGTGTTGATAGAAAAAGCTGCTTCTGTGGTCAGGTGTTCAGTATGGATCTGTTGATTAACCAGATCAAATGCAGCTGAGCTGTCTAGCAGGAGTAGGATGGCTAGTTTACCTTCGTCTTTGGCCTCATCCATCTGTATTTTCAGGTCCAGAAGGGCAGTCCCATGTCGGGGCCGAAAACCAGATTGACGAAGGCCAAGTAAGTTATCTTCCAGATGTTTCTGGATTTGCAGACATGCAACTCTGTCCAGGATTTTTAGAAGGAAGGGGGCAGTTGTTATAGGTCTGAAGTTGGTAGGTATGTTAGGGTCTAGAGAAGGTTTTATTTTTTTAGGAGGGGCATGACCCATGCCTCCTTGAGGTTGTTAGGGACCTGGCTGGTATTAAAGGAGGTGTTTTTTAGTGTAGCGATGGAGGGGGGAGTGTTCTTTGGCGGCTTCCTTGATGATGGGTGGCGGGCAGATGTCTCCTTGACATCTTGAAGGTTTTAGGCCTCTGATGATGTCTTCTACTTATTTGGCTGTGACTGAGGAGAATGCAAATGGTGGGCATTGAGGGGCTTGTTGCTTGGGTGAGTTCTTAGAGGAAGTTCTACTCGAGGCTGATCTTTTTTGCTTCTATTTTCATTTGTAGGGAGGCTATTTTGTTGGCTAGGGCTTTTTGTATTTTGGAACACCAGGCTGCGTCCTTTTTGCAGACCTCTGATGGTGGGGCAGGGGACTCCAGTTCTCTTAGGATGCTGAATAGCTCCTTAGACCTTGATTTAGCATTGAGAATTCTATTGCTGTAGGTTTCTTTTTTGGTGGCGAGGATGGAGGCTTTGTAAGTGACTGCAGCTGTATTGTACAGTGCTTTATTGTCAGAGGTAGGTGAATTGCGCCAGTTGGATTCTGCCAGTATTTTTTTCTTCTCAGGGTTTTTAGTTCTTGGGTGAACCAATTATTAAGGTGAGCAATCGGTTTGGCCTTTTTTAGTTTGAGAGGTGCAACCTTGTTCAGTGCTGTCTCAAGGGTGTCGTTGTAGAGGTCGACTAGGTTGCTGGCATCTAAGTTCTTGTAAATGGAGTTTATTAAGATATTATATCAAGATAATAATATCAAGATATTATTGATTGGTGGGCGTAGGTTGGGCAAAGCTATGTTCCAGGAGTTCCTAGATAGAGCTGGAGGAGCAATGATGGGGGGTAGGTGTGCGATTCCCTGGATATCAAAGGATATATAGTGATGGTCTGTCCAAGCAATGGGTTTATTCTTGAGTATTTTGATGGAACAATTGAGATCAGCTAGCCAATCAAGGGTCCAACCCTTGACATGTGTTGGCTCTGTGATGTGATGTTTGAATGCGATCTGGGAGATAGAATTTTTGAGGGAAAGGGCATGGGGTCATTAAAGGTCCTGGAACCCAAGGTTCATGTCTCCAAGTAGTATGACTTGGGAGCCTGGTTTTACATTAGCTGTTAGGAGGCCCGTAATGTCTTCCTCAAAGGAGGAGATGGGGCCTGGGAGGGCGGTAGAAAAGATGCAGAAGTATGGTTTGGGTGGCGGTTAGCGAGAATTTAACTGTTAGTAGTTCAGCCGAAGGTATACTCGCTAGGGAGGTTTCTCTAAGGCCCAAGTTAGTTTTTGTAATGAAGGCTAGTCCTCCATTCTGTGCCATAGTTATTTGAAAATTTGACAGAGAAGGGGGTGCCCCTTCCCCAAAAATTATAGTTATATCTCCCATGGTGCATTGCAGGATCATGGTTTTCACAAATGAAATAACCCCCATCTTGTTTTTCTCTCGATGCGAGAGATATTGGAGGCTAGAGCAGAGGTTATGGGAAAATGAAATGCAGTAAAAAGCTATTTGCAGGTCAAAACATTGAAATGCCATCAGGGTAGAGGTGAGGGGATGGCTAGAAAGCATGGAGGGAAATGTGGGAGTTGGAGGGGTCCAGGGACTGGGTTTCCAACACACAGCTTCCTGTAGCCTTGGCTATAGCCTCAAATAGCCCACATCTGAAAGCAAACTGTGTCACAGAAGCAGCGTCTGCTCTGGGGTGAAAGGGAGAGGGCAGAGGAGGTGAGGAGGCAGTCTGGTGAGTGGGGGAGCTAGCACAGATGAAGGGGGCACTTGGTGATGGCCTGGGAAGCTTTTTCTTCCGGCTGTTTTGCCGATATTTGCGGCTATATCCGAGGTTGCAAAGGACTACAGTTAACCGCTGATATGTGTAGTTTGGTACCGGCGGTTACATTTCATTTTTTAGAAAAAAGATATTTTTATAGCCGTAGTGACGTTGGGGGTGAAAAATCACTGGCTGCCAGTGACTCAGTTGCCATCCAGGTCTCCCATTCATGCAGTAACCAGGGTAGACTCTGGTTAGCTTCAAAGTGAGGAAGGGGCCAGCCTCCTCAGGCCATGTTGCCTGATAAATGAACCAAACTTACAAGACCACTTAGAGGAACAGGCCGGACCTTTTCTTGCTTTTAAGCTAAGCAGGATCAGCCCTGCTTTGAAGCTAAACAGCGTCAGTGCTGGTTACTGCATGGATGGACGAACAAATGGGCATCTGAATTATTTACTTTTTTTTAAAACTGTTCTACCGTCAGTCCTTGAAGGTTTTGCACTCACACAATTGTTTGCCTTTTGCTGAAAAGATTTCTGGCATTTGTAGTCTCCTAGTCAATAATAAAAAACAGGTATCTGTACATCAACAGTGGGGTTTCCCATCCCTGCATTAACTGGGACCAACCCTGCTTAGCTTGCCTAATATAGGTGCCCTCCCCTTAGAAGAACACTTAGAGAAACATGGCCTAGGGGGACTGGATCCTTCTTCACTTTGAAACTAATCAGGGTTATTGCATGGATGGCAGAGAGTCCACTGTCCTGAATGCCATGTGTTTTCTTAGTTTTATATATTTCATAAAACACAGCATCCAAATTTTTATTAAACAGAATTATTATTATTTTTAAATCGCATTTTTGCTGAACCCTGCTATCAGAGAACCCTGGTCTTAAGAAGTTTGAGAAGCAGCACTTAACCATTATGCTACAATGATGTTATTGTTTGGATTTTCACACCTAGCCTTTTATCGTTGAACATATTCAATTATAGGTGAAGTCTAAAACGTATGCCCCATGAAGCAGCAAGCCATTGTGGCTTTGTGGTTAACTGCTGGGCCTCGAACTCTGGCAGACCAGCGTCCAAATCTGTATGTTTTTTTTTTAATTAAACTAATTTGATTTAATTAAAAGAAAAGCATTGCAAGTGGGAGGTGGCGAGGTTTGTTGCAGTGCAGTCATGTGATCTAATTTAGCATCAGGGCATTTAGACGTGGTTGAAAAGTCAGCCACGTCCAAAATGGCTTTCGCACCAAAATGTGCGCTGCAGGAGAATGAGTGTGCCAAATTGGCCCGTGCCAAAATGATGGCACCGAAAAAGGGGGTACCACTTGGAGAACACTGATTAACCAAAGTATGTGCTCCATGGCAAATAATTTTATCTCACTGTGCATTCCCTAAAAACATTGTAAGTTCTCAAAGCCTGCAATCCGAAGGCCATGGCTAGTAGTCTGGTAGCGTTTTAAAATGGTCAGTGGACACGGCCAAAGGCCGTGCCCACTGACCATGGCCTGCTGCTGGTGGGTCTAGAAGCTTTCTAAAATCTATGGAATAACAACACCCTTGAAATTCAAGGAAAAAACTTTAGTTGTAGGAATGTTAAGGTGAGAACTTAATCCCTGAAATTCAGCTAAAGCCACCTTAACTTTGTGCCCCCTGTTGCGATTTAACATCCCTGCAACTAAAGCTTTTCCTTGAATTTCAAGGGTTTTGTTACGCCACTTGGTCTGGAGGTATTACTGCTGGATTACAAGTGGCGGTGCAAATCCCCATTTGTTTTTAGTCCATTGGACTTAATGGGGCTTTTTAGGCAGACTTACTGTGGTGGTAATTCTGCTGCAGTATTTCCACCGATTTTGACGAGAGTTGGAGGATTTACCTCCAGGAAAATGCTGGAGGTAAATCCTCCACTCCAAGGCCATAATTTTAGTATGGTGGAGCGGGAACAATGGCGATAATTCAGTTACCGCCAATTGTTTTCCGCTCTGCCATACTTGTAGTGAGACCACTATTCAGTGGTATTTCTAGGTAACGAAGTAAGGATGGAACTAGCAGGAAGTGAAAGCAGATCCTGGGTTTTCGGCATCACTCAGTCAGGAAGAGCTACATCTGGGGAACGAGGAGCGGTTACATAGTGTTACGCAAATTCCTTCCACTAATAATATTCAAACTGTTAAATATATACGACCAGTTATGCTTTAAATGCCTTCTAGATGCGTCATAATCCTCATTTATAAACATTCCAAAATGCACACTCTTAATTACACATAATTATGTTTGCATGGCACCAGCTGGCCAAACGTAGCTCCTGGTAGCTGTTGCAGTCAAGCCAAAAAGGCTCTCCTGAGCTATACCCAGGAGTAGCTAGCAATTTCAAAGCCGGTTGTCAAAAGGAAATGTAATAGGGGGGAGATACAAATCCAGCTAACAGATGTCCTAACAGCATAGGGAACATTTAAAGAAATATATTAGGTTTATAAAATACATATTTACCAATAAGTACCGTGCACCTACATTGCCCAATAGTTTTATTAATTGTTATAAAAGTGTTTTTTTTATAACTGCCATAGATGCCTGAAATGAACGGGAAAGAGTACAGAAGGCAATACTTCCAAAGGAACAAAATATATGATATTAGTGCTACAGTTCAAACAAATTAGGGCAACCCAGAACCCATAGACATCATGCTACAGTAGAGCAAGCAGAGTAAAGCAAGAAGCTTTGCTCACCGATTCATTAAAAATAGCAGGTTTGTGTTGCAAGTTCCAAAGGTGAGCCTTTCGGCAAGTGTTCCCTTGAGGTGTGGAAAGGAGTGGGGGTAATAAGACGGGGGCCACCACTGACAAAAGTAATTTAATTCGATAGCGTCACATTGTCACTATTTTCAACCATATTCACTTACTGAGATTAAAGATTTGACACGAATCGCCAATAAGTAATGCATTTGCACCATGGCAAAAGGGGACCTTTCACATGAACACAGTGCCATGAGAACACTCCTGGGCATGGCGCGCTGTCCCCGTTTAGAATGCGCCAGACAGTAGGCTTACAGGTTTGGCTTTCTTCTATGACAGAGATCTGCACACTGTCACTCTCGCCATGTTTTCGACTACACCACCTATGAGCCTTCACAGACTAGTTGTAGCCCACAACCTCTGCTCTACGACATAAACGTCCCTTATCCGCCACACAATAGAAGCCAAATCACTCTCGACTCATTCTTTCGTGGCTCGTAGTGTTCAGCATAAGAATGTTTTTAGGGGCTAGTGACTGGCATAGCCGCAAACACGCTGTTAACGAAAAGCCACAGTTTAAACATCTGCATTTGGCCAGCTATGAAGACCTACTTCGAAAAACCGTGACCACTGCAGTTTCCAATAGAAACAATCTTGAGAAAGGGGGACAGAGCACCAAATACCGGGACAGTCCCGGCAAAACCGGGATGTCTGGTCACCCTACTTTGGTGGCCACACCTGCTCTGTGACCGATTCTTCATTCCTTGGGGTAAGGGCAGGGTCCACCTAGGGATCCCCAGTTCCTTCTTGCATGTTTTTTTTTCAGGGTCAATGACACAACAGTTGTGATTTTCTCCTAGACCCAGATGCACCAACCTGATACTTGACCCCTTGAAAGTTTTTGTTTTTTTTAATCGAGATACAGTATCCCCTTTAGCTCGTACTGGGATTACATGAATCAGTGCTCATATGGGACCTATAGTAGGAATGTGCACTTGTAAGCAACTTCAATGAAATACATAATTTTAAATCACAAACGCCAAACTTTAATCACACAAACATAACATTGCCCATCAAACGCACAACGGGGTGTTCCAAATGACAACGTGATAAAATGGGAAGAGGAGTGATGCATAATAATTGGCAATGAATTGCTGGACAAATGGTAACAGTAAACACAGTATGTCCCCTTAACCGTCAACGATTAGGAACTCTCTCTTCTGCCCAGTATCACTGAATATTCAAGTAACATAAATTGGTTTAAGTGTTGTATGGAGTAACAAAGCATTGCTTACGTCCACCTCAAAGCATGCACAGCGTATTTATAATCTGTGAGCAGTTGTTGCAGGTATTTCGATATGAAAATATTAATAACATTTATAATGCCCAGATCCTTGTGGAACCAGGCACACTGAACTGCATCTAGACACAGGTGGAACACCTTGGAAAGGTGTTGTTGTTGGCTAATGGAGGAGAACATAATTGTAATCATAAGGACTTGAACTGACAATTTATAAAAACGGTGGGGTAATTGCATGTTGACCAAACTGCGTTAAATGATTCACCTTAATTATTGAAAAAGAAAAGGGATAATATATTTGATAACGATTGTAAAGTTCAGAGTAGCATATTATTAATTGCAACAATATCACGGTAAGGGTCTTGTGGACATGAAACAGTGAAATACAATCGAAATGGCGCTGATAGGATGATCACATTACATTGCTGTGCATGACTCCATTTCTAATTCCATTTAACAAGGGTTGTAGAACGCTACAGTTCTTTAACTGGAGGAGTTTGAACACAGTTATTCAAGAATTTTCCAGGGAAGGTACCCAAGGATAAATACATGGAGTGATGGCACAAGTAATGAATAGTGTTATAGATTAGGACTTCTTTTTTCATAATATTAGGTAGAAGGTAGTGAAAACAATTTGAAAGGAGTATTCATATTGAAGAATACCAATGACTACTTACCTGTAAGAAGAAAAGGTAAGAGATTGCAAACAAATGTTTGAGATGCAAGCATAATCGCATATTGAGGAAATAATTCAAATGTTTTATTATTTTTATCATTTTTGCTTACAGTATTGTTTTTAACCATTGAAGATAGTGAGAATTGAACAACACATGGACCTAAGGTTAGTTTGAACAATAGGGATGGCTCTGCACTTAAGGTGCTCTTGAGTTATTTAACTAAAGTTTGTTTATAATGATTGACAGGAAGACAGATCAGGATTTCTTGAAATGTTGGACACCTGAAACGTGTATATAGTAGCAAAAGAAGAGAAATATTACTACTATATTCGTATGCATTGGACAGGCATTCAAAAAAGTCATAATTTGATTATCTTGGAGGTTATGAGTCCTATGTTGCATTTTCATTTACTCTGAAATATGATAGATTTGTGAACATTTACGAGAATAGTTTTATATAAGAATTGTAATAAAGTAGTAACGTGTGATTATATTTTTACTATTAGAAACTATTTACTGAAGAATAAAAATATGACATTTGTTAGTAGTGATATATAAATTCGGTGTATTAAAGGGTTTATTCCCAACAGGACTGTGTCTGGGATGCCAAGGCAGATATGTGGTAAATATTGATGAACTAAGAAGGTGGTACCCGATTGGCTGTGAGGTACTTCTAGAACACACCTGAAGCATTCAAACAATATTTTTTGAAATTTTAAACCAGCCATTTGAATTTAAGAATAGAACAAATGAGGAGTGCACCCTCTAAGTATAGATTCAAAAGAGACAGAACTTTAATATAGGTCTGGATATCATCAGCGTAAGAGTGATACTGCAGGTGGAAATTCAAAAAGATACTCATTAAAGGCTAAAGACGAATGTTACAAATCAGAGGGTACAAAGGAGAACCCTCAGGGACTCCACAGCCTACATTGATAGGATTGGATAAAAACGAGCCTACCTTGATCATTTGAGATCAATCTGCAAGGAAACTCCTGCCAAGGTATGATCAGACATCACAATCAATATTTCTCAGCATGACAAGAGAGCAGCATGGTCTACAATGTGAAATGCTGAAGAAAGATTGACTAATAAGGAGAGATGCCCCTCATTGGCATTGGCCAAAATATCACCTACAGTGACCAAGGTGGATTCAGTCCCATGCTTGAGACAAGAGCCGGATTGTCACAGATCCAAGACACCATTTTGCTCTATAAATTGTTGCAGTTGTAGAGTGACCACTTTTTCTGAAATCTAACCCATCCAAGGAGATTGAGCAATAGAGCAAAATTACTTGTGTGTGGGATAGAGGGTAGCCTTCTTCAAAAGTGGAGAAATTAACACTGATTTAGGGGAGACTGGCATGACCCCTTGACAGAGGGAGAGATTTACCAACTGTCAAACCATTTTGGTTAGACCCATGGCTAGGTGACGAGCAGACAAAGCTGGGAGAATGTCTAATTTAAACTGTGTAGTTTTAAGAACCTGCATCAAAGGCAGAATGACATCATCAGTCACTTTTTGATATTCAAATGAGAGGGCAGCAGGAGTTCTGGCCATCATATCCCTGATCAGTGATAAACTTTGAGTTTGACAGCTTATCCTGAATACATGCAACTTTAGAGATTAAATACATATTAAAGTCCATAGCTAATTGCAGCTTAGGAGCAGGAAATTGTACAGCTTGAAAGGACTAATGTGTTTCGATGAATAGGGTAGCATTGATCTACAGGGGTACTGTAGTATAATTGCTATGTGCTATTGACAGGAAACGGAGTCAAAATCAGTATTCTTTAGTCACTTTCTGGGGGAGCATATCATTCCAAGAGTCCTGGAGAGTGCAGTTACGGGCAGAGCAGATTGTTCCTACGTATGGATTTATAACATGGATGTGCTGCATATCCGCCTTCTTCTGTCGACACTTGTGAACGGCTAATAGTGTCCTACTTATTGAACTTGGAGCATTTGCAGTGAAAATAGACTTCGCTCCGCCGCCTAACTTCTACAAAAGCACCTGGCCGCACACTTTCGTGTGCACGCATTCCCAAAGGGCTCGAGAGTGCAGTTACGGGCAGAGCAGACTGTTTCTACAGTATGGATGCATAACATGGATGCTCTGCATACCCGCATTACTACCTGGATAAGTGACTGACTGAAACTGTGCTTTTCTTGTCTGCTTGGCCCCAATTCTTCTGTGGACACTTGTTAAAACTTGAGGAACACTTGTAGACGGATAATTGTGTTTTACTTATTGAAATTGCATCATTTGCAGTGAAAATGGACTTAAATCTGCCCCCTAACTTCCAGTTGCCACAAAAGTACCTGGCAGCGTGCATTCCAAGAGTGCTTGAGAGTGCAGCTAGGCAGTTGGTGAGGAGGTGAGCTGGAGTGCATTTCTTTCATCTTTTGCGAATTGCATAGGGGTCTTGTTTATATCTCAACTGATTCGTTCAAGAACCACTGGATAACAAACATACAAAAGCTCATCATTACCTTTATTTGCTTTTCTGTTTGTATTTATATTTGCTACGACAGTAACCTTTTCCCGTTCGAATACCATCAACATGAGTTACGCGTATACATTTAAAAGTGCCAGTCTTCTAGTGCTAATAATGGTAAATTAGCGTAAGTGAAAAAACTCAAGCATGAGCGCGTAAAAATGTCAGTTACACATGCACCGGCAAATTTAGACATTCGTGCCGTTTGTAAAATTAAAAATCTGTTGGGCTGTACCTTGACACAGGATGTGCAGAGCGAGGTTCACACCCAAAAGAACGGCGAGATACCAGACAAAATCTTAATAGATGTAGCGGATTCTGCGTGCGTAGAGTCAGATTTGGCTTTTCTTTTACCCATACCCACTTTTCCGATTTGTCCTGTTCAAATTGCATACGTGTGGTCTCTTTAACTTCACCCATTAAGAAAGTGAATGGCGACACAGATATGCCGCAAGGAACTCAGACACCAGCGCTACAATTATCTCAGCAGGCGAGCACAGAAGCGTGTTTAGCTGAAACGAACATCTCAGGTAAAACAACTCCTGATAATAGCACATGTTAGCAAAGACCTATCCATCATTCAGACACGTGTAATAATGGTGTGAATCTTTCTAATTCCGCTCCTGTTTGTGACAATGATAATACCATAGATGGAATTAAAGATCAGCGTTCATTAGAAACTACAACTCCTGACAACAGAGTGAGCCATATACTAATTATCTCGCAGACGATACAGCTGCATATGAACAAGGAAGAAAGACCTCGCCCTAGCCGAATTCTATCGGAGCTATCTCAATCTCCCATCATGTTTCCTAACACCACAACGGCTTCCACGCCGCCTTCTGTTTCATATGCAAATCCCACACCCTGGTGAATTTTGCTACCAAGCCAAAACGATTTCCCATTATTAGAAATTACTTTGGGTGCAATAAACACGGCTCTAGTATCTTTGATATGGCTTTACAAGGGTCTAGAAGCAAAGACCAATAATAACAATGAGCCATTACAAGAACCTTTACAGCATATAGCAGCTCCGAAATGCGGCGCTACAAATATGCGAGAAGGGAGTAGAAGTATCCCTCCCCTGCATAACTCTATGGACGTCTCTTGTATTATTGCAAATGTGGCTCCACAACCATCTCAGACCACCAAGTCTGACACAAGATAATTCAACAATCATTAGGCAACTCAGAGAATATTGATAAAAATGGGCCTACTGTTGCATTTAATCCTGTATTTGCAAACTTGGATGCAGCTACTCATGATCAACTAATTTTTAGCAATCAAGAGACTGCTTCATCAAAGAAGCCTTCCAACTCCCTCAGGGTCAGCCGCTTCTCCAAGCAACGAGTTGGGGGTAGATCTCTCTCCGCAGCAGGGGCCTACCTCTGGAACAGCCTTCCTGCCTCCCTGAAACTTGAGGAGAACCATCTCCGGTTCCCGAAGCACCTCAAAACCTTTCCCTTCGCTTCCGCGTTCTCTCCCCCTCTCCCCTGCTATTTACTGAAACTGCACTGAATCTGCAACTGGACCACTTAGCAATCTCGGTTCTTGGCCCAGCAACTCTCCCCTGCACTGCCTCCTTGGCAACCCATGCACTGCGGGACTGTCTCTGTATCCCTACAGCCCCCCTTCCCAGCACTTGTCTGCACTTACCTTGCACTTGCCACCAGCTGGCCCTTATTATTTATCTTGTTTTACTAACCCTGTATTGCACTTTCCTCTCTCCCTTTCCCCCTTGCACTTTTCCCATCCCCTCTACCCATGCACTTGTGCGATCTGAATGACACCTGGCCTAGTAGGATCGTTGTCGGTCTCCCCTTGTTCCCCCCCCTCCCTGCCTCGTTGCGCCTTGAAACACTTGTGTATAGGCGCGTTACAAATGCCATATCATATCATACACAGAGTCACTAGCTACTTCTAGCTCTTTGAAAAATACAATAGAGAGGAACTCTGTTAGTACGACTGATGACTTAAATGATATCTTTTCTAAAAACCAAATGCACCATCAGAAACAGAGCTTGATAAAAATAAATGGGTGCCACGTCCTTTCAGAGTGGGTGGCGCAGATTAATAGATAGCCTTCCCCTCTGCCAAATATACAAAATATTACCATCTCGCAAATAGAAATATATATATATACATATATATACATATATATATATCAGATTTGCCAAAGGGAAATATGGCAACTCTTAAAGCGCTACGTTAGTGGGAAAGCCTTGCCCAGATTCCTTGCCTGATGGACAGAGAATATGAACCTCTCAACGATATTGTGAGAGAGGCAACAAAATTGAGTCATAAATTCTATGCCTGCACCCCTACTGATGCTCAGACACAGACACTAATGCGGGGTACTTTCTAACATACAAAATTGATATCCTGCCCATAGCAGATGGCAACCATCAACTTTGCAGCCGAACATTTAAACTTGACAGCTTGCTTACAACCAAAACCAAACATTAATATTGAACCTTTACATATAAATTGAACAACTTGCTCTCAGCAATTGGTAGATACCAACAATGTCAAAAGAGATGCTGTTTTTGGGTCAGCTGCATCACAACACTTGAATCCTTTAGCTAATCTTCAGCAGGTCACTGATACACCGTCTAATAATGCTTCTAATGTATACAATACTTCATACTCTGATGATAATCATATAGCGCCCATATCCTCTTGCTTGCATCTGCCGTCACTCAATACTCATCAATAGTCAACAATTGAACAATGGCGCATGAAGATGTTTTAATCAAAGTCTTTGAATAGTTGAGGTACGAAGTCTAGACACTTTCATAAGTGAACCCCCTCAGTCAATCGAAAATACCTACCCTTCGCATGACAAATAATGACCCCAAAACAACTAGTAGTATGTGAGAAGGTAATACAAATATAACTCAAGGAGTTTAAAAATTGTCATCACTTAATCCTGTCAAGCCGAGGGGGCCGTTTTGAAACTTTCACTCTGAATACGAGTAGTATTCTTGCAATCTGTGCTGATATACCTTATCTGGAAGATATTACTTCATCCGATATCTCATTGGTGGAGTTTGTTCATCAATGTGACCTCACGCAGGTGCATCAGGGTTGGCATTAAATACTCTATGGATGCCTAAATCTGCCCTATGTTATATGGGATTTTGTCTGCAGCAAGAGGAGATGACATGTGATACTTACATATCGGAAGTAAATTCGGATTCCTCCTGCATGCCATCAGTAAAACCAACTATCAGAATCACTTGTACTCGAGGTCCTTTTGACTAAGTTTGTGAGGCCCCATTGAACAACAGCACTCCACCCTTAGTAGAATGAGTCAGATCGGCTGTAGACATTAGAGGAAAGGAATGTCATGCATAATAATCCACTGTCACACAGTGTATGATGTGTAGTTTGGCCAGCTGGAACACGAGAGGCTTCAAACATCTGTTACGTATTGAAAATAACCCATTAAATTATTTTGATATCATCCTTCTCCAGGAAACCTGGTTAATTGACACACCTACCTGGCCTGGATACACTCTGTCCTTGCATCCTGCCAGAATAATTTACCTGGACGACGGCACTCCAGTCTTCTAATAGCTGTTACAAGTTCATGTTTCATTCTTGAACCTTGGGCAACCCCCAACTTGTACACACAGATGGTCAAAACCGTGTCTCCAGCTGGCTCAACTGCTATTATTAATTTGTACTGGAACCACAGTAGTATTTGTGAGTCCACCTTCTTCACAGAGCTAGAACAAATGCTTGAACTGATTGCTTTAGATCATACAGTTATGCATACCATTCTTGCTGGAGATTAAAATATCCATTGTATGGAGACAAATTCCCCCTGGCTGGATGATTTGGCACACAGGTGGCTTGAGTGGGTTCAGGATAGATCCTTTTTGCTCTGAAACGTGACATCCACCCGCAGGCGACTTGGGAGAGGCAGAATCATTCTGTTATTATTAATTATATCTTTGTCCAGAATAATAAGATAGACATTGTAAATGACTTACGAGTTTTGCCACAAGTACACAGTGACCATGAGCTTCTAGCGATGAAATGGACCTGGGTAGCTTCCATGTACACTCCTAACCGTTACTTACCGCAACTAAATTTATCAAATGGTCGAAATCGGTTTCGATGGACTCTTGAGCAATTAGATGTCTTTGACCATGCTCTTTGTATGGGGCTCCAACATCTAAATGCTGACATCATTAACAATGATGTGTTATATGTAGCTGCCATGACCACGTTTAGAGTACAAATGCCCACTAACCAAAAACCACTATATGCTCACAAACATTGCTATGACCAGGAAGAATTAGACCATTGTTGCATACCTCAAATAAAGATAGGCATGCCCTCATTCGCAATTTAAAACCCAACTATAAAAATGTGTATAAAGCCCATCGGGCACTTGTTTATCAACGCGATTCGCAGCAGATGTTAGCTGCAATCTCCTCTAAGAACAGCTGTGACATATGTAGAATTATAACTTTGGCCTAGCAAACCTGTCAAGTGCCTTATGAAATCAACTCAGTTGCTCCAGATAAATGGTTCAGCACTTTCAACAGCTATATGCTGCTTTAAGTATGCAAAGTCCAAATCCACTAGTGGCTTGGAATTCAAAACCTGATTAACTGAACATTCTGCAAGAAATAAAGAACTTGCCTAACTCACGACCTCGAGAGCTTGGTGGGCTGATTAACATCATGCTTAAAGAACATCCTGAGGCATGGGTAATAGTACCAATCTTTAAAAACGGTGATCGTAATTGCTGTGCAATTATCGTCCAATTACGCTACTAGATACTAGAAGATATTTGAGAGACTTCTTTTAAAAGATGACTCCCGTTGGGTTAAGAAAGCAAGCCATTTTGACTTTTATCAATGAGGCTTTGTGCCAAGAATGTGGACAACCCTTAATTTATTTGCCATCTGGGCCATGAAAAATTATCATCTATAATGGAAACATTGTATATAGCATTTATCAAATTTAAAGCCGCGTTTGATTTTGTCCCGCGTGAACTCCTTTTCAAAATACTTGTTGATGCCAACTGCCCAGACTACATATGTGCTTTGATTGTTCAATTCCGTACAAAAACTTCAATTCGAATATGATTATCTATAGACGGTAATCTTTCCCAGTCGATTCCCACCAATCGCCGGTTAAAGCAGGGATGCATATTAGCTTCATCCCTTTATAATTTCTTTATTGCCGATATTGGTACTTAGTGTCTGATCCACAGAAAATTGGTCCTCATGCTATTGCGTGGTTTTTATAAGCGGACGATTTAGTTTGGTTTTCCTAAACTCCTAAAGGACTGCAAACTTCATGGACAGCTTTGGAACGATACACCATTCAAAATCAACTAACCATTAATCTAACTAAAACAAAATATATAGAATGTGGAGTAACGCATTCCAATAGACCTAGTAAATTCAAATGGTGCATGCCAACAGTGACTTATGGTGCTGAGACCAGAACCCTTCAGGATCTTAAATACTGGTCGAAGCTTGAGAGTGTATTCTGAAAAAAGCTGTTGCCTATACCAAAAAGTTAACCGATGGGGATAGTGCCCCAGGAGCTTCGTCTCCTCTCCTTAAGTGCCATTTGTACATGGAAAACCAGTAACCTGTATAAAACATTTATCACAGCCAGCTCTGAAGCTTCATTACCTTCCATCTTGGCAACATATCTAAAGCAACCTACAGTCAAGAATATTACACCTTGGAGAGAGCATGTACTAAATATAGGTCTGCGGCTGGAATATCATCAGAGCTACTCCTAACAAACCCCGGGAGAGGCAAAAGAAAAGCTATGGCTGTTAGACGAAGGGAGTGAGGATTGTACCACTATCATCGAAGACGGAACCTCCGTCGACGCCCTTGTTGACGATACCAGGGCCTCCACAGACCTGGCCTTCTCTGGCGATGCCAACCACGTGGCTGAAGTTCCAGAATGATGCTTGGACGAATATCGACTGGAAGAGGACCTATGCCGGTCCTTAGACGACGAGTGCCTTCTCCTTCTCCACAGACGCTGACTTCTCGGGCCTATCACTCGACCCCTTTGACTTGTCCGTTCGTGCCGACCTGGAGAGCGAAGAGCTACACACACCTCTTGACCGATGCGACTTGGATTCAGAGGAACCACCTTTCCCCACCTCAGTGCGTGGCTTCTTGGCGGAGGGTTCCAGGGACATCGCCCTCTGCTGCATAGACGTCTTCACCGCCGGAGCTGAGGACTTGCTTCCCTGGGACGAAACCTCCGAACCCAGGTAAGGGCCCTCGTTAAGCCAAGCAATCAGCCGGTGGTTGCAGTCTTTCAGCGTTTTCTGAGAAAATCCCCGACAGATCTCACATGTATCCGCCGAATGATTGGGGTAAAGGCAATACAGGCAATCTGCATGGCCGACCCCCTCAAAGACCTTCTTTAGGCCGCAGGTAGCACAAGGCGTAAAGATCAATCTTTTCTGGCCCACAGATGACATACTGGCCGATGGCAAAAAACAAGAGTAGACACAAGGTGATCCCAACTGTTTGGAGATGGTTGAAATCTGAAGGGAAGCCGCGGGGACGCAGCTATTTATACCCAATGTCCTATTGGGTAGCCTAAAGCACCAAAAAGTACGTCGATAGGACACTAAGGTGTTGACATTTTCCATAGGAAAATGATAGGTTAAAGGTACCGAGGATTCCCAGCCTGACGACAGGAAATATTCACATCATGAGAACCCATGAATATCCAATGCTGGAGAAGGGAGTAATTCCTCTGAACTAGGAAGAGCAGCTTTTTGATTTAGTTTAATATAAAGTGTGAGGGACAGAGCTAGGATTCAGACATCGGACTGTGGGCATTTGCTTTTGGACATCCTGAGACTGGTATTTTTGGTTCGGGCAGAGTCACCCCTCCTAAGAGTTAGAGCAAGATAGGGTTTTTATTTAATTTAGGACTTTGAATAAAAGTTTATGTCAACCACATTGACCCCTCCATGTCATAGTTTTAATTCTGCACCCTTATAGTATGCACACTCGGGAAAACCATGAGGAGCTTTGCATATGGGGTAGAAAACCTGTTGCCCATTATTGTGGCCAATTTTTGATACAGAAGTTGTTGACAAAGAGAAAACAGTATGAAACAGAGGGAATTTCAGCACGCTATTAGCATACAGCAATGGTGTAATGAGGGAGCAAGTTGATAACCTGCAGTCAGAAGTAGGTCTGTGTTTTTCATGATGAAATATACAAAGAAGTTAACAAAGGGTGAAAGGTGTTCATCAGTGCATTTGGATAGATAGTCATAGAAAGCTGAATCGTGTACTCCATTTAATGAAAGCCTTATTTAATACAATCACTGTGTTCTTTATGTAGCTCACTTGTTTTACCTCTAACTGGTGACTGGAAGCTCCCAACATGCCTGAGGGGGATACTAAACACCCATCCTAACCAGGCCAGCTGAAATGGCAACATGAGTTAACACAACCTGCAATAGTGTGTGCAAAAAGGAGAGGGCTGCCCACCACATCAGTGGTATTCCTGAGACCTTTAAAGTGTAATGGTGACCTGGTGCACCTCGACAGTCCATTAGTATACCACTAGGGGAATCAAGGGTTAACATGTCAACGTATAACTCAGTGAGTGCCGGCAATTAGTGACCGATATTCACACTCTCACCTAATAAAACCAATTTTCGTTATGATCTCCTCAGCTAGGATATCTATTCTTGATTCACACAATACAAACAATACCAACAAGGCAGTATACTAACAGACGCACGTAATAGCAGCAATTTTCTTACACTGGTGTTCAACCAAGTCGCCACCTTGGCCCCACGCCGATGAAACACAGTAGAACCTTGGGGCAGATCAAGGTGGCCCTACAGCTCATCATTAAACTTACGTTTGGAAATAGTGGTAATCCAATAAGTCTTCAACTTAATGGTGTGGCTCCCCTACTCTTTGGACACTGGCAAGAGGTCCTTGGAGCAGGCACACAAGTGGAACAACGGTTAACCTCACACCCAATCTGGAGTAGCATAACCCAATTTCTAGGCAACAGTAATAAGCTACTTTGTCAACACTGCTGTTTCTCCTTTTCAGCTGTGATATGCCAGGCCATGCCTTTTACGGAATAGTGGCTAGTAGGGTCTGAAACTAGGCTACTCATTGGGCAGTTTGAATTTCATATTTTTAGTGTGCATGCTCTACGCAGGGAGGCTGCATCCCATCGCTCACCGCTTCTCCATCATGTGTCTCCTTGCATCGATGAGAGATGCAGCTCTCCCAGGTGCTGCTGCGCAATAAGTGCCTCAAGAGCACAGGTGATCCGGGATGTCTACTCCACAAAAGCAAGCTGAGAAACGTTTGTCAAAATGTGAGTCTTGTAGTTCAGTAAGTTTGTTTAAAAGAGAAATCTGTTCAGCTGTTATCATAATTTAGTGAATTTTTCTTCTTGCTAGACATTGGCAGGAAGGGAGTGCCACAGGCTGGCACCCCCTGCACAGACACAGCATTGTCCCAGGCATTCTTTTTAATGTTTCTTAGCAAACTAGGATCATAAACATCCTGAGATGACGCCTTTTGATTCGAGCAACTAATCACTTTGGCACCTTGACATGCAAGGCTTTATTAATAAGGTACAGGGTTTTGATGTCAATCTTTTTCAAGTTGGAGGCAGTTTAAGTTTGCAAGGTAAGTCTGATGTGATCACACGTTTTAAAATTTAGGGTGAGACTGATTTGTTCTGAATAGTTTCGAAGTATTTGGTTGAAGTATGTGGTTAATGTGGTATGTGTTTTGGAAGGTACATGTATAAGCTGTTACAGTTGCCAAGCCTGTCAAAGACCATCACAGTGGTAACTCTAACTTTCTGGTGCATATTCCTGAAAGTCATGATCTGTTCGAACATGTACATGTGAAAATAACAAGATTTAGAGAGCTTCCTGTGACAAAGACAGTTTTTCTCCCCATCAAAACATAATTGAGTCACCTCTCACTGGCATCTGTCTTATTTTCATCTCATCCATGGCAATACAATTAATCAGGACAGGGGCTATTCTTCATAATTTCAAATTAATTTGCGCAGTCATTAGATCACATACAGGGTGCATTTTTCCTAATGAGCTTCTTCATGCTTTTTTGTCTTGCCAGAGAGTGATAGTATACATTTTTCATACGTTTAAACCAAAAAAGGAAGGACATAACCTCACCTTTGTTACTAGGTGAACACATTTTAACTATTGCCTCTAATATGCCCTCCTTGGTAATTGTCCCTAAATAAGTGACTTTGCTTTCCCTAAATTTACACTCATCAATGTGGAATGTCATACAAGAATCTTCTAGAATTCTTTTAACGACCCCTAAACTGTGTGAACCTTCCTACAATCTTCCTCCTATCCGTTAAACAGATTAAGATGTCATCCTTGTTGCACCTGACATGGTTTACTTTGCCAGTTTATGTATGATTTTCTGGGGCACAGGCCATCAATATGTGCCCAAATTGTATGCACTTATATCTGCATAGGCCAGCGTGGCTAGTAAAGTCAGTTAAGCCACATAATCGGAATGTACCCTGATTTGATAGCATGCTGACTTTACATCTATTAGGAAAAAAACAGTGACCTGACGTGTTTTTGGTGATAAGCTCACCTATGAAAGGAAGAGGAAAACATTCTGTTAAAACATTTATATTAAGACCCTTAAGCTTTATAAAGAGTCTTACCTTGCCTTTGTCTTTTCTAGCAACCAACAGAGGGCTGATACATTCTTTAGCATCTAATAATTCTACAGTATCATTTTAACTAACCTTTCTAAATCTGTGTTAAGCCCTAATATTATGGTTAACGGACGTTCCTTTCTTTAGTTGTGCAAGGTATGGCATTCAATTTAAGTTAAATAAAGTGGTAGTATTCTTTGAGACATCCTATTTCCTCACTGAATGTGTTGGAGTAGACATTTTAGGTCCCAAAACGATAAAGAGGTTTACACTACGTAAAGAGTACTAGGCCATGGTGTGGCTGGGCTAGATGCAATGTTGTAACTAAGTATTTTATTTATTTATTTTATTTATTACATTTGTCATACGCCCAGACCCTGAGGTATCACAGCGTAGTTATAGACAACAGCAAATACAATCTTAAAGTTGAGCTTAGCAATACAGGCATATTTATTATGTTATTTATTACATTTGTTATACGACCAGAGCCTGAGGTATAATATATATTAATGGTATCAATATAGTTAGAAGAATCAAAATGAGTGTTACTTTGTGTTTTAGTTGAATACATTTTAGAGTCACAGTATGAGGTGATATATTTTATTTATATCGGGCTAATACACAAGTGTTTCAGGGCATGTTTCACAGGAGGCAGAAAGATAGTAGCAGTAGAATGGATACAATGTATTGTGCAATGTACAATTTGTAGGTCGAGAAGGATGTAGTGGGGAGCTTTTTGCATGCAATAGAGGAATTCATTGAAAGGGAAACTAACATATGGGAATTCAACAGTAGTTTAGATTGCCCGACACATTTAGGGCACTGGGAAATATAGGTTCATTGTGGGTACATAGAGACATCACAGAATGCAGGTTTAGTTTCAGTAGACCGCAAAGTGCCTGGTTTCGCAGGAATGGGGTTTTGCCTGGTTCAGAGAGCTGGAGGACTGAGGTCATGGAAAAGGGTAGGAAGCAAACCGCATATGGGAAGTCTTAATTACTTCGTAAAGAGCTGAAGGTGAGAATGGAATGGAAAGCCATTTGTTAGATTTGTATGGCCGGATTGGATTCATAGATGTAAAGTGTAATTTCCCTGGGAGCATGAAGGCTTGTTTTTAGATGACCAGAAAGGTCCGATTACATGGAGGGTTATATTGAGAGCTGAGGCTTTATGTGCTTTTAGGAAAATAAGTAGAATGTATGCTGAAGGCTATATGACTTGAGATGGCAGTTGCAAATAGGATTATGTGAAGAAACGCAGGGAAGAAAGTATGGAACACCAGAGCATCTGGGAGGATAAGGATTTACTGCTACTTCAACTAAGTGCTTATTTATTTCTCTCCCTCCTCTTGTCTCGAAAGTGTTTAGGGAAAGCCTTGTACAATCAGCATCTGGGTTAATGGGTTTCTGTCACATGGTCTGAATAATAAACTGAGTTATTTATGAACAATAAATGTATCATGTGGAGTACGTCATAACTGACTATGAAAGAAGATTGCATGTCAGAGTGGTTGTACTTTGTGAATGTATCCAATGTAGCTTTAGAGCTAGGGAGATTACATTGCTTTGTATTAGAGTTAGCTAACGGGGGGTTGAGGGATGACTTTGTAACAAAATATTTCTGATTATGTAAACTGTCCAACTGTGTGCATAAACCGAAACCTTGTTGTCGTTCGGAGAGAATCGGATTAGTTTTCAGCAACAAGGAACTGACTAGCCCCTCCCGATCTTTAGCCTGCAATAAACTTGCTTTTCTGACAAAGAGCATTCATTTCTCCGTGGAAGCCATTCATTCACATTCAAATCTTTAGAGCGCCCTCCTTACAAATGCTTCTGGGAACTAATGACTATTAGAATCCTTTGCCGGTGAATACCCCTTTCCTATTGGTCAATTTGTGGGCTATAAGAAACGGTATAGCGTGCAGTTTCTTAATACCCCACAAATTTGGTCTTTGCTTTTTTTAGCTCAGAAAGTTGAGCACTAACAGTGCTTCACCCCCCTCACACCCTAGTGGCATTCCTTAAAATATTTGCTTACAAATAACATGCTTTTTTTGTTTAAATGCATGATGGCTGGGGGTCGCAGTGAAGTCAGAGAGGGACCCCTTTACTTCTTCCCCCCATTCCGTGAGCCTGAGCACTCACCTCATGTTGTGCTCCCTCACTTACCTTCCCTGTGCCCCCGCCCACCTCACTGTACACTCACTCACTCCCCTCAACTATTCTTTCTCTGCTATCCCTCACTTTTTGTCATGTTGTTTTTCATGTTTTTTATAAACCTAAATATTCCACATGGAATATTTAAGCTCCCCCAAAAAACAACAAAATTTGAAAAATATATATTTTTACATAAACTTTTTGTGTGTTCTCCCATGGGTTCCAATAGCTTTATAGACCTCGCCCTTGGGCCGTACCGTCTTTATGGGCCCTCATAAGTCTTCAGAGCCAATAATGTCCAGTACGCACCACGCTGCAGGTCTATAAAGCTATAATATGTTATGTAGATGTGCAAAATACTGTTCTTTTGGGTATTTATAAAACCTGCTCACTATTGTTGGGGTTTAGAATGAGGTTGGGTTAACCTTGGTAACCCCAACAGATTGCCTTCATTTGTAAGCCACCTGTGCACACCCTTCTACTTTCCTACCTTTACATTTAAAAGGAACACATTATCCTAAGATGTGAATGGAGGAATTACTGTATGAAATGACAATAACCTTTGTTCAAACTATTTCATCAAACATTCTTTATTCATTAGAGTAAAATCAGCCCTTTTGTCATTGAGAATTTGGGTATGAAATCAGTTGACTTTGACAAAGGATTTCCTGTTTCCATTTGCCACTTTTAACTTTGCTGATACATAAAGCCTCTTTCTCTCCCTCACTATTTCATTCACTTCTCTAGACTGAACATATAGAAGTATAATATCGACTGTGGGGGCCGATTCACCCACATTCACAGCAGATCACCTTGTGAGCATAATGGCATTTATAATATTATTGTTGAGTTATGCCCACAGACATAAGATACCTGCTAGGAACAGGGGCCAAAGGATAGTGCCTCCATTCCTCTCTGTCCTGACGGGAGGGTCCTTTGTTGGGTAGTCTCACTCTAAACCTGGGATCCCTGGCTACAGTATTCACATATGCACCAATTGCTGGACTCCTCTACCTCAAGGTCTTTTGTACAGTTAAAGATGAGACTAACTCTCTTTGAAATGTCAATAACCTTTTCCAAGCCAGGGGCATTTTCATCCATAGTTCTTTATGGATGTGCAGTATTTACTAAGAGGGTCTGGGATGTAGCTCAAAAAGAGTCATAGATAATGTAGAGGGCTTAACACCACTACAATAGTCAGTCCTAAATGCTTTTTCCAATTGATGCTATGGTGGCACCACCAATGTCGATCCAAATGCAGGGAGATGGCCAGTGGTGCCTTCTGATACACTTTGGATTATTCTGCTGAGGCATCCTGAGACCACTGATTGACACTGTTGTGAAGAAGGTCCATCAGGAAGTAAGGAGACACAGATGGACCAAACAGGGCTTTATAGAAACAGGGACAACCTACAGGTATCGGTGCCGAATGGTGGCACACCTCCTGGCCAGTGTGCACTTTGCCTTGCCCGACAGCTCAAATTCCTCCCTTCATGTCTTGAACTGTTGTAACCAGGACAATTATGAGAAGCATATGCAGGCACCAGAAACGTTTTAGAACATCTTAACAAAAAAGTGTCTGTTAAGAGATACCATGACACTCTTGAGTTGTAAATATACAGTGTTTTTGTAAAAAAGAAAAAAAAGAAAACCGGGCAAAAGGTTTACTCTTTACAATGTAATGTATATTCAATAGGATGTTATTCTCTCTAGTAAATGATACAAGATCAGAAAGAAACGACACCGAAACATCAAGTAATTAACATTAAAGAAACAAAGAAAAAACAAAATCTACCTGCCACTCTTCTACAAAGAAAACATTATGTTTGCAGGCTTGAACGAAAACAAAATAATCAAACTAAAAGGTGCTTCTGCATATTTGGTCCCATGTCAAAGGTGAAAATTATGAATTGTGCAACATGAATTCTAGCATTCTATAAGGAGAAATGATGCACAGAGAGTGTAACACAAATCACATGAAAGATCAAGCATATTTATGAACACTTCAACATATTAAGAGGTTGCTATTACAAGTAAGAAATGGCTTAAATGGTGCATTCAACTTTTTACTAAATGTGACAGAAGTTCATACAATCCAAAAGGGAACTGAACTTACTTTCAAGTCAAAATGCTTACTTGTGTAGAAGTCAACATTTTTGTGAGGCCAGAATGACCAATCATCTGTACCCTTCACATTAATCTATGCAGCCATCCAACCTGAAGCTCTCTAAATGTGTTGGGCTATAACTCCCACGATTCCTCACTATTTATTATTTGGAGAGCCAAACATTGCAGACCCCTGGCATACATGATTCAATAAGTCCATCTGTGTTTAAAAAAAGATAATGACTCTGGTTCTAAAGTTCAAATCTAACAGTTAAACACAAGTAGTTTGCTTTGGAACCCCCCACAATTAGGCTTCTATTTTTAAGATAAACCAAAAGTCAAAGATATAATAAGATGTACAATATGGGTCTAAATTCCTACATCGACATGAGTTTTTTCGTAATTTCTTTTTAACTTAGTTCGAAAAAACCCTCAAATTGTTTTTTTTTTTATATTCAGGTGAGTGCACCCAAATCCCCATTCCCTATATTATAAACCCTACCCTGACCCCATCCCCTATATATTTCAATTTGTTTTGTTAAATTATTTTCATCGAAAATATATGATTTTGAAAAAAAACTGTTGGGGATGAAAACGCGATACCATACAATATATGCATATTTAGCATATTTTAATAACTATGATTCATGAAGGGACACAAACAAATTATATTTCATCTCCAAAATGTATATTTCAGTTAAATGTTCATTTCCCTTGGAAGGGAGGAGGCTAGTTTATAGCAGATACAACCCCTCATGACATATCAAAATGTAATGGGTCACTGGAAACAAAGAATGGGGCCATGAGGTTTGTGAGAAACTGAACAGAACCTATTTCCGGCTCTGTTCAATAGAAAATGCTGTGTCAAATGATGCTGTGGGGGTGGAGTTGGCTGGATATTTAAACTCAAACATATAGAAAGAATATAGGAGTTCAGGGAAAGAGAGGCGCAAGAGAGCCTGTCTGAGGAGACATTAGCAGATTTAGATTCCAACAGGGTGTACTGATGGGAAAATTCCCTTAAAGGGCCTTTTCCGATACCAGACTGAGTGCAGAGGCCATTCCAGAGCAAGAACCAGATTACCTGAGAGGAAGGTAGGGAGCAGACGGACTTACTGGAAGGATGAGCTTACCTGGTGAAGCTCCTGAAGCCGCTCAGTATCCCTATTAGCCCTGGGTCATTGAAAGGCAAAGAAAACGTGAGTACTAATATCCCAGATAATTTCAATAATTTCCCCAAGAATTAATGAAATCCCAGATAGCAAATAAAAGTATGTTTGTGAACCCGATGTGACAGCTATATCACTGAATGTCGGAACATGGTGAAAAGTGTATGCGCTTTGCGATTAATAATTAAAATTCAAACTTTAGGTAGCTTCATGATAATAAGGATTTTCTTCTGCAATTTGGGATCTATGGTTGACTTGGACATCTCAAATAGAAATGTGCAAGGACAAGTCTTTTGATTGGTTTCTGCCATAATTCCATAATTAACACATTGAACATGGGTGAAAATGATCCTTATAGTTTGAGAATAGTAGAGAGTTAGGCCCCACTGTCCCAGCATTCTAAATTAAACATAATTCCAGGGACACCTAATCCTTTATAATTATTTGCAACCAATCCAACAATACAAGAGATGTTAAATAGCATTGATGCCCACGCTAGGAACCAATAGTTAGTCACAGATAGTGTTCAACATTTCAGGTCAATCAAGGAATTGGTGAACTATTTTAAATCAACACATTTCTCTGATCCAATAGATGTCAATGGTTTCAGAGAAACCGTTCTTTGAACTGCAGATGCCCACAAGCAGAACACCCAAAGCCCTTTCAATTTGACTGATTGGTGTGGTCTTGAAGATGCCCAGGTGAAGCCCTGTGGAGGGGGCAGCTGTCAAGCGGGGAGCACAGAGCAGGATGTCTTGTGATTTGTACTATGAGGTGCACAGGGTGATGGCAACAAATCTAGTTCTGTGCCGGGGAGGCATAGTGAGGGCACCTGTGTGTCTGGGATCAGAAGAAGTGCCTCTCATCTCAGAGGGCCAATTTGACCTCAAGAGTATCCACTGTGCTCATGTCCAATTACCATGTGCACATCACGTCAGTTGTCCATGGGGAGGGAAACATTGTTACATGGGCTGCCAATCAAGTTCATAGAACCCAAGGTGGCAAGGCTGAAGACCATGTGGAGGGGACTGGTATAGAGTAACTGCAACCAATCATCCAATGTTCTATAGCGAGTGGGTGGTATGTACATAGGGGATAGCCTTTGAGGTTGGGGGAAATGAGTACCATATACTGTATGTATCACAGGTGACAACATTGCCCGTTATAATGTGCTGTTTGCCTTGTGTTCCGTGGTGGTCTGGATTAAATCCTGGATTACCATTATCCTGGAGGGCACTAGTGCTCTAAATCTGGGTTGGACTCCTTTGACAGCTCCAGACCTGTGCCCTGGCTCTCATTGTCCTTCAGGGACAGACACAGCCCTAACCATGCTTGGCTATTCGCATTCATTTCTGATTGCACAGGCCTGAAACATGAGACAATAGATGTTTCATCTGTCCAGCTCGAAGGCCTTCTCATCTATTGCCTGGGCTGGCAATGGGAAAGTGCATTTTTACTGAGTGCCAGGATGCGCTTCTGCCTTTACCGTGGCCTGGACCTTCCTAGGCCTCGATCTTAATATGGCAGAGCTTCAGTGCTGTGTGCCACGGAACGGGGCTTGCTATTGTGTTGCTAATTCATATCACTATTATTTATATAACCCCACAGGTAGACCCTCCTCATTTGGGCCTTCTCAGGGGACACAGCCCACTACACCATTACTCTGCACACTATCCTTATGTCGCCTATTGCTTAACCCCTACCTACCCCCTACAGCCGGGCCTCTTAATTTCTTCATGTTCTCAATAGATTTTCCTCAACCTAAATCATTCAAGGGGAAAGGGGAATAGGACATGCAACCCAATGTTCACCCCTTTAGTTAATCCTATTTTAACTAGCTCAGCTGCTTCCCGTGCTCTACAGGTGCCTTCCTTGGGCACCCATACTTTACACACGTTGCGTAAGCCTTCACCTGCTTAGGCATTTTTTCTCGGTTAGAAGTAAGGTAAATACACCCCATTACCTGATAAGTCGACCTAATGTTGATATAATTCTCTGGGTCTGGTCGGGGTGTGGTTACCATCCCTGGTGGGGTTGGAGAGGGGTATATGGCTCTCTCAATTCTCACCATACACGGTTTCTTGGGGTCGTCTGTTTGAGCATGGCCATCTATTGTACTACGAGGTGCACCACTTCCTGAATCGAAACCATCATCTCACTATTCGAGAGAGTCTTTCTGCAGCACCGAAGGATCATTTGAAACTTACAGAACATCATCAACAGGAGTCCTAGGATAGGGACCAATATCTTCACCATTGCTCAGAGCCATGATGGTGCCCATGAGAACATTGTATCAAACTATTCTATTTGTGGCCATTTCCATGTGACCGTATTGATTACTTGTGTTCTGTGTTCATCGATAAGTTCATTTACACAGACAATGTCTCAAAATGTACTCTCCCAAAAGAGATCCCCACCCATATTTACACACCTGCCCCATATGATCCCCCCTTTATATGTCTCGACCACATAACATGGCCAAGTGTATAAATGCGATCTGCTAAAATGAACCCAAAACATATACAAATCAACATATTCATTACTCTGCGACAGTGATGAGAAGACTGTGTCTGCGACGACCACTGAAACATTTTTGCATTCTGAAAAGTGCAGGTTAACTTAAGTGCAGTGGCAACAGCAATGAAATTGAAACATTCAGTAAACATTGTAGCAGCTGCTCAGAGGAGTCAATGGTATTGGTGAATCGATGGGTGAGCTGAGGTAGTCTTGCAGTGATGAGGTAGACTTGTTGAGGATGCAAAAAAAATATGTATATATATAACACAATGCCCACAACTCAATTCAGCACACAATCAACAACATTCAATGCTCTCTGCACATGAAAAAAAAAGGAAGAGTCATGATAATAGGGAGTTTATGCTCCCGTTTCAGACACAGGAGGTGCTGTTTGGGGAGACCGCTGGACATCCGAGAGGTGTACCCAATACTACAATTCCTTTACCTTGACCGCAAATGGAATGGCATACACAACTGTTGTACCTCTGCTCACTCCACCTGCAGACAAAGTTACGCACATACACAGTGTTGCCTAGGGCCAGCTGAATGAATGGCAGGCTAGCAGAATCTGGTGTAGTGCTGTTTTCGTCTTCTGATCACTGTGGTGCTATTTGTCCAGAGATACATTTTGTTGATTTCACCAATGAAGAGAAATACATTATAAATTCTTTCTCCAAGATGGATGCAGCCCTATGAGCATCAGAGTAACTTCCAACTTGCGACAATGGCATATTCATGTTCCTTCCTGTAACCATTTCATAAGGGGAAAGATGGTGATCCTTACAGGGCTGTGTCCGCATGCTGAAAAAGGCCAGGCGCAAACAGTGGACCTAATTCCTCGTGATGGTGGCTCTGGAATGCTTAATGCCTACCAGAGCTGCTATTGCCCCAAATAGCTTGTTAAAGAAAGGTGTGCCATTATCTGATTTTAACACTTTGCACACTTCCCACCTTGGGAACACGGCCAAAAATGTGGCCACAGACTTAGTGTCTGGATGTGCACATGGATCCGCCTCAACCCAATGGGAGAAGGGGCACACCCCCACAATTAAATACTGGAAGGTGTTGCACCATTCCCCCATGTCGGCATAATCCACATGGATCTCACAGAAAGGCTTGGTAAGATGAGGCAATGTGTGTAGTGTTTGCCCAGCATTGTACGTTCGGGCTACTATATACTATACAATTTGATATGAAAACATTTAACAACTCTTGAAGGATGGGTACATTCCAGTCCTTTTGTATATCCACAATGATGTGCTACTTTGACACGTGGGAGGGATAGTGCAATTGCTCAAGAGTGACCATTACCAACTGATGGGGCATTACCACTTTGCCTTATTGCCCTGCCTCCATATCAGGTCTGTGGGGAATTGATTGGACCCTCTTTTGCCATGACAATCGGGAGGATAGCTCAGTGGCAATGTGCGTGCCTTGGAAGCAAGGCGACACGAAGCAACACAGGTTCAATCCCCGGGTCCACGCTTGTAAACCTCTGGGTGCTTAAACGCGTAATAAATACGCAACTAAGACAAAAAAAAAACAATTACGCAACTAAATAAAAAAAACAATTCCTGTGACAGCGCCTCGATGCCTGTAGGCTGTGTGAGCGCTTTAAAAATGTAAAATGAAAAAAAAAAATATCTCCTCTTGTGGCGCTCGGCAATGCAGTTCGATTATCTGGGTAATTGGTAAGGAAGTATATGAAGCTGGCAGCTGTACTTATATATTCACAATTTCAGGGTATTCAGAAAAGTTTGGTCCTGGAGTCAGGCTGCCGATATTACTGCTGAGTCTGCTGAAGTGTTCACAAGAGAAATTGCCTCCGAATTATTCTTATGTGCTGTGCATTTCACCACTGCTACTAGAGTGGGCCGTGGCAGGGCATACATGAGTCTGTCCAAAAAAGCAGCATGTTGTACTTGGGACCCATCTGCTCTTCTAAATCCCCTCCTTTTCCAATGAGACAACCTGGCGTGGACTGTGTCCGTGACATAGGCCGAGTCAGAAGAACAAGTTACTTTCTTACCTGGTAACGTTCTTTCGATGGGATGGTCCGACGACGTATTCCATATCTATGACAGGTAATGTCCACAGCTGTGCTGCTTCGGAAAATCTTTGGCGTCTGCGTCCTGCGTCGATGACGTTGATGCGCCGTCCCCGAGGAGCTCCTCTGACGGCCGACGTCTCCCGATGTGATAAGTAGGACGCACGACGCCATAGCCTCAGTTATAGTTTTTTCCCAGAACGTGTGCCACCAGTTTTCTGCCAGTCAGACACACAAGGCCTTGCGGAACGCAAGCTGCAATCACAAAAGAAATTCTGCAACGGGGAAGGCAGGGAGGGAGCGATATGGAATACGTCGTCGGACCATCCCATCGAAAAAACGTTACCAGGTAAGAAAGTAACTTGTTCTTCGAGGGGATTGGGTCCTCCGACGTATTCCATATCTATGACAGACTCCCAAAGCAGTACCAAGCAAGGAGGTGGGAAAGAATTTAGAGTACAAATTTAGCATGCCCAATCAAATTGCGGAATAGAGAACTGCCTTGCCAAAGGCCAGATCTTGCCCTCTGATGGAATCGAGGGAATAGTGACATACAAAAGTATGTACTGAAGCCCAGGTGGCTGCATCACAGATGTGACGAATAGGAACTCCCCTCTGCAGGGCAGTAGACGCAGCCACTCCTCTGGTAGAATAGGCCCGCAAGCCAGCCGGAGGGTCCTTACCCGCCAAACGGTAACACTCGGAGCTAGCTAAAATAATCCAACGAGACAAAGTCCGTTTCGTCACAGCTTGTCCCAAACGCTTTCCAGCGTAACCAATGAAAAGTTTATCGACCCGGAACATGCGCAAAATATAAAAGCTCAACGCTCTCCGAGGATCAGGCCCATGGAGCCTCCCCTCTTCCTTACCAGGATGTGGAGGAGGATAGAACGCCGGAAGAACCACCTTCTGGCTCAAATTAAATTCCGAAACCACCTACGGAAGAAAAGAAGGACGAACTCTAAGGACAACCATGTCCTTGTGAAACACAGTGAAGGGTGGCTTAACTGAAAGTGCCTGTAACTCACTCACTCTGCGAGCGGAAGTGACCGCAACCAAAAACACAGTTTTCAGAGTTAACAGCCACAAAGGGCAAGAATGTAAAGGCTCAAACAGAGCACCCATAAGAAACTTAACAAGGTTCAAATCCCAACCTGGCATCAGAAAAGGTGACGGAGGGAACACATTAGTGAGTCCTTTCAAAAACTGCGAAATTAAAGGAATTTTAAAATATGAACACTCTTCAGACGAGCGCTTAAATATGGACAGTGCCGCCAGGTAACCTTTAACGGTCCCCACTTGCAAGCCCCTGTGGGCCAAAGAAAGCAAAAAAGACAGAACCATGGGAATGTCACATTCAAAAGGATCCACATTCTGAACCCTGCACCAGTCGCAGAAGTTTCTCCAACGGCAACGGTACAGAGACTTAGTTGCCGGCCGCCTTGCCGAGAGCAACACCTCCATTACGTCTTCAGGGAGGTCCCAATCCTTATACCTCAACCTTTCATATTCCAAGCGTGAAGATTGAGGGATCTGACCTCTGGATGGAGAACTTGACCCCCTTCCCGTGAGAGCAGATCGTCTCGGTAGGGAAGACGACGTGGAGGGCAGATGGACAAGTCTAGAAGGTCCGGATACCATGTCCTCTGGGCCCATGCCGGAACAATGAGGATCATCCGGGAACCGAACCTCTGTAACCTCCGCAGCACTTGTGGGATGACGGGGACTGGAGGAAACACGTACAGCAGTGGGAATGACCACTCCACCACGAACGCGTCTCCTAAGGCTCCTTTTGGAGGAAATTCCCGTGAGCAAAACCTTTCGCACTTCCGGTTGACACTGGAGGTGAAGAGATCCACTTGAGGGGTCCCCCAAAGGGCGAACATCTCCAGGAGAATCTCCTGAGCCAGCTCCCACTCGTGAGTGATCGAGCTATGCCTGCTCAGAGCGTCCGCCATCTCGTTGTCGTCTCCGGCCAGATGAACAGCTGAGATCGAAACTTCCTGCTGGATGGCCCAGAATTTGAGCTGCATCGCCTCCCTGCACAGTGGAAGTGACCCTGCCCCCCCTTTTTGTTGAGTTAGTGCATGGCCACCGTGTTGTCCGTTAGAATCAGGACACTCTTTCCGCGCACAGTCGGCAGAAAAGCCTTCAGGGCTAGCCTGACAGCCCTCAGCTCCAACAGAATGATATGGAGTCTGGACTCTGACAGAGACCAACGACCGCTGACAGTCAACTCGTTGGCATGAGCTCCCCATCCCGTGAGTGATGCGTCCATCACGATCGTCACCTCCGGCCAGGGCAGCCAAAATGGGGCCCCCTTCATCAGATTGCCCTCGACGGCCCACCACAGAAGGTCCTGGGCTACCAAGGACGGCCCCTGAACAGGGTCCGACAGCCTGCCGGAGGACTGAGACCACTGGAGCTTGAGTTCCCACTGCAAAGATCTCATCCGCAGACGAGCCTCTGGCGCCAGAAGAATACAGGATGCCATGAGGCCGAGCAGTCTCAAGAACTCGGACGCTGGGAGATCCTGGGCAAACTGAAACTTGTGCACCATCTGCTGAATGTGAAGAGCCCTCACCTGAGAAGGAAAACACTGCCCCAGGGACGTGTCACGCACTGCTCCGATGTACTGGAGCCGCTGCGTTGGTGTCAAATGGGACTTCTTTAAATTGAGGGAGAAGCCCAGCCTGTGAAGGGAGTGGCAGGTGACGGACAGATGATCCAGGACTTGCTCGGGAGAGCTCCCCCTGATCAACCAATCGTCCAGGTAGGGGTAGACGTGAATCCCCTTTCCTGAGATGCGCTGCCACCACCAACATGAGCTTGGTGAAAACCCTCGGGGCGGAGGTCAATCCGAACGGCAGGACCCGAAATTGAAAGTGCGAGTCGCCAACCGCGAACCTCAGGTACTTCTTGTGCTTGGGATGGATCGCCACATGGAAGTAAGCATCCTTGAGGTCGAGAGACACCAACCAGTCCTGAAGTTGAAGGGCCTGAGGACTTGAGAAAGAGTCACCATCTTGAACTTGTCCTTCCTGAGGAGTTTGTTCAAACCGCGCAAGTCCATGATGGGTCTCAATCCCCCGTCTTTCTTTGAAATAAAAAAATAAGGGGAATACCATCCCTTGTTCCTCTCTGCTACAGGCACCAGTTCTATGGTGCCTTTCTCCAGCAGGGCTTGAATTTCCTGCGCAAGGAGCGGATCAGGACACTTCAAAGAGAGGTTCCGTGGTGGATTGTCGTGAGGCCTCTGCCGAAAAGGAAGACAGTAGCCGTGGGTTATGAACTCCAGAACCCACACATCCGAAGTAATGGTTTGCCACTCTACAAGATGCTGCGCCAGCCTTCACCCAACCGGCGAACCATGGGAACTGGCCTCATGACTGAGTGGTAGCGGCTGTGGCGTTGCCTGAGGGTAAAGAGGCAACTGCCCGAGCGGCCTTGGCACCTCGAGTACCTTTATTTCCACCTCTGGCACTCTTACGATGGCCTCTTTGACTGCTAGCCCCCCTCGCTTTACTGAAGGACGAGTAATAGTGAAAGGAACCTCCCCTCCATTGCTGTCCCCTAGGACGAAAAGGCGGAGGTTGGCGAACTGCAGCGCCCAACGACTTCGCTGCAGCTTTGGAGGTCTGCAACCTCTCAATGCTCTCGTCAGCCTTGCTGCCAAAAAGGTGTTCACTGTCAAAGGGCATGTTGAGGAGCCGGGACTGCACATCAGGAGCGAACCCAGACTTCCGCAACCACGCAAACCTTCGCATTACGGTGCTCGCCCCCATGGACCGGCTGACACAATCCGCCACGTCCAAACCCGACTGAACGGCCTCACACATAGCATCCTTGCCATCCTGAACCATAGCAAGGAAACCATCCCGTTTGTCCCCTTCGGGAATATGTTCAGCCGCTAATGCAACACAGTTCCACAGAGTGTGTGTGAAACGAGACAAGGCACATATGGAGTTGGCCGCCTGAAGCACCATACCCCCAGAAGAAAACACTTTCTTTCCCAGCCGTCAAAACGTTTGTCGTCCCTATCCGGAGGGATGGTAGGATACGACGCCTGCTTTGCCGGGGCCGTAGCCGCCTGCACCACCAAACTCTCCGGAGTGGGGTGCCTAGACAAGTAGCAGGAGTCGCTACTGGCTGGACGGTATTTTCGCGACAAAGTCTTGCCCACTGCCAGGAGACTCTCCGGAGCAGTCCAAGCCGCCGCCACCCTTCTGTCATGATCTCTGCTTCCAAAACATCAGGACTTGCCCGACTCCCTTGGAAGCAGACCCATAACCCCGGTTCCGAGTGCCAGCCAGTCCCAATTGGGACCTTTTGGACCCTGTCCTGGCGCCAGTGGCACCAGGCTCATAAAGATGCCCAGTCCCAGCGCTGGAAGCGCCGGGCTCATAATGCTTGGTTGGACTTACCTGCAGCAGACCATGCTGCTTACTTACCTGCCAGTTGAACCCCTGATCCTCTTCTGTTTGGGACTACTTTTCCTGTTGGGTGGGGCAGGAGCCACTCCCTAGGTTCAGAACACTGGAACTCTTCTGGAAAGCAGGAACTCTTTTCTTACCTAGGCGTGGCTGTGGAAGGAGACACCTAAGCACTACAGGAGGCTATTTAAACCACACCCGATGGATGAATCTTGCTTTGCGTTATTCTGCATTCTCTGCAGCAGAACGCTCATCGTGTCTTCTGCTTCTGATCCTGGGCCTAAGGGAACAAAGGCTTACCATCCTGGAATCCAGTCTTCAGCAGCACCTGTAAAGACAAAGAAAGAACAGGTTAGCACTACGGTCTTCAGTGGCAGCACATCTCTTACCTGGTCCATCGGCTGTCACCAACGCTTCGCGCTGCATTCCGGCATCTGAAAGACAAAAGCTTACCAGCTCTTCGCACGCTCCGGAGGCCTTCGGCGCTGCATCCCGCATCTGAAAGACAAAAGAAGGTGCGTTTAAAGACATTGGCCAACTTTATTACTCACGTGCCATTACTCCTTGCCACGCCGAATCCAGTGGGTATTCCAGCACCCTTCAGCTTCTCTAAAGCTCCGAACTTGTACCTGCAAGATAAAAGGGACAGTTAGTGCGCATCGTGAAGCAGGCTACAAGCGCTTACTTACGTGCTTCCAGGCGCTTCTATTCCTCACGCGGGTTCGATCCTCAACTCTCATCAGCCCGCCATCCGCCATCGCCGGAACCCTGCAAAACAAGAGATATCATTACAAAAACTTTTAAGACATTTGAAGTGCCCAGAACTTACCGTTCGTGCAGTTAACGACGGACAGCAGTCCTCTGAGGTCAAGAGGCCTGCACCCTTATCCAGTAAAGAAACTGGTTACGGCACCCTGCCCCGAGACAGATGGAGAGCTCGGCGTTCACTTACCTAAGGTGAGGGTGTTAACCTTTGGGGTTCTACAGGAGAAGAGAAAGGGAAGAGGAGAGAGGCACCCAATAACCCCAGTTCATTAATCCCATATTTTCTATCTGCAGACATCTTACTCTTCGAGTCAGACATACAGTGCACAGAGGTCCAGCCCAAAGAGCCAACCGTGTGTTACACATCACCTTTGAAGATACGGCATTCACCCAGTCAAGACCGGCGCCTCTGCGGGAATCAGGTGAGCGTTACAGAACGCAAAGCCTATCGCAAAACTCCCACCCAGGCGCTATGGAAACCTTGGATACCGACCAGCTAGCCCAGTTACTTGGGGAACTAAGAGCAGAAGTGCATGCAGCCCGTCAGGAAACGAATGCTCTAAGAAGGGAACTGATTATTTCCAAGGAGCGAACAGACGATCTCGCTAGACAATTGCTACAGTCACAAGCCGGACAAACTCCGTTACCCGCATCAGGGGCAAATCTTCCTTCAACATCCTCTACGAACCCAGTGCAGATCAACCTACCTGGGAATGTACCTCTGGCTCCGCCCGAACGATTTTCTGGTGACCCAAAGAGGTTTGCAGTATTTATTAATCAGTGCCGGTTGCACTTCTTATGCCGGCCAGCAGCCTTTCCAACTGATCAAGCTAAGGTAGCTTTCGTGCTTTCGTACCTTAGTGGCAATGCGGCAGACTGGTCGATCCCTCTAGTTAATCAAGATGATCCGGTTCTCCATGATTTTCAAGCTTTTCAGCTCAGTATGGAAAACTGTTTGCAAGACATTCACAGGGGCAGGCCTTGGACAATGAGCTCCTTTCATTGCGACAGGGTAATCAAGACCTTTTGGCTTATATTGCGTCTTTCAACAGACTGATAGTGGAAACTCGATGGCCTGAGGACAAAAGGATTACGCTGTTTTATAGAGGTCTACGTGGAGAGCTCAAAGATGTGTTAGCCCAAGTAGTGAATCCCCCGCAAGACTGTTCGGACTATATTGACTTAGTCGTTCAAATTGACCACAGACTGCAGAACAGGAAGGCCGATCGTTCCAAGTTTGATGCTCGAGTATTTTCCAAACCACCAACTCCTACCAAAGGAGTAGACTCCGGGGAACCCATGCAAATAGGGGGCCTGAAAGGACCACTAACACAAAAGGAGCGGGAAAGGAGAAAACAGCTGCAATTATGCCTCTATTGCGGAAACTCGGGGCACTTTCTTCGAGACTGTCCGGTGAAACCAGCCAAGAAGGCAGTAGGAGCTGCAGTTACCAGGGTCACAAACTCTGAGCAGGGAAACGACCTCGCCCGACAAGAATAGAGGTCCTCTTGCCGAGCGTTAAAACCAGTTCCTTGACCTCGCATTTCATGATACCTATGGTCCTCATTAGCCCTGAACATCCGGATCGATTACATGCGATTGAAGCTTACGTCGACAGCGGTGCCATCGGCAATTATGTGGATCATGAAATGGTTTTGAGGATGAATCTGACTCTTTGTCCAAAGGCTGTAAAGGACGTCATTACTACGGTGGATGGTACGGAGATAGCCTCCGGACCAGTAACGCATACCACCCAAGAAGTGACGCTAGTAAGTCAAGATGGACACCATGAGAAGATCGTGTTTGATGTGATCAAGGCCCCTCAGTTCCAGATTATTCTAGGAATTCCTTGGTTAGAGAAGCACAATCCTCAGATCGATTGGCGAGCAAGAACGGTTCAGTTTCCAGAATGTGTCTCTACTTGTCACCCTCGACCTGGTGTTGCACTGGCAGCAATTTCCTCGGAGGCTCCTCAGTTACCTCCTGAATACCTAGAATTCCAAGATGTTTTCCGGAAGGATCAGGCTAACTCTCTACCTCCTCATAGGTCTTATGACTGCCAGATAGACCTGATACCTGGATCTACTCCTCCTTGTAGTAGAATTTATGCCCTCACCGAGCCTGAGAATCTTCACCTCCGACAATACCTGGATCAATACCTAGCGAATGGGTTTATTCGTCCTTCCAAGTCCCCTGCTTCCTCAGCTTTGTTCTTCGTTCCAAAAAAAGAAGGGGACCTTAGAACTTGTATAGATTATTGCGCCCTGAACCAGATCACCGTTAAGAATAGATATCCGTTACCTTTGATCCCTGAACTCCTGGACCAAGTCAGAAAAGCATGCATATATACAAAGCTGGATCTTAGAGGAGCCTACCACTTGGTACGAGTAAAAGAGGGCGATGAATGGAAGACGGCCTTCCGCACCAAGTATGGGCTATTTGAATATCAGGTCATGCCCTTCGGACTTTGCAATGCCCCGGCCGCCTTTCAATATTTTATGAACGATGTCCTCAGAGAGCTCATAGATGTGTGTGTTGTTGTTTACATTGACGACATCCTCGTTTATTCTTCATCGGAAACTGAACATCGGAAACACGTGAAAATGGTCCTCGAGAGATTGCGTCAACACAAACTTTTCGCTAAATTGGAAAAATGTGTTTTCAACGTGACTGAAGTTGAATTCTTGGGATTCATATTATCACCTAGCGGAGTGCGTATGGATTCAAAGAAGGTCGATGCAATTCTCAAATGGCCATCGCCATCCTCCGTAAAAGGTGTTCAAAGCATGTTAGGCTTCGCTAACTTTTACCGCAGGTTTATCCCCGAATTCTCTTGAATAGTCCAGCCCATCACCGCCTTGTTAAAGAAAAACAAACGTTTTGAATGGTCTACCGAGGCGGAACAAGCTTTCCAGAATTTGAAGACTAGATTTATCTCTGCACCGATCTTAAAACATCCTCGCCCAGAACTCCCCTACATCGTTGAAACTGATGCTTCGAGCCTTGCCATGGGGGCAGTTCTATCACAAAAGGACCCAGTAACCAATCAGTTGCATCCCGTGGCATTTTGGTCCCGCAAATTCTCGCCTCCTGAAATCAATTACACTATTACTGATAAGGAACTTCTAGCTATCAAGTCCGCCTTTAAGGCTTGGCGGCATTACCTTCTGGGGGGCCGACACACTGTTACTGTGATTACAGATCACCGAAACCTGCAATATTTGAAAACCGCAAAAGCCCAATCCTCTAGGCAACTCCGTTGGGCACTATTCTTTGCCGAGTTTGACTTCATAATTACTTATCGACCTGGTACAAAAAACGGTAAAGCTGATGCCCTTTCTCGGATGGGAGTGGAAGAACATTTGATCAATCCTAAACCTGTACCTATCATTCCCGAACAAAGAATTCTAGGTGTAATCGCCACACAATCCATAGAGGAAGTTAAGGATAAAGCCAGGCTACTGGTAACTCCAGCAGACATACAGAATTGGCATCTGCAGGGAAAGAACTTTACAGTGAAGGACAACCTATTATATTTCCAAGAACGGTTATACCTGCCCAGCACAGATTTACAGAAAAAGGTAATCTCTTGTTATCACGATTCTTTAATGGAAGGACATCCCGGTATGACCAAGACCTCGGAAAAGATCAAGCGCTACTTCTGGTGGCCGTCTTGGAAAAAAGATATCAGAGACTTTATAATGTCCTGTGGAGTATGCGCCCAAAACAAGAGTCAAAAGGAAAAACCAGCCGGCCTCTTACGCCCTATTGACATCCCGCCTCGCCCTTGGCATACGCTTTCTAGTGACTTCATCACCAATCTACCTCCATGCTCCGGATACAATACGATCCTAGTAATCGTGGACCTATTCTCCAAGATGGCGCATTTCATTCCACTCAAAGGCTTACCAACAGCAGCAACTCTGGCCCGAGAATTTCTCAAAAACATCGTCCGACTGCACAGTTTTCCTTCCGTTCTAATTTCGGATCGAGGTAGTCAATTTATTTCTCATTTTTGGCGAAGTTGCTGTCGGTCGGCTCAAATTGATGTGAGACTTTCGACCAGCCACCACCCTCAAACCGACAGACAAACCGAGAGGACCAATCAAACTCTGGAACAGTATTTGCGCTGCATGCTACAACAAACTGAAAAAACTTGGAAAGATATCCTTTGGATAGCCGAATATGCCTACAATAACTCTGTCCACTCGGGAACTGGGAAGACCCCGTTTTTTCTTTTATACGGTAGTCACCCTCGAACCTCGGAGTTGGATCCACTCCAAGATCTTGGAACACCAGCAGTAGACCACCTGCATTCTACAATCACCCAAGCCTTTAAGGAAGCCGTTTCTCACCTTCAAAGGGCTAAAGAACAATACAAGAAAGGAGCAGACCAACATCGGAAGGAAGCCCCCCAATATCAAGTAGGAGATCAAGTCTGGTTATCTACCAAATATCTACCTCTAAAAGGACCACGCACATTCAACCCAAGATACCTTGGTCCCTATTCCATCACTACCATAGTAAATCCAGTAGCGGTCAAGTTGGACTTGCCCCCTGACATGAAGATACATCCGGTCTTCCACGTCTCTCTATTAAAACCCGTGCAACCTCAAACCCGACTAACTACATCTCCAAAACATATTCTAGTTGATGGAGAACTCGAGTTTGAAGTCAAAAGCATCCTGGATTCCAAGATCTCTAAATCTAAACTATTTTACCTGATTGACTGGAAAGGCTACGGTCCCCAAGAAAGATCCTGGGAACCTGCAGAATATGTCCACGCGCCTCGTCTAATCAAAAGATTTCATTGAACATTTCCTAACAAGCCCAAACCCCCGGAGAAGCCCGGTTTGGGAGGGGCCTTGAGGGGGGTGCTGTCATGATCTCTGCTTCCAAAAGATCAGGACTTGCCCGACTCCCTTGGAAGCAGACCCATAACCCCGGTTCCGAGTGCCAGCCAGTCCCAATTGGGACCTTTTGGACCCTGTCCTGGCACCAGTGGCACCAGGCTCATAAAGATGCCCAGTCCCAGCGCTGGAAGCGCCGGGCTCATAATGCTTGGGTGGACTTACCTGCAGCAGACCATGCTGCTTACTTACCTGCCAGTTGAACCCCTGATCCTCTTCTGTTTGGGACTACTTTTCCTGTTGGGTGGGGCAGGAGCCACTCCCTAGGTTCAGAACACTGGAACTCTTCTGGAAAGCAGGAACTCTTTTCTTACCTAGGCGTGGCTGTGGAAGGAGACTCTAAGCACTACAGGAGGCTATTTAAACCACACCCGATGGATGAATCTTGCTTTGCGTTATTCTGCATTCTCTGCAGCAGAACGCTCATCGTGTCTTCTGCTTCTGATCCTGGGTCTAAGGGAACAAAGGCTTACCATCCTGGAATCCAGTCTTCAGCAGCACCTGTAAAGACAAAGAAAGAACAGGTTAGCACTACGGTCTTCAGTGGCAGCACATCTCTTACCTGGTCCATCGGCTGTCACCAACGCCTCGCGCTGCATTCCGGCATCTGAAAGACAAAAGCTTACCAGCTCTTCGCACGCTCCGGAGGCCTTCGGCGCTGCATCCCGCATCTGAAAGACAAAAGAAGGTGCGTTTAAAGACATTGGGCAACTTTATTACTCACGTGCCATTACTCCTTCCCACGCCAAATCCAGTGGGTATTCCAGCACCCTTCAGCTTCTCTAAAGCTCCGAACTTGTACCTGCAAGATAAAAGGGACAGTTAGTGCGCATCGTGAAGCAGGCTACAAGCGCTTACTTACGTGCTTCCAGGCGCTTCTATTCCTCACGCGGGTTCGATCCTCAACTCTCATCAGCCCGCCATCCGCCATCGCCGGAACCCTGCAAAACAAGAGATATCATTACAAAAGACTTTTAAGACATTTGAAGTGCCCAGAACTTACCGTTTGTGCAGTTAACGACGGACAGCAGTCCTCTGAGGTCAAGAGGCCTGCACCCTTATCCAGTGAAGAAACTGGTTACGGCACCCTGCCCCGTGGCAGATGGAGAGCTCGGCGTTCACTTACCTAAGGTGAGGGTGTTAACCTTTGGGGTTCTACAGGAGAAGAGAAAGGGAAGAGGAGAGAGGCACCCAATAACCCCAGTTCATTAATCCCATATTTTCTATCTGCAGACATCTTACTCTTCGAGTCAGACATACAGTGCACAGAGGTCCAGCCCAAAGAGCCAACCGTGTGTTACACATCACCTTTGAAGATACGGCATTCACCCAGTCAAGACCGGCGCCTCTGCGGGAATCAGGTGAGCGTTACACCTTCTCTGCAGAGCCATATGAAAAGGCAAAACCGGGTCAGTGGGGGGACCGAGATCAAGGATGTCCGTGAGATCATCCTGAACGAACTCCCCTGGGGGAGCTGACCAACCCAAGTACTCGGTGACCCGAGACATAAGGCGCCAATTTGACGAATCGGCATGAGTGCCAGGCTCCGGCCTGCAAAACTCCACCTCCGGAGAGGTGTCCAGTCCACTGGCATCATGCAGCGACTGCCACAGATCATCAAACTGGCTATGGCCCGAGATTAGGTCATCTGGAACCGTAACCGGAACCAGGCCCCCATCAGAGCCTTCATCACCCTCTGAAATGTACTCCAGGCGGGGAGAGGAAGACCTCTGTGGACCAAAGCAGTGTCTGACCTTAGCCATAGCCTTTTGAGGGGCAAACCCCGTGCCACGGGGCCCCTCCGACACCACTGCCTAGAAAGGCGTCGAGGGCGCTGAACGAGTCGGCGCTGGCGTCGAGCGAATCGGCGTCGACGTCAGCTGCAGCGCCACCAGCATTGGCGGCGTCGACACAGGCCTCGAAGCATGTCTCTCGACGACCTAGGCGCCGATGACGTTGACAACCCCCCTCGGAGGCGGAGCCTCGAGAGAAATCGTCGACTACCTCGGCGCCACAGGCCTCGATGTCTTATTCGAAGACGGCACAGGATCACGCGGTCTCGAGCGCATTGAGGACCGGGACCTGGAACGGGCATGGCGAGAACGGCTACCCTTGTCCGAGCGGGACCTCTCCCGCGAGCCGTGCCGACCACCCGAGCCTGAAGGCGTACGGGCGGTGTCTCTCGACTGGTGCCGACCGACCCCACTCGGAAGCGCGGACGGACCGGTGCCCTGCGATTCAAGAATCTCTAGCATCTGCTTCCCGAAGGAAGCCCATTCCTCTGGTGTCGCTTGCATGGAGGGATAAGCGACCCGCCGACGGGCGGAGTCCTCGGAAGAGGACGGGGAAGGCGACCTATGCCGGCGCTTCCAGGAATGCCTCGAAGAGGCGGAGGAGTGGCGAGACCGACTCCTGGAAGGAGACCCACTGGACGTCCGACGATGACGCGGAGAGTCACCCCTCGAGTCATCTGTCGAAAGCCCCGCAGACCTCGACTTCCGGGGCTTAGACACCTGGCCTACCGACAGCTTCTTCTTGCGTTCCCGCAAGGCCTTTGCCGTGAGCGACTGGCAGTCGACACAGTCGTCCGTATCGTGGGCCTCCCCGAGGCATCAGAGGCAGGCGTTGTGCGAGTCCGTGACCGACATCTTGGACCCACAGTCCTCGCAGTTCTTGAAGCCCGGACGCGGGGTTGAAGATGAGAAAGACATTGCCACAAACAGGTCTTCACAACAAACCGAACAGGTTCAACGAACCGAGAATTGAAAACAGCAAACTACGACGAGTCGAGGCGTACCGAGATTCACGAAGCGAACACGTTTGCGGAAAAAATGGAACTGAGGCTATGGGCGTCGTGCGTCCTACTTATCACATCGGGTGACGTCGGCCATCGGAGGAGATCCTCGGGGACGGCGCATCGACGTCATCGACGCAGGACGCAGACGCCAAAGATTTTCCAAAGCAGCACAGCTGTGGACATTACCTGTCATAGATATGGAATACGTCGGAGGACCCAACCCCCTCGAATAGATTGTTACTCGGCAGCCCTGCAAGGCCTCAGTGCTTCAATTAATGCAGTAAGGTCAGCCACTTCCGCTGAGTAGTGCTTTGGTAACCTCTTGTGCCCCAGTACTTCGTATTCTCCATCTACTAACCACACTACTGCTGCCCCAGTGTGCCTCCTACCCATCTCCTAGTCAACAGTCGCTGACCCGTCAACAAAGAACACATCTCCACCCTCAAGGGCATAGTCTCACGCTTTTGGAAGGTCATTGCCAGGTCACTCATAGGTTGCACAGTCATATATCTTCAGCGTCAGTAATCATTTCTGTTAAGATGGTGGCTGGATTCGCTGTTTTACACCCTTCTATATTAATGCTAGGGCTAGAAAGTATAACTTCATAGGTTGATGCTAGCTGTGTGGTCAGGGTGGATTTTGATTGTTCCGAGATAGCAAATACTGTGTGTTCTATGTGCAATGCACCTGAGCACCCCATTGTAATAGTGGCTGCTTTTCTATAGCCAAAGCTGCTCCAGCAAGAGCTTACTCACACGGGAATTGACCCTGCATAACCAAATCTAACATGCCTCTATAGTATGGCAAGGGCTTATGGCCCATCATGCTTTTCTGAGTTAGTACTGCCGTTATCATTTGCCCCTCAATGTGAACAGATAGAAATCTTGTGTGTAGTCAGGTGTTGCTAGGACAGGGGAGGTGGCAATAATAGTTTTCAACTCTTGGAAACCAGTGAGCATGTCCACCGTATGTGTATTTTGTGCTCTTTGCTTTCTGGGCGTCTTTTAGTGCCAGGGGTCGTGTTTAAATCGTGTAGTCAAAAATCTATCCCTGCAATAATTGCACAACCCCAGGAATTTCTGCATGTTTTTGACTGTCACTGGTTGGGGCGTGCTGTGTACTGGTCTTATTTTTTTTACCATGAACAGAAATGAAGTTGACGGAGGTTTAATACCTCTTGTTGGCAGTACTGCAGCTTCACCCTGTGCACTTTGTATCCTTTGTCAGCAACTAATTGTAATAGAGTGATGGAATTGTCCCTGCACTGTCGCTTGTCAGCACTACGCAGTACTCCTGGAGCAGTTGTCAGGAATTGGGGTTGGGGCAGAAAGAGGAATGCAGTACACCTATAAAGACAGGTTGCTGTGGTAAAATGACACTTCCCAGCAGCCCCTGGGGAGGTTTGTAGTCCAGGAGCTTTGCTCGCATGAACAGATTGTGTTATTAGTGACAGCCTATTCAATCTGCTGGCCGTCCGTGCTCAGGTGCAGCTTATTAATGAGTGTGAGGAGAACCGGCAAGCAGAGGGACGCCGGAGGAATGTTTCAACACCATCATCATCCCGGACCTCGGCGGTGTGCATGGAGACGGTCCAGTGTGTACATTGTTCAACTGCTTCAAGTCCGGGTCACCCAAAGTGCTTGGTGCTATGTGTGATAAGTTATGTGGGGGTTTTGTGCTGACTGTGCGCTGCTTGCACTGACGAACGCTAAGGTCAAAGGGGCGACAGCAGCTTGATTTCCGCATTCCCCTGGTCAGGACGATTGTTTCGAACTGAGAGGTATGATTTACATTTTCTTGGAGACATTAAACGCCGCTAGTGACACACGTGGTAAAATACCATACCATTAAGCATGGAGGTGCCATGTTTAGTTCCGTGGCAGCACATGAAGATAAGGGATTACATGTTAATGTCTTGCTGATCTCGTTTGCTTCATCTTGCCCTACGGGCAATGTGTTTTGTTCCTTCATGAAGGGGAAGACACCTTGTATGTCACATCACGCTTGCTCTTGTGCCAATATGTGTTACATGTGCTGCAAAACATTCTCTTTTCAATGTGCAAGTTTGCAAAAAGGCTAATGTTCTGTGATATTATGTGGATATTATGTGGTCCTAAGCTGATGTTATAAGTTTCATGTTTGCTTATGTCCTATGTGCTATGTTTTCATGCTCAATCCATTTATGTCTCATGTTACATGGTGGAACTTCCACATTGCAGTAGATAGGGAGAAGGTCCATGTAGAAATAGGTTCTAGGTACTTATGAAATTCAGGGTTGCTGGTAGGAATGGGTCAGGATTGTTAGCAAAGGTTATGTATGTTTCCTTTTCCTAAGATCCCCCACACCTATCCAACTACGTTTCCCTTAGCCTCTTTTCTGGTGCTCCTACTACCCGCTACCTATCGACAACCTCTCCCTAATCCCTCTTCCCCACCCATTGGCTGCCCCGTGGTTACCTATTACTCTAGCATCCAGGTGCTAACCACAGTGGGAGGGGTCAATCTATTTGGCTTCTGTGGTTCGGGGGAAGATGTCCCACTGTCACCTTTTTCTTTGGTTCTTGACAGAAAAAGTCGTCCCCCGTCTTCGGGGTAGTTGAACCACCCAGGCCAAATGGAGACGAATCCTCCCCCTTTAGCCAAAGTGCTAAAGGCTTTGCAGGATATTCAGTTGTAATTAGTACATGCCAGACAGGATTCTACTACTTTGAAAGCACAGGTGCAGGGGTTGGTGGCACAAGGAACTCCCTTGGAGACAGCCACTGCTGGTCCCTCCAGCGTAGTAACGGAAGGCAGGCCCTCTACTGTTATTGTACAACCACCAAGTAGTGTGCCATTGGCGGCCCCTGAAAGGTTTGCAGGAGATCCCTAGAAATATATGATGTTTTTGACTCAATGTAGGTTACACTTCCTATGAAAATCAGCTGCCATTGAAACCATTCAGGCTAGGAAATCATTTGTAATTTCTTATTTGACCAGGGTTGCTGCTGCATGGGTGATGCCCTTGGTTCAGAAAGAGGACCCATTACTGTATAATTGGGAGGGATTTGTCGTAGAGTATGGAAGGTTATTTGATCGTAAGCAGGTGTCTTTGCACAGGACAAAGAGTTATCGGCATTGAGGCATGGAACTTGCGACTTGGTTTCATATGTGACCCAGTTCAATAGACTGGTTATTGAGCCAGATTGGCCAGAGAACAAACAGACAGTGTTGTTTTATCAAGGTTTGAGGGTGGAATTGAAGGATGCAATTGCACAAGTGGAGCCCCAACCTAGTAATTGCACGGTTATGATTATGATATGATATGGCATTTATAACGCGCCTATACAAAAGTGTTTCAAGGCACGACGAGGCAAAGGGGGGCAGAGGGAAAACAGACAATGATCCTACTAGGCCAGGTGTCATTCAGATCGCGCAAGTGCATGGAAAGGGGGAAGTGCGGTGTGGGGAGGGGGGTACAGTGCAGTACATGGGATAATAGAATAAATAAGCAATAAGTGAAAGTGCAGCCAGCAGGTGGCAAGTGCAACAGTAAGTGTAAACATCAGGTGTCTGGAAATGGGACTGTGGGGATACAGGAACAGTCACCAAGTGCGGGGGTTGAAATGAAGGCAGTGAAGGTGTGTGTGTGTGACTGGCGGGGGAGGGACCTGGGCTCGAGATCAGAGGGTGGCCCGGTAACCAGTGCAGTTTCAGTTTCAGCCAGGAGGTCAGCAGGGGAGAGGAGGGGAAAAAGCAGAGGCAAAGAGAAAGGTTTTGAGGTGCTTCCAGAACCGGAGATGGTTCTTCTCAAGTTTCAGAGAGGCTGTTCCAGAGGGAGGCCCCAGCCGAAGAAAGATCTACTGCCAACTTGTTGCTCGGAGAAGCGACTGATCCTGAGTGAGTTGGAGGCGGCTGAGCGAAGAGCTCGAGAAGGAAGATATTTGGGAAGGGAGAGTTGAAGGTATTGAGGCCCCCGAAGGCCTTGTGGACAATGCAGAGAGTTTTTAACTTAATCATTTCAGCCACTGTGAGCCAGTGCAGAGATTTCAGTCCTGGAGAGATACGATCCCTGGACTTGAGGCCAAGGACAAGTCTCGCAGTCCTGTTCTGTATGAGTTGCATAGGGTGGAGAGTAGTAGCAGGCAGATTTAGAAAGAGGCTGTTGCAGTAGTCCAGACTAGAGAGAACCAGAGTTCTGGAGGCAGTGAGCTTCTGGGGGGAAGGAGAGGAAAGGAAGAATACCTCTGAGGAAGTGCAGCTGGTAGTGTGACTTCTTAGAGATGTCGGAGACCTGGCCTTAAGACTCGACCACTGCATGAATGAAAGTAAAGGGGACAAGAAGAAACCGGAATGGCTACCCTTTGTAACGTTGGAGAAGGAGAACCTATGCAGATTGCGAGTTTAAGAGGGCCCTTGTCAGTAGCTGAGATGGAATTGCGCAAGACCAATAATTGTGGGCAACCGGGACATTACATTCGTACTTGCCCTAATGCCCTGAGGAAAGGATCGGAAGGGGCCCGGAACAAGGAGGAGACAAGAAAAGGGTTGGGCCGGCCTAAGGGGGAACTCGGGTGTCAGGCCCATCTGAAGGAAAGTTCCCAGGTTGAGTGGCAAATACAGCTGGAAACAAGAATTCACATTTGTACATTTTGGTGACGTTAATCCTTGCATTAACTAAGCAGGTGGTGTCAGCGATGAGACTCTGCGGCCACCAGGAATTTTATTGATATCGGTTTGGGTTTGCCGCTGCAGGACAAGCAAAAGGTGGAGGCAGTGAAATCAGTGGATAGGGCGCCATTAATGTCTGGCCCTATTCGACACCAAACACAACCCTTACAGAGGAGGTGTGGGTCGGGGCATGTGGAGGAAATTGTGTTTGATTTGATAGCGGCCCCACAGTTTGGTCTGATCTTAGGAGTGCCATGGTTAGTTAAGCACAAACCGCAGATTGATTGGGCCACTCGGGAAGTGTTCTTTGAGACACAGGAATGTGGGAAGCATATGGAGGGAGAAATGGGTCCTGCTATGTTTTTGGCTGACAGAGTATAGTTACCTCAGGTGATTGGAGCAGAGGGGGCAGGGATTCCATCCCAGTACACTGAGTTTGCGGGGGTATTTGACAAGGGTGGGGTTGAGAGGTTGCCCCCTCATCGGCTTTATGACTCTGTAATTGATTTGGAACCCGCGGCTAAGTTGCCATGTAGCAGGATATACGCGTTGTCTGAGGCAGAGAATTAACACTTGAGAGAGTATTTGGACAAGATGCTGTAAAAGGGTTTCATTAGGCATTCCACTTCACCAGTATCCTCGACTTTATTTTTCGTGCCCAAGAAGGAAGGACCGCTCAGGACTTGTACTGACTATCGGGCATTAAATATGGTGACAGTGATGAACAGGTACCCCTTGCCGTTACTTTCTGTACTATTAGATCAAGTCAAGACAGCAGTAGTATATACTAAACTGGACTTGAGGGGTGCCTATCATTTGATACGGGTGAAAGAAGGGGATAAATGGAAAACGACTTTCAGAACGAAATTTGGGCTATTTGAATATTTAGTGATGCCCTTCGGGTTGTGTAATGCTCCGGCCACTTTCCAATACTTCATGCAGGAGGTGTTGAGCGAGTTCATTGATGTGCTTGTCCTAGTGCATATTGATGATATTCTGATTTATTCATCTTCAAGGGAACAGCATTTAGAACATGTGAGGGCTGTGTTGAAAAAACTGCAGGAATACCAATTGTATGTAAAACTAGAGCAGTGTGCATTTCACACTACGCAGGTTGAGTTTTTGAGGTTCATTTTGACCCCCACATGCATTGTTAAAGACATGGCAAAAGTGCAGGCCGTCAAGGAGTGGCCAGCTCCTCAATGTACAAAAGATATCCAATCCTTCCAGGGGTTTGCCAACTTTTACCAAAGGTTCATTTCTATTTTTTCTCAGATTGTTGCCCCTATAACTAAGTTACTGAGGAAGGCCACAAGCTTCAATTGGAATGAGGAAGCAGAGGGAGCATTTCAAGAGTTGAAGGGAGCTTTTACTTTGGCCCCAGTTTTGGGACATCCCGACCCGGGGAAGCCTTTTCAAGTAGTAACAGATGTGTCTAATGTGGCAGTGGGAGCAGTGTTGTCGCAGAAAGATGAGGAAGGGATCTGGCATGATGTGGCTTCCTATTCTCGAAACTCACCAGCTGCGGGCAGAATTATTCAATTATGGATAAAGAATGGTTAGCCATGAGGGCAGCCTTTCTCGAATTGAGACATTACTTGTTGGGAGCAAAGGCTTCAGGTGGTGGGGGTGACAGACCATAAAAGTTTACAATACTTCAGGACAGCCCAAACTCTTAGTCCACGACAATTACAGTGGTCACAATATTTCAATGAGTTCAATTTTGTGGTGACATTCGGGCTTGGAAAGAAAAATGGAAAGGCTGATACTCTGACAAGGCAACAAAATCTAGAGAACGTGGTAACCAAAGTTAAGGCAATCATTGCATCTGAAAAAGTTGTAGGGGCCATCACTGAGAAACTGCTGGAACAAGTAAAGAAAGGTATGAAATCACAGGAAGGGTTGCAATGGGGAGTGGGGGACTCGTTGAAAACCATTCGAGAATGTCTTCCTTATTAAGTGGGGAAATTGTTTTTACCTACTCAAGAACTACAGAGAAAAGCCCTGTATTGGTGCAATAACTACCCACTAGCAGGACATTCAGGAAGTAAGAAAAAGCAAAGCATTCTAGCAAAGTATTTTGGTGGTTGAATTTGAAGAAAGATACCATTGGTTACATTCAGAGATGTGAAACGTGTGGGCAGAGCAAGGCGGACCATTGTAGCAAAGTGGGGTTCATAAAGCCTTTACCCACTCTGGAAAAGGGTTGGACACACATTTCTATGGATTTTATTACTGATCTTCCCCCCGATGATCAATATGAAACAATTTGGGTGATGGTAGATTATCTATCTGAACAGGCTCACTTTGTACCGTGTATTGGTATTCCTGGTGCGGGACAACTGGCTGAGCTATTTTGCAGCATATTTTGAGGTTGCACGGACTTCCTCAAAGTATTGTGTCAGACAGGGGGTCTCAATTTACTTCCAAGTTCTGGCATGCCTTCTGCCGTATGTTGAGAATTGATTGTGTGCGGTCTACCAGCTATCATCCTCAGACGGATGGGCAGACAGTCAACCAGACATTAGAACAGTATTTACGCTGTTACTTGGTGGATGGAATAGAGTCATGGGTGCGAGCCTTGTGGTTAGCAGTATTTACATACAACAATACTAAAAAGGTCTCATTGGGTATGGCCCCAAACAAATATCTGTATGGGCAGGAGCGAAATATGCTACCTGGAAGTTTACCTGAGGTGGAACAGATTCCCGTACTACAGGAAAGAAAGCAGTTGCTTCTAGACCTCAGGCAGAAGGCACAATCCAATTTGAAACAGGCCAAGGCGGCCTATAAAAGCAAGCAGAGGAAAAAATCCAGGAATCCCCAAAGGTGGGGGATCGAGTATGGTTATGAACACATAACTTGCCTCTGGTTGGACCACGTAAATTTGCACCGAGATTTATTGGTCCCTCTGAAATCTTGCAATGTATCTCTTCAGTGGCTTTTAAATTACGTTTGTCTACAAATTTCAAGATACACCCCATATTCCGTGTGTCTTTGCTTAAACTCGCAGCTCCTTGTATGCATGCACAAAGACCTCCCGCTATTATGAAGGACAGGCAAGTGGAATATGAGGTGAAGCAGATTTTGAGCTCAAGGAGAAGGCAACAACTGTTGTGATATTTGATTCAGTGGTGTGGTTATGGGTCTGAGGACTGTTCATGGGAGCCGGCAAGTGCTGTCCATGCGTCCAGATTGGTGCACCAATTTCATTTATGACATCTGGAGTAGCCAGGTCCTGGAAAGCCCTGGGAGAAGAGGTACTGTCGGGAATTGGGGTTGGGGCAGAAAGAGGCGTGCAGTACACATATAAAGACAGGTAGATGGGGGGGGGGGGAACTAAAACTACACTTTCCGGCAGCCTTTGGAGAGGTTTGCAGTCCAGGCGCTTCGTTCTCCTGAACAGCTGGTCTTATTAGTGCCAGCCTATTTAGTCTGCCGGCCGCCCATGCTCGGGTGCGGTTTACTGTGGGATGTACTGACCCACTAGGCTCTGCCCTGCGACATCACTGTGTGCTGGTGGCACCAGAACCAGCAAAATGGCCGCAAAAAGCCCTATGCGTGCTAAACCTCTGAAAATTGTGCAGTAAAACCAGAAAAGATGGCTGCCCATCTACCTTGCCTGTGTCAGCGGTGGAACAGGAGACCACACTGCTGAAATCTGTCATTGGGCTGCCAACAGAGTGAAAAAGGAAACTACATGAAAGGCAGTGCTTTATTGCGAGGAAACCCAGGAGTGCTCTGAAATCCATTTTTCCTTGGTTACTGAAAAATACAAAATAATGGTTCAAACATCAGAAAATATCCAACTTCCTTGCTGGGTGTTACCTGTCACCTTATTTAAGGAATCCACATGAGCACACAATGTCAGGAAAAGCAGAATCTATCATCAGAATACCCACATTAAAAAGTGTGCTTGTCTGTGAAAATCTGTCAAATATGGTCACAGTACCACCGGCCGCCTGTATGACAGCTGTCATTTAATTGCATTGGAAGTTTAAACTTGTGCAGTTAAAATCAAATGGTTGAAATTAAGTGACTTGCCATCAAAAGTAAAATAGATTGCAACTATTTACTCTCTATGTTTTGAAAGACTGGAATTAGAGTTCTGTTTGCCTGTTTTGAAATTATAAGTTTATTGTTATTAAATAAACATTTAAACAAAGTGATTTTTAAAGTAACTGATGCCAGCCAAAGAACTACAAAGCAAATTCCACAGCTTGCCCCAACAAAAGGCACCTCCCTTCTGCGCTCTAGCCCAGGAACTCATATTCAGGTGTTAATGAAGAGGGGAGGGGATTTGGGCTGCTGCTCCTGGGAGAGACAAAGGACTTCCTTGATTGAAAAGATATGCAGATGCATGTGTCAACAGAAGCCCCTGCCAGAGGAAAGAGGCGGGAATTGCTCCTGAGCCACCAGAAACTTTGGGGGAGGGAACAGAGAGTTTTATTTATTCTTAAAGCACAGAAAATTATATTTTTGAAAAGGACTGACAAAGGACTGTGCGAATTTGTAAAAATTGTAAAATGACAGTATTGTTAATGTGAAATTTTTGGTCACGTTTTAAAAGTACTCAGAGTTCTGTGCTATGCTCAGGGACATGATTGCAGAAATAGTGGTTTTGTAGCAATTGTATTGATGCCAGAAACATGAAACTTCATATGATTATGCCCAGATACCATGTGCACATATGTGCAAAATTGTGGACAAATCTGACTTGGGTACCAGACCAAAAGTGTGAAAAACTGCCCAATCTAGGCCCAAGCTCTCACTGCGGAGGGGTTTGGATGAATACTTGCTCCACAAAATATGGGATAAAAATATGCTATTGCTATCAAGTTTGTAAAATTGTAAATATGTGTTACATGAAAAGTAGATTTCATGTGCACAGACAAAGGGGAGGTTTTCCCTGGATTATAAAACACATCGTCATGATGACACTCTGTTTTCTTCTCAAATCAAGGGAGAGGAAAGACCCTAACCAATAGAATACCTAGGGGTGTGTGTGCCTAGTAGAATTCAGCATACCCACCCCTTTAGGAAATACATAAATAGAGACAGCTTAGGATCTAAGAGAAAACACACACATTCACCCCCCAACCGATTGCTGGCGTAGCACTTTGCAAGAGAAATCCATATTCCAGACTCCAGAACTTTGTAAGCAGAAAGGCCTATTTCCAAAGCTGAACCCTTCTCAGCTTGGCCTTAAAAAATCCAGAAACCAGATTTTACCCCAGACCTCTAAGGGGAACAAAAGAACAGACTGGCTGTGCTGTACTGCTTTCTTGCTAGCAATTATTGCCAGAATCCAAAGATCCAACCCAGTAGAACCGTGCTGTGACCAGATAGCTGTGAACCAGACCCAGAGCCCGTCAGATACAGTCCAGTCCCACTGTGTGGTGTCCAGAGTGCCTTGCTGATTGCAGAACCAGAGCGCCTTGAGTCCAGTCCGGTGTGCCAGCAGAATTCCTGTCCAGAAAGATCCCTGACCAGATCCCTGACTGGTCCATTCCAAACATGGGTAGTGAGTATCCATAGCATAGGATTGTCACTAGCATATTTATTATCCATAAGTAATCCTATCCAAACCCATTCTCTTACATCCGGAACTGCATTGTTAGAATATTGTGTCTTGCCTGAACTCTTTCTCTTACCCTATAGTTCTCTGTAATAGTAGTGTTAAAATCACCTTTGCGCTGATATATTTTCTGAAGAAAGGCGAGCGCCTCGGCAGTGATACCCTGGGCTGGTGGCTGCGCTGTCGTGTAGTTTGCATCTTCATAGTCTCCCCTAGTGTAAAGAAACCTTGTTTGTAAATTTAAAAAGTGCATTCTTGTTTTGCAAATTTGCTTCTTTCAGAAATAACGGCCGCCACAAAAACCTTCATAACTTCTTCACCGTTCACTGCATCCAAACTCCTTATAGTTTTTCTGCAATCGCGCTTACCACGTGCGGAAACGTTTGCCTTGAATTTTTCGTTTGGCTCAAATCTATCCTGCGTTGTTCATTGCATCCGACTTCAGAATTAAGTTTCCAACTTGCTAGTTACTCAATAATCATTGCTAGTGTTTGTGTGAACTACACAGTGACTCCCACTAGTATTCTAACAATGTCAGTGAATTAAATCCATTTTCAGTGTTTTTACCATTCATGCAAAGCCAACTTTAAACCCTTTTTGATAAGTTTGAAATCATTCCAGTTTTTCTCTCTGTGTTTGCTGGGGGGAAATTGGGATTGGTACTATTTTGTTGAATACTGTATTCCTGAAACCCATTTTCTCTCTTTCCATCTCTTTATATTGCATATTGCGGGGATTGAGTAGTGTGCAGGGGGGAAAAAGTAATCACAATGCATTTTAATTGGACCCACACCAAAGTATTATTGTATGCTGCATTATTTTTCCTATCATTACTCCATGTGATTAAAGAGATTTATTGCGACATCACCCCATTGGTGATAATTGTATAACCATTAAAGTAGTGTGCTATATATATTGTGAAGCACATAAAATAAAATATTTTTAACTTTGCAAAACTGCCTGCTTCCTGGTTCAGTGGGACCGGGTGGGGGGGATTCATAAAGAGGGGCGTGATATAAGGGTACATCATTCAGAAATAAAGAACTTCTAGACATAAATAAATAATTAAGGGTTTCAATTGTGCATCCCACGTTAGGCATTGACTTAGGTGAAGTGCCGGGTTGAAATCACTTACACAATGTTTCAACACCATCATCCCGGACCGCAGCGGTGAGCACGGAGTCGGTTCGGTGTGAACAATGTTCAACTGCTTCAAGTACGGGTCGCCCCGCGGGGGCCTGGCACTCATTTAAGTTCTTGGTACTACATGTGATAAGTTATGTGGAGGTTTTGTGCTGACTGTGTGCTGCTCGCATTGACAAACGCTAAGGTCAATGGGGCGACGGCAGATTGATTCGGCATTCCCCTGGCTAGGAGGGTTGTTTCGAACTGAGAGGTGTGATTCTTACTTGTTCTGTGAGACATTACATGCCGCTAGTGACACACGCTGTAAAATACCATACCATTAAGCAAGGAGGTGCCACTTTTAGATCATTGGCAACACATGAAGATAAGGGATTACCTGTTAATGTGTTGCTGATCTCGTTTGCTTTTGCTTGCCCTATGGACCATGTGTTTTGTTCCTTCATGAAGGGGAAGACCCCTTGTATGGCTCTTGTGTCAATATGTGTTACATGTGCTGCAAAACATTCTCTGTTCAATTTGCAAGTCTGCAGAAAAGCTAATGTTCCGTTATGTTATGTGGTCCTAAGCTGATGTTATAAGCTTCATGTTCGCTTATGCTTATCTGCTATGTTTTCATGCTCAATCCTTTTATGTCTCGTGTTAAATGGTGGAACTTGCACATTGCAGTAGATAGTTAAAAGGTTGATGTAGAAATAGGTTCTAGGCACTTGTGACATGCAGGGTTGCTGGTAGGAATGGGTCAGGAGTGTTAACAAATGTTATGTATGTTTCTTTTACTTAAGCTCCCCCACACCTATCCAACTGCGTTTCCCTTACCTTCTTTTGAGTGTTCCTACTACCCCCTACCTATCCACAACCTCTCCCTAATCCTTCTTCCCCCGCATTGGCTGCCATGTGCTTACCTGTTACTCTAGCATCCAGGTGCCTGTGCCAACCACTGTGCAAGGGGTCGATCTATTTGGCTTCTGTGGTTTGGGGGGAGAGCGTCACGCCCTCACCTTTTTCTTTGGTTCTTGACAACAGTCTTGTGTGCAGGAATCGCCTCCCGTCATGCATATATGGCTGGGAGCTATTGGGAGTCAGGGTGCAATGGGACTGAGAAAACATGCATTTTTCAAGTCAATGACAGTAAAGTGGGTTTATTGCATACTAGTGTTGCAAGGTTGGGCACTACTGAAAAGCTTGCACTAGGTCGGTGCACCACTCCCTTCCACCTGTATCTGTCCCTATTAAAACAATCCTGTTCTTCAACACCACTCCTATATGCAAAGTGAGGATAGTCCCTGCTACGTGTCCTTGAGACTGAGCAGGCCTGAATAGGAAATCAGAATGTATTTACCAACACTCATTATGCACTTGAGAGATTGCATATAACACTGTGACCCCGTAGATAAACAAATCTGGGTGGATTGGAATCCCCCAGGGCTGCCGCCACACTCCATAAGGTATGAATGACCACCATGGCCCTTATGTGGCACCAGCTACGTCCTGGAATTAGGAGAAACAGCCCTTACTAAAAGCTTTTTTGCATTGACAAAACATTTTTATTTACAGATTAAAGGAACTTCCAGTGGGTGTTCTTTTGCACCAAGCCTAGCGAATCTGGAAATGACAAGTTTTGAGAAAAGGGCAACCCATTCTTTAGATGGTACTACTGATGACATGTTGATAAGTGTGGTGGGGAGATGATTTCATAAATGGTTGAAAATCCAACTTGAAGTTCACATGCAATCACAGTAGCACCGACATACCATTTTTAGATCTCATTATCAAAGTAGAAGAGATGAAGTTGTGCAAACACTGAAAAGAGCAGGGAAACTCTAGCCTCTGGACCAGAGTATTATAATAGCATCACAAAACAGAAAAGATATGTCCAGAGAAAAGTATATTTAGAAGAAATGTATCAAAATGTATTTAAAGTGATACAAAAATTGAAGACTAGTGAATAAATAAAAAAAAATGATTATACACTGATCATTTTAACATAGCAAAACAGCAGCAACAATATGCCAAAAATCTCTGGACATATCTTTTCTGTTTTTTAAGAGATGAGATTGGCCACCAACTTATACCGCAAAAATACCGACAAAAACACCATTTTACATTTCTCAAGTTTTCATCCAAAAGCACTCAAAAACAATATCCCATATGGACAATTCTTATGGGTGAGGTAGAACTACTCCACCATTTCAGATTTCAAAATACAAAGCAGCATTCTGACAAGCAGGCTAACTGATTTAGACACCCCCAGAAACTCTTGGACCATTCTTTCAAAAAGAGCAGCAGTAGAGGATAGAACTGTGCTCCTTTGATCAAAGAGGTCCAAACGCAATAGCAGCAGTCCTGTGTGCATCACGAGATTCTGTTCCGATACTCCAGCCATTAAAAAACGAACTCTGAGCAACTGGCACATTTTACAAATAGAAGACTTATGACCAGAGAGGCTGTTATTTTCTCTGACAAAGAAGAATATGAAGCAACATCTGACGCATGCTACCAAAAGAGTATGTACAAAAGTACGCACTTAAAGAAATATGGGGCTTAGCAAAAACAACAGGCTATTGGCCATGTGGGACGTGTAGTGTCTGCAGTTCATCATTAATGTGAAAAACCTAAGGGTCTTTCCCAAACTACTCCCCGAATATCTTCTACACAGGTGGCCTGGGGCCGGCTATCACTTTTGGATCCCAACCCTGGGGGAGGACAAGCCAGGAACGATCACCTGGATGGAGGGTCCTCGGAGATTGCAGAGGGAAGACCCGAGTGGGCGACATGGTATCCCCCTTTCTTGATAAGGACCTAACCACCCGCCCCCCTCAGCCTTCATTGGATTTATTCAGGCATATTGTTTTCTTTCCCCTGAACACCTCTCGAGTACTGGGACGAAGAAGAGGAGATAAAGAAGAGTACATATTTCCTATGAGAAACACCATTATAGTACTGAGAAGAAGAAGATGGATATCAAGGTACACCAACCTCTCAGTTTTCTATGTCCCATTAACGAGGCCATGCAAAATCAGGCAATTGACTTTTATCATGCACACAGGCACCCTGTAAGCTTGTCAAGGCAGTATAAAAAACACTCAGGCACTCAATGGAGGGAATGCGTAGGAGGTTGGATGGAAGTCGCAGTGGAGTCAGAGAATCCCAGGACCAGAATGCAGGGAGTAGGAGGGCAAGATGCTCCCCGCTGCAGAGCAAGACAGGGAGGAGGCAGCATGGTGAGGGAGCCAAAGTCCAAGAGGGGGAGGTGCAGCAATTCCTACACTACCCAGAAGGTTGCTCATTCCTCTGGGCAGCAAGAGAGAGAGCCCAGGAGTGTCCGAGGGGCAGGGGGCGAGACCCTGACCTCAGCCACAGAAACAAAGCCAGCCGACGTTTATTGAACTCGGTATGCAAGTACATGTTGCTAACATTACAATGTATCAAAGCGAAAGCATGCAGGCGGCACGCTAATTGAAAGTCTCCTAGTTTAAGGGAAGCGAACAAATGAAGAGTACAATGGAAATGGGAAACAAAGTAACAGTGCTCACATGCAGGAGTGTACGTTATCAAAAGATTCCAATTAAAGTGGAAGCTTCTGTAAGAAAAGGGGAGCTGTGTGCACTGCTGAAAAACAAGCAAAATATAGAGATCCAAAAAAAGGGGAGCTGTGCAAAAACCAAAGTGGGAGCAAACTCTCGAAAGTAAAGCAAAAGAGACTTTCTATAAATATAAGAGTATTGAGAAGCATTGGGGTGGCCCTTCAGGCAGGAGACACATCCAGGAGGGCTGCTGAAACCCCACCAAGAGAACAGAAGAAACGCTAACAAAGTAAGGCACCTGGTTGCGTGACCTTTAGTGAGTGGCCAATGCGGTCTGACAACTGCGCCACGACCAGGGGAGTCTTGGCTGTGAAAGAGAGCTGCCGGAAGTACAAAGGCAGCAAACCCAAAATGGACTTGGTTCAGCGTGGGGAAGGAAGTCCCATCAGGAACCAAGGGGAAGAGTTACATTTTGCTAATAAGTCTGTGAATTGAACTATTGTGTTTACCAAGAAGCAACCTTGAAACAATTTAATATTTGTGAACAGTCCAGAGGGGCTAGCTCCGGGTGAGGGAAGCCCGAAGGATGAGATTCGGAGGAGTACCTCAACCAAAGAAGGTTTTGTGAACTTTGTCCAGTCTACTGAGTTGCCAAGGGAATACAGAGACCCTGTGGAACTTTCAAAACCTGAGTGCGTTGAACTTAGGGAAGGCAGCTACGAAAGAGTTCCACTGTTACCCTGTCTTTAATTTGAACACTATTGAGTTGGCCAAATCCCATATTCTGTAAAAGTGAGGGCAAGCATAGGTTTTGACGCAGAGTTTTACTTGTGACTGACAGACTTAGACTTCCCTTAGTTTACCTTTCGTTAGGGAACATTCCCACCTTAGAGTTAGGGCAAGTTAGGTATTTCTTATCCTGACCACTGAAATAAAGGTTGTTGAAAATCTATATATCTGTCTGTGTCATCTCTTGATTTCGTGCCTATCTCACATTAAGGACTAGCACTTTTGAACAGTGGACTTGCGCCAGCTCACTAATTGTAGAACTGCAGCATTGGTTTATGTCATCATATACCTGTGGGAGAAAGTGTGTGTTTGTGGGTAAAACCACGTGCCAATTCAACACTAGGATCATACAGCACAGATTGTGCATCAGGAAAGGGAAAGTGCACCGTTGGTCCAACATGTTAAAGATAACTGGCACAATGAGGATGACTTGAGTTGGTGGGTGCTTGTGGAAGTAAAAACCAACATGAGAAATAGATCAATTGCCTTAATTTTGGCCCAAAAAGAACATGTCTGGATACACAGACTCCAGTCATTTTCAAAAAGCCTTAATGATACCGAGGAGTGGCACAGTAAGGGATGCCTATAGTAGTGGCAAGCAGCATAGAATATGCTAAAATTATATAGAAATGCAGGTTGAGATGGTGCCCTCCATATTATATTGTACAATGCCACTTTGACTAGTCCTTTTATAGTTACCATCTGTAAGAGAACGTCCCACAGCAACTTTATGGACGTAGGCAGCTGTGCAAGAGAGCCAAAAATCAATACAGGTACCGGACGAGCAGGCAGCGCTGTTCTAAGCAAGTAAATTAGTAATCCAAGAGGAGCGTGGGCCAAGTCACTCGATGTACTGCATGTATTTTAATGGAGCACAACCCATTTAAACCCTGGGTTAAGAGCTGTTGTGCGATGTACACATTAGACAGAGGAGAACCAATGTTTCATTTATGGCGTTTTCTATTATTGTAGTGTCTAGCAGCATGCAAACATGGAGCAGAGCAGTATTTCCCTTGACTTTCTCAGTGCATGGATTAATGAACAACAGGGAACTCCAATTGGTGAGTTTAGTGGCAATTGAATCACATCGCTGAGCTCCGAGGTTCAAAACACAGGTAATAACGTCCGATTTCTGTTGTTTTAGTCGAATAGGTGCTGGTACTGTCAGACCAACGAGACAAGTGTTTGTGACACAAGCCAAGAACAGTAATTGACATAGCACGAAATGAGTGGGAAGAACAAGAGGAAGAAACCTCACCGACTATGATGGGGAGTTACGGGCACACCTTTCAAGAATAAGAGAACTGGCTCAGGAAAACCTTGGAAGAGCTCAAGCCTCCAAAGAAAAATATAAGAGCCCGTTCTTTCCAAGTGGGTGATAAAGTACTGGTTTTGTTACACACCTCGCAAAACAAAATGCTAGCACAGTGAAGAGGACAGTATACCATATCTGCTGTGTTAGGTCCCGAAACTATCTCGTGGACCAACCACACAAAAAGAAGAATGATCACGTCAACCTCCTAAAGGATTGGAAGGAACCGGAAGACCCTCAGGAAGAGTGAATGTCACTTCCTTAGAGATAGATTACCATGCAGAAGACCAGACAGCCATGTTGGCTGTACAGTGGGGGACCCAGCTCAGCGAGACGGAGAAGGAAGATCTCATAACCTGCCTCAACCTTGTAATTAATGTGATGACCCTGTAACCAGCCTACTACTGATTGCACCCCATGACTAGCTTGTAATTGATTTGGGACTAGCCTACTACTGGTTGCAACCCATGACTAGCTTGTAATTGATTTGGGACTAGCCTACAACTGATCTGTAGATCCTAGGACTAGCTCGCTCACTGCTGGACCCCCTCCACTTCTGAAACTAAATGAATTATGGATTCTACACTCCCTTGCCCCTATGATGTACCACCTACAACATTCCTACAAGCTCTACCCATAGGCAGACCTAACCCAAGTCCAAATTTGGCCTGCCTTGGCACCTTGCCAAACCGCACCTTCATCCAGCCCAATCCACTCTAACACCTCTCGGCCACGAACTGACCACTATCTATTACACTTCTTCCTTCCCCTAAAAACAGGAGGCAACCCAAACATACCGCACCATCCATGATGGCAAGATCCAAAAAACTGCTCACTGCGGACAGGATCATTCCCCTCCTAGAAACCTCTACACTGGCCCATCCCATATCCAACGACCCTAACATACTAGTGGAGACTTACAACACCACTCTAAAAAACGTACTGGAGGTTGTAGCCCCAATGGAACACAAAAAAAGCCAAATGCATACTCCATGCAAACTCTTGGTTCACTCAAGAACTCCAAGATGCCAGAACAGCCAAACGAGCAGCACTAACCGCTTGGAAAACTAAGCCTTCCTCCACCACAAGAGACACCTACATTATAGTCGCTAAACTATATAAAATGCCATTGCAAAGGCCAAAGCTGCCACATACAAGTCCAGAATCGAGAAAGCCAACTCACAATCCAAAGAGTTATACGCCATCTACCAAGAGCTGAAAATCCCACAACCCCACCTCCACACAACCTACCAAGAAAAATTATACATGGTGTAACAACATCCAGCATGCCATGTTAGATAAGATTAAAACATTCCAGAACAAAATTAAAACTCAATTTGACAAACTGCCTAAAACCAACCCACCTACTTCTAAACCCTCAGACAACCCGCTAGCTGGGGGCACCCCTCACAGCAATAACATGCCCAGACTATTCGCATTCAGGGATGTAACAATTCCAGAAGTCTTCCTTATCATGAAGCATACCAAACCATCTTTATGCAAAGGAGACATCTGCCCAGCCAACCTAGTCAAAGACTGTGACACAGCCCTTGCTCCAAATATCACCACCTTCATTAACGCCTCCTTCGCCACTTGAATCGTTCTGCTCACCCTTACGGAAGCCTGGGTTTGGCCTCTTCTAAAAGAAACTACCCTCGAGCCGGACTCTCCAAACAACTATCGCCCAATCACCACTGTGCCATTCCTGCTGAAAATCTTGGGAAAGGCCGCATATCTACAGATCCTGGCCTACCTAGAAGCGCACGACATCCTTGGGAAAAGGCAATCTGGCTTCCGCCCTCAGCACGTCACTGAGTCAGCCCTACTTGACCTTAAGAACCAACTACTCGAATCCATGGACAAAGGCAAGTCCTCACTCCTCCTACTCTTACATCTCTCGGCGGCCTTTGTCTTCGTTGACCACAAGATCCTATGCAAACATCTCACTGATACAGCCCACTTCTCCCAAGAAGCCACTGCCTGGATCACACTCTTCCTGGATGGTCGAGCCATGACTGTCTTCTCAGACAAGGCATCCGCCTCGCCATCACCCATCAGTTGTGGAGTCCCACAGGGCTCGTGCACCTCCCTACCCTCTATAACCTATTCACTCTCCCCTTATTCAGCGTCTTAGAAGACTTTGGCATATCCTTTACTAACTATGCCGACGATACACACATTCTTCTCCCTCTAACAGGGAACTATGAGCAAGACCTCAAAACTCTCCAAGACACTTATGATCGCATCCAGGCCTGGATGGCAGCCAATGGATTGTGTCTAAATGGGGGAAAACAGAAAAACTACTGATAGGCCCCAAAGAATCCCTAAAAAAACTAGACAACTACAGCTCCTTCAACATCGACAACACAGTCATTACTACCTCTGCAACAGTGAAAACCTTGGGGGTCTACTTGGACTCTACCCTATCAATGGACAGGCAAGTCAGCGCTTTCTCATCAGCAGCACTCACCTCCAAAAGTATAAATGCGGTGAACCTTAACTATCACCAGAGAACTGCCTCAACATCGCAAGGGCCACTATCGACGCAAGATTGGATTACTGCAACGTCCTACTCCTAGGCACCTCTGCAAATAACATTCACAAACTGCAAATGGCACAGAACTGCGCCCTTAGAGCTGCCCTCAGCATCCCTAGGAGAGAGCACATCTCCCAAGCTAGAAAAGATGCCCACTGGCTCCCAGTCAAAGAGCGTATAACATTCAAGGCCCTCACAATCAAGCACAGATTCCTTTCCCAGACCGCACTAAGCTACCTAGTGGAAAGAATACACCAGGCTCTTGCCCATAGGCCAATACGTGACCAATACTCACACCGACTTACAGTCCCAACATTCAACAGACCTAAAGTGGGCAGAACCAGCTTTGAAGTACTGGCCCCTAAAGCATGGAATTCGCTTACGCTCAGTTTAAGGAAGGAAGATTCCCTCACAACTTTCAGAAAAGTACTAAAAACAAAGCTATTTAACTAAACCATGACACTACTGCACTGCTTCCATCATTGTTCCTCTGTAACCTTCAGAACTGTCAATACTGTCATTGATTGTCTCCTATGTAACAAATGCCATAACATGCACTAAGTGAATATTCTACAACAGCGCCACGATGCCTCTGGGAACTTTACAAATCCAAATAAATAAAAATAAATAAAATAAATAAATAAAATAATATAAATAAACCCCCTCAGTGTTTTCTTTCTATCCAGGAAGGGCATCATTGGTCGAACATCACATAGACACTCTACCAAACTGCTTGGTGAAGATTCAACCATACCGGCTCCCCGAAACCAAAGGAACTGCAGTCCAGCAGGAAGTAGAAGAGATGCTCTGATTGGGCGTTATCAAGGCCTCAACCAGTCAGTGGCCATCCCCTATAGTTCTAGTGTCAAAGCCGAATGGATCCACCAAGTTCTGCAGGGACTATAGACAACTCAACGCAATATCAACCTACCAAGCTTACACTATGCCTCACATCGATGAGCTGTTAGAAAGGCTAGGAGCTGTGCAATATCTCGGTACCCTTGATCTCACAAAGGGCTACTGGCAGATCAAAACAGCATTTGCCATCCTGTCCGGGTTATACCAGTTCACTGTCCTACCTTTTGGCCTTCATGGAGCCCCAGCTACCTTTCAGTCTCTTATGAGCCAGGTTTTCGCCCCCCCACTCGTCCTATAGATCAGTTTACCTAGATATTATAGTTTTCAGTAACAGTTGGAGTGAACATCTCAACCATCTAGGAAGAGTGATAACCACTCTAGACTACACCATGCAGACTTAAGGATAAATCCCAAGAAAACTAAATAGGAACAAGGCACACCAGATACTTGGGCTACAAAGTTGAAGGTGTCGTCATCAGGCCTCAACTGGACAAGGTCGAAGCAATCCTACAGTTACCGATGCTAGGAAACAAAAAACAGATCCGGGCCCTTTTAGGTTTTGTAGGATACTACAGACATTTTGTGTCTTTATTCTCTTCCATTGCCTCCCCCCTGACGGAGGCGCTCAAGTCCTCGTACAAGTGGGACATACTCTCAGATGAGAAAGCCGTTCAAGCATTTCACCAACAGAAGATGATCATATCGGCCCTTCCTGTACTGCCATGTCTGGACTTCAAGGAGCACTTCTTCCTCCAGACGGATGCCTCGGGCACTGGTTTGGGGGCAGTGTTGTTGGAGGGTCTTGGTGAGGACCTGTATCCAGTTGCATTTATTAGTCGCAAGCTGTTACCACATGAAATGCCATATTCAACTATAGAAAAGGAATGCCTCGCCATAAAATGGGCTATAGAGACCCTCAGTTACCATATACTTGGTAGATCTTTCACAGTCTTCACGGACCACGCTGCCTTACAATGGCTTGCTATACAAAAGGACTCCAACCAGCGGATCCTATGGTGGTTTCTCACCCTCCATTCTGTTTCTTTCCAGACTCTCCATAAACCGGCTTCGTTTCAGGTGATCCCGGATTACCTCTCTCGGAGCGTTGATCAGCCCGAGCAGCTCAATGGTTCGGGGGGGGGGTTTGTAATGGGGACGACGTGGCACCGTTCGTAGCCGCGGACTGGTCCGTTGAGCTGGCATCGGCAGAGCAGTGTCAGAGCCTAGAGCTCAGTGAGACTCGGGGAGAAACGCCCAGTATCGTCTTCCATAGGGTGGATGGGCAGGAGGTTCCATGCTGACTCAGAATGGTGGAGGGGGATGAGGGCTTGGCCCGCACCGGCAACCCGAGCATGCGGTCGCAGCAAGGCAACAGCACCAGCAACAGGGGTCCGGGGTGCACATGTCCCGAAAGTCCCGCCGTTCCTATGTCCACATGGCACGAACGCGCCGAGAGTCACTGCACCGTCGCTGCCCCCCCTGCACAACCACCATCACAGGATAATGATTCCCCATGATTCCCCACATACCTGAAACCAAGGTGCTGGAATCCCTCGACCCCAATAGTACTGTGCACACGCCGGCGCCACACAAGTAAAGGCATCATGGCAGCATCAAGCAGCAGACGAAGAAGGGGGCGGGGCTTGGAGGGTAGACGTAAGCGACTGGGACAGGTAACTTCTGATTGGTGGAAATCACTCCAGCCCCCATATAAGGCAGAAAGTAAGGCAGGACTAACGTTGATGTTTTCATGCCCTTTCAGATCGGAAGGACCGGCACCGAGAGTACAACACCAGAGCCCATCTGGGCTTATGAGGACTAGCCTGCATGCACTCCTAGTGCATCTATACCGGAGAGAGTTTGAAAGAAGACCTTCCCCGGGCCTGAATTAATCCAAAGAGCTCAGAACTAAGGATTCGTATTTCCTTACCCTTCTTACTTTCTTGCAGTTACTAATCCTGCTGAAAATAAAAGCCAATTTTGGTTCAGGCAACTCCAGTCTCATCCAAATAATTTACAACCTCGTCTTAAGTTTTGAAATGTCCAGGGCACACCAGACAGCAAACATATTTCTTCATACGCCTACTGGTTTATATCCAAGAACACATTCCATTTTTGTGCCTCAAGTAAACCTGCACGTTCATGTTGGATTATCCACTCCTGTAAAAGTCCCTTCAACTGCCTCCCATAGAACCTCCATGTAACTCGGGTTCCATTACATATATACATTCCGATGGTGGAGACAGTCAATGTAGTTAATGGTGTGCATACTACAGGAAGTTGGACATGCATCCCAACACCATCGTAGCTTCCTGCTCAACTGGGTGATATGAGAAACCAAAGGGTGTCTCACCTACTAGTCACTGGGGATCTCCCTCTCTTAGGTGGCCATGGCACGGCCATCGCCTTTGGATCCAGACCCTGGGGGTGGATCAGTGTGGGAGCATCACCTGGGTGAGGGGTCCTTGGGAGTGGGTTTGAGGCGACCGGTGGTGAGGTGCGGTATTCCCCCCTTTCCCGTACCCATGACCCATCCTATTTTATAGGATTCTCTGTTGTTCCAACTCCCCTCCCTTCCTACACAAACACTGGGCAGAGGAAGAGGGCGGCAGAGTAATGGGGCTAACCCTTAAATATCTCATTGGACATGTCCCGCTAATCGGGCCAGGCAAAGTGAGGCACTTGACTTTAAGTGAATACATCTGATAACAATTAGCTCTCCTCACACGGATAAAAGGCGAAACATAGAGCCACACTGAGCAAGGTGGAACACAAGCAAGAGCAGAACTTCCAGGGCAAAGGCCCACCTTCTGGAGCTGAGGGACGAGAGGGAAGGGTAGATAACCCCAGGAGTTCCCTGCAAGAGGTTGTTGCCTCCAAAAGACCACGAAGGACATTAACCCTGGGAAAAGGGGGGAAGAAAAGTTGAATGTTGACCTTATGTGCTTATGACAATGAACTACCCAGACCAAGAGACACTGGGGCAAACAACACAAGGGTGTGAGTTAAAGGGAAAGGCAAAGTGGTCCTGCAGAGGTCTATAGTAAAAAGCCACACACTTTCAAAAGTCTTCTACATCAGGAAAAGGTCTGAGCCCGGAAGTGTGATAAGTAAGGGGAAGGGAACCCCTAAACTATGTGAATTAAGATTGGGGCAGAGAATCCCTGCAAGTCTTGTGTTTGAATCGTCTGAACCCTACTGAGGGAGACCGACGTGAAGTTTTTGCTGAACTGTGTTTTTGAAAGCTGGAATGAGAAACTTTAAAGTGGAAGGCCTGGCGGGCCTCTATCCACGTTTTTGAACTGCCTTTGTTTTGCGAACATGGGCCATAGGGTGTCATCCTGTCTACGAGGACCGCCTTACTCTGTGCTGTCTAACACTGATTTTCCTTTGCATACATATTCTCCTTTACACCCTTTTTGTACAAGAGATGGGCCAGGCAATAGGTTTTGTTAGTATAAGCCATTTCGATTTGACGGACTCAACTAGGACTATTTCATTTATTATTTGATGGTAGAGACTACTCTCATCTTAACTATAGGACAAAGTAGGTGTTTTATCAAACCCCTAAAATTGAATAAAGGTTTTATAAATTGTACTTTTTGTGTCAGTGTCATGCTTGTGATACCATGCCTCCCTTATAGTTATCTGCTAGCATAGTTTCCTTTTGGGTGGCTTGTAGGTGAGACAGAATGTCTGATCTTCCCAGCCCATTGATATTATTTAGCGACCATCCCGGTTGTCTTAGAATTAGGCACAATAATGTTGTTGATCGGCATCCCTCAATTATTTGTGCTCTCACTTCTTAAACAAGCTGCGCTATTGTGCAGGTTCTCGCAAGTCATTGGATTCTGACACATGACAGACCTTTAATAGTCCCTATTTGCTTCTGGTTGAAAATTATTGTGGGGAAGAGTTGGCTGCTAATTCATAGTCCTCTTTATAACTGGTGCTGTTTAAAATCAGAAACATTTTGTGCACATCCTTGCTTTCAAAGTGTAACAGCACGGAGCACTTCAGTTCAGGGCCACTACCGTTAATTGTCTTTGGTTAATTTGTACATTTGGCCATCCATAATTTCTAGCAAGGCCCATTGCACGTCTGGATAGCACGAGGCAGAAATGGTGGAACGACTGCCATGGAGGAAGCATTGTACTGATCTTGATATTGCTTATCCTCCGGCCAACTCATCAGTCATTGCTCCGTTCCCTTTAACTGTGTGGTGGTGTTTCAGTTTTCCCTGTATCTGGATCCTGCCACTCTTTGCCAGTGTGGCATTGTGTCTCTTGCCTGCAGCACGTGCGGGCATATCATTATGTTAAACAAACTGGATACACACCTGAAATTTCTGTTTGGGAGTCCAGCGCATACATCCTGTAGTGATGCGTGCAGTACAATATCAGAATAAGGACAATCTTGTGTCCTGGCGCACAAACGCTCCCTTCATAACACTGCCCAAATGGTTACGTTCAGAGAGTTAGTGAGGTTTTTGTAGCATTGCATCTGTTACAATCAGATTCACAAGTCAGATAAGAAATCAAACTAGGGTTATGCACATAGCACAGAAGGGTCTTCTCTGGCCCATTTGTGCATTTTCTTCATCACAGTACTGCAGTGCTACGAGCTGCTGGCGTCCCAAATATATTTCTATCCCAATGTCAGGGGAAGATATGAATCTTTCTGAACTTGACAATGTAGTATGATAAACCATTTAAAACGTGTCAGGTTAAATTGTATTCCCTGCTTCCATGTGGATTCTTGGAACCCATTAATATTTCACTGTTGGACAAGGTGTTCATGAGGGCTAGGCTATGCCTTCTTGAGCTACTCCGTGCTCATTAAGTGCTCAGGTAACCTTTGTCAATAACGCGATCTGCATATTTAGAAGAATACGTATTCTTAGAAAGGGGTAACACCTTCGCTTTTCTGGGATGCCTGTTTCCTTTATAATTAGGCCCATAACGAGGGAAAATGATAACAGAAGGTGCTTAAGCTGCTTTGAAACACAGCTAGGGAGAATCACGGAAGGGAAAAATCCCAACCAGGACACCAAGAAATGCTTGGCATAGGCTTGTCTAATATTTTTCAAGAAGGGACATCCTGCATTAACCATGAACCATTAGTGGGATGAGAGCCCATCTGCTAGGTTGTTGGCATTGGCAAGCCCAGACATGGCTTTTACCCGATTGATGCAGACTAACCTTGGTGGAATTATAGGTTGGTGAGATTTCACAGTGATGTGGCAAATGGTGGGGGCATGACCATCACATGGAGAAAGGGAAGTGCGTTTCCAAACACATTCGGAAGTTGCCAAATTCAAAGAAATCAGAACCGTAGTAGGATGGATAAATGATACATTTGTGTGTGCCTTGGATCAAAATCAAAATAAAACAAACACAGTTTGTTATGGTCGATGTCCGCTGCGCCTGGGTTTAGCAATTGCAGGCTTCAAGGTTGCTATGGCGACGATGTCCTACACAACGCAACGCTGTGACGCAGGAGCGTCAAGATGGCGCCGTACACTATGTATCAGTAATGCCGACAACAACGCCAGCTAACGGGTAAGCAGTGCGTCATATTGTGCTTTTCTATTGATTGCTACAGCGCTAATCTTTTCCTGGTTCACGTTGCCTTTCTCTGCCACTTGACTAGCTTCCCCGGGATCCTTCTTTCCTAGCTCCTGCAGTACTTTGCTTACCTTCCTGTTCCACAGTGCTTTCTCTGCTCTTCTTCAACCAACTGTTCTGCATTCCAGCAAATTTGATAATTCAAACAATTGCTTCAAAGGACCTTCAGCAGTCTCCAGAATTCCACACTGCTCCTCCAAGAGATTTTTTGTGTTTTGGTTTTTTTTTCTCCACAAATGAGACATGCCCTGGGTAGCCCTCTGGCTGTTCTTTAACACTAACAGACAGCGGCGTGGCTACCTGGGGAGACAAGCCTTACCCTCTTTTATTCCAAGCCACACAAGTCCTCTTAAGGCATGTCGCTGACACAGTTATCCAGAAGACGAAGATCCTGCTTGGAAAATAAGCACAAGACATGGCCTCTATGACAGAATAGCATCACCCAAGTCGATAATTACAGCTATCTGGGCATCACTATCAATTCATAAAAAAAAACAATATGATGCTTATACGGAATAAACCCCAAAGAGCCATTATGCTGATGAATGTTGTGAGGAAATGTGTAAATAATACAGCACAAAGTGTGATTCTGTCTTTTTTATATGGGTTAGATATGGACTGTCACACTCGGTTGGCTGAATAAAACGGAGGGGGACATCTGGACAATGGTGCTGGGATTGTCCCAATGTATACCTGTCCGGGTACTTTGTATTGAGCTTGGCCTCACTGCATTGGGCACTTGTCTAGCCATAAGGAGAGCACAGCTCTATTTGAAAGCCTGTTCTAAGCCGGCATGTCCCCTATAGCTCTCTTCGGAGATACTATAAAATCGCGTTCACTCAATACAATGTTAAAGGTATTTGTATCATGCACTGTCACCACTGGAGTGGTCCCCAGGCAATTTCAAAAGATTACATGGAGACTTTATCAGTGCCATAGGTTGGAAAATAGAAACTAACAAAAGTAGCTAGTTTACATAGCAGAGCTATGGGACTGGAGATGAAACCATGATCATATAAATAAATTAAAAACATTGGCCAAATATTACCTGGCTACCTTGGGATATTGCAAACCACAAAATTATTTATTTTCCCAGCAGCTACACATAGAATAATTTGGCAACTATCAAGACGTGCCATAGGGACCCAAGTTGCACCGCACTGAGGAGGCCCAACAAGGCTGAAACATGTCTGGTTTTGCTTGTGTTTCCGTGCAGAGGGGCTGTAACCTAGCAGTTTGGGCTGGGCTGCTACCATTGGTGGCAGTACTTGACTGATTTACAGACAGGCTAAAACACGGTGGTGTGGAAGGTTGCCCAGAGCATTGCAAGTGGTTCAGTATTTCATAACCTTCCACCGATCACTTTTTTTGTTATAACTATCAAAACGTGATCAGTTTGACCGAGATGCCTGGCTGGTACTTGATACATTTATGGCTTGAAATTGAATGCAGATTATGAAAAGCCGGAGGATAGCTTAGGGGCAACAAGCTCACTTTGGAAGCAAGACGATGTGGAGCAACACAAGTTCGATCTCCAGGTCCGCACTTAGAAACCTCTGGGTAATTAAGCATAAAGTTATAAATACCCAATAACAAATTACAAAGATTAGAGAGTCATGTTCTTTATGGATTAGAACTTTATTATATGCATTTGTAACGTGTTTCTCCCTGTGATGTTGTTTACATTTGTTTCATCCTGTAACACAATGAGTGACTAGCTAACTGTAGGAGACCTGAGTATGGGGATGGGGGGTGGAGGGTGGGGGCGGTGCCAGAGTTCTATATAGCCCAAGGCGGTGCAGTGGCCACCAGGAAGGAGCTACCCAAAGAGGCCGCATGCAGGTAAAGACAAAGAGTTTTGACCTGTAAACCAACACTCATAGGGGGTCAAATGCCAATAAACAACAACAGACTTCTTTGTTTTGTTTGAGTGGGAGTCTGCTTTATCTTTATAGGAAGACACAAACAATACGTAGATTGGCCCTACATCACACCATAGATCTTTGACCAGGGCGGTACTCATAACATACCCTTCTATGACATATCTGCACATGCACTAAATAGATGCCATCTTATGTCAAACGTCTCTTCTATAACTGAACCCTGGCCTTTTCTTCACATACCTAACACAGCTGGTCACAGATATTACTATGGTGATGTCATATACGACTGTGTTACATAACTTTCTGTCTACAGTCTCGGGGTAGAAAGGACACTTACCTTTGATAAATAGAATGGAGTAGGGCCTACAGGTGCTCCCTGGAAGCGAACATTTCTCATGTGACGAATAAATAGCTCCTCCTGTCACTAGTCTTTCTTGTGACAGAACACTTTTACCTTTGATAAATACATACCATTAATGCCCACAGGTGCTCCCTGGAAGCAAACGTTTTCCAAGTGACAAATAAATAACTCCTCCTGCAACTAGTATTTCCTGTGACAGAACTCTTTTACCTTTAATATCTCATTGACGCTTAGGGTCACAGACATTCCCTGAAAGAAAAAAACTTCCCCCTGTGCCTGGCTACCGACTTAGTTCATCACTGATCTTTCTGATGACGAACCGGGGGCTGATAACCACAGACTGAATATGTGACCCCGACCGACAGGGTCGAGGCGAGAGCCTGTAAAACACAGAAAGCTGAGTAATCAACCTTCTACCTCTGCGCCACCCAGAGGGGAAAAACGACTACTATTACCCAAGTAGCGTTTGGCTAAAACGAAGCAAAACACTTGGCCCGTTAGTAAAGCCCAGCTAACTGCCCAACGGTAACGGGTGTTCCTGTTGCCTCTTTTGGTGTCTCCTACCTGCTTGGCCCGGCTACCCCGTGAGCCGAGTAATGAACGGTCCCAATTATGGCTTGCTCTCACTCTCCGTCCCGGGTGGCGAAGGGGAAGAGCTGCCAACCACACCGATAGGCGGACGGCCTGAGGTGAAGGGGGCGGGAGTCACTGACTCGACAGAGGACCTCATTGCACTCTGGAGAAGTCTCGGCTTCAACCCGGATTACTCTCTCCCTCTTCTCTCTCCTAACAAACCTCCGTCGGGCTAATATGCCCAACCAGCATTTCCATTTTCCTTCACCAGCAAGGGAGCTCCATGCAAACCTGAGGTGAAATCACCTCATAAATGGCCGCGCTCCCCCTGCTGGTAGTGCCCACATTCTCATAGTCCCGTAAACTATGCGGCCAAAACCACCACCGTGTGGAGAGTGTCAGATACAAAAAAAGGACTAAGAAATACACAGCCTGCAACTGAATACGTCACTAAGCCCTTTCTATGCTGAAACCTCCAAGGAAAAGGGGTTTACTCATCCATTATATGCTTCAATTGCAAGACAATTTTAAACAGTGAAATACATTAGTAATGTATGCATTTGTTTATTTGTATTTGAATGATCACGTTAAAATTCATGCTTTGATTTTCCAGTTATGGCCTGTTAACCCACTGAATGTTGTCTGCCTATGGTGAATCTGAGAAGCTGTTAACAGATAACGGGTGATTATTGCGAATACGACTGCCCTAAACCACAGTGAATGTGGGCAAGAGTGGAATGAGAACACCGGAGGGGTGATTTTGCTTGGGACGTAGTAGTTTCAAGAGAGTCACACCGACGCAGTCCGCTACTTTGTGACTGCCTGTGTGGCCGGCTGCTGCCCTTTATTTTATGTGTTGGTAGACAAGGCCATGGTGGCCCAGCAACGAGGTCTAACCATTCCTATCTACAGTGAACGTAATCCTCGCTTCAATTAGGAGTTCCAACTTAATTGGAATGAAGGCTATCCCGGAAGAGATGATATTTGATAGAGTATTTTAAAGTATTACCATTTGTAGAATGCATTTCTCATCAATATTTCAATCAATTTATGGAATTTGAATCAGGTTTGGTATAATTGTACCGATCACTACTAATATAAAATCCTGCTGACATGATGATGTCTCTCTAAGAAAAAAAAAAAACTACAACTCCCAGGATTCCTCAGAGGTACTTCATCACGAGAGAGCACCTTCCAATACAACCAGCATCTCCTGCCTCCACGACTATGCATTTCCTCCTTTAAGCTTTTCGCAGGAGGGGCACTTTCCGTATGCCAGCAAGTACGGCACTCTTCACTGGAATACTGATATGTGGGATAGTTCTTGAGAAACTGGAAGCACACAATTCTCAAAATCAGGGGCTCAACTCAATTGTTAGCCATGGTAATTTAAGGGCACAGCTCAACGGGCACTTTCTCCTGTATGAATGATGCTCTAACCAGTAGCAAATAAACATGAGCTACTTCACGGGAGCTACTTTTTAAAATCATGCTTTCTAGTACTATCTGTTACCATTTAAACAGAGAATTATAAATTCTTAACCCTGTCAGATATCCAAGTATTTTAAAATGTTGTACCTCTTGATGTTCTAAAATAACATATACAGACAGAATAAAGCTTACAGTTCTTAACTTGCAAAAACAGAAGAAGATGCACTTTTTCCCACACATTTCTGATTTTTGAATTTACAAAACAGCTATTGAGAAGTTACTTAATTTCATTATAGTACTTTAACTTCTTAACACAAAGAGAAATCAAATAAATGACCCATACCTGTTCTTTAACCAGGTAATCTGCCAACGTATTAAGGAGCTTGTAGTAAACTTCAAACCAGGGCAGGTAGCTGTAAAATATAAATTGACGGATGATTACACATGCAAGTGTGGTACAAAATGTGCAAAGTACAGCTATGAATGAAATGATAGCAGTGAGATTTGCAATGTCTCTGTCTTATAGAATATGTGCAGGTATGTCCCACATATGTGATAATGGGAGTGGTCATAGGGATAATTGGCAAAGTCCAAAGGTGGCCCTTCTCAAGTTCCCTAGCAACTCATCTATTGTAAAGACTAGTGTTTACTGGAAAGATCTATACAGTTATGGATGGTTTAAAAAGGCTTGAGAAAAAAACCTTTCAGCTGAAATATGAAAGTAGGATAATCCGTTTGAGCAAAGTCACACCTTCGACAACGTCACCTAGTAGCCATCACTGGACGTTCACCTCCAGTTGGAAGCCACATCATCAACGCATTGAGGGTATGCAAATTAGCCCAAACGCAAGCCTTTTACCCGAGGAAATTGTCTTAAAGGGAAGTGCTGCTTTATACATTGCGTAATCAACACAGAAGATGGACACATGTAGAAGATGGATGGTTTCACATACAGACAATATAAATAAAAACAAAATAACCTTTAAAACCTTAAAAGGGTTTCATACTAGTCGTGACCCCTGCTAAAACAGCGTACACACAGAAAAGCATGCCTATTGCCACTTATGACCCTGTAACAGAGCTTGATTATCTCCCAAATTCGATTGAGTCAATATAATACAAATATATTTTGAATCTCCTTAAATTTGACAGATTTCAAGGATTCATTTGCAATTAGGGCTTGTATCTGAGAACATGGACAGAGATTCACCAAACCTGTTTCTTTTAATCAAAACTGTATCTGCTAACTCTGGTATCCTTTTCCATTTGGTAAATCATGCTTGGAACTAGAATGTTTGTAGTCTTCTGCAGAAATATAAAGCAGCAATTATGGAATTTTGGGATAAGATTGATCTTGCTGAAGATATTAACTTGACTCTCAGCTGTCGACCAAGCTTTACTGATTAGAGAAATGAAATTGAAGGCAAGGCTATAGGATTGAAAGAACAATGAGAACGTTTAATTTGTTAGGAAACTGGTGAAAGGCATTTTTAATGTTTGTTCCACAATAGTATTCTGCTGCCACATTCACTATGTTTTTCCATATACGGTTTTATGATCCATGTATACACATTTTTGACCATATTGAAACACGGGAAGTACTATAGGATGAACTTGGCATGGGAAGATCGTATATGTAGGGTTTGTAAGGTTGAATGTCTGATTGAGTCAGTTAAACATTCAGTGACTGCTTGTCAAGTTTTAAAAGATAAAAGGCCAATATATTTTCACCAATTTGTATATAACATTTACTAGAAAGGTAGGACCCAATTCTGGGAACCCTGTATAAGGGGCCAACAGGAGTCACATCTTCTTGCGCTTAAACTAATATGTATTTAAAGTATACTGAAATGGTCAATAATGATGTATTGTAATATTGCCATTTGATCCTGTTAATAACTATTATAATAACGATTTCAAGATTGTATTGTTTTATATTATTGAATTTTGGTATTGCGTAGTAATATGTGGTTTTCTGTAAATCAAAGAGCAATAATAAAAAATATAAAGTAATCACTACAAAGTCTATAAGAAAATGTGCGTAACCATTTATTTACTGAAACATATTTCACAATATACTTGAGCAAAACGATGGATAATCAAAAGACATTAAAATAGTTGGTCCTAAAACAATGTCAAACTAGGGTTTAAAGTGTGAATGCAAGAGTATCTCACTCCTGCAATCCAAATCAAGCGATAGCAAGTGTGACTAGTTTATCCTAAACACTGAAGAAAGTTACAAGACCGAGGGCTAATGGTCTTTAAATCAGTTCAGGTTCAGTTGTGGATACTTGCACGAGGAGTCCGCTTGTATACCAAGATTAAGAACTCACAATCGGAAGTCTAAGGGTTTCACAACGATCATCAGTTGAAAAGCCAAGCATTCACTAACACCAGTGCCTTTGCAGGACTTCTAGATAATTCAGCAACACCTAAGTCAACAGTCCAATTGACAGAGCATGGTCTGGCAACAAGGCTATAGAATGAAGTTGCTTCTAAAGATGGCTGCGATAGACTGTATAGAGTCTCGTTTTGTCCCTTGCTCCTTGCTACTTTTAGGTATGATATGTTAAGTCATTTATTACGCGCCTGTACAGAAGTGTTTCTTGGTGTGTAATGATCCTGAGGAGATCAGGATCATTGCACTGGGCCCCGTTAAAACACCCTGCAAAAAGGTGGGAGTTTTGCGTAGAAGGAGCAGTGTATGATCTGCAATAAAGAGGAAAGGGGGGAACATATGGCACAATATGCTTTATGTGTAAAATTTTAAAATATAAGTTTGAAATAGGAAGGGTTTTAAAGATCTAGAAAATCCTTGCATTTGAAATGCATGCAATAAATGCTGAAAGCACCAAAAACGAAAAGTTCAAACAAAGTTGTCATTCCTTTTTTACATTTTCAACAAAATACTCACTCCCACATCACACTAAACCCGAGAAATTGAAATATTTTGGGAAAAATGCAACAAACCTACATATTCAATCTATAAGGAATGCGCAAGTGACTTCTGACCCACTTCACGTTTATGAAAGTAATCTCAAGAAGCGGCATCATAATAACACTATAAGCTCTGAGAGGAAAGGAAGAGGGACATTTTAAACAAGACACGCAATGACATTAAAAAGTATTGAACATAAAGGAATAATATTAGAAAATCAATGCAATGGACCATTTACTACAAGTTTAAGCCTAAAGACAGAAAACACAAATACATTTCCTTCCAGAAGTGAAAACAACTAGCACTTGAAGATTTTATTTACAACACGGAAAAAGGTACAAATATAAAAGCTTTCAGAAGTGTAGTGAAAGCAAAGAAAATACAGTTAAGAGGCAAGTTATTAGTAAAACAAAACAAACCTTGTCCCCACACCAAATACCGCCTAAAGAAAAATCAAAGAAAACAGGGTAATACATTTAATAAGCAAATAGAAGAACTTTGAGAGAAACCTGCCTAAATTTGACCTAGCATGAGGCCACAAAAACGTCTACTGCAAGCATTTCTAAAAAGAGTCAAGGCAAATAGAAGAAACCTAGCAGAGACTCCTCAGACTCTTGAAGAAATTATAGTCCAGGAAAAATATGAGACATACCTTAGAAATGGCACAATACCGAAAGCAGATGCAAACTTTAGTGAATTCCCTAAACATTTGAAGCAGTTGTACACCCTACATACCAACATCAACTCTGAAACATCTTCAACAAATGTTTCCTTATTGTCCAACAAAATGACAAGACCTACAAAATTGTATTTAACAAAAAAAATAAATTAACCCATGAAGCTAAAACAGGCATTTGCTTAATGAACTTTGACGCCAATGATATATAACAATCCAAACAATCACTCTGGGCATTAAAATCTAAGGCAGACGCATCCAAGTGTTGTAATCCTCCTAGAGAAACATACATAAAGATGGATTGCAACAAGAATTCACTGAAAACAAGAAGCATGCTGACAAATTAAGCTTACTCTATGCTACCCTTCAGAGCAGACTGACCATAAATAATGTGAAGTAAAGTTTGCAAACATAATATATTATTTTGATGACACATGGATGGGACTGATAACCATAAACAACCAGCATGAGCACAAATTGGAGAAGGAAATATGGAACTGCACTAGTCTTTGTTTAGGAAATACCGAAGATAAATAATAAAATAAGAGTGGTAGCACATTGCCTTTGGACAAACTCTGAATAACAAACACCCATCATTCAGTAAGTTTTCATCATATCAGAAGAAACCCAACATTCTCTGGAACTTCAAACCAAATCCTCATTAATAAAAGAAGCAGAGGTTTGGATTACTTGAAGAGTAATACACTCCATTTTTTATTTAAAAATGTGATTGTCATTGTGAAAATAAATCTGTGATTCAGCTTCTCATTACCAAACGTAAATCTACTAATAAAAATGCATACATTTATATTATCGTACTGCCCTCAAATACGTAAACAGTAAAGAATTAGCACCCTCAAGAAACATCCACATCTCTTAATGCATCAATTCTCCCTAGATTTAAAGTTCAAAGAAAGGTTTGGTGCCATGTTAGTCCACTTTGAAAATCACACAAGAAGTAGGGTTTGATATTTTGTATTGGACTACCTGAAAATATTCTGCAGAGATAGAACAGTGCATTCATTACCTTTTAAAGTCCCACAGACCTCATTGGAAGTTACAGACTGAAATGATTCGTAAAGAAAAAAATCTCCGGACAGTTCATTCTCAAAGAAAGAGAATAAACAATAAAAAAGGGACTTTTTAACTTCATTGGCTGAAAGAGAAGTGAACATGGAATCGAATGGGATAATCATGGAAACATGGCACACATAATTGTTTGAAAACAGTCCGCATTTCTAGCTGAGATTTTCCTTTAAAGAAAACAAATCCTTTTCACATGCAAGTGTTAAAGTAATATATTTTCAAAGTTTAGCACAGACAGTTGTAAGGTGGGCCCAGGAGATTTCCTAAAATTACAGATATTATTTTAAAAGATATGTTGAAGTGAAAGGTTTCGAAATACAGAATTGGAAAGCAGAGAGAGTATTGCATTTTCCTTACACAGAGTCTTAAATTGTGTTTAGCAGGTCTTATATAGTGTCAGGGGATTATAGTGATTTCAATGCAGCTGCTAAGGTTTCTTGGCTGATGTATAATGTGACACTACAATATATGTTCTCGGGGTTTAAATGGTTCAATCTTTAATGTTACCTCAGTATGCCTCAAGCTTCACAATGGTTTCCTGCCTTGCATACAGTAAGGCAAATGTAATATACAATGCCCATATTTGAACAGTGCAATGGGCGCGTTATCTCAGTGTGTTTCATTCTCAGTAATTCTTAGTGTTGTGTGCCCTCACCCATTAAGAGATCTATGCAGTAGTGTCCAATAGCTGATGGTGAGAGATGGTACTGGACCGCGGCATTGCTGGACCTGGGGTTTAGGGGCCCCAGCAAATAGCTGTCTGTTCTGTATCTTAGTAAATATGCCAGGATACTTTTGTGGGGAGGGCTACTGAGCCAACTGCATCTCAAGCAACAGACTATGATTAACACAAGCTCCATGTTTGCTGAATACATATTATAACCTCTATCTTTCATGAAGAAGTTCTTGTGATGTTAAAGACATTTTGGGCCAGAGTGTACAAATATCCAATCATTGAAAGGGCAATGAAATTTGCAAATAAATAAGATAGATCAACATTATTGACACCAAAAAAGACATAATTCAATAGAATATCAGAATAAAGTGAGTTTTATAGCTAGATTTTCTAGAAAAGATAGGGATATTTAATACTGACAAAAAGTAGGAATTTACTTATATTGGATAAGATATAAAAGTTTTTTGATGATAAACCTAAAGTTATCTATAGAAAGGCAAAACAATACAATCAATTTTATATCGTACTTATTCCACACCGACAAAGACTGAACAAGAACAGTGGTTAAAGACCAAACCAACAGGGTAATTCATAGATTTCAGCGCAGAGGCAGCGCAAGCGAGCAGTGCAGAGAGCTAACGTGCGCCAGCGTGTGCCAGCCGTGTGCGCTAAATAGCATTCTGGCGCACCGCGTATTGATGGAATATCAAAGCCATTTTGAGCGCTGGCACAGAGAACATCCCGCAGCGCCAGTTACGCCCCAAAGAACGCCCCTTGTGCAAGGATAAGGCATTGAAATCCCCAATGCAGCACAAAGGACCGCGCTAACCCTGAACCAGTTCACAGGGCCGGGACAGTGCATTTGGGGGGTGTACGGGAAGTTTCATATGCGATAGGCATTGTGCGAGTGGAGTACGTGTATTTCGGGGGTGTGCGTGAAGTATCACACGCGATAGGGCTTGCGCTATCGGGGTACATGTATTCCGAGGGGTGCGTGTGGAGAATCACACGCGATGGGCCTTGGGGAGTGGGGTACGTGTATTCCGAGGGGTGGGCATGGAGAATCACACGTGATGGGGCTTGGGATAGCGGGGTACGTGTATTCCGAGGGGTGCGCAGGGAGAATCACACACGATAGGCCTTGGGGAGTGGAGTCACACGATAGGCCTTGGGGAGCAGAGTACGTGTATTCCGAGGGGTGCGCAGGGAGAATCACACGCGATAGGCCTTGTGCTTGCAGTGTACGTGTATTCCGAGGGGTGCGCATGGAGAATCACACGTGATAGGCCTTGGGGAGCGGGGTGCGTGTATTCTGAGGGGTGCGCATGGAGAATCACACATGAGATAGGCCTTGGGCTAGCGGGGTACATGTATTCCGAGGGGTGCACAGGGAGGTTTACACGCGTTTTCGCAGCCACGGTAGGGGTACATGTATTCCTGGTGTGCCCCAACGTGAATTGGCAGTGTGTGTCCTGCCAGGTGTGGCCTCTCCCCCCTCCTCAGGCCCGGCAGGCAGCCCACAACACAGGGGACTACCCTGCACCCCTGGCCATGCCCCGCAGGCAGCCCATCCACCCTGGCCATGCCCCCCAGCCAGCCCACATGTTACCATGCACAAGTGAGCACCAGAACATGTCCCCCTGCACCTCCACCCACCCAGCAGTGACAGGCACCTGCCAACAGGCCCAGACTCATGCCCCCCGCCCCCAACACCTCATGACAATCCACAATCATGGGCCTTATGGGCCACACAAATCACACTCCATGCCACCCCAGTCCAAACACACAACCAGGTATTACATCCACCCCACAATGAAATCCCCATCACGACACATCCCAAATGGCAAGTATGCACATCAACATATTTCCGTCACACCCACACAATGGGTGCATGTGATTGAGAAAACACACATCGTGACAAGCATGAAACCAAAGAGAGAATACCACACATTGAAGTAGGAAAAGAAATTTATTAAACACAAAAGCAAGGGAATGAAATGAAACAGACAAGAATGCAATAATGATTAAAAAGCTGCATGTCTAAAATATAAAATAAAAATGTAGGAATGCAGAATCCAAATCAATCCAAAAGCATGTGTCCAATGTGTCAGTCAGGCAAAACAAATCCAAAGTGTAAAAAGAAGATAAAACCATTGCTCCATGGAAAAATAAGAAGTGAAATCCAGTGAAGAACTATTTACAAAGTACAAATCCAGGGTCCATGAGCCCAACCATTGACATGAAACCTACAAAAAACACTACCTAATGAAGAACTATATACAAAAAGGTGGGGCATTGTCCAAGCGCCCCAACAGAAATAAAAACAGAAAGGAAACCTAACATTAACTAACTATATACAATGGCGGCGGGCAAGTCCTACGGCTCACTCTGTGATGTCCCGGGCCAGGTCATCCTCGAACTCCATGTCGATGTCCCAGAGGCGGGCCACTGCCCTGGCTCGAGGTCTCGCAGTGATGCAGTCATCGCCTGTTCCAACTCCCTGTGAGTTGCCTCAAGGCACTCAGCCCGCATCAACGCCCTGCGCATGGAGAACTCCGCCCTGACCATGGTAAGCTGTGCCTCTTCCGTCCGTCGTCGCTCCGCATCTATCCGCTGGCCAGACCGCTGCCACACGGAAGACACTCCCATTCCAGGGTCCTCCTGCCCTCCGGCCGATGCCTGCCCATCTGATGTTGATGGCCACGAGCCATCATCGCTCCCACCTTGAGCCTGCTGCTGCTGTCTATGTGCCAAGCCCGATGATGCCGGCACATTCTCCATCTGCTGGTTTCCAGTTGGTGGGGTGTCCACCCCTGCTGGACCTCCGCCTCCCGACTATGGCAGGGATGTGATCTCCACAAAGCTGGCTGTGTTGGTCAGGCCAGGTCCACAGGAGGCCCTGGTGGAATCTGGGCCGGAAGACGGTAGGGAGAACGACTGGCGCATAGTCTCCACAGTGGAGGAGAGGGCTGCCAGAGTGCTCGACATGTAGGAACCCTCCGACCAGGGCCCCTCCCAACAGTGCCACATTGCCACGCAGCTCTACGTGATGGCGTGCGTGGTCCCCCCTGGAAGCATGCACGTCATCACGAATGACACGCGTGCCCAACGTGACACCAATCAGGACGGACCCCATACGGTCATGGGTCTCCTCGTCTGCAGGTAGTGGAGTGCCAGATGACGTGGGCCTCCCCCCTACCTGCGGACGGGCCTGGGACGGGGCATCCCTGCTGATGCATGGTGGTGCAGTCACAGGGTCAGGGTCAGTGACATGCACAGGCTGCTCTGCGGCGACCTGTGCTGCCTCCTGCCCCTGGCCCTGGACTGCACCACTTGCACCAGTGGTACTACCCCCACCAGGCCCCATGTGCGGCTCAGTAGCGGCCTCCTCCTCTGTGGAGACCACCAACCTGGATGGCTCCGCACCATCTTCCGCCATTGCAAGCCCGTGTGGGGGCTCACCCGGCCCTTCCGCTGCAGTGGTAGGGGTAGACGCGGCACCAGTCCCCTCACTCCCGGATGATGGCAATTCCTGGGAGGGTGGCTGGGCCTTGCATTGCCGCCCGGTGGAGGCATCCCCGCCACTTGGCTCCACAACGCTGTCTCCGCCCTCTTCTTCACTCGAGGCTGCGTAGAGGGAGACATAGCACACAAGCATCAGGGTACTGTACAATAGTCCCCTAGACAGGAAGCAATAACACATGAGTCGTACTGTCAAACGTCACTTCCATCCTGTCCCTCCACAACACATGGGTCAATGCAGGCAACATACATGCAGAAACAGGCACTTCGCATGCAATCAACATCAGCATCCATGTATAAGGGCCTCTATTGACATAAATGTTGGCTTCAAACTCACATGCATCATGGCTCATACTGATCCCATGCACACATATCACCGGAGGGTCATGCATCAGGGCTCGTACACCACAGACACAGTGGATACAAGGATGACTAGACTGCATAAGTGAATCAACACATCGTCACGGACATGTGTCATGCATCCATGGCGTTTCAAAGTCACACACACGCTACTCAGACACACAGACATGTACACCATACATGTACATGAAAGCAGCACCCATCTCTCACACCCCATCCATGTCCAAGCACACAGACAGGCACGCATTCATGTGTGCATTCCGCATGCTGCTCCCCATGTTGCATTGGAACACATGCACCATCCATGTGGTTCACGCATGACTGGTCTCACATGCATTACCATGATGTCCCTGCACACACACACATCCATACATAGCCTATGTCACACATACAGGCAAGTAGCTGACTACCAGCACACTGCAACATGCCCTGTTTCACACAGCAATGTATGGCCACTTACCGCTCAACTCAGGACGGGTCTGCCTCTCAAGGATCTGGACGTGGAGCGCTGGGCTTATGCGCTCCAGGACCCTCATCTGGATGTTGCTCAGGCTGACCCGGCACCCCTCTGCATCCTCTGCTTTCAAGAGGCGCCGGGCCTTGCTGAGGGTCCTGGACCTAAAGTCCTCCCAGCAGTTCCGGCCGTGCTTGATGTCACGGGATGCCACCCCCTCCTCGTTGATGGCAACCACTACGTCCTCCCAGATCCTTTCCCTGTTGGCGCGCAATGGTGTGAAGAGGGCATCATAATGCCCCAGAACTTGCACCACCCGGATACCAACTTCCTTATCGGTCTAGCTGGTAGCCCTCTGCCTCTCTGGCTGAGGGTCGCCAGTGGTCTCGGATGGTGTTTGCCCCGACATGGCGACCCCCGAGGCAGGTGTGGATAGGCAACTGGGTCCTGGGACTGGGCTGTGGAGTGATGGTATCCCAGTCGGGAGTCTTCTGTTCCAGCAGGGGTGGACACAGCAACTGGACCCCTGCAGATGGCTGACGTGCAGGCACCAATTAGCAGGCACGTGGGCAGCAGGCAGGCAGGCAGCAGCAGATGGCAGGTAGGAGCGTGCTCGGGACCCCGGGGGACAGGTAAATGGCCTTTTGGGCAGGAGCATGGTCTTCTGTGTGTTGTCGCGTGGCCAGCTTGATACGGAGTGATTTGGCACGTGAAAAATCTGCACGTCAGCGTGTAATTCGAGGAAAGGCCCTTAGCGTGTAAGCGCGTCTGTGATGTGACGCGCAAGGGTGTTTCCCCTCAACATGGGTGCATGTTGATTGTACACGTGCAAAAACTGCATGTCTGGGTGTCACTGCATGCAATTGGACGAAAGGGCCTTAGCACGTAAGTGATGTTGCACGTGTGGGCTGGCTCAAAAGGTACGAGTAGGATGCCATTTTCTTGTATGTGCTTTTTGTGGAGAGCGAGCGGGTGATTCTTGTACTTCTTGTCGGTGCACACGCGATTACTTCACAACGGTTCCAGTTCGTACTCCCCATTTACTCAGACTGTGTTCAATTCTTCTTTTGGCGGGGGTGTTGCCAACATGCACATGCGCCTCTTTTTCACATTCTTTTTCCAGGCAGACGGTGAGTCGCGCACGTATTTTCCAACTGTGGGTGCCCCTGTGTGTCGCGTACCCCTTCAGAGGTCATTGTAAACTGCGTGTATCACGCATATGCTTATTTTTGTGTTTCTGGGTTCTACAGCATACTGCAGGGTAATTTTTCCACGCATGTGGTTTACCAGGGGTTGCGTGCACATTAAATATTGTTTTCGGGGGTGCCTGTGCATTGCGTGACCCGTCATCTTCCCCCAGGGGTCACAGACAGCCTTGCTAGAGCACTAGGGTACGAATTCCATATAGTACCCTACCCCTTTCACCCCAATTGTCCAGGACAATTGTTTACTGCAACTCCCATATGCACAACAACATCAGTGCCATGGTTGGGAGGTGACCAAGCAGTAAGGGAGGCAAAGGTGGCTGAGTGAGGTCGAAGAGGTGGGTGTGGTAGGGGATGTGGCCAGGATGTGCAGGGTGGCCCAAGAGGCCAGTGTGTGGAGGACCAATCAGGGACACCTATGCCCACCCCCCCAATGGTTCGGGGAAATGTAGCTGACACCATCCCAGCTCAGCCCTTGTTAACCCGGCCCATATTGTCAACAGAACCGGCACAGGATGACTCCCAGGCTGACTTCCGTGTCACCAAGTCTAAGCCACGTGTGGCGGTGAAAGTTGCTGTCACCAGGCCACATTGATCTGGGGCAGCAATGTCATCTGCTGCCCCAAGTAGCCAGGGTGAGGAGGCTGCAGGGGCAGCTGCAGCTCAATCCACCCCAGCTCCGAGTCTCCCAGCCGGGACAGTGTTGGTCCAAGTCCATCACACCGAGGTTGGTCCTGCCAACATCACCCTGCAGCCAATGCCTGCAGTGAGACCTTTGGTCATCGTGCCTTTGGAAAGTTCCAGTGCCCAGTCCACCTGCGCTTCTGCCCCTACCAACCAGAGTGGCGTAAGCCACTCAGGGTCCGCACCACCTTCCAAGAAGAAGGGTGCTCTTGCAGTACAGGCTGTGACCCCAGACACAGCTACACATGCCGGCACGTCAAGGAAACCTAGTTTCAATGATGCCAAACTAGATGCACTTGTGGGCTTTGTGTCGGCCCAATGGTGGTGACTGCAGGGTGCAAGACTGACTGCTCAACGTAGGGCCCAGTGGCAGCCCATCGCAGACCGCATTACTTCCCTTGGATTTGTGAAGCGCACAGCTGATGATTGCTCTAAGCGCTGAAATGACCTGAAACGCAGAGCAAAGAACAAGCTGGCTTCAAATCATGCCTCTACTCTGGTGACTGGCGGTGGGTCTCCACCAGTGGAGGAAGAACTAACTGAACATGAGTCTGTCGCTGGAGGCTTCATCACAGAGGATCAGATCCAAGGCGTGGGAAACCTTCCAGATCTTGAAGCAATGTCCGGTGAGTCATCATGCATGTGTGTGCAATCCATGTGTGTGTTGCTTGGGTGATGTGTTCTGATTGAGTGCCGTTAGGCTGTCTAGTCATGACTGCTATGGGTCACCCATGTGGTCCCTCAAACACATTCCCCGGACATGTGTTTCCCTTTCACAGTATCCCTTCTGAACATAGCTCACTTTTTGCACATGATTAATCCACTTGGCCTTCAGCTGTCCTCTTGCCACAACATTGTTCATACTCTTTTCCTCTTCATTCAGCCTGACTGACTGATGAAATGATTAGCATATTCACCAGATATTTTTGTGGCCTTCTGTCATAGATTACACCACACAATGACCCATATTTCTGGACTTATTTGGGGAAACATTTCTACAATCAGGCTGATTGAGTAATGTGCACCTACACATGGCCTGCACACTATCATTTTGGGGCCCTGTTTGAATGTTGAACATGAGAATTGTATCCTCTCATGTCGAGGTGCCCACCCATTGATGTATCCATGTGCCTGCCATCACTGCATCAGTGAACAATGGCTTTGTTGCAGCGTGTGGCACATGCGTGTTTTCTCACTCTTATTTACATGTTTTATTTCATGATGTCCATCTCACATGGATGGGTGGCAGTACTGATTTGCTACCATCTGGGTGTCCTTGTCAAATCAGCCATGGCTATGGTACGTGCCGTCTGTGTGCTGGCATGTGTCATGTATGTGGATTGTCCATACCACTCACAGGCTAATGTTTGATGCCAGTGCAATCCAGCATGCAGCACATGTGTTGGTTTTCCATCTTGCAGTCATCAGTGTAAGCGTTTTGACTCCCCTTCAAAATCATTGACAGTGCATGCATGCCAGAGTTATTGTCATGTGGGACATGTGTCATTTGTGCACTGGTTCTCTGCCTCGTCAGGCCTATGTGTGTATGCTATGCTGCGCTGCTCATGCTTGTTTCCATTTGTTATCTTTCATGTTTTTGCAGATGATGAGGCACTTGATGCTGTTGAGGAGGAGGAGGAGATGGTGCAGACCCAGGAGGAATCACAGCCACAACCGGGCACCAGTGGAGGACGTGGGGTGGTGGTGGGTGAAAACCCATTTCTCCTACAGACCATGCTGTCCACAGGTGTCTCTGGGTACACCTCCGGAGACCTCTATGAATCAGGTGCTGAATCGGACATTGAGACATATGTGCCGTCGCAGGTGAGTGTTTCTGGCATGGATGCTGTTCTGTCCAACCCACCTGCACCGTGGGTAGACCCTGCTATGGGGATTTCAGTGTTGGAAAGTCCACCTGTGGCAGTTACGGATGCAGGGTCACACTCAACAATATTTTCTCCTGTTCCTGGGCCAGCAGATCAAAGGAGGAATGCAGCCCTGCAGCCTCAGGCAGTGCCAGCACAGCAAGGTGGACATCGTCTTGCCCCAAACAGGTGTGGTGCCCGCCAACGCGGTGGCCGTGCACCACCAGGCAAGACTGTGTGGGAAAACTCCATCTACACTATAGCAGCACAACAGTGGGCATCATGTGAAATGATGGCTCAGGCAATGGATAGGGTGGCCACTTCCATTCTCCCCCTGAAAGGCAGATGGAGCTCCAGCAGCAGGCAACAGACTCCATTTGCCACTCACACAGGGAGGACATGTTGGTGTCTGACAGGGACCGACAGGCTGGACTGGAGACTCTGCGCACAGCCATATCTGTAGAGTCACAGGCCCATAGGGAAGCCCTCAGGTTAGAACACAGGTCCCTCAGAGATACTCTGGGTGAACTTGGTGTCCCGGAGTACAAGGGCAGAACAGCAGCTGGAGCAGCTGACATGCACACTCTCAGCTGAGCTCCAAGCAACCCGTCAGGAGATCCGGGCTTCACGCGAGGCCATGCAGGCAGAAATGCATGCTACCCGCGAGGTGCTGAATGGGGATCTCAGTACCATCATCCTGCAGAACCAAACCTTTGACACCTGCATGCTTGCTGCCAAGGAGGAGCATGCCAGGGCTTTGCGTGGGCTGCCTCCCATATCGCGGCCACATTCTGATGTACCACCAGAGGGTGGTGACAGCGACGGCAGTACTCCCACTGTAGTGTAGCCGTGTAGGCTATGAGCCCATGGAGGTATTTTTGTTTTTTCTCAACATCCACGTATGTGGGTGTTGGGGTGCACCCTGTCCTTCCTAGGTGCCCCCCCCCCGGTCCACACATGGCCATTTTTGATATATTTTTTTTTTTACAGTGTGGTGCTTTGTGTGGCTCCCGTATGCATCCACGGTGTATTCCAGCTGGGCACATGCAGGCTTGTCCTGTCTTTGGGTTAGATGCTTGGGTTCCTTACACACCCCTCCTGCTTCCCCTTTCCATGGGCTTGCAAAGGGTGTGACCAAGTGACAGTAACTTACACAGTGACATTGGGCTCCCATAAGTTGTGTGAACAGTCTGTGGTCAAAACTGTGTATACATCCCTAGTGGGTATTATTGTGGAAATCTCCACTGCATGGTGGATTTATGTATAGTTCTACCTCCCGGACTTTTTCCTTATATACATGTACCTTCTTCATGTTTTAACAAGGCCATATACTTTGCAGATGCAGTTCATGTTGTATGCAGTTCACTGATACATTTGTCTTCAAGCAACAATCTGCAGTTGGAAGGGGTCGGTGTGCTGCCTTAGTCAGGTTGTGACACTTGCACTACTTTTATTTTTTATTGTAATATATTGTCACTGTTTGACCATGTACTGATGTTTTCTCTTGCTGGTAAGTATTTGTTCATGTGTGTTGTTTTTGTATTCATTATTGAGAGCACATTTTCTGTGGCCTGTTTCCATTTAGGACAGTGCACTTTGTGATACGTGTGTCATGTGTTGTGCATTCATTTGGTTGCTTTCACATTGCGTGCCATGCCATGGTGTGTTGGGGAGGTGTTGGGTGACATGGCACTATTTTGATGTGGTATTTTGCAAGGGGTAGTCCTTCATGCTGCATGAATTTGTGCCTTTTTGTGACACATCATTGGTGTCTTTGAGTAGGTAGTGATGCACACAATGTGGCACTTCCAGGTGAACAATCTCAGGCTGGTATGGTTGCGACAGTTGACTGTCCCTTTTGTCATCATCATTGATTGCAAGCTGGTATGTGCCAGGCCTGTGTGCACTCCGCATGGGTGGTATTTTAGGTGAAATAATTTGCCACAAGCTGGGTCTGGGCTGCCTCACCACGTGCCCTTTCACCTCCCATGCGCAGCGGGCGTGCATGTGGTTGGGGATGTGGGGGCACCACCATGTCCACCGGCACGCCCCGCCGGGTTGCAACCTTGTGCAGGACACATGCTGCCACTATGATCCTGCGCACTACTGGGGGCGCATATAGCAGCTGCCCACCAGATCGATCAAGGGAGCGAAAGCGTGACTTGAGCACTCCGAATGTGCGCTCCACTATGCCCCGGGTTGCAATATGGGCGGTGTTGTATCTTACCTCGGGTGGTGTGGTGGGGTTCCGAATTGGCATCATCATGTAGGTGCTGAGAGGGTAGGCACTCTCCCCTGGGGAGGTGATAATGGTTGTCATTAGTGGGGTTTTGTCATTTCTCAGTTTGTGACATGCATGCATGTGCAGAGGCATTTATACTCACCAATTAGCCATGTGTCGCCATGCCGGCCTGTTTCCAGGTCCCGGTTTAGGGGCGACACTCTGAATATGAAACTATCATGGCTGGACCCTGTAGAGTTGGCATATACTGAGGTGATGATTCCGTTGACATCATATACAACCTGAACGTTTTGGAATGCCAGTGCTTGCGGTTCCGATAGATATGCTCAGTGCCCTGGGTGGACGTAGAGCCACATGGGTGCAATCAATGGGGAAGTGTGCCACCCTGTAAAATTGCTGCACCACAGCCTGCCTTTTTGCAGGTGTTCTGGGCATGTACATGTGCCTGCGGACTGAGGGGCATGCAGTCATGATGACCAACACCTGGTGTAGGCAGCATGACTGCGTGGCATGTGACACACCCCCCACTATGGCACTTGTCTGTTGAAATTAACCAGTAGCCAAGAAGTGCAATACATTGAGCACCTTTTCCAAGGGGCTCAGTGCTTGGGAACACAAGGTGGGTGATGTGAGGTCATCCTCCCACTCCCTCACCGGGTCTAGGATTATGTGTGGTGGAAACCTGTACCTCCCATACACCTGGTCATCAGGCATCCCAAAAAGGCTGGTCCTGGGTACAAAAATGCAGGGCTTGGCTATCCTCCTCCTCCTGCGGTGTCCCACAACCACTGCTGCGAGGAACGGTATATTCATTGTAGCGTCTGAGCTTGATTGTTGTTTGCGCGCACTTTTATGCTGCGCAGGGCCGCTTACGCCTGCTTCCTGCTGGCATACGTGTTTCCGCATTAGCGCATCTTTTTTGACGCACGCCTTTCCCGTTTGATTCCATGAATACATGTTGTTAGCGCGCCTGTCGGCGTTGCAAGCATTTACCTCCTGTACTTCCCCCGTAACGGCCACATTTTCACACGTTGTTCCCCATTCCGCGTATTACGCCCTGTGTTCCACCCACTTTTCTTGTGTGCACTACGCTATGTGCGCTTTTCCTGTGCGCATAGCGCACGCCTTTTAGTGATGTGTGCGCCCGCATGCGCCACCCACGGGTTTGGTGCACGTCCAAGCTTTTACTAGCGCAGCGCATTCCATGAATCGATCAACGGCTGCATGCGCAGCTTTGGCACGCATGCGCTGCGATTTTCACGCTTGCGCTCCCCTTTTTGGCGCACATTTATTCCATGAATTACCCCGTATGTGTGTTTTCCAGTGTGGAAATGTGGACCATGTGCTTTCACGTTGAACAAAATAAAAAATGTTGGGTTACCGGGTCACAAGCAATACATTACCAGTTTTATCAAATGTCAAACACAGTTTGCAGTGTACATTAAAATGTGTGTATATAATAAGGGATATTTCGGTAGTACCATCCTAAAATGACAAGAATCTTATCAATGAACATGTCAGAATTATGAAGAACACAGAACTTTGGCAACCATTTTCTGCACATTGGTATGAAGGGTACAATAATGAGCACATTCCTAATGCCATCAGAAGAGTGCGCTGTGGCAGAAAATTAAGCAAGAAGGAAGCACTATAAGTGAATGCCTGAACTCAGATAATGCACAATACAATTTTGTATAAATTGGAACATGGCTCTAAGGTTTTTGTGAATCTTTTAAATTGTCACAACACTTATGTTCCTCTGACAATGGAAGTGTGTTCGTGAAGTGTTTTATATCAAAGAATAAATTAGTATTCTTTAGTATTTATTACTTATTTATTTGGATGTGAATTTGTTCTCTTAGGTCACCAAACTAGGATACTCAATCATGTATTAACCAATTTTGAGCACTAACAGTGTATTGGTGAACGCATTGCACTATATATTAAATTATTAAAACAAAGTGATACAAGTTAAATATTATTAAACAAGTGAAGCCAATATTGTTATTAACATTATTTTACCATTATGACATTGTTCTAACATACCAAAAAGGCTGGCTTTTTTTGACAAAAAAGAACCCCTCCTTCTAGGTCAACAGATTGTAGAAGTGAAATCTAGTACTATGCAACTCAAAACAACACCAAAGCTAAAATATGGGCAACAATGTACCCAAAGCCTTTCTTTATGTTTATAAAACGATGCTCAAGCACGTGGGTTACCATTTTACAAACTGCCTGAAAGCTCTAATTTAAAGCTCACCTAATGAGATACATCTTTAGCTTGCATGTCTTCTTAGAAGAATTTCTACCAGTAAACATTGCATTTTGTGGCCAGATTGATTGACAGATATTAAACATTACAGAACTTGTAGAAAATAAAGAGGAACACTATTCTCCAAAAGAACAAGGTACTTTCTTACCTGGTAACGTTCTTTCGATGGGATGTTCCTCCGACGTATTCCACATCTATGACAGTAATCACCGAAGCTGTGCTGCTTCAGAAAACGTTTCGGTGTCTGCGTCCTTCGTCGATGACATCGATAAGCTATGCCTCGAGGGCCTCCGTTGGGCGCCGACATCACCGGATGTTATATGTAGGACGCACGACGCCCGTAATCTCAGTTGTAGTTTTTTCCCCAGAACGTGTGGCACCAATCTTCTGCCAGTATGACTACAGAAAGCCTTGCAGAAACGTAAGCTGCAATTGAATAAGAAATTCTGTAGAGGGGCAGGCTGGGAGGGTGCGATGTGGAATATGTCAGAGGAACATCCCATCGAAAGAACGTTACCAGGTAAGAAAGTAACTTGTTCTTCGAGGGGATTGTGTCCTCTGACTTATTCCACATCTATGACAGACTCCCAAAGCAGTACCAACGTATGGATGTGGGAAAATAATTTAGAATATTAGAATGCCCAATCAAATTGCAGAATAGAGGACTGCCTTACCAAAGGCCAAATCTTGCCCATGGATAGAAATCGGGGAGTAGTGGTTTATAAAAAGTATGGACAGAGGCCCATGTGGCTGCTTCACAAATATTACGAATGGGAACACCCCTCTGCAGAGCAGTAGAGGCAGCCACACCCCTAGTAGAGTGGGCCCGTAAGCCTACCGGAGGTTCCTTACCCACCAAATGGTAACATTCAGAGATCGTCCAAATGATCCATCTGGACAAGGTCTGCTTGGTAACAGCGTGACCTAAACGCCTTCCAGCGTGTATCCTACAAATAGCTGATCGTCCACTCTGACCCGGGACATACGTGAGAGATAGAAGCTCAAAGCTCTCCTCGGATCCAATCTATGGAGCCTCTCCTCTTCCTTACCAGGATGCAGGAGGAGGATAGAATGCTGGAAGAATAACCTTTTGGCTCAAATGAAATTCTGACACAACCTTCGGAAGAAAAGAAGGACGAACCCTAAGGACAACCCTGTCCTTATGGAACACCGTGAAAGGTGGCTTGGCGGAGAGTGCCTGCAACTCACTCACTCTGCGAGTGGAAGTAACCGCAACTAAAAATACAGTCTTAAAGGACAACAGTCTCAATGGACAAGGATGTAAGTGTAAGGGCTCAAACGGAGCTCCCATTAGGAACTTCAGAACTAAGTTCAAATCCCATCCCGGCACCTGCAAAGGCGACGGTGGAAACACATTAGTTAGCCCTTTTATAAACTGAGAAATCAAAGGAATCTTAAAATAAGAACACTTCTCAGATGAGCGCTTAAATATGGACAGCGCCGCCAGGTAACCCTTAACGGTACCCACTTACAGGCCCTTGTGGGCTAATGAAAGCAAAAAAGACAGAACCACAGGAATTGAACACTGAAAAGGATCCACATTCTGTACCCTGCACCAGTCGCAGAAGTTTCTCCAAAGGTAACAGTACAGGGATTTTGTTGCGGGCCTTCTGGCCGAAAGCAAAACCTCCATCACGTCTTCAGGGAGGTCCCAATCCCTATACCTCAGCCTTTCAGATGCCAAGCACGAAGGCTGAGAAACATGACCTCTAGATGGAGAACCCGACCCTCCTCCCGTGAGAGCAGATCATCTTGGTAAGGAAGACGGTGTGGAGGGCAGATGGACATGTCGAGAAGGTCCGGGTACCACGCTCTCCTGGCCCATGCCGGACCAATGAGGATCATTTGGGAACTGAACCTCCGTAACCTCTGCAACACTTGTGGAATGACGGGGACTGGAGGAAACGCGTAGAGCAGTGGGAAGGACCACTCCACTACGAACGCGTCCCCTAAGGCTCCTCTTGAAGGAAATTCCTGTGAGCAGAATCTTTCACACTTCCGGTTGACACTGGTGGCAGAGAGATCCACTTGTGGGGTCCCCCAAAGGGCGAAGATCTCCAAAAGAGCTTCCTGAGCCAGCTCCCACTCGTGAGAGACCGTGCTCTGCCTGCTTAGACCGTCCACCACCACGTTTTCGTCTCTGGCCAGATGAACTGTTGAGATCGAAATTTCCTGCTGGATGGCCCAGAACCAGAGCTGCATCGCCTCTCTGCACAGTGGGAGAGACCCTGCCCCCCCATTTTTGTTGAGGTAGTAAATGGCCACTGTATTGCCCGTCATAATCAGGACACTTCCCCCGCACAGACAGCATAAAAGCCTTCAGGGCTAACCTGACAGCCATCAGCTCCAATAGATTGTTATGGAGTCTGGACTCCGACGGAGACCAACGACCGCTGACTGTGAACTCGTTGGCATGAGCTCCCCATCCCGTGAGGGATGCGTCCGTCACGATCGTTACCACCGGCCAGGGTAGCCAAAATGGAGCCCCCTTCATCAGACTGCCTTTGACGGCCCACCACACGAGATCCTGGGCGACCGAGGGCGGCACCTGAACGGGATCCGACATCCTGCCGGAGGACTGCGACCATTGCATCTTGAGAGCCGACTGCAGAGATCTCATCCGCAGCCTGGCCTCTGGCACCAGTAGAATGCAGGATGCCATGAGGCCGTGCAACCTCAAGAATTCGAACGCCGGGAGACTCTGGGCATGTTGAAACTTGTCCATCATCTGCAGAATGTGATGAGCCCTCATCTGCAGAATGTGGCGAACACTCCCCCAGGGATGTGTGGAGCACTGCTCCGGTGTATTGGAGCCGCTGGGTAGGTGTCAAATGAGACTTCTTAAAGTTGAGGGAGAAGCCCAGCTTGTGAAGGGAGTGGCAGGTAACAGACAGATGATCCAGGGCTTGCTCGGGAGAGCGCGCCCTGATCAACCAATCGTCCAGGTAGGGGTAGACGTGAATCCCCCCTTTCCCGAGATACGCTGTCACCACCACCATTAGCTTGGTGAAGATCCTTGGGGTGGAGGTCAATCTGAACGGCAGGACCCGAAACTGAAAATGCGAGTCGCCAACCGCGAACCTCAGGTACTTCCTGTGCTTGGGATAATCACCACATGAAAGTAAGCATCCTTGAGGTCGAGAGACACCAACCAGTCCTGAAGTTGAAGGGCCTGGAGGACTTGAGCGAGAGTAACCATCTTGAATGTGTCCTTCCTGAGGAGCTTGTTCAAACCATGCCATGATGGGTCTCAATCCCCCATCTTTTTTCAGGATCAAAAAATATGGGGAATACCATCCCTTGTTTCTCTCCGCTACAGGCACCAGTTCTATGGCGCCTTTCTCCAACAGGGATTTGATTTCCTGCGCAAGGAGCGGGTCTGGACTCTTCAAAGAGAGCTTCCCCGGTGGATTGTCGCGAGGCCTCTGCCGGAAAGGAAGACAGTAGCCGTAGGCTATGATCTCCGGAACCGACACAACTGAAGTAATGGCACACCATTCTACAAGATGATGCACCAGCCTTCCCCCAACCGGCGAACCATAGGACATGGCCTCATGACTGAGCGTAGCGGCTGCGGCAGTGCCTGAGGGCAAAGAGGCAACTGCCCGAGCGGCTTTGGCACCTCGAGTACCTTGCTTTCCACCTCTTACTCCTACGTTGGCCCCTTTGACTGGCAGCTCCCTTGATTTACCAAAGGAAGAGTAGTATCACAAGGAACCTCACCTCCATTGCTGTCCCTTAGGACAAAAAGGCAGAGGTTGACGCACTGCAGCACTCAATGACTTCGCTGCAGCTTTGGAGGTCTGCAACCTCTCAAGGCTCTTGTTAGCCTTGCTGCCAAAAAAATGGTCACCATCAAAGGGCATGTTGAGAAGCCAGGACTGCACATCAGGAGCAAACCCCGACTTCCGCAACCACACAAACCTGCGCATCACGGTGCTTGCCACCAAGGACCGGCTGACACAGTCTACCACGTCCAGACCCGACTGAACAGATTCACACATGGCATCCTTGCCATCCGGCAGGAGGGCAAGAAAACCATCCCGTTCCTCCCCTTCGGGAATATGTTCAGCCGCCAAAGATACACAAATCCACAGAGTGAGTGAATCTTGCTAATGCACAAACCGAGTAGGCTGCCTTTAAAGCCATACCCCAAGATGAAAATACTTTCTTTGCCCAACCGTCAAAGCACTTTTCGTTCCCATCCAGAAGGATGGTAGGGTACGCAGCCTGCTTAGCTGGGGCCGTAGACGCCTGCACCACCAAACTCTCCGGAGTGGGGTGCGTAGACAAGTAGCTGGGGTCGCCACTGGCTGGACGGTATTTTTTCAGTAGCGACTTATTCACTGCCGGGAGACTCTCCGGTGCAGTCCAAGCCGCCGCCACCATTCTCTGTAAAGCCATATGAAATGGCAGCACCGGGTCAGTTGGTGGACCCTGGTCCAATATATCTGTCAGGTCATCCTGCAGAAACTCCACAGGTGGAGCAGACCACCCCAGATACTCCGTCACCCTCGACATGAAACGCCTGTATGAAGACTCAGTGTGTGTACCAGGCTCTGGCCTGCAAACTCAACCTCCGGGGAGGTGTCCAGACCACTGGCGTCATGCAAGGATTGATGCAGGTCTTCCATCTAGCTATGACCAGACAACAGGTCATCAGGAACCTCAGGAGGTACAAGCCCCTCCTCATCTGACCCTTCTTCCACCTCTAAGATGTAATCCAGAGGCTGGAATAAATCCCTGGATGAAGATACAGAAAAAGACTCAAACACAGGCCTCACTGATTTACTCAGGGCTTTCCTCAGAGGTTCCACGGCCCTCCGGGGCACCTCCAGTAAAACCTCTTCAAAAGCTGTCGAGGGCGTTGATGGAATCAGCGTCGACGTCGATTGAGGTGCCGACGACTTCGACAACGGCTTCGAGGCGGGAGCCCCGAGCGTGTCCTTCGATGGCCTGGGCGCCGATGGCTTACTCCGAGCCGGAGCCTCAAGAGAGTCCCTCGACAGACATGGTGCGGATGGCGTCGATGCCTTCTTAGAAGGCCTCACAGGCTCCAACATTATGGCGATCAACCTTGTCCGATCGGGACCTCAACAGCTTCCGATGATCAAGCCGACAGCCCGAGCCCAAAGGCGTGCTTGCAGTGGTCCTAGCGCGTCCCTTTCCGGCTTCTCTCGAAGGCGCGGACTGAACGGTGCCCTGCGACTCAAAAATCGCCATCATCTCCTTGCGAAATGCGTCCCATTCCGGCGGTGATGAATGCTTGTTCGGACGAGGATGGGGAAGGCGACTGGTGATGGCGCTTCCGAGAATACCTAGAAGGGGCAGAGGAATGGCGGGACCCACTCAGACTACGAGACCCCCTGGACTTACGCCGACGCAGAGTCACCCCTCGAATAGTCAGTCGAAAGCCCAGCTTGGAAACCCTACCTACAGACAACTTCTTCTGCTCCCGCAAGGCCTTTGATATCAAGGACTGGCATTCATCGCAGTCATCGGTGGCATGGCTCTCGCCGAGGCACCAAAGGCAGACATCGTGCGGGTCCGTCAGGGACATCTTGGAACCGCAGTCCCGACACTTCTTGAAGCCTGACCGCGGGGTAGAAGAAGACAAAGACATTATTCACAATATCAAGTTAGAAGAACCGATTCAACAGGAGAAGAACCGAGGCGTGCTGAGATTCCGAAGCGAACACGTTTGCGGAAAAAACAACTGAGGCTACGGGCATCGTGTGTCCTACATATAACATCCGGTAACGTCGGCGCTCGACGGAGGCCCTCGAGGGACAGAGTATCGGCGTCATCAACGTAGGATGCAGAAAAATGTTCCGAAGCAGCACAGCTATGGTGATTACTGTAATAGATGTGGAATACGTTGGAGGACACAATCCCCTCGAATTACAAACTATACAATCTTTGTCAATTTTACGGGACTTAATTGCACATCAGAACTTGTAATTACAATAAATCTATGACAAAAGAAACTAATACGGCTGTAACAATCAGATATTGGTAAGCACAAAGGTTTAATTCTAGTATATTTTGGGACAGATGTGGTACTGATATAGTACTCTCCCTACTCATCTAATCCAGAACCTACATTATTTTTCTGTGTGAATCACCTTCAATCAAGATGAATCCATTAATATGCGAAGAGTTTAATGTGAGAAACTGAATTTTTCAGATTGTATTGAACTGTTGACAAATCTTGTTTTCTTGTATACATAGTGTAAGGGTATACATTGAATACATAAAAAGTGTAAAACAAAGCAGGGTTCTAAGACATATTTGATTATTGAGTTGATACCCAAGAATGATGTGGGTAATTTACAATGGAAAAGACCCCATCTACTAGCATTGCTAACGTTTTCTGTGAGAATGAATGCGGGGTGAATGAACTCCACAGAGGTGGCTGACAGGACATATTTGATCACACTAACACAGTTGGTTACCATATTTAGAAAAGAACAAAAGGAATAATGGTTACTTCATTGCATGCGTGTTTAAATGTGTTTTCTCGTTCTTCAATTCCCCCTTACCAAAATGATTCAAAGAAGCAGATAAAAGCTTGTGTTTCTTTATGTAGGAACTGGATACGATTCTGAAACATTTACACATTTGATCAATGTAGTGAGTCTTAGGACAATAGGGCAAACCCGTACGGTAAGTATTTCAGTGCACAGCTATCCAGTGATTTAGCTGGATGTTAGTTAGCATATATTATAACCTGCTGTTCAAGAACGCACCAAAACTCGTTCAAAGTAGCCTGTATAATTTCTAACATGGGAGTTAGATAAAGCAAGACATCAGCATACATTCAGATCTTAAGGGCTGGAAAAGTTTTTAAACATTTCTTTTGCCTAACGTAAATAACAAGGTGTTAGGGAGAATTCTCTTATAAGGCTAATTTCCCAAACCTAGTGAGTCCACCAGCAGATTTGCTGAATTTTTGGGGTTTGCTTTTTTTTCTCCTGCTAATAGTGAGACTCTTTCTCTCCCACTCTTAGGCATGATTTCAGATATGTCTCTGACTATTTGTGTGATTTTGGGCTATGGGGTCTTTTACTCCATAGGGTATCATCTGTTTTTTGTGTATGTGTTACACAGCACCCTCAGTGCAGTAACACTGGGGTGTCATAGTGACCCCCAAACATAGACTCCATGCCCTGGGACTGACTACTGTCTCCCAGGGCATGTAAAGTCACCATTGACTTTACTAGTCCTAAATTGTGAACAGAACCAGTACAAACCATCATATTGTGGAAGTACTGGAAGGGGTTAATTATATTGCCCCTGGGTTGTTTTCAAGGGGGCACTGTCCAGTCCCCCCTTGTCGAGTTTCTGTCTCGTGGCAGTGGTTAACACGCAAAATATTCCACCGGAATATTTCCTATCGGATTTTCCCATTGATTTTAAACGCACCACTTTTTGGTGCAATGTTAAAGATACCACCGGTTTATTTATTTAATATTAAATTCACTGTTGGGTCTTTTTGCCAGAACTCTTTTCTAAAATGGCGTTCAGATCCATCTCTGTAACTCTGACCAAGGTCGAGTCCTTTGTTCCACTTTTTGGCGGGCTTCTCCACAGAAGCCCTCCAAATGGTGCCACTCTGTCTGGGTTCCACAGGATGTGTGAGGAGGGGAATTGGCACCCTGGACTGCATTACCTTAGCAACTCAAGGTGCACTCTATTGTGATTGGCCCAATGGTGAGCCGCCCGGGCTCACCACTTAGCATGTATGAGTGACAGCTAGGCTGTTGAATGGGGGTTTTTCTGCATAAAAGCAGGGCTTTTGGGACTGGAACTTCAGAAGTCGCCACAGGACCTAAGAATCCAAAGAGGGAAGAAGCTGAGCCATCTGCAACAACACCACCGGTGGAGCCCTGCTGCAATGAACGCACCACTTTCCCAACGACAAGCGAAGATCTGCTGGATGAGTCGTCTTCCTCTGAGCTGGTGGGACCAACCAGTTCGCCCTTTCGCCTTCCAAAGAAGTCTCTTGGTCGAATCGCCCGTGCCAAGCACCCCATCGGCCGGATAGCCAAGCTTCACCACTTTGATCGCGAATAAAAGGAACGCACCTTTTATCGACAAATTCCGTGGATGGTTTCATCCCTGTGCAGTGCATTGACTCCACGTTTCCTCCTCGACGAGATCCTCTTTTCCCTTGGTCGAAACAATGAACTGCAATCACTGCCAGGAACAACTGCTACCGCTGGAGCTTCCTCTCTCTTTAAAGTACTGTGTCCTGCATGGCCTCCCTTTCTTCGGTTTGCCCAAGGTGACCCTTAAATCCTTGGCTTTCCAACTGGGTTGGCCCCAGACCTTCTAACTATCTTCTTGAATCGCCCCAACCTCTTTTGAATATTCTGCAAAGACTTTGTGCATTTTCAACCGTGTGATCCTGGGCACATTTCGCTTTGCTCCATTTAAAGTGGGCCTGGCCTATAAACTTTGGCTCTACAGTGTATACTGCCTTTATTCCCTTGCTGAAAACTCCTAAAGGTGTTGGGACCCGTTTTATTTATATGCTCTGCCTTTTTCTCTCCCTTTAACCTAACTATTGGAGTGCCATCTAGGTTACGCGCTCACATCTGGATTTAACAATTAGGGGTGTTTTAACCCTGACTTGTCTAATAGTTATCAAGGGAGGTGTTTATTCTTTATCTGACTGTGTTTGAACTTGCTTTTGATTTAGAGTGCTAGTGTGTTTTTAAAGTGTGTGTTAAATAAATAATTATATACTTTTGATACAAAGCTCTGGTCAGTGTTTGCTTGTTCCACTGTGTTTTTGGCCCTATTGTGTATACTCTATATACTGCCTTACTCTTCTTGAGAGAAGACTGAGTGCTCAGCCACAGCTACCAGGTAAATCTGGGTGGTACGGACTGCTACCAATTGGGTTTACTACTTACTCCTGTAGTCTTAATCTTTTTGCAGTGTTCCCAAAGGGAACTGCACAGGATTCTGCTTAACACAAGGGGTTCCACAGAAGTGAGGAAAGAGGTTGCCCCTGCCTGCTGGGCCCACTCTTCACCACCAGCACCCTACCAACTACTTGACCTTGGATAGCCTTATCCTACATAAACCTCCCAGTTTGATCACATTATCAGTGAATAACACCAATTCAGGGAAACAACAGCCACAAAAATGTCCTGTTCACAAGCTCCAAGCCCATTTCAGGATCCTAAACCATTAATGCCAATGCTACAACATCTGATAAACATGGAATGTTAGCTGGCAGCTGCCCACTGGGAATTAGACTGCTTTGTTAGGCTCAATTAAAGCCAAAGTTATTCTAGCAACCCAATTCATGGGCCTATATCACCCTTATGATATTGTATACTTTACAGGGTTGACAAAGCAACAAATTAATCCAATTTAAAGGAATCTAGTGGAAGTGAGCCCTGCAGCATCAAATCATGCTGCCTCCCTCCTTACCTCATAAACACAAACACACAAACACACACAAACACTAACCTGTTCTCCCACGACGGCTCGTCCTTGTCTTGGCATGCCTGTCAGCTTCTGCACGCACACGTGTGCAATAGGGGCATGACAGTTTGGTTTAGAAAGACCGCTCTGTGCGGTGACAGATCAGTCTTTCTTAATCAGTCTTTTTTCTATTCGACGAACAGAAAGGCGTTGTCACTCCATACATATAATTGATCTAATTAGGGAGAGAGCAGCAGCCTCAAGAATCGTCGTTTGCTTTAGTAATCGTTATGAAAGTAGTATCAAGAAAGACTATTTTTGGTATCACATTAAAGTATGTTAGTTTCTCAATTGGCCCAGCCGTGCTTTTTATACCATGGTATGATTTAGTGCTATTGTTCAGATGGTGCAGCTGCTTTGTATGGCGACTACATCTTGGTGGCAGGGTGCTTCACTTCTAGTGGAGATAAATATAATGGAAGACCTTGACATGGTTTATTAAGGAGTTTCTTAATTGCATATTGCTATTGCCCAGCTGACATTTTGATCACAACACCTTTGGTTTGTGAAAAACAATAGATATGAAAACCTTTATAATAACCATTTGATGAATCATGGGTCGTTGGCCATTGGTGATGTTGGGGCCATGATGTAACTGAACGATCAGCTTAAATACTGATATGGAGAGGGAGTTTCTGAACTAAAACCCCCATGCCCAGGCAGTTCAAAAGAAATGAGTAGAAGTTGTGAATTGTTTAACATGACATACTTGTCAGGAAGTCAATGAGATCAAGAAAATCATAGTCCCCAGAACACTCGAAGTGTGAAAGTATAATATGAATGGACAGGCATTATTTGAATGCACTTTTTCAAAATAAAAAAAGAATATTGAATTTCCAGGAAGAAAGACCATTTTTGAATGGGCTCCAAGTATCCCACAGGAATAAGACATTTCAAGGGATCCATCAGGGAGCCATTCTCCTAGTCCCGTGATATTTCTGGAACTTTGTGAAACCTAAACTTGGAGACCCTTTTACCCAGGAGAAGGGAGTCATTCTCCAGGGTTGGGATAAGAACTCTTCCGCTATCTTAGAGATTTATGTTTAAGTGGCAGTGTGTCATGGCCATAGCCCCTGGCCCTGGTACGCGGGTGCCTCTGGGCCGGATCAAAGTGTCCCTGCATGGCCCCAAGGGCCCAAACATGTTCCCCCAAGACTCTCCTGGAGTCAGTCCTTTGGCGCCAGGCTCACATGGCAGAAGAAGGAGCTGGAGCTCTCTATGGAAATGGAACAACATGGCTGCCCCCACATGGTTCAGTTGAGAACTGAACCATGTGGTCTAGCATCTAGGGTGTGGTCAGGCCTGAAGGCACCTGGGATACCTGCAGACTATTTAAGCCACGCCCGAACTGCACACGCTTTGCGTTGCTCTGCACTTGATCTGTCCTCGGCATTCCAGGCCTGCACCTGCAAAAGAAGAGAAGAAGAACACCATTAGCCATCCTTACCTGCTAGTTAATCCAGCTGCTGTTGATCGCTCCAGTGTCACCTCGGAAGCTAGTCCTCGCTTGAAAGCTGCAACCTGGAGGAGGAAAAAGAAAGACAACATTAGTAAGCGTTCGCATCCCTCATTTAAGCATCATTCGGAAGCACGCTTACCTGAGCGGGACTCGCTCTTGGTTTATTCCGTGCTGGCTTCCATCAACCTGCAAGAGAAAGCGAAGGCGGGTAGCTCTCATACTTATCCGACGGCAGTCGGACAGCATGCACTCATTGCTCTGCATCCTCCCGGCTGCTCACCATACAGAACATCACGGCGGCCTACAAGAGAAGAAAAACACAGGTTAACAAACAGCAAAAGCGCACATAGCACCACGCTCAGCGCATTCACCTACCATCTCGAGCACAGCCCCCTCAACCAGCTCAACGTCTTCATCATCCCTTCTGCATCTAAGAGAAAAGGAGGACATTCAAAAGGGCAATTACAATTTTGGACAAATTATCAAGAACAATAAACTTACCTGAAGAATTGAGTCGCAGCAGGTCTGGACTCTAGGGCCCGCGCCGGTGAAGCAACTTGGCAGCGAAGTGCCCCATCCACGACGCACCCCTGCACAGAACAGCAGGACGGAGAGCGCATCTCATCGAAATCCAAGATGAGGAAAACTCATAGGGGGTCGGTGGGGTTCGCAAGGGAGGTAGGCCCAGAGAGGAAGAGATTGTGGGCTAAACCAGAACTCCTGTATTCCAGGTAGATCCTCTGCAGAACGTGAACCCGGGGGAGGCAAATCCAGGTCGGGAGCAGTCCAAACAGGTCGGGTGACATCCCTGTGGCTAACAGGTGAGCGTTACACAGTGATGGGAGCTTTTGACTAGGACGGTACCTTTTCTTTTGACACAATGGACTTCCTGACTGGCCCACGTTTTAGTTGTGTTGAGGTATGGAGGTCACCTCTAGTTTTAGGGATAGATGGGATTACATTTTCTGTTTAATTAAAGTTTGTAGCAACAAACATGCCTTCACTTGGTCAGTCTCCTCATTCCAGGTCACTACTGCAATCATTGCTTCAGGGCATTTGAAAGGAAGGGTGGAGGGGGTAGGGATCCTAAAATTACAATGTTGTGTTTACTGGAATTGATGCATAAGTTGTTTTAAATCATCCAGTCCTTCTTGGCTTGCAGGCCATGTGTCAAAGAACAACAAAGATATATTTTCCATCAGTGATTGCTTTGAATAGCCATTTGCACTGTGGAATGCTGTTAGCTTTGGGCTTACTACACTTAGTGACCAGGAGGTTAACTGGAGATAATAGATTATTTTTGGCCAGCTCTGCCAATCATAGTGCACTATCAATTAAAGTGTTAACCTGTGAAGCCAATTGATGACAATCTATGGTTTCAAGTTAATTTGTGTCTTGTTAAGCATGGGACCTTGCTTAAATTATTTATGATAGCATTTGCTTTGCCTTAGATAAAGCACTTTCTAAGTTTGTGTTGCCCTGTATGTCACCCAGATCAGTCTACAGCAAATATGCTTTAACACAAATTTTAACAGATCTGCTTGCTTTGAAATAACCATTTGTTCTCACAGTTGTCTAAACACAAATGGGTCTTTCTGTGAGAAAAAGGTTACTGACTGAACACTGCTTTTCAAATAGAATACACACTCGATGTTTGGCATTCAGAATCCTGTACTTGAAGTTAGGTTGTTTAAACTTTCAGCATTCAAACACCTATTTACACTTAGTATATCAATGAAACTATTTACATTTTTGAGGCTCCATTTTTATTTTATTTTTTATTTTAATACATTTTATATTCTCTAGAGAAAACACCCTACAGCCCACATAGGAACCCTAATAGAAATAGAAATAGTAACAAGACAATTGTCACTGTGGTGTACGGAAGTCTTTTCACTATGTCTATTAGGAATGCTTCATGTATGTGTGAGTGTGTGTGGTAAAACACTTATTTGCACATATTTTCATATTTTTAGAAATAATTCTTGGGGTCAACAAGTAAAAACGGTGAAAAAGCTGCATTTGGTGACAGCGGTATCACCGCCAGTGGTTTTTTAGATCATGCTATTGCCATCTCAAAACACCCTCTTAATACCCCAGAAATACCTACATAGGCAGCTCTACATACCCTATATGTACTTTTAAAAGTTTGAACATATGTGCAGGTTGGTATTTGGGCACAGACATATAGAATTAGTTATAGACAAAGTGGACAGAAACGATTGTCGAATGTCTATTAGAGCCAAAACGGTTGGCTTTATCAATGCTAGTTTATGTTGCAAAAATAGAAAAGCATTCACAAAGGGGATGCAATTCCTGACCCCGACAAGTTCATGTCAATACTAATAATAGGGATATACCAACACTGAAATGGCTGCCTACCGAGACTCTCAGCAGTGCAGCCAAGCAACACTCCGGCTCAACCTTTAGACATGCCAACCATCTCCATCTATCGCATTACTTTTGCACCATCCAGGTGAGACGAAATCAGAAATGGCAGGACAAAGTAAATCAGTTTCCTTTTTTGGTAACAGCATGCCTATAATGGTGGTACTGTAACTAATCTGGAACTGGCTTGTTATCCATTAAAAACACTGTGGTTATGTGTTCCACAACAAAATACTATTTTTAAGACAGGAAATTCTGGAACATTCTTCTATTTGGATAGGCACTGGCAACTATTTTAAGTGGTTTTCAGTGTCATGGGTTTACTACATGCCATTATTTTCCATCTGGCATCTGGCCATATGTTGTGTCTTTTCTGTTTGGGCCGCACAAATGTTTCTCCAAATACAGCTTAACTCTACACTCTTATGTCAACTTAGTGCATGCTGATTGAAGCTATTTCATTGGTTTGTATCTATATACTTTGTATGCAAGGTAAACGACTTTAAGTGGTATGCAATTGGCAGTACTTTGTCAGCCACTTGGATGGCATGTGTAAGCGGGTTGAACAATCAATCTTTTTGCTATTTTGGAAAGATGGCCCCTGTTTACTGGACCAGCTAGCATGTCCTTTAAGGTACGCCACGCTCCATGTACATCAAAGAAAGGACTAAGAATGATGTATTGACATGCTTTGTTTATCTTCTAGACAATTTCACAGCTCATTTCCAATGGACCAATGTGCATTTGTATGGTATGTCTCTTTTCTGCAGATTACAGCCCATAAGCTATGATTATTAAATGCATTCTAGCCTTTCTGAATTTGTTAGCAGAGGCGTGGCTAGAGGAAGTCTGGGGGGCTATAGACCCGGGTCTTTTTGTTGTAGCACCGGATAGAAGCTCAGGGGTTACAAACAAAAAGCTAGCTAGCCCCGGGTCCTGATAGTTACGTAGCCCGGGATCTTTTCCAGACCTAGCAACACCCCTGTTTATTACCCTCATTTAACAAATGGTTTTAGACCGGTCTGCTAGGATGATCCTAATGCAGGGTAGCTCTGTACACATTTCCATTAACAAAAACTCAAAGGTAGGCAACTTTATTGATACTCTAGATTTGTGTCACACAATGATGCCACAACGTATTCCTGCACTTGTGGTTTAGTTCACAAAATAGTTGCCTCGTAAGCTATGTTAACTTTGTTTTCGGCACTAACCTTTTGATGAAGAGGCCTTTTATGATTGGCCATGAAACTGAATATAACAAGGATCCCTCTGCATAGGAGTTTAACTTTCTAAGAGTGTGTTCATGCACACAAGATCATCAGCTGTTCCATATGCATGTGCAGTAAGCAGTACAGCACTCCCGCTTCCTACTCCCACAACATACTGTACAAAAATCCTGAGCAGCTGCAGCTCTCAATTATCCTGTTGCTTCATTATCCTCTTCTCCCTTCTGTGGATACGTTTCCTCCCATTGAGGTAGTAGATGGGAGACTTGACTCCTTGAATGGTACATCCAGAAGCCAAAGCTCCATCAGCTTAGACCCATCTCTGGGATTGTGATTTTAAGCATTTCCAATACAATAAAAGTAGAGAGTACAGTAGGGCCAAGCACACGTATGGTCATCGGCAAAATGGGGACCTTCAAAGTGATAGAGTAAGGAGCAGCTCACAAAAGTCTGTATTTTAACTGTTTCATAGCGTAAAACTATCAATGTTTGGAATTGCATTCAGTCTCTTTGACCTACACACTCCAGGTAAATAAAATATCACCCATCTGAAAAGGTACAAATACCTAACAGAGCCAGTACCGGACACTGTAGAGGTGGTTAGCACATGATTACATATCAGTAGGGCACCCCCAGTTAGTATTACAATTGCATTGGGGGGACAGAAGGAAAAAAAGAGGGAACATTTAAAATATTAACATCTTCCAAAGGTTACTGTATTTGCCAAATTTATTATAGTCCTAAATATTTAAAATGATACAAATGTACAAACTGTAGTGCACGTTTAAAAAAGCAAAGCTTTCAATTGTAGTAAATACATAGGGTGCTGCTGTATGTGGAGGGAAAAACATGGCACTTGTCATAAAGGGTTTCTGAGCAACAGTAGCGGAAGATTTATTTGATCCTTGGATGGATCACACAAAGCCTCCAAGTGCACATAATCTCCTAGGCAACCCAGGAGGCTAATTGCTTCCAGGGACAAGTAAGATGCACATTAGTTAAAGTTAAACATTCGTTTTTTGTTTAACACTAAAGTATGAAAAAGGCATTGAAGGAGAGACTCAAAGTCAGCTCGCCGGCTGCTCTCTGTGAGTCGAGCACTTAGATATCTAAGCTATATTATGAAAGACATGAGCATGCAAGCCAGACAAGCATACAGTACAAAGGCTTTGGCCATAACCTTGTACATGGGCATTGAGGTTAATTTCTAGCGCAACAAGGTGCAGTTCATGTCTCTCTTAGCCAAAAAGCGATGGGGGAAAAATACATTTGCCAGTGCTGCTCATCTAGGCAAAAGTGTCACAAATAGTGGCAAAGTGTGCACTGCATGTTGGCTGGTATTATAAATGCTGATGACAAGTACTGTAGCACCCAGCCAATTGCTTACCACTTCTACCAGTAAGCATTTCTTTTCGCTTGCACAGGTTAAATGCTGAGACTAAATATTCTGCAAAAACTGAAGGTGGCCTTTCTGGATACCATCTACATTCTTAACACACTTCTACCTGCAAGTATTTCTTCCCAACTGCTTAGGGTATGTGTCCAGCTGTGACATTATCAACCTCCAGACAGTTGTCACCCTACTGCGTCTCCACAATCCTTGGTGCTCTAGGCCTTCCACCTTTGTCCCAAAGGAGGAATACTTAATGCAACTTTGTTACAAGATGAAAATCCATCGTGCCATAGGACCCAAATGGAACCTCCATCTGCAGCTCAATTTTTATCAGAATTCCGTCAGCCGTAGGAATATTGCAATCCGCAGTGGCAACCCTTAAGCATATATGGTAGCTCAATAAGGAAGCATAACTTCATTGGTCAACTTGACCAACTTTATTAAAGGAGGTATTGGACTGGGTGAAACCATTCTATCAAGTACTGTTGATCACACAATGCATAATAAGAGATCAATAGAACACACAAACGTATGAAATTGAAACAACCTTTAATTACTGCATCCGTATGGGTGGCGAGAACTCCAATAGGTTGTAGGGATATCAAGCTAGAAACATTAAGGAATACCCAGGATTCCCTAATCTAGCATCCATTCTCACAGATACAGATACAGATCCCAGGACCCATCTTGATATATCTTACAGTGTCACGGATATCGCGCCCACCTCAATTCTTAGCAATCTCAGTCCTGGAGATATAGGGATCTGCATGATTCTTGCAACCTTACTAACAATGTGTTGCGTTTCCTTGGTTAGGGTAATTGTACACCTGGGCTGCACTCCTGGTCACCTTCAATAAACTGCTACCAGCAAATATTTCTTTCCCTTTTTTTGAGAGAGAGATTTTGTCAGGCTGCCATATTATCCCCCTTCAGCCAAGGTTTGATCTTCTGGGCTATGATTTCACTCCAAATCTTTACAATAAACAGATATTCTGGCTCTCTGGTGTAACCCCTCTCCGGGAACGTGAATTAGCTTTCTTCTTTGTATGTTTCGAGATCTTGCTCAAGCCCAGAAGCAGCCAAAGGATTAAGGGGCAAAGGGGCATGGTGTGGGTTTCTCCGCAACACCACTCTGGGTCAGAACTTCCTTGTACTTGATCCTGTTCTTCACCTTGCACTCATCTCACTGGGCTGCCTCCTGGTCTGTGCCATGGCCTGTGACCCCTACCACTGCACCTAGAGCTCTTTTATAGTATTCTTGATTACCTAGTAAACATTTTTTGAAATATCTTTTTGATCGATTTTTGTTACTTGTAAAGAAATGTAAAAAAGAAAATCCTTCTGAAGGTAATTAACACATTGTTGCAGATCACACCATAACATTGACATTTTGATTACATCAATGTAATACTGTCCTCAATAGCCATACCCACTCCCTGCCCAACTCTCAAACATAGTGAAGGACCCAGATATTTTATTTGCTATCAATCATCCGATAAAGGAGGATGATATAGTCAATGGAGCCAGCAGGGAGCAGTTAGAATGAGACCAGATCTAAACAAATATAAAAAGCACAAGACAAATAAACTTCTCAAATTAAAACACAAATAATTGCCAACACAGATCCACAATTATATTCTGTTACTGCATCACACCTCTTTACTGCTGCTGCATCCCTTAATTGGTTCCCATTCAGAATCAAGCATGTAGTATAAGGCTCATTCTGGTCCTACTCTGACACACTGACCCAGCAACACACTACTCAGTAGTCCTCCCCATCCCTTCAATGTACACAGAATGAAACGGGGATTTCTCTTTGTATAACGATTCTGAGTACAAGGAATTGTCAGAAATAAAAGGGCAGAAATCTACCACAAGAGTTGCTACTTCCTCTCATATCACGCAAGACAGTTTTTAAAAAACAAAGTTTCGAAGACTTTATGAAAGCATTCTAGTTTTGACAAAAGTGTGCTGATTTCCAATTCTGTTTAAGTGCCATTCTACCAGCCCCTAACATTGCTTTAAGCGTTATAGGCCACTTCTTCCAGTAAGCTCACCTGGGTAGCACCTTGCAAATGATCAAGAAATCAGTCATTGGAAAATCTTCCATCGCTATGTCTTTGAACCAACAAAGTAGTTCTCTCCTGTAGGTTTACACTACTTGGCATCTCTACCCCATGTGGAAATAGTTTGCTCTGTTGCACCATTCCCCTGGGCAATGCCCATAAAAGGAGCTATACATTTTCACCAAATTGTACAGACCCAAGTGCTATATATGAAGATTCTTAAAGCAAGTGGCATAGCTTGAGCCAATAGATGAGCCTAGAAATAGTTTCAAAGATTCCTCTCCACAGTTTTTCAATTATCTTGCTTGCCAAGTCTTTTTCCCATTCCCTTGACTCCATTAGTCTCTTCTGCTACCGTGCATATCATACATTTATACTTTTTGGAGAGGATTCCTTTACTTTATAATGTTTGGCAAACTACCTTTTAAAATTATTTAACTTCCTTATTCACATTTGCCTTCCAGGTGCCTTCCGATATTGTCCCTTTACTGTAAAGTAGGGAACAATCTTCACCATTCCCCCCCTCCCTAATGCTTCCTGAATTTCCTCCACTGACATAAATCTCTCTCAAGGAGCTGACCCAACTTTTCAAAGCTAGCGTCAGACCATCCCTGCATGGTCATAGGGTAATTAGATCCAATACTGAATGGTGAAGGGCATTTCAACTCCTTGGTATGTTAGCCATCCTTAAAATATTTCACTTCAGTGCATTAAGAATGAAAGTTTTACAAAATTCCTCTCCATGGCCCCGATTCATGTAATTATTTGCGTGTAAAAATGGGGATTTGCGTGCCATTCTGCTGGCAAATCCCACTGTTGCCACCACCCACCGTTTCTACCCATAGTCTCAACATATTTGGGGTTAAGAGTGCAACTCCCACCAGCAGATTGGGGATGATGGATGATGGATGCACAGATCAGGTAGATGCACGATTTACAAATACCTATTACCATAACATAAAATTACATGGTATGTTATGTTAAAAGCATGTTTAGAGCGCACAAACACCCTGGCGCTAAAAGAGTACGGAGCTGCCTAACATCCAAATTAAAACACAACTGCAGTGCAGTCATCCGCAGTGCCAGAATAGCATTCCATGCCTTGGTGGCAGCCACCGAGAAGGCATGGCCGCCAGTACGGACCAATCTAAAACAAGAGACCTTAACCAAAAAAGCAGAGTGTGAGCGGAGACACCACATTGGTATGTTGTGGGGGAATTTTTCTTGGATATATTACGGCCCTAGGCTGTTAAAAGCCCGGTGTACCATACACAAGGATTTGAATAATATCCTCTTGCCCACCGGAAGCCAGTGAAGCTGCCTCAACAGAGCGGTAATGTGGGCCACAGTTGGAGGTCGAAGGGTAGCTCTGACAGCAGCATTCTGCAGTAACTGTAATTGATGAATCACATAACGGGGCTGGGCAAGATACAGTGAGTTGCAGTAGTCTAAACCACTCAGGACGAGTGCTGCTACAACCGGAGCACGACATTTTTCCAGCACAAAAGGGAGGATGTTCCTGATATGCGCAGTTTAAAATGTCAGCTCTTGCATACTGCCGCAACCTGGGCATCCATTGCAAGAGAGGAGGAAATAACAACCCCCAGGATCTTTACGAATGCCACCGGGAGAGGGCCAAGAAAGGCCGGCCAGCAATCATTGGCTCAATAAAGAGGAGGCGAGGTAGTCCCAACCACCAACACCTCCTTCTTGCTACCATTTAATTTGAGCCAGTTAGATGACATCCATTCCCAACCTCCTGAAGACACAACTTAAACCAACTGGCCGTATTGGCATGATTAAGGTCAAGGCAGACCAGAATGTGGGTGTCGTTGGCGTAGGAATAGTAGCAGAAACCATGGGAGTAGACAAGAGCCAGAAGATGCCTAATGTACAGGTTGAATAGAATCAGAGAGAGCAGATCTCTGCGGGACACCACAGGATAGTAAAACTGGGCTAGAACGAAAGGGAGGGAGTGAAACTTCTTGTGAACGGTCAGCAAGAAAGGTGACAAACCAGTCCAGAACTCTGCCACACAGCCCGGCAGTACCAAGGCGGGATATCAAGGTAGGATGGTCAACTGTGTCGGACGCAGCCGACAGATCCAAAAGAACAACTGTGCAGACACCCCCCCTGGTCCACTAAACGAGCCAAGTCATCGAGCACCGAGTTCAAGACTGATTTAGTTCCCCTACCAGGCCGTAAACCAGACTGAAATAAGTAAAAATAAGATGTAGATTCCAGAAAAGTGGAAATCATAGGGGAAACCATGGGCATGTAACAATTTCATAAGGAAAGGGAATAAAGAAATAGGATGATAGTTCACTACCACCTCTGGATTGAGTGAGTTTTTTTTTATAGTGGGATCACAAGGGCACGTTTAAGTTTGGATGGGATCACACCCTTCATAAGAGAGGCATTTACGGCTACAGTAATCTGAGAGATAATAGCCCTAGAGTTTTCCTTCAACAGCGCCAGCGGGATAGGATCAGTGGGAGACTCTGATTTCAGCCCTAGAATGGTAGCAAGAATATCCGATTCTAGAAAAGTGGGAAATGAGGACCATGTCCTTTCTTCCGAGAGGGCTCAGTCGATGTTTTAGCGACTGGCGGGCACACTGCATCACTGTTGATATCACAAATAGCGGCGATCTTAGACACAAAAACAGACGACAGGGAATCGCATAGAGCTTGAGAAGGCGTAGTCTGCGTGCTGTCATCGCAGGGGAGGAGAGGGACTGAACAAGCTGGAAAAGGGCCCTGGGTTGATTAAGGGCTCCTTCAACCTTAAGAGCAAAAACGCCTTCTTGGCATATACCACTGCCTTATGGTAGGCAGTGAGTCGCTGGGGGAATACAGATTTAGTTCCCGCCGTTTTGTCAGCCCGCCACTTTCTCTCAGCCTGTCTACACAAAAGCCTTTTGGCTCTCAGCTGATCAGTACACCATGGCTCTGACGGACGTGCTTTTTGCTTCCACATCCTAAGAGGAGGCAGTTGGACAGCAGTAGTGGAGAAGGCAGATTCCAAAGCAAACAGGGAGCACGACATGGGCTGGCCACAGTGAGTATCCAGGGCGGACATTATGGAAGAGCTTGAAACCCTATGCCAGCTACGTTTCAAAATAGCTGGCAAGGTTTGCGAGGTAATAGGGACAGGCAGAGGAATCAAGAAAGGAACAAAACATTGGTCAGACCAGATAATAAGGGATGGAGGGGACAACGTAATGGATTGCTCTAGAGCAAAGACTAGATCAGGAGTATTCCCCTGTATGTGAGTGGGTTTAATCACCCACTGGTGGAGGCCAAGGTCAAACATCAGGTCAAGAAATGTTTCCCCCTGACCACTAAGGGCCGGGTTATTAGGAAGATTAAAGTCTCCCATGATAAATAAGTTGGGGTGTTCAGTCTGAAATTGATTTGCTAGCGCCGGAAAATCAGCGCAAAACAAAGTGTCGACGCCAGGGGGCCGGTATATTAGTAGCACTGGAAGGGTAAATGTAGAAGATATAGAGATGTGGGCAAGAAGACATTCCATTTTCAGGATATGTTTGGGAGTTGAAAAGTTAACTTTGAGTTTGGTATTGTAAATAATGGCCAGTCCACCACCCGAATGGATAGCCTTCCAGTCAACATGTATCAGTTCGTAGTTGAGCGGGAGCGACTGGACAATGGCAGGGCCAGATGACTCATTTAACCAAGTCTCAGTCAGGAATAGAAGATCCAGACCAAAAGTAGCTATAAGATCAGAGAAGAGACAGAGAACCTCTTCCACTTATGTCTATAGCACTTCAGAGTCGAGGACTCCCTGGCCTTTGCAAGCACCTCCTTGCAGTCCGCCGGGATATCGTACCCTCCAAACTCTAGTGCTGCAGGAGCCAGGCCTGCAAGTTCAGCAACCCCGGGTCGTGGTGGAGGATGGCGCCTCCTTCTCTGGCGAGGAGATCCATATCTGTTGGCAGTTTGACTGGGGGTGGGGGAGGGACGCTGACATGTCCAGAAGGTCCGGGAACCAGATCTGTCTCGGCCACGCCGGTGCGATGAGGATCATCCTGCACCGGGACCGCCTGAGTTGATTGATGAGTCGCAGCAGCAACGATGGGAACGCATACAGGAACAGGGTGTCCCAGGGGAATGAGAAGACATTGCCCATGCTCCCCGGCAGGGGAAACCTGCTGGCAAACCTCTGACACTTGGTGTTCGTCGCCATTGCGAATAGATCGAGCTGGGGATTGCCCCATCGTTGGAATAGCAGATCCACTTGATCATGGCATAGCTCCCACTCGTGGCACGATAGTAGCTCCCTGCTGAGTGAGTCGGCGATGGTGTTCTTTATTCCTGCCAGGTGGAAGGGTACCAGAAACATCCCTTGGGCGATGGCCCAGTGCCACAGATCCTGCACCTCCTTGGATAGGGCTGGGGATCTGCTACCTCCCTGCTTCCGGATGTAGAACATCATGGTGGTGTTGTCGGTGAAGATCCTCACCACCTTGCCCTTGAGGGATGGAAGGAACGACCCTGAGCTCCAGTACGTGGATGTGGAGTGACCTCTCCTGCGGGAGCCAAAGGCCTCTTGCGTGGAGATCTCAGGTGTGCATCCCCCATCCCTCCATGGAGGTGTCCGTCATCACCGTCTCCTGATGCGCCGGGGTCTGGAAGTCCATACCCACCGGCAGATGCGCGCGGGTGCCCCACTACCGGATCGCTTGCCGAAAGGTCTCGTTGAGCGAGATCCTGTCTTCGAAGCTGCCTGCTGCTTGCATCCAACGCGCATCGAAGAACTCCTGCAGTGGCCGCATCCGCAGTCTGCACAGGCGCACTAGGAAGATGCATGAGGAGATCATGCCGACAAGGGACTTGATGGACCTCACCCTGGCCACGTCAATGGTTAACAGCCGCTGCACTTTTTCCATGATGGCCTTCGTCCTTTCCTCCGACAGCGAGGCCATTTGCGTCAAACTTGGCTCACAGAAACGGTGCAACCTACGACGGAACCAGGTGGGATTTGGCGAAGTTGATGGATAATCCCAGGTCTGTGAGCAGTTGGATGGTCTTCGCTGTGTGCCCGACGGCGAGATCTGTCTTTGCTCGGATGAGCCAATCGTCCACATAGGTATGGGCGTGGATCCTCTGCAGGCGCAGCTGCGCTGCCAGTGGTGCTAGGCACTTGGTGAATACTCTGGGCGCCGACTTCAATCCAAAAGGAAGGGCCTTGAATTGGTAGTGCCTTCCTTGGCCTATGAATCTGAGAAACTTTCTACGTCCTTTTAGAATGGGGACGTGAAAGTAGGCATCCTTCAAGTCCAGCGACGATAGGAAGACACCATCCCCCAGCTGCCCCAGCACGTGCTGGAGGGTGATCATCCAGAACTTCTGAGCCTTGATGTACTTGTTTAAACGACGAAGGTCCAGGATGGGTCGCCAACCGCCGGTCTTCTTTCTTAGTATCGAGAGTATACTCTGGAGCCCCGCAGCCTCTTTGGGATGAGCTTGATGGCTCCTTTCTTCAGCATCGCCCTTACTTCCAGCAGCAGTTGTGGTATGTGGTTTTCCTTCCTGGCCACGGGTGGAATGCGGGGGCACTTCTTTAAAAACTCGAGAGTGCGCCCGCAGGCCAGGACATCCAGCACCCATCGGTCGGTGGAGATGGACAAACTTCGCCAGCCGGCCTCCCACCGGGGTGCTCAGGTGAGGGCCCGATGCCACGGCCGGTTCAGTCCTGCTTGGCAGTGGCCTTGCCGCCTTGGCCTCCTTGGCGACGATGACAAGATCCTCCTGACTTGCCGCGTCCTCTGTAGGCCTCCTGCGATGATGAGCGGGTCGCCTGGCCTGGTCCGACGCCACCTCGCCCTCCTACAGGATCTCAAGGGTGTCCGCCCTCTTGTCGTCCGGGAGGAAGTCCAGCAGAGGAGCCATCTTAAACCAAAGCTCCATGTCGTAGCGGGCCACAATCGCTAGGGCGTTGGCTGCTTTAATCGTTGTCGCCAACGAGATGACCCGTTACCCCATGGCGTCCAGTTTCTTCCCCTCGCCATCCGGGGGGGAGGTTGAAGTCGAAGCCGTAGCCCCCGCCACCTTCTTCTTGGCCGCCACCGAGACGACCGAATCCGGGCTCGGCTGCGCTTTAAGGAACAGAGGGGCGGAATCCGGGACCGGTACTTCTTTTCATACCGGTCTGTCTTGGCAGGGGTCATGGACGGGTTCTTCAGGAGCAACAGCCCCACATCCCAGATGTCGTTAAGTAACAGGACCGAGAGTACCGTCTTCCTTTTGGCATCACGCCGTTGATAGAGGAAACCTTCCTTCTTCTGGGCAGAGCCCGAAGAGCTCGGATGCCCTGGCAATCATGGCGTGAAAGGAGGCAATTTCGTCGGGCGGGGAGGACCGAGGGGGAGGTGATGGAAGGCCCATCCCATCGTCACCACTGTCGTCATCTGTCCCTGTCATGGCCATCTCTGTAGCTGTGTCCTCTCTAGGATCAGGGGAAGGAGATGAAGGCTGTGAGGGCCGTGAAGGCTGGAAGGGCGGGGGGGATAACCTCTCCTCCGCTTGCTTGGAGGGCTCCCCAATGGGCCAGGCTCCGCTGAATCGTCCGTTGGGGGTAAGGGCAACCTCATCCTTATCTCCGTACATAAGGCCTGGATCGCCATTAAGATGGCTCCCGAGTTGTCCCGTGGCTCGGGTACCGGCTGCGACAGTTGGGGAGTGGAATCCTCCACAAGAACCTCGTCAGCACCACCGTCGCTCTCTTCGTCCGCCTCGTCGGGATCCCTCCCGTGGGACTGGACCTCCTCGATCTTCATGACTCCAGCCAGCTCCTCCTTAGAGGCTGTATCCGTGTCCTTGATGGACCCCCCCTCTTTTTCCACTGGGGTTGTCCTGGGGGTCTTATCGATGGGTTGAAAACAGGATTCCCTCTGCGGTGGCAGGGAAACTCTGGGCCCCGAGGTCGCCTCCACTGGGGGAGTCTCCACAGGCTTTGCCAGGGCCACCACAACTCCCTCGATAGAGGCCTTAGCCGGGTGACTCAAGGACTTCACGACTTTGGGCGCGCTTGAGGCCTTCACCTTGGGGGGAGGGTCACCCTCAGCTACTTCCGTCGGGATCGACCGGGGCCTCTCCAGAAGCTTACCCGGGTTCTCCGATTTTCTCTTCCTCAAGCCAGAGCGTTGGCTCGTGGTTGATGGCGTCGGTGAAAGCGCGCCCTGCCTGGCAGCCGAGGAGCCCGACCGTTAGGCGCTACCTGTGCCCGCGGACTTGCGGTGCTTAGCCTTCTGTTGGGCCCCTGTCGCTGGAGCGCCCTCAAAGGCCTTAGAAGACCACTCTGACCTCTTCTTCTTCTCACCTACCGCTGGCCAGTTGGTGAGGCGGATCCGCCGATCCCTCATGGTCCGCTCCAACCTGTTCTTGCAAAACACACAGTCCTTCTCCACATGCATCTTGTCTAAGTGAAGGCAGTAGAGGCATCTAGAATGCTCGTCCTCCTTGAACACATTCTGCAATCTGCATCCAGGGCAGTTCTTGAACAGCTTGGATCCGGCCGTCGAGCTTCCTTTGTCCTGGGCCATGTCCACGGGGTAGGCCTCAAGGTATTCTGGAATCCTCCAAGAAGCGTAGCTCGATGAAAACTTCGCCCTTGAGGGGCGTAGAAAATTCGGAAATGGGTCCCTGTTGATCGGAAGTAGAATCAGTGGAGCTTGAGGCTCGATTGACTGAAAAAATGATGAAACTCTTTGAAAAATCACAAAACGAAGTAAAAGCTCGAGAGCTATAGCACAAGGACTCCCAGCACTTGAACGTGCGGTAAAAATCTGAAGATGGCTGCCAGAGGAGGGGCTTAGGTAGAGGACAGTCATAGGCTGGGGGCAGTATGACCCAGAGAGCAGTGATTGGTTACTAGTAGAAAGACAGTTCAGAAATAAAACAAACTGATTTTTTCTTTACCAAGGATTCCCAGCCTGACGACGGGGAATATTCATGAGCATGTGAATCCATGCCAGGCCCCATGCTGGAGAACTCCTCGTTATTCATAAAAATTGACAATAGCACTGCTGCGCCCGTATGGGTCATCCAGCTCATGAATAGCAATGAGCTGGACCAGTGTGCAGAAAGATGTGGCCAGTGCTCAGCGTCGTTGCTTGTTGTGTGACAATGACTGACTGAACATTGAAATAATAAAGTGACCAAAACACCACCTCACAATCAAATTGAGTTTGAGGCAATATGGGTAGTGGCTCAAAACAAGTGCCGGGGCTGGGCTCTTGGGCACACATTACTTAGTCCAAATAAACATTTTAATTTCACCATTAAAATTTCTGAAAAGGGACCTTGGAACTGGAAACATTTTTCAAAAGGTATAAGGATCTTTTAACTAGGTTTATTTTTTTTTAAATAAAAGTCATTCCTCCCATTCAAAAACTAGTTCTATTCCCCTATCTTCATACATATAGTAAATAGAGGTGCCTTGGGATCCAGATAGGCTCTCCCACAAGCACTTCATTTTATAAGTCTCCATCTTCATTCTTGTACTATCCTCCTTTACCCACTCTCCCAGTACCATCCCACCCATAGGAAAAATAAAAGATTGTGTTTTTGAGCCAAAGAAATGCCATGGAACCATATTCTTTGGGGTTCATCAGGTTTACAGGAGGTTGCCCGCAAAGTGGGAGATTGTATTTTCTACTGTGTTGCACTGGATTCCAGTCATTACCTAATGCACCTGGATGTTACAGGCAAGAGACACAAGCATGACAGCAAAGAATAGAGATGACAATGGGCACTCTGTCTCATGATCCCTTTGAGTGGGGATTATTTCAAATCATCTCCATTAATGAGTACTCTCCCTCTGGGTCCAGTCACAATACACAGCTTGGGTCCATCGTTCTAAAGTGCACTACCAGACCAACGTTTTTAAACAGTGCCTTTAGAAAGGCCACTTTATTTAGATTTTCAGAATCCACCACGAAAAGCAACATCAATTCCATTCCCCTCATGTTGACAACGTGCTTGAGATCCACATTTTCCCAGATGTTATCGGCTCCTCTCCAACATCTCCTGAAGCCAACTTGGTCCCCATTCACTATTAATGGGAGATTTCTATCTAATCATATTGCCAATTTTTTAGCAAGTATCTTTGTCGCTATGCTGAGTAAGGCTATTGCCATATACAAGGTACACTGTAAAGGATACTTTCCTTTCCTTGGAAAGAACTAATTGGGGACTTAACATGCTTCTAGGAATATGATCTGCCACCATACTCCATTAAATGACTTTAATCAAAATGTGTGAGAGAATATTCATATACAATTTGAAAACATTTACCTCAAATCCTTCTCAGTTTGCCAGCAACATTAACTCTGTATTCTTTTCAGGAAAGTACAGTTGCATTATCCACAAGGAGTTGGTCATTGCAGATCCATCCAACTTTAGGTTTTCCAGAAATCCAAACCATCACCTTTATATTGGTCATGTCATGCTTAGACAAATCAACCAATGATTGCAAATGGATTGTTTTAAAGGATGCGCCAGGCACTATTATTTGATGTATATGTAACAGTTTTTAATTGTTGTTTGAAATAAAAAATTTCACTTTTTATTGACATCATTGTTGATTTGATAACAAAATTAGAGGCCTCTTCGATAACAATTTAAATGCCTCTATATGCGTTTCTCCACTATGTTTGTGGGAGATCGTCAGGAGGTCTTAGATCTCTAGAAAATATATTATAAATGAAGTTGTATTCATAAATAATATTCAAAAACTATATATAAAACCAATCATGCTACAAATCTCAACACAACCTAGGACACCATAATGTATCTAACAATAACAAAAACTTCATTATTTTTGTTACAAGAAGAAACATGACTGCTGTTCTCAAAAGGAATTGTTGACTTGCAAGAATTCAACCTGAAAATACTGGTGAAAAACATGGATATTGCATTATACATTCTTGGAGTCAAATTGCCCGGGCTGAAACCGAATACTGTCATTTAAATAATATAATGTTGAGAGCGTAGGATTCCCTACCTTGTTAGATATTATTTCCCCAAGAAACAATTGTCGACTTCAATCTGTTTCACTTGACAATTTCTAGAACGAAAGTGCAAGGAATTTTGTGTTCCTAAGTTGAAGGACATGCAGTATTGTTAGTGAAGGATATGTCCAAGGTTGAGCCAGAATAGTCTTGGAAAGTATAAGAGTTCATCTTATCTTAAAATTTGAGATTCTGTTTTGCTTAAGGAAACCTGGATATGCTAGTACAGTGTAGTACAGTGTAGTACGCATTTTACCCAAAATTCAAAATGGTCACTGCTTTGTTTTTATTTTTTGTGTGATGTCATCACGTTACCATAATACGCGATGATGTCATCAGGTTTTTCCTGTGCTTCTCCATTAGTTGTTGCGGATTGAGTTTGTTTTTATTGTTTTTTTTTAATCTGGCTAATTATTTTGAAGCAAGAAATAACCCATCGGAAAATGTATTGATTACTACCTGAAGCCTTTGAGCCAGAAAACGCCTACGTATCTAAGAGACACCATGTTGACCATATTGAAAATCAGCCATTCAGTACAACAGAAGACTTACTTATCACCATGGACATCAACAGTCTTTATACAAGTATCCCACGAGACTCAGCGGTCAAATGCATCAGACAACATCTCACTCACCACATGACCCAAAAAAAGAGTGCCTACTAATGTTATAGCAGAGTTATTGGAACTGGCCCTTACTAACCGTTTCTCTGAATTTGACGAAATGTTCTACTTGCAAAACTGTGGCACTGGTATGGGCGCAGCATTTGCCCCTAGTATGGGCATTATTTTCATGGCGGAATATGAATACAATTATGTATTAAACATCTCCAATCCCTTTCTTGACAACATCACACTGTGGCATTGTTATATTGATGACATTATCTTCATCTGGAAGGGAGAGAACAACATCCTCACTGATTTCTTTAATTGGTCAAATGTCAAATAGCAGCACAGAAGAAATCAAGTTCACTATGAATCACAGCAGCATGGAAATAAACCTTTTGGACCTCACGATCAGACCAAGAAACAACAAACTGGAATGTACTATATTCAAAAAAGAAACTGACCGTAACACCATCCTGCACTATCAAAGCCATCACCCCAAAAACCTTCAGTATGATCTACCTTATGGCCAATTCTTAAGGGTTAGCAGGAACTGTACAGAGAATTTAAAGCGCATGCGTCTACATTGCACAGCAAACTGACATCAAAAGGCTACACTAAACAACTGTTAAATACACAAAAGAGGTCTAGATTTACGCCCAGAGAATCATTACTGTCACCAAAAAATCATGACACCTCTAAAGAAGACATCACTTGTGCCACTACATTTGGACCTGGTACAACCAAGCTAAAGGGTATGATAAAGTTTTGGCCGCTAGTCCAACTGAGTCTACCTAATGAACCTACGCCAAGAATGGCCTTGAAGAGATCCAAGAATCTCAAGGACATACTGACGCATGCAAGAATGAGCAAAAGCAGTACCAGATCCTCATTGTGGAATCTAAGAGAAATCAGGGGCCACTACCCTTGTGGTAACTGCACGTCATGCAAATTTACAAGAAAAATGAATTAATTCTCCATAGGAAGTAAGGAATGGCAACTGCGCCACTTCTCCAACTGTAAATCACTCAATGTCATCTACATCATCGAATGCCCTTGTGGCCTATGGTATGTGGGCAAAACCTCCAGACCTAGTCATAAAAGAATTGGTGAGCACAGATCGAGGATTCGGTGCAAAAGCCTCACAGCACCCCTTGTGTCCCACTTTCTCGAATTCCAGCATGGACCAGACAATCTCCTATGGTGGGTAGTGTATAAAGTGCTCAACACCAACAATACCGTTAACTCCTTGAATTTTAAAGAATCCTGGTGGATGTTCAAGCTCAAATCTATATCTACAGGACTTAACGAGGCACACCCATCAGGCACCTGAATGTGAAGTTTGCGCCACTCTGCCCTTGCAGGTTCCAGCGCATAGGATATCTTAACATGGCGCTTGCCCACACACTCAGGTAGCCCCTCTTACATAGGCACCCACGCCTCACTCTGGCATTTGCCACACCGGGCCCTATGAATTAGGGCAGGCTGCCCTTCTTTACAACACTTAGCTAGTACACAGTTTGGAGGGCGAGAGCTTCCAACTTTTACAACCATGCCTTTGGCTGCTCGCTGCTCTCTCCTCTCTTCTCTCTCCGTGCGTTTCCCTCTCCATCCTGCCTTCCACATACACTTGTAACACACAAAACAGAGTAAGGAACAAAAAAGGTTCACCAGAGCTGTTTATTATGTTGTGCAATTAATGCGTTAATTGCACAACATAATAAACAGCTCTGGTGAAGCTTTTTTGTTCCTTACTCTGTTTTGTGTGTTACAGTATCTCCCTGGTAACAGAAAGGACACATACCCACTTTTGAGGTAATGTGTATTTGAGGAAAATCCCTGTGTGTTAGTTGTTCCACATACACTTGCCAGGATTCATTCCCACACATTCCATTAGGGATCACGGTAAAAATTCTAACCCCTCCCCCCATGCCCTTTTTACATGCGCGGCCCTTTTCCAAAATACTGTGCAGGCTCCACTCCTACATTGTGTATCCATTCCCATGACTACGGAACAATACACTGTACTGCGCATGCACGCAGGAAAGCCACTGAACTCTTACACCTGCGCAGACCTCCTCCAGGCAGAGCTCCACTCATGCTCACCAGTGCTGAGAGACAGTCACCTCAAGCTCCATGATATAGGTAGCTCTGCGCGGCTCATGAGCATCTTATTGCCTGTTGCCGCCACAGCCACCAGGTGCCCCATTCATAGCGGACGCACAATTCTGCTTCATTTACAGCAACATGCTGTCTGCTGCCCATGGATCCTCAGCCCAGCAGCCCGTGTATGCACACAGAGACTAACAACAAAGCGGTACGCCACACTTACACTGGCATATATGTCATTAAGGTATCCCGCCCTATTATTTCCAGAATTCTTGACTATGTCTACCCCACATGTGCTTTATCATGCCCACCGGACCCATCTTCATCCTGGCATATATATATATGTTATTCATTTTCCAGTGTCACACCTCCAGCATGTAAATAGGAGGACCTGAGACACCGCATCCACATTGGTCATCTTTCCACACAACTTCTATTTTAAGCCAGAAGGCACCCACATAGGGTGCCACCATTGTTAAGGTTAGTGAATGACCGGAATTGTGATCTCCAGATATTTCCTTGTATTGTTGTTTTTGTGTATATACTCTCGTGACACTCAGTCTGCAAACTGCACTTAATAGGACATTTTAAATATCCCTTTTTAACCTACCTACCCCTCCACTCTTTGTAGGGAAGACCACGCCTTGGCTCCAGAAGAAGGCTGTCAATCTCTCAAAGCAGAAATGTCTGTGGACTCCAGCACCATTTGGTGCCCTCATGCTCCCACCTTTTTGAACTTTGGACTATGATTTATCTTCCTGACGTCGACATACCACAAGGTCACCCTTTAGCCTGGGCTCTGGTAGACCTTTCCAAGGACTTTTCACCTAGATAAGCTACAGTAGTTACGCTTTCCTAGGCTGTTGAAATTGAATATGGTTTTAGCCTAATCTGTCTTCTTGCATGAAGTAATGCTTGAATAAGGTTTTAGCCTAATTTGTCTTCTTGCACAAAGTAATGCTCTTTGTGAATTTACCTCTCTGTTTATACTGTCCACATTTGTGTTCTACCATTTAATATGTATACCTGTATAGAAGGAACAAGCTACACCACCCCTCATGACAAATGTATTATGGTTTAATTTTGAATACAGACAGATTGCTGTTTTCAGAAATGTAATAATAAAAAAAATCTTCAGCAATATGAAAAGCTGAAATACATTACTAACATTGACTGTATGTTTGTACCTTGCATGTTAGTACATTATATGGCAAAAAGTAGTGCTGCCCGTTAATGTTTTTTGTCACAACTGATTGAATTTGCATATAAATACATTACAGCTACTAATCATCATAGGCAGGACGTCCCACCACCCCAAACTGTGCATCTAATTATTTTGAAGCAAAATCGTTAATAAATCCCTAGAAATGTTTAAAGCCAGATTACAATTTAAATTATTATTGTCTATGACAGAAATGATGTAGAGGGTTTCTCCGAGGCTACAAGGCATAGTATGCTGTAATTCGAAAATCTGTAAATCAAATAAGTCAAACAAGTGTAGAAAATATAAAAGTTAATAAAGTGCACTACAAACTTTGTTTAAATCATACTTAGACCTTTCTTTGGTCAGAAATTGTCCGCTATCATGTATCGTGTACAATTGTTTGAACTCTACATATTTCTGAAAATTCCTTATGTCGACGAAATGATCCATGGTCTTCCATGTGATCTAGTTGTTATTCAAATAGATCCAAACTTAAGTAGTTCAATGGTCTCTCATTCTTGTTTAAGTCTGGCTAGCCATATTTTAAGAAGAACCAAAGTTCATTTTCTCGGTTTAAGCGTGACGCACAGAGGTTCATATAAAGAATCCATTTAGTTTCTTCTTATCAAAGTTTGAGTACTTTGTTTCTCCTCTATTCAAAGTTTAAATTATTGCTATTCCTATAAATTAAAAATTTTAAATGGTGATTCCTGGATGTTTATATTGGCAATCTACAGCCATAGGATTATTTTTATCTCCATTCTGGATTGACCTAGAGTGTTCCAGCATTCTCATTCTTAGTTTCCTTATATTATTGCAATTGCACTGTATCCCATAGACCACATATTTGGTGTCATAATTGATGAAAACTATTTATGTCCCAAGTGTTGCCAGTCGTAAGTGCGATTGTTTTTGTTTTATCCATCATGTGTGGACACGCTTTGCATTTATCGCATGTGTAGTTGCCATTGAGTGGTGGTAGTTGCCAAAGTGTCTGAAATGTTCCATGTTGTTCTTTATCTGGTTGTAAAAAGCTTGGACTTCAACTGGTTTTGGGTGCCTTTGCTTTTCTGTAGGTAATTGTGTGTTTGTCCCCCAGGTCTTTCGCTATTTTTGTGTCCAGTTTCACGATATGCCAATGTTTGTGCAGAATTGTTCTTAATTTGTAATGATTCGAACTGTATGGGGTTATGACTCTCAATTTAGATAATGGTTACTTTCTTTAGGTTTGTCCACCAAAGGTTCTTTCCTATCTTTGATTGCTGCTTTTGGCATGGCTATTTTAAATGTCTTTGCTGAATATCTGCTTTGTTTTAAAATGTTCATGCTTATTTGTAGATTGTTGGCAAAGTTAATTTCCAAACTACAATTTCTCTTTATATGCAGGAATTCACCATACAGGATATTTTTTATTGTAAGTTGTGGGTTATTACCCATTGCATACAAGATACTGTTTCCAGCTGATTCTTTTTGATACATTCTGGTTTGTATTTCATCTTCCTGAATGTAGATTTCCAAATCCCGAAAATGTATTTTGCTTGCGTTATGTTCCATTGTGAGGGCTACACTGTAGTCATTTTTGTTGCTATAATCGAAGGAGTTTTTTTTAATGGCATGAGGTCCCCATTCTAAATTAGAAGTACATCATCTATATATCGCCCCCTAAAAATTATTTTGTCTTCTGTAAAAGCTGTGTCTCTCCAGGCATGTTCTATTTTGAAATTGCCCATGAATAAGTTTGCGTATGCTGGGGCATACTTTGCACGTATTGCAATCACCTGTTTTTGGCAATAAATGTGATTGTTAAAGATGACAGTGTTCTGAAGAGTGAATTTAAACATTTACAAATGTGTTCATAATACGAGACGGATCTTGATTTGAGAAAATATTCTGTTTTTAGACCGGGTCATGGTGTATGGAACTATACAGTAAGGCGAAATCGATTGTCACTAACCTGTAGTTTGGACTCCACTGGATTACTTCAACTTGCTGTAGAACATGTTTGGTGTCCATTAGATAGGATAATAGGGTTTGTGCCAACGGATTAAGGGATGCGTCGATATATTCAGATATCTGCTCTGTTATAGAACCTATGCCAATTATGATTGGTCTACAAGAGGGACATTTCCTAAAATGTGTGTGTATTTTTGGCAAGAAGTAAATAGTTGCCATTGTTGGGTGTTGTATGTTCATATACCTGTAGTCATCGTCATTAAGTAATCCTAATGTGTGGCAGTTCTTGCTTAGTGTGTTCCAATTTGCAAGAATATTTGAGAGATTATTGGAATCTAACTTCTGCTAACACAGAGTTGTGCAATTGCTTGTTTGCTTCTGAGATGTCATCCATATCTGTTCATGAGGACAATTTTGCCTACCTTGTCTGCCCTCTTAAATATGATGTTTTTGTTTTCTTTCAATTATTTTGGAGCTCGTCTTTCCACAAATGTTAGATTGTGATTTTTTATTTTAGATGATGAGGATAAGTAAATCGGTAACGCTCACCTGGTATCCACGGGGGTGCCACCCAGTCCGCACTGTTTCACCCTTGGACCTCTTCCTTTGGACCCTCGTGTGGCTGAAGACCAGCATGGTATTCTCCTCTGACCCGGGGCACACCTCCCATATGGACCCAAGGACCCCCCTTGCGCACTTCTCACCTTGCTTCTTGATAAGGTGCCCTCTCCGTCCTGCCACTCGGTGCAGGGTGCGTTGGTGTTGGGCTCGTCGCTGCCTAATTACTTCACTGGAGCGACTCTACAGAGTCCAGACCTGCTGTTTATAGGTGTGGATGTTGTCCTCGTGATGCCGCGCAGTTTGTTCACGAGATGGTAAGAAAGCGTGGAGCGCGGCGCTATATGCTTTTCTTGGGCTAACCTGTTTAAATGGTCTTTCTTGCAGGCTCCGATGCTGATCCGGAATACACATGCCGAGAAGATGGAGAGCAGTGAGTTATGGAGAGCGAACCGCTTACTGGCACTCTGAGTTGGAACCAGCCCTTCCGTTCTTCTGCAGGCGTTGGAGGCCGTTCTATGCAGGTAAGCGAGTGCTTTTTGAATGTGAAGAATAAACGCGTACTAATTTTGTTTTCTCTGTTTCTTTTCCCAGGTAGCGGTTTTCTTGATGGAGCAAGATCCGCCGAGATGTTGACTGCTAGGGATCCTGGAGCGGAGTTCGAGAGCCGATTCCAAAAGGTAAGCGAATACTAATGGTGTCAGATCTTTGTTTCTTGCAGGAGATCAGGTCCGACGTGCGGATGAAGATTCCAGCTGTCCTCTGCCAACTGTGGCACAAATGTTGATTTTGGTTTGAGAGAACTTTCCTTACTGATATATATGTTATAATCTTTGTCTATTACTTCTAAATTGGGTAAAGTTATTGTTTTTCCTGCTATGTCCACCGTTAGTTCTGATGTTATCAGTTTAGGTAAATGTGACTCGGAAAGGTTAGGCGCTGTTCAAAGTATTTTTTAAGATTCTGACATCTGCAAAATGTGCAAATATCAATGTTGGTTTGTATGTAATGCATAGTGTTGGATGGGCTGAATGACAGTCCTTTGTTTAGAGCTGTTATAAGACTTGTTAGAGGATCTAGCTCCGATAAATTAATTACTAGTTTTTCTTGTTCCTTTGTGTCATTCCTCTTGATCTTGTTTTTACCCCCTTGTCTTCTTCCTCTTCTATTTGCTTTCCCTGTTCTTTTGCGTTTTTGGTTTTTGTCAATATAAATGACCCATGTGTTACATTGTCTGTGTTGAAAGTAGGCCTTTTGAAACTTTGTTTGTGTCAAATCATATTTTCGTTTTTTCCAACTAAACCACTACTCGTATGTGTTTTGTGAGACAGGTATGGTATCGAGAGACACACACACAAGGATACCAGTTTGAAAACCTTTTAAAAGTAGTAGGGTTGGTGGGATGCCTAACTTGCCCCATCTCTAATGGGGTAGTGGTTCCCTCAACTGATGTTTCTAAGGGAGTCGAGGACTGCAAGTCCCAAAACAAAATCTGTCTGTCAAATCTATGCTTACCCTCACTCTAAAAAAAAATGGGGTGTTGGGACTACTTAAAAGAAAAATAGAAAAATGGAGGTTCAAAAAGAAATTTAAAATAAGGCTGGATTCAAGTGGCCTTATTGTCAGGATTAGTTCTGCCAGTTCAAAAATAGTTTAACTCAGAAGGGTGCCCGTGGGATCTTCCAGGCAAGGCTCTTGCAACACAACAAAACTGTTCACAGAAATTCTCCTGGGCTTCCCTACTGCAAGTTTCTTAAAGTTCACAATGTTTCTGGGCCTCTCAGGTTTCCCTTCCCCAAGCTTAGACCTTTCACATTTCAACAATTCCTCTCACAGTTGCTTTTGCGCCTCTCAGGGTTCCCTTCTCCCAAGCCTAGGCCCCTAACGTCTCAAAACATTCAGTTCAAAGTTCACAAACACAAAACACAAAAGTTCATCTCGTCAGGATGCACCCCCCAAAGCACAGTTCCTTCTTGTAGAGATTTAACAGCCTTTATTTCACTTTGGGGATTTTGCTCCCAATTCACTCTCAGTGTAGCTCCACCTTTTCCCACCTTCTCTCAAGTGGCGCTGTGCACCTCTCCTCTTTAACACTGGAGCAAGATCAGAGATTTTCCAGAATGCAGGGCTTTTACTGCTCCCCATGCATGACCACTCTGATGCATAGCCCCTTTCCTTAGGCTCTTTATCTTGCTTTCTTCTGGCACCTTCTGCCTTTCCTTGCTATTTGCACACTTTCCTTTGGTACCTTCTTCCTTTTCATGTCACTTTCACACTACTACCATCTTTCTCTCCTTGCGCCTCTTGCACGCTTTTCTTTCTTTTCCTTTTTGTGGAGCTCGCAACTTTAAAACTTTCACTTGACTTTCTTTTCGGGTCTTTTTCTTTACAATTCACATGGTTTCCTTTTTCTATTCTTTTGCATCGCTCGCTCACCTTTATTTATTTTTCTCTCTCGCTCTGTCACTGTTGTGTGGCTTGCACCTTTCTCTTCTAATGCTCCTGCTACAGCATTGTGCATGATACTGAGTTTCCCCCTTTCATTGAAACTCACTGGGTAGTGCAGTACTGGTGGGCAGACTCATTAGGCTTTAGCGTCGTGGTCAGGGTCTCACCACCTGCCCCTCAGTCACCCCTGGGACCTGGACACCTCCTAGGGGAACAAGCACTGGCCTGGACACAGCCAACAGGATAAAGTCTTGGCCGATCTGGCTCCCTGGGGAGACGACTCCTTCGCCATGCGGCAACCCCTCTGACACACCGGGTCAGCGTCTCGGAGTCCCGTTCTCCTCCGGATCCTTCAGATTCCTCCACCTGCAGCCTCCTGTTCTTCAGTCCCCACGGTCCATACAGTACCCACAGCTTGCTCTGGCTTTCCTGGAAAAACTGACTTGGGACTGAGAAGGGATCCCCTGCTGGACTCAGCAGTGCAGAGAACAGAAGTGTAGCTGTCTGGCCGAGTGCTTCACCTTTTATGCACCTGAGCCCTATAAAAGGGTTTCAGGTGCGAGTCCTTGGCCTCCCTTGCCAGACTCATTAGGCCAATTATTAGGACATGCCTGACCCTTCGGTTTCCTTTTCTGCTGGTCAGTACTGGAGTGGTGCTCAATAGAGTGCAGTTTTGTAGAATTGCTGTTATGGTCCTAACTCTGCCTGGCCTTATTAAAAGGGACAGTCCAGTGGTGCAGAGTAGTAGACTTCTCAAGTCATCTTCCTCCTCTCAGTACTATAGGCACTTCTTCCAAAAGTAATCTTCATTACTCTTGGGCGCCTCTTCCTCATCTCAGTATGTGTTGGAAATGGGGAGGGGGAACCGGGATAAGATTGACAATGGCCTCTACAGACTGAGGGATAGTAGGGTGATTGATAATGAGGAATTGGGGGGATAATGCATCTCACCCTCAGGTATCCTCTTCCCACTACCCAAGGACCCCCTACTCAGGTGATCCTCCCTTGCTTGTCCGCCCCCGGGGTTGGGATCCAAAAGCAATGGCTGGCCACCTGAGCAAAGGATCTGAAGGGTAAAAATGTGAGGACGCCTTCAGGTTTCTCAGTTTACACAGGTAGTAGATTTCTTCAGTAATGTTCCCACTCTTGGAGGTGTGCTTAAGGGTTAGCAAGCAGTGATCAATTCACAAAGATTAAGTGGGCGGAGATCTCACTAATATCCTCCTGCTTGACTGCTAAGGGTATCAAAGGTCTAGTGGCCTCCAGCCAGGCTGCAGAGCATATTGCAGGAGTGAATGTGTTCTCTGTAATTTCTCTAGCAAAACTGGATTTGTCCCGGTTTGTTCTGCTATCCTCTTAGTACGTGGATAGCAAGTAATATCCATGTCACCTTGTCTGTTTCAAATATATCTCAAAGGGTATGGGTTCTTTCTGCACTGATGTGCCACTTCTAGAATCTTAAGTACCCTCATATCCACAGTCACTCTTCCCATCATTTATGGGGAGCAATGTCGAACCTGGCTTATTGCAAAACAACTAACACTTGTACTGGTCTTGTCGGGGAAAGTTTGGAATTGAAAATGTTATCTACTGCCCAGGTATACTGCAACATCATAATATGGAGTAGGCACTGCAAACTGCCATGTTTAAACAGATTTTCTTGCTTGAGCAAGGCGAGGGTTTACTGCATATGTCTTTGCGATGGAGGCTTTTCACCACGTGTGTAGTTTTGTGCGCCTTCACATCTCTCGCTTCTGACGTGTTTCCCTTTTGACATATGTAACCATGTTATAGGCTCCCGCTTTCTTAGGATAAACAGCTTTAGCAGACAGAAGTCATCATAGTATGAGTGTGTTCACTTGCCTCAGACCATCTATGAACAATTGGGGATATTCAGCCCAACTAAATTCATGACGTTATGCCGTCCTCCCCGATAACACGGTGTAATATGTTGCAGCTGGTATCAAAGACCTGTACACCGGGGCTCTTTTCCCTGCTTGTAAGATTGTTTCAGAATGATTCCTTGCCCTGTCTGGACTTCCCTTTCCATTGAAATGCATGTGTTCCTTTGGGAATAAGAGAACAGTGCACCTTAGGAAGGGGGCCGAACTTGTGTCGAAGTCTCGTACTATCGTTGGTTTGTTTATTGTTCTGTTGCTTGAATTTTACTAATACATTGTTCACCAATCCACTGGACTAGTCAGTGGTAATATTTTGACAAGTTTGGTGCCCAGGAAGAGATGATTTTGTTGGGAGAGGAGAGCTGGCCAGAGCACCCAGAGACTCAAGGAAGGTGGACAGAGCAGATGCAAAAGAAGAGCTGACTGAAAATCGTGGGTTGGTGAACACAGGTAATTGCATGAGTGTATTGTCCTGTCTAGGTATTGTTCGAAACTGGTTGGGGTTATGGATATCCAAGGATACAGGAGGGTAGATACCCTGCCTATAGAACTGATTATCTGAATAAGAAGTAAAAGCTGTTTGGCCACTGCAACTAAATCCATGCTACCTATTGATTTAAGAGGACATAGGACCGTTGCACTAGTCAGTGTAGCGTAGTTACTTCTTACCTGGTAACGTTCTTTCGATGGGATGTTCCTCCGACGTATTCCTTATCTTGATAGATCATCTCCAGCTTGCTGGCCTCGGAAAAAAAAATTTCAGTAGAGGGCGCTGCGCGTCGATGTCCCTCGAGCCGATGTCCCTCGACAGCCTCCGTATCGGCGCCGACGTCATCATGCATATAAATAGACTCATGCAGCGTCCGTTGCTCAGTTCTGTTTTGACGTTAAGTTGTTTGACAGGAATTGGTTATTGACCCAGAAGGAGCGTAAGCTGTAACCACAAGGGAAGTTTTACTGAGGGGATGGATGGGAGGGGCGATAAGGAATACATTGGAGGAACATCCCATCAAAAGAACGTTACCAGGTAAGAAGTAACTTGTTCTTCGAAGGGATTGTGTCCTACGACATATTCCTTATCTTGATAGACTCCCATAGCAGTGGTGTGTAACTGGAGGTGGGATTAAAATTGCCATGTTCCCCCTCAAGAATGAACAGAGTGCAACACAGCTTTGCCAAATCTAGTCTCTTGGCTGGAGGAGGAATCCAGGTTGTAAAATCTTGTGAAGGTATGTGCAGACGACCATGTGGCAGCCGCACATATGTCTCGAATCGGAACCCCTCTTTAGAGGGCCGAAGAGGCTTCGATACCCCTGGTTGAATGAGCCCTAAGATTTTGAGGAGGCTCTTTCCCTGCCAGTTTGTAACATTCCAGAATGGCCAAAATAATCCATCTGGAAATGGTCTGTTTTGTTATCGGTAATCCCAATTTGTGCACTGAGGAACCTACGAACAGTTGGTCTGCTTGCCTAATCCTAGCAAGTCTGCTGATGTAAAAGCTCAAAGCCCGCCTTGGGTCCAGCCTATGTAGCCTTTCTTCCTCTTTCCCCGGATGGGAAGGGGGATAAAATGAAGGTAAGGTAATCTTCTGAGTGATGTGGAATTCAGAAACCACCTTTGGGAGAAAATCAGGCTTCACTTGTAGGACAACTTTGTCTTTATGAAAAATGTAAAAATTGTATGAGGGGGTTTACAAGATAGAGCTTGTAATTCGCTCACCCTCCTAGCAGATGTCAATGCCACTAATAAGAGAGTTTTAAGGGTGAGAAACCTTAGCGAACAAGAGTGGAGTGGTTCAAAAGGCGTACCCATCAGGAAGTTTAAGACTAAATTTAAGTCCCATAAGGGAACTTGGAATGGTCTTGGAGGATAGACATTGGTTAATCCCTTCAGAAATTGTATTACTAAGGGTAACTTGCAATACAATGGTTCCTCTGCATTGCACTTGAAGATCGATAGCGCTGCAAGATAGCCCATGATAGTGCCAACCTGAAGGCCCGAATTTGCCAAATAGAGTAGAAAAGATAACACCATTGGTGTACCACATGAAAAGGGGTCGATATTCGTTTCTCTACACCAGCTGCAAAATTTGTTCCAATGGCAGCAGTATAAAGTCTTTGTTGCTGGCCTTCTTGCCGAAAGCAACACCTCCATGACGTCATCTGGGAGGTCCCAATCCTTGTATCTCAACCTTTCAGATACCAAGCGTGAAGGTTGAGGGTTCTGATGTCTGGATGGAGAACCTGACCTCCCTTCTGCGAGAGAAGATTCTCCTTGAGTGGAAGACGAATTAGAGGGCAGATGGACATGTCCAGAAGGTCCGGGTACCACGTTCTTCTGGCCCCATCTGGGGCAATTAGGATCATGGCTTTCCGGAACCTTCTCAACCTCCTGATCATTTGAGGAATGACAGGGACTGGAGGAAACGCATACAGAAGTGGAAACTCCCAGTCCACTATGAACGCGTCCCCTAGAGCTCCTCTCGGGGGAAATTCCCTTGAACAAAACTGATCACACTTCCTGTTGATACTGGTGGCGAACAGATCCACTTGAGGGGTTCCCAAAAGGGTGAAGATCTGTTTAAGGACTTCCTGAGCTAGTTCCCACTCGTGGGAGACTGTACTCTGCCTGCTCAGAGCGTCCGCTGTCAAGTTTTTCTCTCCGGCTAAGTGAACTGCCGATAGAGAGATTCCTTCTTGGATTGCCCAAAACCAGAGCTGCATCGCCTCTCTGCACAGAGGCAGTGATTCTACGCCTCCTCTTTTGTTGAGGTAGTGCATCGCCACTGTGTTGTCTGTCATTATCAGGACATTTTTCCCCTGTACAGATGGCAGAAAAGCCTTCAGCGCTAGTCTGATTGCTCTCAGTTCTAACAGGTTGATATGTAGTCTGGACTCCGATGGAGACCAACGACCGCTGATGGTCAAGTCGTTGGCATGTGCTCCCCACTCCGTGAGTGAGTCATCTGTCACTACTGTTATCTCCGGCCATGGTTGCCAAAACAGTTCTCCTTTCAAGATGTTCCTGGCAGGCCCACCACTGAAGGTCTCGAGCCACCTTGTCTGGAACCTGAAGGAGATCTGTCATTCTCCCTGAGAATTGTGACCACTGAGTTCTTAGTGCCCACTGAAGAGATCTCATTCTCAGGCGAGCCTTTGGCACAAGGAAGATGCAGGATGCCATGAGGCCTAGCAACCTCAAAAAGTCGAAGGCTGGGAGACGTTGGGCATTTTGAAACTTGTTGACCATCTGCAGAATATCTTGAGCCCTCACCTCTGGTGGTGAGGCTTTTCCCAGGGAAGTGTCCAGGACCGCTCCAATGAACTGGAGTCTCTGTGATGGTATCATCTGTGACTTCTTTAAATTGAGGGAGAAGCCCAGTTTGTGAAGGAAGTGGCAGACATAATCTAGCTGGATCGGAGCTTGTTCTGGAGATACAGCTCTGATCAGCCAATCGTCCAGGTAGGGGTAAACGTGAATCCCTTCCCTCCTTAGACTTGCCGCCACTACCGACATTAGCTTGGTGAAGACCCTCGGGCGGCAGTCAGCCCAAATGGCAGAACTTGAAATTGATAATGAGAGCCACCAATTGCGAACCTCAGGTATTTCCTGTGTTTGAGATGGATTGGCACATGGAAATAAGCATCCTGAAGGTCTAGAGATAACAGCCAGTCCTGGAGCTGGAGGGCCTGAAGGATCTGAGAAAGAGTTACCATCTTGAACTTGTCCTTCCTGAGGAACTTGTTCAATTCTCGTAAGTCCAAGAAAGGTCTCAGTCCTCCGTCCTTCTTCGGTATTAGGAAGTAGGGGGGAGTACCAGCCCTTGTTCCTCTCCGCTACAGGTACCGGTTCTATGGCACCTTTCTCCCGCAGGTCTGCAATTTCCTGTAAGAGGAGCAGATCTGGAACTTTCCGAGAGCTGTTCCCCGGTGGATGACTCTGAGGAATGAGTAGAAAAGGAAGGCAGTAACCTTGGGCAACTGTCTCCAATGCCCAAGGATGTGAAGTAATAGCCTGCCATTCCGTCAGATGTTGAGTTAGCCTGCCCCCTATTGGTGTCTTGTGAGGAGAGTCCTCAGAGTGATTTAGAGGCGGCTGATGCAGGTGCAGAGGGTAAAGAGGCACCTGCTGATGCGGCTTTTGTATGTTTACCCCGTCCACCTCGGGTAACTCTTTTTTGACCTCTTTGAACCGACTGTCCTCTGCCTTTTCCGAATGCGGAATAAAAGCAAAAGGACTTACCTCTCCAAGAGGTTCCTGAGGGGCGATATGGCGTTTGACCGATTGCAGCTCCCAGGGATTTTGCTGCTGCTTTGGATGTCTGGAACTTTTCTAGGTTGTCATCGCCTTCTTCAAAGGGCATATTTAAAAGTCTGGCTTGTACATCTGGGGCAAAACCAGACTTTCGCAACCACGCAAATCTGCGGGTTGTAGTACTTGCCGCCATGGCCCTACTGATGCGGTCAGCAGAATCAATGCCAGTTTGAAGGGATTCGCACATTGCGTCTTTACCATCCTTAATGATGTTTAGAAACGCTTCCCTTACTTCTCCCTCTGGGAGGCAGTCAACCGCTGAAGAAGCACACTCCCAAAGTGTATGGCTGAACCTTGCGAGTGTACAAGTAGTGATAATAGATTTAAACGCCACATGCAGAAAAAACTTTCTTAGCCATAGAGTCATATCTTTTGTCATCCCTGTCCTGTGGAACAGTGGGATATGCCGATCTACTGCCTGATGCAGTTGCTGCTTGAACAACCAGACTCTCTGGAGTTGGATGTTTAGACAAAAATTCAGGGTCAGTAGTAGATACCCTATATTTGGCTGATAACTTTTTGTTAACCGCTGGGATAACCTCAGGAGTTTCCCAGTTAGTCAATATTTTTCTTTGTAATGCAGCGTGAAATGGAACCACAGGATCCTCCTGTGGACCTTTAACTAAAATGTCTGTAAGGTCATCCTGTTGGAATGCAGGTGAAGGTGTAGACCAACCCATGAATTCTATAATTCTTGCCATTAAAATTCTGTAAGGGGTCTCAGCATGTTTCCCTGGGTCTGGTTTGGCAAATTCTATTTCTGGGGAAGTATCTAACCCACTGGCCTCATGTAAGGATTCTCAAAGATCCTTTAACCTAGTTTCCTCAGAGGTAAATTCCTCTGGTTCAGGTGTTGCAGATCTCTGCAACCCAACGGGTCTTTCTTGATCTGAATCCTCCCCTTCCTCATAAATTGAAGACAAAGGTCTGAAATGATCAGACCTTGGAAATGGCTTAAATCCCATTTCCAGAGCAGAAGGGGCTAAATTTGTCATAAATTGGTTGAGAAAACGTCAACGTCGTCGACGCGGACGTGAAAGGCTTCGAAAACACCAAAAAAGGCGTCGAGAAGATTGGAAGAGGCCTCGAAGAACTCAAGAGGATCGGAATCCTACTCGTGGTTGTCGATTGACCTCGAAGTCGTGTTATAGGCCCTGGGTATGACCACTGGCTGTGAGGTAGTTATGGCCGTGGGTTTGTTCTTTTTCGGCATTGAAGACGGCGTCGATTCGATCGACCTGTGCATCGATGAGCCCTTTGATAATGGCGTCAATGACGCAGATTTATGCATCGAAGGGACTTTCAGGGACTTTCGACGATGGCGTCGATGGCACAGTGCCTTTGCTCGAGGGTTCATGATGCTCTCGAGTAGTTTCTTTCGCCGGGTGCCACGACTCGCAGCGTTTAGATTTTTCGGGTCTTTCACCCAGGGTATCACCCTCAGCTGTCTTCGAGGGGGTCGAGGCCGCTTTCTCGAAGACACTAAGCATCCTTTTACAGAATTCCTCCCACTCAGCCTGAGAGATATGTTTTGTGGGGCAGGTGACTCTTTCCGGAGAAACAGAAGAAGACGAGGAAGGCGATCTTCGACGTCCCTTACTTGAATGCTTGGATCTCGAAGAGTGGTGGGAACTGCTTCGAGACCTAGAACGAGAATGTTTCCTGTGTTGGCGAGGAGACGAATGTCTCGAGTCTGCCGAGGAAACTTTTGAAGGAGTTTTAATTGTCTTACCTCTCTCATACTTCCCCTTACGCTCCTTCAAGGCTTTCGCCGTCATGGACATGCAGTCCTCGCACTCTGAACATTGGTGCTCCGATCCCAGGCACCACAAACAGATCCTATAAGGATCTGTCAACAACATTTTCTTTCCACAGTCTCGACATTGTTTGAAGCCGGACTGTGGAGTCGTCGGTTCGGATGAGGAAGCCATCGAGTAAGAGTTGGTATTCTCGAGGAATAATGAAGAATATATTTTCTGACTAATGAACTGAGCAATGCGATTCCGAGGCCCACGAAGCGCAGAAAAACAGAACTGAGCAACGGACGCTGCGCGAGTCTATTTATACGCATGATGACGTCAGCGCCGATACGGAGGTTGTCGAGGGACATCGGCTCGAGGGACATCGACGCGCAGCGCCCTCTACTGAAAAAAAATGTTCAAGGCCAGCAAGCTGGAGATTATCTATCAAGATAAGGAATACGTCGGAGGACACAATCCCTTCGAATGGATGTTTTCTGTATGAGTGCGAAGAAAACATTTTGGATCAGAACTCCATGGTTGTCTTGTCGAAACCCGTACTTTTAACTTAAAACCCTAAATGTGCATCTCAGCTGCGACTCTGCTTTATATTTCACACACTCCTCTATTCTAGTATGGGAGCTGTAACAGGCTTTGTTTCAACCCATGTGGGTCTTGTCTTTGATTCTTACCTACTCAAATCTCTGAACCAAGCTGAAATACTGCTCCGCATTGTGAGTAGTGGAACAGGGGATATAGCCCGTGAATGAACAGTCATCTGAAAGCTGACCAACACCTGTGGGGGTCACTGAAGTTTCTCTATGGGGTGGGGGGAGAAACAGAGGTCAGGTGGTGATACCTGAGCCTCCGGATAGACATGGCAGAGCAGTCAGCTCTGAGCCATGCCAACTCTGCCAGCGTCGGGACGCAATAGTGTCTCTATGCAGACGGAGCTAGGAACAGACCTGGATCCATAATAAATCATACTTTGTTCTACCCCTGTGAGAATGAGTTCAGGTTACTCTAGACAAGGGCTACTTAAGGAAGACCAGCTGTTACACTCACCTGGTCTCTGCGGGGGCATTCGGGCATTGTTGCAGCCCTCCCAGGAATGTGATTGGTCCTAAAATTACATTCGCCTTCTGCGCCGATGGCTGTGATGATGAGAAAGTGCTTCTTAGGGCCGCACCTGCGGAGGTTGAATGAGAGTGAGAATACTGCTGATAACAGGTAGGTTGACTTGTAGGAATGCACGTGTTGTAACTGCAGCACGATTTCCCAAGCGAAATGTTCTAACCTTGTCTTTTGTCTCCTTTGCAGCGTAAGAAAGAAGCTCGCCGTGGAGCGATGTCAGAAGCTGTATAGTCTGATTCCGGATGAGCTGCAGCAAGAAGACTCCCGTGGAGCGTGATCAGGATCGCTGGATGCAGGAGGTGAGTTTCGGGAGATTCACGCGGTGGTGAACATCGCGTTGCATCACAGTGCAAAGTAATGCGAAGCACAGGCCTTGAGAAAAGAGCAGCTTATATAGCTTGGCTTCTGGGCCACACCCATTAGCCTGGCCTACCTGCCACACCGAGCCACATCTAGCAGCTTGTACGTGGAACTGGCCCTGGAAATAAGAGGCCCAAATGGAATAAAGTAGTCCCTTATTACTTCTGCATATGAGCCTGGCACCAGAGGCGCCAGGACAGAGTCCAGGCGGGCCACCTGTGTTTGTCCTAAAAGGACTTAAAGGGCCAGACTTGCGTAGCCACTCATGCCACCCACTACTCAGGGGCATCGCATCTGTGTCCTTGGGCCAGTGGTCGTGACACCAGCACACTTCATGTTTACTCACTACTCGCCGAACGCATGCAAGTACCTGGACAAAAGGCACGAATATACAGACTGAGTCTGCTAGACACTTCTCCCAGGAAGGCACATTTGACTTAGATAAGATAACAAACATACTTAAGGCATTAGGAAAGAAAGGTGCAAGTGTACACCAACGGCAATGGGACAGCTATCTAGACTGGTATACCTAAGCTACTGAGAGACTGAGTCCAAGGCCCGGGCACGAAAAGCACTTAAGAAAGGTTCCAGGAGCAAGTTGAAGCCCTGAATACAAGAGTACTCCAACCTGCAAGTACCAGCACATAAAGCCAGGTACAAACTTTTGTATAACGTAATCCAGGGGGAGCCACCACCAAAGGAAACTCGAGAAGATATTCTGGACACTTACAACCCTGCCATTTTAAATGTTGCACCCGATCAGCAACCAGACTCTACCCAACCACCAACCTATCGTCAGTCCAATCCAATAAATTCTATGGTCGGTCCGTTTACCCCTAAATTACGAACTCGGATACTTTTTTTCACCTTCCTCAGCAATGTTTGAAGGATTCCTAAATGTAACACCCGATACCGGTACTGGTGCATTCTAGCTCAGACAGCTCCATGGAGGAGGAAATCCTTTAGTTACTGTGCATGCTCCCTGGAGCATTACTGATTTGTTCAATATTGTGCAGAGATTCCCAAAGATATAAAAAGATCCCGTAAAGTTCCAAGAAGAGCTTCAGGATAGAATAGACGGTTATCATCTCACATGTTTTGATTTAAATGAATTATTGTCAGCAGTGTTGCCCACAGATAGGTTTATTCTTCTGAATGTTTGCTCCAACTAGCCAGCTGCAGAACAAGCTGCTGCTAGAGACTTGAAAATACTTGATAGACTGATGCAAACAATTCTTGAAAGCAAGCAAAGGGAAAAGAATTCTGCAGAATATCTAGAACGTTTGAAACAATGTTTTGAACAATACTCTGGGATCGCTGACAAAGGCATCATAGCGGCAGAAGCTGTGGTGGCTCAGGTTGTCGTGGGTGTACACCCTAAGGTACCAGAGGGAATTCAAGCAGCATTAATAGATTGGGAAGGAAAGGGTTTGGTAGAAGCGTTATTGGCTGCAGAGCACTTACATAAAAAAGTTGAAAGGCAGAAAGAAACTACTTAAGCCAAACTTATAGTATTGCAAATACAGAGTTTACACCACCGTCCCAGCGAATGGGAGGGCTTCATCCCATGCCAGGAGGGCGTGGGTGAGGACAAGAAAGAGGGAGGGGGGGCAACCCCAATTACATGAACCACAGCAAACTGCTGAGAGGTATTACACAAACACGTATAGTGACCAGTGTAATTACTGACAAGAGTTTGGACACTGGAAAGCAGAGTGTACACATCGGCCTCAGTATGACGGTCGAGGCGGACAGCCAACCATGCCAAGTGGGGGGATTAGGTCTCAGCCTCCACCAGCATCACTTCAGACTGATGGTTTGGATTGCCAAGGGGTCTCCGAACTTGTCACACCACTCATACCGATTGATTCTACTGCCCCTTACTTTGATTGTGTTATTGCTGGTCAAATCATTTAATGTTTGGTTGATCCAGGAGCATTACGCTTACTCTGCCTACTTACTCGAAGCATGGCTATCGTTGACCACATCTTCTATTGAGCTGCATGAAAGACTTATACGAAACTTGCGGCCCGATCCCATCACGGGTCCCCCTACACGGCGAGGACCCATCCACTAACTCTCCCACAACATGCGACACGAGATATCTTGAACACTTTTCAGTTACTTACCTCGAACGTTGCAAGCGAGCGTATCCTCACTCCTATCTGCATTGTAACTAACGGCTCCTGCTACACCGCATGCGTCAGTTTGTTAACATCTGCCATGCAAGTGCTATGAATAGATCACTTGTCTAATCAACGGCGAGCGACCGAGAGTGCATATGGCCATTGTCTCTGTAAGCTTGCATATATGTAATTGCTTATGTTCGCTTTAACACAATGCTTATTCTGCTGAGATGATATGTGTTTAGTGCGTGTGCCATATTTGCCTACAATTGCCTGCATCTTTGTACCTATTGCTTCTAATCTGGGCATTAACCTGTCCTCTCCACATTACTTACGTAAGCCCAGTGCCCCTACCGACAAGCCTGTTTGTTCTCCTTTGCTTTTGTACAAACCTAACATCTCTCTCAACTCTGAAATTGTACCTCTCTCCATTATTTACTCTGACGAGGCTAGTGCTCCCTCTTCCTGTTAGCCTCGATTCCCTATACTGGCTACCTTGCAACCATCTGTGCCTAATTGCATGCTGTTTAATTGCTAGCACTGTATGTTAATATGCAGCCAGTGCCTCTGTGCCCTCACTTCATTGGCCTGCACTTATCTGAGACCATACTCTGCCACAATGACCTGTTTTGTACCATACTACTAGCACGAGGTTAGTGCCTCCCCTTGCTTGACTGCCTTGTCTCCATATGTTGATGGCCTTGCTATTGCCTGTCTCCAATTGCTCTGATGCTCAATTGTGAGCACTGTATATTAGTATGTGACCCATGCCTCTCTGTGCTTCACCTTACCGGCCTGTAACTGCCTGAAATCATACTTTTCAGCTGGACATTACAGCTAGCCTGAATCCACTGCTGCCACTGGCCTGCCTGTCCTATCTATCTTGCAACTGCCCCCCCTTTTATTGACTGCATGACTTGGCATGAGACTAAGGACCTGAATGACTTGCTGGCCTTAAACGTGATCCTTGTTGACCTATGCCTGCAAAAACGGCTTCCCTAGTCACTATTTGACCGGATGCATGAGCCTGTGGTTTGCCCCCACTAGCCTGCTACCTCTACTGACCTGCATCTGATAGATATCCTGTACTCCTTGCATGTCTCCACCCGCAAAGATTGCCTTACCTAATCCTTTCTGGGCAGCCTAGGTTCAGTTCAATTGTTCACCTATCCCTAGGCGATAGGACTAAATATTAGTCACCCAAGAAATATCTACCCCAAATAATTGGCATGCTCCCCCTGGCCACCAGCCAGACTGCCTGTCTCTTGTTTATAAGCACTCTCATGCTCTACAACACGATACTTCACTCACCCACCTCTATGCACTTACACGATTCCCACAACACGCCAACCACTAACTCACCTTCAAATATGAATGACACCCAACCCCTATTAATAAGTAATCCTTGCCAAACTCTAGCTAGGAACTTAAGACTTAGAGCCAGATTATCCAAAATATACGAACCTCCCATCCGTTCATTGCCCACTACACCTAGACTAAAGAACTTGCCAACCAGGCCCGGCCAAACTATCCTAAATTTAAACCTACTTAATAACTTTGACTCCAGACTCCTAAATAGACAACCTAAGCATAACAAACCTAAAAAGATACAAGCCCAACATCCACAAATAACTATTGTGAGCCCTCAGATCAAAGGAGCGCTAATCAACACCAGATCTTTAGTAGCTCACGCTACAGAAATTGCAGACCTGATCCTTAGAGAAGACTTTGACTTCCTTGCCATCACAGAGACCTGGCTACATCCGGCAGAAGGCCCTATGCTCATGTTAGCAGTCCCGGATAGTTATTCCATATTAAGACAAGACAGACCAAATACTAGAGGAGGGGGTATTGCTACTATCTATAAATGTAGTCTCTCCATGAGATTAGCTTCCCCCATGAATGTCCCATCATGTGAATTACTCTCTGTTAAAGTTCCACTCACTACTGCCCAAACCCTCAACATTCTCCTGATCTACCGCCCCCCTGGCCCAACGGGAACATTTGATGAGAACATCAACACTATTTTGTCCAGCAACCTCAAAAGTTCCACACAAGTACTTATTCTTGGGGACTTCAACATGGGCTTCAATGACCCTTCTGACCAGCTTGCTAGCACTACCTCCAACACCTTCTCAGAATTAGGATTTACTTAAAGAAGTAATCCACCCACACATGATAAAGGTAGAATACTCGACTGGGTGGCCGACTACAACTGTCAAGCCAACATCCTCGCTATTTCACCTCTAGCTTGGACGGACCACCACCTTGTGTCTTTCATAATCTCTACTACCAGACCCCCACTAGCCATTAGAGCTCCACCTACGTTAACCAGAAATAAAAATTGTATCACTGTGGAGAGACTTATCCCGATCTTACTCCCCACCCTTAACACGTTCCCTGCCAATTTGGATCCTGAGACCTTGGTTGAAGAATATAACAAAATCATGTCCTCCTCGCTGGACTTAATTGCCCCCCTCAAACTCAGGCCAAGTAAACCCAAAACGCACCTGAATAAATGGTTCACACCATTCCTCAAAACCCTAAGGCAGCAAAAAAGAAACTGCGAGGCCACTTGGAAAAAACTACCATCAGCAGCCAACAAACTTAAATTCACTAAACTCTCAGCCCTTTACAAAAAAGAAATATGCCTAGCAAAACGTGTCTCTTGACTCGTGCATATCCCAAGCTAAATCTAATATGAAGGAATTATTTTCTATCCTCAAAGAAATAGAGACTCCTATAGCACGACCTGACATGTGCACCAAAGATAAAATCTGGTGCTCAGAGATCCAAAACGCTCTAGCCAATAAGATTTCTACTTTGCAAAACAAAATATCCTGCAAAAGAGCCTCATTAAACGACCCCCCCCTCATCCAAACCTATCGAGGGTACTACAGACACTGAATCTACCCGCTTCAATTTTACCTAAGTTTCCATACTCGAAGTAGAAAGAATCATCCTGTCACTGAAACCCTCCAACTGTCAGGGTGATCTATGCCACGCTTAGCTCATCAAGGATGCTGCCCGAGACCTCTCCCCTTTTATCACGAAGCTAATCAATGCGTCCTTTTCCTCTGGCACTATCCCCACTAATCTCAAACAATCTTGGGTACTTCCCCTCTTTAAAAAACCATCCACGCCAACAAACTACAGACCCATCACGACTGTACCCTTCCTTCTAAAAATCCTGGACAAGGTTGCCTACGTACAAATACAGAAGTACCTGGAAGCACACCACCTATTAGGAGCTAGAAAATCAGGCTTCCGTCCCCAACATGGGACTGAGACGGCCCTCATTGACCTTAAGACATAAGTCGATGAACTTAGAGATAACGGCAAAGCTGCCCTACTCCTCCTCCTAGATCTCTCGGCTACATTTGACTTGGTCGACCATACCATCGTATGCACCCACCTTAACACAGCCACTCACTTCTCCAATGATGCCATCACTTGGATTAGATCCTTCCTCAATGGTAGAACCATGAGAGCCTTCTCGCCCATAGCAGCGGCAGACCCCATACCGATCTCCTGTGGCGTGCCACAGGGCTCTTGTGTCTCGCCCACACTGTACAATATTTTTACCAAGCCCCTTTTCGATGATCTGGATCATCTCGGTATCACCTACACTAATTATGCAGATGATACCCAGATCCTCCTTCCGCTTTCTGGGGATTCTGAAAAGGATTCGGCCTTGGTGAATAGAGTGTACATCATCATCCAGGCATGGATGGCCACACACAGACTATGCCTGAATGACAAGACTGAACTCATCATCCTGGGCACATCCTCCAGCTTAAAGAAACTAGGCCATGTCTACCCTTCATTTATAATCGATGGGAACAGTATCAAAGTAGGACAAGAGGTCAAAACACTGGGTGTTTACCTGGATTCAAACCTCTCTTTCAATAAACAGGTGAACTCCTTAGCATCCTCTACTGCCTACATGTGCAAACTGATCCGTGCAGCCAAGCCATTTCTCTCAGATACCAGTTGCACGACCCTTGCCAGAGCCCTTATCCTGTCTCGCCTGGACTATTTCAATGCCCTTTATCTAGGGTCCACCAAAGCCATAACCAGCAAAATACAAACCTTACAAAATAATGCCCTTAGAGCGGCTTTAGGCATCTCTAGAAGTGAACACACCTCCGCACATAGCCAACAGAATAACTGGCTCCCTATCAACGACAATTCTGCTAAAAACCTTGTCACTTACTCACAAATCTCTCAACAACGCTGCTCCCACCTACTTGATCGATCGATTCCATAGACAGACTTCCCTGAGACCCACTAGCACAGCTTACAAAGATTGCAACTCCATTCCTAACTTCAAACATTCCACAATAGGGGGTAACAGCTTCCCAGTGAAAGCAGCTAAATTGTGGAACTCCCTTCCTCCCACTCTGAGAATGGACCTCCCCTACCAAAACTTCCAGACTAACATTATCTTTTGCTTGAAACGCAGCATCACTAATTGCAACACGTTGCCAGGTTCTACCGTGAGGGGTACCACCCTATCCACTATTTACTTGTATGTATCTTATCCAACTTTCACTTGCTTACATTCCTTATGCTAGAAAGTGGTCCGTCTGATCCAGTAGTCCAAATCCACACATAGTGTACCTATACCTGTATGTATGTATGTATATATATAATTCCTCTGTACCTGTATATATGTATATATTTTTGCTGCTGTAACTAAGTTTCGCATATTCATGTAACTGCTGCGCCCTCTTACCTGAGGGTATGATCGCGCATTATAAATAATAAAACAAACACTAAAAGCTTCTGATTTTCAATGAATGTTGCATTCTCAGGATATTGTTCATGCTGGAGGTATAGAAGGTACATCAAAACCCCATCCTGTGTCTACCCTGCTAACAGTTACAATAAGTGCAATTTCTGAAAAACATCCAGTCCCTGTTCTCCCGTGAATTTTTGGGATTATATTTATTGTATAAGCAAAGTTACTCTATTCACTGTTCCACTGATGATGGATACCTTGACATTCCTGCTCACGTAGAGTATGAGGTGCTGGCAGCATTACAGGAAATGACCTATTTGAAGTCTGAAGACCGGGCTGACACTACCTGCTTGCTACAGGGACTGTTGGACCGAGTATCAGATAATTTATTGTCAACCCATGAAATGATGCTGGTTATATGGTTATATATTGAACCAGTCAAAATTACTGCAAGTCCTTACAAGCCCCTGCCATGTGTACCTCAGTCCCCTATTTCCGACAAGCTGAAGAAGGCAATTGTCCTGTAATAGAAACCCTTCTTCAACCAGGTATTATAGTACCACCTCGTAGTCCTTGCAATACTCTGATCTTGCCCACAAAGAAGCCAGGTAAAGAGGTTTCTCATTTTATTCAGGACATACATGCAGTTAATGCAGCTGTGTTACTGGCTTTTCCTGTTGTGCCTACCATTCCATCGTGCATTCACTACACAGCCAAGTATTTCACTGTTGTAGATCTGGGTTCAGCATTTTTCTCTGTACCTAGGTAACCTGACAGCCAGAATCTGTTCGCATTTACCCATAAATCCATGCAATATAAGTTAACTCATCTTCCATTGGATACATAGAGAGCCCCACCCTATTCTCCCAAATTTAAAAGAAAGATCTTGACTCAGTTCAGGTCCCAGGAGGGTCGATGCTGGTTGAAGTATGTAGATGACCTGCTGCTAGCCTCCCCCTCCTTGGAAGCATGTGGGGAAGATTCTGTTGACAGCACTTGCTGAAAAGGGTAACATTGCATTGTGAGAAACCTAGGGGTATTCTCCCATTTGGACCCCGAGAATCCTCTAATCAGGTGGCCTGGGTAGGGCCGTTGCTTTCGGATCCCAACACTGGGGGTGGACGAGCGCGAGAGGATCATCTGGGTAGGGGAGACCGGGGTCATTCTCATGGGAATACCCTAGGCGAGACACAGGATCTCCCTTTTTCCAGTTATCCACAATTGCACAACCCCTCTGTCTTCTTGTGGTGTTTTCAAACACATAACATCCCCCTTTACCCCCATTTTTGCATAATACTAAGAAGAAGAGGCAACCTGGCGGGGTCAAGATTACCCGTGAAAGAGAGAAGTAGGATGCAGTTGGCAGAGCAGGAAGGAGGCTGCAAGGCTGAGACCGGCAGAAGATCTGTCTTCAAATCCCAAACACCAGAAGCAAGCTGGGAAGGTTGGCTGGAGTGGAGAAGCCACAAGGCTGGGGGCTGACAAGGAGATCCAAAGATGGACGGTGTGTTACAACGCTGGCCCGGTGAGAAGAAAGGGATGCAGCGTGTCACAGGAGCTGTGCCTCCTAAGTATTGAAATCAGGCAGACAGGACCCTGCTGGCAAGGTCCAGACAATTGCTTGTTCCCTTGGAGCCAGTGCTGACCCCAAGGTGTCTGAGGGGCAGGCGGTGGGACCCTGACCTCAGCCCACAGATCCAGAGGGGCTACTTGCCAGCGCTGTGCTAACTTGGGTGAGTCAGACAGGAAGCAACCCAGTGGTATGCAGGTGACTGAAGAGGGGCAGAGATCTGGAAGTGGACATTCTAAGTTTGAAGTTAAAAAGCAAGGGAAGAAGTGCATTCTGGGAGTTGTAGTGAACTGAGAGCGAACATTCTTTTTAAGTGCACAAATGTTGCCATTGAGAAAGACAGGTTTGAGCCAGACGGAGGGAAGCCTATGTTTAACTGTGCATTTCTCAGAAAGAGGATATTGGGTTATCAAAGTGCCAAGATGGCGGAAGATGAGCCAAGAGTGCTAGAGAGAGCAAGTATATGAGACAACTACATTTACCAGAAAGCAATGGTGCCATGAGAGCAGGCATAAACTGTGTTAAGTGCGAGTTGAAGTGGTCATGCTGGGGTACATATAAAATCTTTGCACATTCAAAAGTCTTCGAGAGGAAAGCAAAACAACAATCAGTAAGTGAAATTTAGAACATGAAAGTACAGAAAGGTTCTGACTCAGATGAGGGAAACCTGAGGGACCTGTTGTGAAATTGTGTCGTCACAAACTCGAAAACCAGAGAGAAAAACCCAGACCTACACCAAGAGAAGCCCGAGAGGTCTGGTTAGAAAGAATGATTTGCCAGAATTGTGATGAGTCTTTTGTTGCTTGCAACCAAGATGAGGGAATCCTTCAAAATAACTGTGTATTTGAAATCAAGGTAAGGAAAGCCTGGCAAGATTTAGTTGTGGAAATATTTATGATTTGACAAAAAATAACATTGTGGATTGTACCAAGTGGTTTGAAATGTGTGAATCCTGTGAACTGTATGAGCCAGCCACCCGGCAAGGACTCTTTTAAAAAAAAAAAAACTCTGAGGTGAACATGGGGAAGGGAGTTACCCTTGGCTAACACTGACATCCACACATTTCTTTTGAACACCGATTTTCCTTTTTGAACTACACATCCCTTTTCACATTTTCTGCATTAGAGTAAGGGCAGACATTTGTTTTTATTTTTAATATAGACCATTTTTATTTGACCAGGACTGACTAAGACTGTTTTCTTTTATGTTGATGGTTGAAATCACGCCCATCTTAATTATAGGGCTAGATAGTTCTCCCTCCCATCCGAACATTTAATAATAAAGGTTTGGAAACTGTTCTCTTGTGTCTGTGTCATACTTGTGATACCATGCCTACTTTAAATCATCTAAAGACAAGTTACAGTTTTGTCAATCCCAAGTGCGATAACTGGGCTTTGAGATTAGAGCTGGGGAAAGACATTTATGGCAAAATCAGATTACATCAATCCAGAAAGCTCCCAAGCCCCAGAATAGGAAGCAGATGAGCTGGTTCCAGTGGTTTGTCAGTTATTGTAGACAGTGGTTCCCAGGATATGTAACTATAGTTAAGCCCCTTCAAGAACTCATGCATGATTCAACCCCCCGACCCACTGCCATAGCCTCAGGAAGCAGCAGGTGCCTTTGTCACCATTTGGTAAGCACTTGCAACGGCTCCGGCTTGAGGTTTGCCTGATTAGAGTAAACCATTTGTGCTGTTCTGCAATGAGCGCAACAGGTTTGTTCAAGGTGTGTTGACTCAGTTACACAGTGATAAGCATTGGCCTGTATCCTACCGTAGTGTAGCCTTTGATCCAGTAGCCGCGATACTCCGAGCTTGTCTGTGAGGCGTCACGGCTGCTGCTTTGTTGATCGAGAATAATGACTAGCTTGTACAAGGTCATCTTGTCACGATAGCAGTTCACCATGATGTATTGCCATTATTTTTTGAAGGTAAGAGACAGTATTCCCCTCCTGCCATTCTACAGTTAAATCAATGCAGACCCTCCAGAAATTGGACAGGCATCCTTGCCACAGTTCATTTTCTCAGTACTATGTAGATACCTTTCAAAACCTAGATTGATAAACTAGTGATACATGTTTGGTCCACAATTTCTAATCCATGTACCATCAGTACAGACAGAGCTCTCAATACAACGTCCAATAGTTTTGATCATGGGCACCATGGACATATGCACCAGTGGTCATAGCACAATGGATGACCTTTCCCATCCTCTACCAGGCAAAAGTGGCCCCAGCATAATTTGGAGGAGATAGAGGAACAGTGGCCAAGACTTTGCTGCTAAAAAGCCCAAATGTTATGTTATGTTATTGTGCATTTGTATAGCGCATTATATACCACTGGTATGATCTCAAAGCGCTGTGGGTTAAATGCCATCAGGGACCGCAGTCCAGGTCAGATGAGAAAATAGGGTAGTAAATAGTGCTTGTGTACACTCAGTATGTGTGCAGCCAGTAAAGATTAAGTGGTGTGTAGCTGCATTGTAATGCTAGGCATGGTGCAGTGGTTTTCTGATATCAGTAGTGTGTGTGCAGCAAAACCGTTGACCTAGAGCCTGCATTCTGGCAGTGGTGGAGCTTTTATATGAGATTATGTGTGCAGCTAGGCTGATTTTTCCATGGGGTATAGCTGCCTTCTAAAAGACTATTGAGATGTTCATGGTGGTGTCAAGACATACATTAGTTTTCAAAAATTGATTAGCAGAGTTTGCTAATTATATTTTTCTTGATTAGCAAACAAACCCATTTGATTAGCAATTTTGTATTCATGTTTTTAATGCCACCAGAAGATACTTGTACCCAAGATATAAAAGTAGCAACAATACAGCAGTTTTGCATACCACTGAAGTAAGACATTAGTGAGATAAGTTAGGCCTTGCAAATTCTTTCTGTAAAATGGTGCATGTCACCACAAACCCACTTTAGTTTAACACACTGCTGCCAGCCATGCACAGTGAAACTTTTGACATTTACTACAAAGTAAAGTTTAAATAAAAGTTTCCAACATCCCCTGCAAATGGTACTGGCCCTTCTTAAAATCTACTCAACTATGCGAGTGGGTGAAAATATTTTGCGAGCCCTGGAAGGTTAAATGGCTAGCTGCATGAATGGACAAAAATAAATAGATATAATAGAAAGGCTCTCAAATCAGTTTGGCCAGCTTTCTTTACTGTAGGTGCAAATATATAATACAATCATAGTCATAGAGCAAAGTGAGCTCTGGTGGCCAACTAGAGTGAACAGTTTTTCAGTAGATCTGTAGATGTACAGACTGTATGAAACTATTGATCGCTACCTTAAGTAATTATCAAGTTGGCTTTGTGTATTCAATATATAAAAGACTGTGCAGAGTGAATGGCATAGCAGGCAGAGAACTGGGCAAACTAGGCAGAATATTGTAGTGTGTGGCCATCTCACTTTCAGGGTAGCGAATATACACCAACATGGTAAGATAGAATGTCAAGGAGTATGGGATCGGCTCATTGGTTGAACACCAGTTGCAAGCTGTATGTAAGAAGCAGGCCACAGGACTATGTTTGCCATCAAAGCATTTTCCACGGTATTGAATCATCATATGATGCATCTTCCCCAACAAAATGAAATCTAGTTGACACTGAGATTTAGATGCACTTCACTTTATAGCATTGAGACAGTGCAGTGGTTTACAGTAGCAATACTGTAATTATGCATTATGTAACCGATTACATTTTTAGAAACAGAATTTAAAGTCTTTTTTAAAGTAAATAACTAACACATACTGGTCTTTGGCAGGATACAGTTAACTTAATAACAGTATTATCCGATTATTTCTGGTTTGCAATTATTTGGAAAATAAAAATAAAATGTGCTTAGCACTCCCACACAGGCCTTTTTGGCACATGAGTGAAGGGGATGATTACTGCTGCACTCTCTCTCTATTAGCTCCTTTGAACTTGCAGTGAACAGAGAAAAGAGGGTAGAGAGAGCTCTGAAGGCAAGTATGTGCTTTCATTGAACAGGGTAACTTAAATAGCTAACTTTGCTACACAAGTGCCAATTTAATTAGCAAACCTACAGAATTGCATAGAAAATTGCTCTGCGACACTGCTTATTTTATGCCTTGGGAGTGTAGGTATGTGTGCAGCTAGGCCAAAATTGATGCATTTGATTGTTTGTTGGTGTAGGGGAGAGAGTGAGTATATCGGTATGTGTGGATTGTTTCGAGACTCCTATACCCGATTACCTTCCAGTGCCTGATGAGCTGACAGTATCTATTCTAGATGTTTGAAGCATTGGTTCTCAGAGAAATTCTCTGTCTAGTGTGGAGTTTGTTCGGATTACCAGGCTTGAGGTGGTCTTTCCCTGCTTGGCTGTGTAATCGGTGCTGAGTTGCCCTATTCCTAATCTTCATTGGGTTAAGTGACTTGCAGGTCTATGGTCATGCCTGTGTCTTGTTGAGTCTGCCATTGTTTATTGGATGATACCTTTTCTTTGTGCAGTTGCATCCAGTTCTGTTCTGTCAGACTTACGAGTACTAACTAAATTCGGCAACTGGTGTTCAGTGGACCCACGGTCCAGCATCAATGGCTATGGCTTGCTGCCTTTCAAATTGTCAAGACAATGCAAGTCCCCTGCTTTGCGCATGTCGTTCGCCTCGTGGTCACACACATTATCAACAGCTGTAAGATTGAAAGAAATGGTTGCTTTGACCCACACGATCAGCTCAATTTCAGCAGCTCACACTACATCACAAACACACTGCGTCAACAGAAAATGTTCCACAAGTTGCCATTGCACAACCTGAAGACCTCAGTAGCCACCACTTGGAACTCTACTTTGCACATGTTTGACAGGCTATGTGAGCCATGCAACATCACAGACTGCAGCAATACTCGGAGCAGCGCTCTATATAGATTATTTGTTAACACTGTCAGTAGCAACTACTGTCTAATGTGTGCTCAGCGCAATGACCTCCCAAGGATGTCACTAAGTGGGTTAATCATCACAGTGCATCCTGAGGGACGTTCTCCTAGTGAGCTATCTATTTGAGCACCACTTGTTCAACAGGACGATAGTCCATGCCTTGGCAGGTGGTGCTGCTGTGGCATTGCTGGTACGGGACCCGTTTTCAACCGTGCGTGATTATCCAGAGTTAACTGGATTTAAAGGTAGAGTACCTGATGACTTTGTTCATGGCCACATGTTTCAAGTGGCCACTTTACATCCTTGTCTCTCGACAGAGGACTTTCAAAGAGCATTAGAAGAAGACAATGTTCAAAAATGCAAGAATGCTTGGCTGCAATGCTTGCAACATCAACTAGAGAAAAAACACAGGCAGCACGAGAACACCAACATGCCCACATTTTACCAAGTTCACTGCAAATGTCAAGCTAACAATTAACAGCATAAACTAACAGTACAAAGCTTTGCTAGCAGTGCAGGTGCAGTTTACGGGGAGACAGGGTATCCATTGTCAATGAGGAGTCCAATACAGTTTTTAGAATGGGTGAGACAATTGTCTCCAACTGCAGGAGAAGATTCTCAGTGCTGCAGGTGCAACAACTAACCTTTATAAAAGGAAAGGGTCACTTAATTGCAGAACCCTATGGAACAACACCTGCCCATAGCCAACACACAACATTTGATGCTTTCTGGCCTTGTACTGTCATACACTGAACAACAGAGTGTGATTGTTTTGTGGTGCATGTGATGGGGAAACGGATAGCTGCAGTAATGGTTGAAAGCCCCTGGCACGCTGCTGTCTCACACATGCTGTTGCCTATTGTGCAAATAGTGATTTGGAATCCATGTTCTCAAGTTCTCTTGCAGAGTGCAGCCACCCCTTAAGTGTCTTGTGTTTTCTGACAGGTTACAGGCAACTGCTAGGGTTCTTTGGTTCTCTGTAAGGGTGTGGCCACCCACAAAGTTACTTGCATTCTTCCATACGGCTGAGCCACCTGTGAGGCACTCGGGTTCTCCCACAAGTTGCAGCCATCCTTTAAGGATCTCAGGTTCTCCCACAGAGTGCCAACACCCACCAAAGTTCTCAAGTTCTCTCACAAAGCACATCCACCTTTTACATTTCTTGTTTTTTCCCCCACAGAGGGCAGCCACCCATGAAGGTTCTTGTGTACTATAACAGGGTAGGGCAAGGTTCTCCGTGCAGGAACCTGGCAGTGGCCACAAGAGTCAGAAATCTTTTCGGGTGGCATGGTTCTCCAATGCACACCAACAATAGGAAAAACAAGTAGTGCCAGGTTTCACCAAACTAAATTGGGCAAGAGGTGGATAAACCCAGGCAGAACCTGCCAGAACACACCTCAGGGTCCACAGAGGGAGGTGCAAAAAAACCTTGCTAGATACAGAAGATGAGTTGTGGAGAAGAGGTACCAAGATGTTGCCATGTCCATGCTACTGCGTCATATGTTATGTTAAGTTATTCTGCATTTATATAGCGCCTTATGTACCATTGGTATGATCTCAAGGCGCTGGTAGGTTGAACGCCCTCGGGAACCAAAGTTCAATTCAGTAGAGAGAGAGAGTGAGAGAGTCACAAGGTGCGTGTGAGCACCGGATATATGTGCAGCAGGTGTGGCATTCATGTGATAGCTGCTTCTTAGCGGTAGGTGTGGTGGTTGGGAGATCAAGAGTATGTGTTCTTTCTGGCAGGTTGTTATCCAGACTGATTCTGACTGCGTTAGACCTGAGGAGAACGCCTAGGCTGAATGGTGTGTAGCCAGCTGTGTTTAGTTAGGATGATAGGGAGTATGAGGCAAGTGATGGTATGAGAACAGCTATACCGAATGGTGTCATAGTATCGCTGTGTTCTAGTTGAGTGGTGGTGTAAGGAAGAGAGTAAGCATAGAGATGTGATATGGTGGTTTACCAGGTGCTTGAGATCGAGCACACTCCAAACCGTCCCATGCACTCCAAACCGTCCCATGCACTCCGTTTTACGCACTCCAGTCATTCTATGCACTTTGATCGTTTTATGCACTTCGATCGTTTTATCGGGAAGGGTTACTGGGAGAAGTGAAAGAGATGGGAGAAGCTAACAGAAGAGAAGCCAGGAGGCATTCACAGAAGTGGACAGCAGGAGAAAAGAGGTGAAGGAAAGTGGAATCTGATATGGCACGCTGTTAACTCTTTGATCCAGCTCACTTCAATAAATCTACATTTTCGGGCTCTACCACCGCATGTAGAACCGGGAACACGTTTGGTCACATGCTCTTGGACAAAACAGGGATGTGCCATGAAACAGCTTGGTGGCTACCATATGTGCGCCCACTGGTGGCCTTTGCCAGTTTCATTGTATTATATTCAGACTGTCATCATGAGTGCACCCAACTTCGAGAAACTCTGAAGCACTGTACGCAGAATAAGAGGATTAAAAACCGTTATTGGTTGAAGCGATGTATGAATATCTGGTGGGGAAGAATGATACAGAGATCGGGTAGGAAAATGATAGACATGGGAGTTAAAGTGGGGAATCGAGTGTGGCGGAGATGGTGAGTTCCAGTCATTTCTCAATTGAGGCATCAGCGATTCCCAGAGTGCTTCTGCATCACCAACTCTATGTCAAGACCGGAGGCAAGCATTATGCTTATACTTCTTTAACTGCCACTGTCCAGCAGCTTTCAAAACTCCGATTTTTTTTTTTAATAAAAAACTTTTCAACATTTCTAAAAATATTTTAACCAATTCCAATCCACTGGGAACCTTGTGAAGAAAAAATCTTACCCATGAGGCGTCTCCTGTCCCAGTAGTCTCCATCTTTACCCGCCAACCAATAGTGACCCTCCAGACTTTCCCCATATCATGAGCTGTCCGGGTCCTTTTCTCTTCTTTTAACTGCTTTTCAGCAAATGAGTGCCATTTTCATTTGCTCCACATTTACTGTGCTAAGTTGCTTATTAAGAACTGTAATGTTATCACATGTTGTATACTGGAGAGTGTTTTTACACGTTAGATCAGAATTATTTGTAACTGACGTGAGTTTGCAGCATCATGTTAAGGTCCTAGTTGCTGCGGCGTGAATGTACAGCATTATCCAGTTGACTTAGCCACGGTCAACCTAGTCGTCCCGTTAGCTGAAGAAGCAGCAGGCTACCACGGTAGCAGGCACACATGTTAAAGTAGTGCGCGTGTACTAGCAGGACGACGTGGGCAGAGTTTGCAAGCAATTTCGCTCGTGTGGAGACGCGGCCCACTTTGCCTAAGTGAAAGGAAACAGCTTTCTCACTGCTAGTACATATAATTCAGCGTGCCCGACCAGACATATAAACTAAAGGAAAGGACCTCACCGCTAGAAGTGTGCTTCTGCTTCCATGAACGCACACGCATGCGCAGATTCTCATTTCACGACAGTCGAGCTCTCAGTGGGGTTCATGCAGGATTAAGCACAGAGAGCTCATCAGCTGAGCAACTAAATATCTTAAGACTCAGTAGTACAGCGAAAGTAGCACAGAGTGAGGAGTGCATTGAATTGAAAAAAGAAGACAATTTCTTTTTTTGAAAGTGTCACATACCTTGGTTAACAGCAAGGTGATTTACCAGGGAACCCTTGTACTCTGAAAACACCCAGGTTATACACTGTAGCAGATTGAAGCTACCTACTAGTGTCATCACGCAAGTTGAGGATACAGTGCCTGGCTGGAACATTGCTGAATCCTGGTGTAAAGGGAGTATGGAGGAAAACAGCCAGATTTACTACAGGATGCAATTCAAACTTTACGAACTTTAGCTTGCTTAAGTAATTAAACCATTACAATGTATGTAGAAATGTCAGAACAAGTATTTAATCACAAAAGTGAACACTGCACGCCAACACGTGTTTCAGCCCTCTCCGGGCCGTCCTCAGGGCGTATTATTATTGAAATGATAAATAACTGATTTTTGTAAATTGAGAATGTAACAGAATCAGTCAGTTTCCGGTGGATATATTTTCTGGTGCCTAAGGTGAGGTAACTCGATTAAAACCCGTTGAATAGTTTGCTGGATAGTCCTACCCTCTTGATTATACGAGCAAAATCTTTAGATGCCTAGAATGCGTGTGCAGCTCGGCAATTTCTGCCGGCTGTCTGCAACTCCCTGGGAGTTGCAGACAAAAATCAGTTATTTATCATTTCAATAATAATACGCCCTGAGGACGGCCCGGAGAGGGCTGAAACACGTGTTGGCGTGCAGTGTTCACTTTTGTGATTAAATACTTGTTCTGACATTTCTACATACATTGTAATGGTTTAATTACTTAAGCAAGCTAAAGTTTGTAAAGTTTGAATTGCATGACTGGTTTTGAGGGAGCGCTGACTGGCAGGCTACACCGACCTTGTTTATTCCTTTATATAGAAGGGGCACCGAGAATCTACCCTTCTACGCCTTGCCACTGCTGCAAACCTCTCCACACCGTAGTATCAACATCTAACTAGTACGAGGGTGCACGCACCTACCCACACTGGGGATAATTTCTCGGAATCCTTACTACTTTTACTACAGGATGGACTATGAAGAGGGTGATGACTTCCTTGAGGAGGAGGATTTGGATGTAACCCCCCCCCAGCTTTAAGAGGGTCCTGGAGGACTTCCTAACGCAAGCAATCTTGCAAGGGGTCAAACCCCTACAAGAAAGGTTGGAGGTGCTGGAAGCCCTCCTCAGAAAAAAGGACCAGCTAAGGCACAAGACGCGCAAAGAGAAAGTGGACAATAGTCAGCGAGAAGGTCCAACCCATCTATAACCTCAAGACAGGGTTGAGCAGCAGGGGAGTCATATGAACCGGACGAGGGAATCCTCTTCTTCACCCCAGGTCATGATGAAGGGGAGAATACAGAAACCCCTGGAGGCAGCCAATGCTTTTCGGAAGCTGAAGGAGACATTTCGTCAGAAGTCGGCGATGGCCAGCCTCTTACCCCCTACCCCAGGAGTGCAAAATATAGGGGATGGGCCTGCAAGCCTCAAAGGCAGGCAAGCGACAGGGCCAGGCCCATCCAAGAGGCCTAAGTTACAAGACAATCCAAAAGAGGAAACATCTGATATGTTTGACCCTGAGGCCATTCGACACCTCTGATCCTTCACCTAAATTGACAGCCTACATGGCTCAACGCCTGCGGAAGCCCCTGTAAAAAACCTCAATTTTGTATTGTGTTATATTGGCCTAAGCACACACATTGAATTGCGCCATCGCACTTCCCGAACTCCATCTTGGTCGTTTTGCTCACTTACCTGGGTTTTCATTCCTCACGCGTTAAAGATTCACAAAGTCAACACAAAGTCACCACTCAAGCTCTTCAAACATGCCCCTGCACATGAATGCTAAATCTGCGGAGTACATTGTTTGTCTTTAGCTTAGAGCTTTGAAGAATTGCCTTCCTGTCTTTCTGACTCTCTTGACTTTCCACGGCTAATTGTGAATGTACAGCTATCTGATTAAAAAATACATTTCATGCCATGCATAGTACTGAAAGACTGAGCTACGAGTCAAAATACAGACTGACCTTTCAGTCTAGAAACAACATAGATAATGAAGCACGAGGAATGTTCCCTGAGTTGCCAAAGCGAAATACCCACGTTCACAGGTCATGAACCGTCATCACATGATGGACCAGAACTAATTAACCATGTTGTAGAATCTTTATAAAGTAGAGTCAGGGAGAGGCTATTAGAAGCATGGATAGGGGGCTTCAATTAGAAGTGCAGAAAATATACCTACCACCACAGCCACAAGCACAACAAGCACAGCCACCATTACCTGCACTAGCCACACGTTCTAATGACTTTCCTTGGCCACCTAGTGCACATGACTTACTCCTACTTTCGGTACCAACTACTTCCACTACTCCACTTTTGGCACCTGAAAGCACAGCTAGCGATCACAGAATTGTAACACAAAGCACGATACCTCCAGCATGTAAGAGCATGTAAGAGGGACTTGCAATATTGGGCAGAAAGGTATATAGAAGGGGGTGGTGAAGCAGCCACTTCGGGTTCTCTAACAGATCATGGGGCTATTCCTGAACAGCAAGTATTGATAGAACAAATGGGATTATACCTAGCAGAGGTCTGGGGCGATTTGACTGACTTAGCAAATGTTTGTCCCGTACTAGAGATACCGGCCTGCAACTGCGCGAACACTTATCAAAATAATTATTCTTTAAACATGAACATGATCGCTTCCACCAAATAGAATTGGACCAAGGTACATGACATATGTACAGAAACAATTTTTGCCTCCACGGAAAACAGTTAGTGAAGAAATGCGCAAACAACTATCAATAATGAAATGCGCAGCACACCAGAGGGTGACTGACGACATTGGGAAAGGTAATGCGTTTGCAGACAAAATAGCTAAACAAACTGCCACCGACCCACGCTCAAGAATGTATGTTAGATTCTGCTAGGTGGGTTGCTGAAACTGGGATGATGGAGAAGGAAATTCAGGCTTAAGCCATGAAAGAAGAGATTGTATTTTGGGCTTCAGCACCTACAAAATTGGATACAGAGGGTTGTTGGGTGGACGTTGCCCAACGCATATGTAACAGCTGTAGTTACTATGGCACGTGGGCCAGCCCACGTCAGTGTAAAGAGCATTTGTAAACATTTAGACCCAGTATGGTACAATGACAACATTCCCAAAATTGCAGAACGATTAGTTCAGAACTGTATGATTTGTCTACAACACAACATTGGTAAGGGAACACCAGCATCAAAGGGTAGTCTTGGACGTTCATCAAGATGGAGCAATGCCAAAACTACAAGTATGTGTTACTAGTAATATGTGCCTTCAGTAAATGGGTTGAGACTTTACCTTTGAGAGATAACATGGACAAATCCACTGCAAAAGTAATGTTGAAAGAGTATTTCCCTAGAATTGGGTTACCCAGAGTAATTTGGTCCGATAATGCACCACACTTTATAGCGGCTGTCATACTACATGTATGCGAGGCGCTACAAATTGATAAGCAATTTCATTCATCGAGACATCCTCAGAGTGCCGGCTTGGTGGAATGTCATAACGGTATCCTTAACAATAAACTAGCAAAGGTGTGTGCACATAGTAAACTGAAATGTCCTGATGCCTTACCATTAGCATTACTGTCTATGAGAACAGCAGCTCGGACAAGAAGAGGACTTTCTCCCTACGAGATTGTTATGGGAAGACCTGCTAATATATGCAATGCACCTAGACCTACAAAACGGTCTGCGATAGAGTACCCATTATTAACGGATTACTGTGACCAATTGACTCAAAATCTGCGTTTGATCCACCAACAGGTTCGAGCAGCTTTGCCTGAGAAATGCGAAGGACCCTGGTCATCGCATTCAACCTGGGGAATTTATGCTAATTAAGGACTTTAAGAGGAAGTCCTGTATTGTAGCTTGTTGTAAAGGACCCCATCAGGTAATGCTGGCTACGCAGATGGCTGTCCGAGTCAAGGGGAAAAGACAATAGATTGATGTGGTGCACCTGAAACAAGTGCCCTTGCTTCTGCCCTAAGAAGAACGGGTTGAGGAGGGGGTTGATGATTCTGAAATGAGGGCACCCATTCTGATCTTGAGCATAATTTTGAACACAAACAATTTGAGGATTCATCACTTTCTTCAGATTCTTATCCCTTGTTCACGTACCATTCTGTACCTGGAGCAACGAGGTACAATCTTTGACCACGGAAATAGTTTGGGAATGACATTTGTGTTGACTAGGAAAGTTTAGTATGTATATTGCACCCACAAGAAACCAACGACCTTTCCTCCAATCCCCCTAAGGAGTTCCAGAGGGGGCAGGGTAAGAAGACTACAAGCAAGATCGGCCATGTGGTCTGGTGCCACTTACTGATGAACCTATAAAGCCTGTTTCAGTGATGCTTCTTAACGGACACTGAAAACTATACCTATATTTGGGGCATGTAGAAATGAGGACATGGGAAACGTTACTACTGGAAAGCCTAGAGGGCTATGGTCCACGAGGGGCAAGTTAATAATAATAGCAATACTAGCATGGGCTGTATCACATTGATAGCTATATTATGGTACTTGGGGAGTTCACATCTACTTAGTATACTACTGCCAGCACCACTTTGTCTCTTCTCTATGTACACCCTCACACTCTTCTTCCATGTGATCTCACACACAGTGAAGGATATCATAATACTACACTCATACAGATCATGAACGCAACTCATGCAATTATGAACAAAACCAATTGTTGGGTACGTTTTCTCCTACCACAACACAGTGAGAAAGGTCTAGAATGGTACATCTATCTATTCCCACTTTCAACATCTTGCTATCCATCGTTTAGAGGGCTATTCTTTGGGAAATGGAACGATAGGGCCACTAGTAACTTTGATGGAACTAACATCAATGAATTCAACAGACTAGTTCTGTTACCTCTAGGATGTTCTGTCTTCACGAATAATAGTACGACCAATACTGCCTCCACTAAAAGTGCTGATAAGAATACTAGACCTTATCAATCTATGATCACATTTAGGATGTCAGCAGTAGGAAACAGGGAAACCATTCCTCCATCCAACACCATTAATAATGATCCTGACACAATTCCACTCCTTCTATGGAAAGAAGGTTCCCGGTATATGGCAACGTATGAGAAATGTGTAAACACTGCAGTTTTGGTGAACAAGAATAGGCCCTTATACATTGAGGGATCCATTTATCTTGTTTGTGGCAAGAAAGCTTATCCATGGGATTGGAAAGGAACTTGTTATCTGGGGATATTATTGCCAGGAGTTTATGTCACATCCACTGCAGACATATTGAAACATCGCCCTAGGAGGGGAATAGATGATGACACCCCTCTCCAGGTATTAGGAGATGAGATGTAGCAAAAGTCATGGTTCCTTTTTGGGGCCAAATCATAAACTCACAAGATATTAGGAAATTGGCTAGAGAGTTAGAAAACGCCATCAACAAAATGACTGACATACTGTTCAACATGACATTAGAATAAAGAGCAATTAGGTTAGTAGCTCTTCAGAATAGGATGTTTTAGACCTCATGTTAGCTGAGCGTGGTGGTGTATGCAAAATGGTCGGGTCTGCATTCTGCATATATGTAGCTGACTCCTCCCCTACTGTGTTCAAAGAAATCAAAAGGTTACATATACTGAGCTCTGAAGTTCACATCCCTGAAGGGGACTGGGACATTGAAACATGGGCTTGGAACATGCTGAGTACTTGGGGTTGGAAAATATTCTCAGTACTCGCTATTACGATTGGTGCAATTTTGTTCTGCTGCTGCTGTATACAATGCTTGCCTGTCTTAGGTTCTGCACTAGGTAATTGCTGTTCTAGATCTCTTATTAAACTAAATCCTGGTCCTCCTCTTCTTGTAAATATTACTAATGTCTTGATCATGCAAGATGTTGCTATCAAACAGTTTGTGGCTATCAATATATACACAACAGTTATGACTCAGGTCGTTCTGAAGATATATGGTCGCATGATACTAGCAATATGCTGGCTTAGGTTTAAACGAGGGTTTGTAAAAACACATCCATTCTGTATTGTGTTATATTGGCCTAAGCGCACACACACACACACATTGAACTGTGCCATTGCACTTCCCGAACTCCATCTTGGTCGTTTTACTCACTTTCCCGGGTTTTCATTCCTAACGCAGTAAAGAATCACAAAGTCACCACTCCTAAAGCTCTTCAAACATGCCCCTGCACAGGAATGCTAAATCTGCTGAGCACATTGTTTGTCTTTAGCTTATAGCCTTGAAGTAGTGGCACGAATGTAGCTAATCTGTAAATTAGGTGCCTTCCTGTCTTCCTGACTCTCTTGACTTTCCACGGCTAATTGTGAATGTACAGCTATCTGATTAAAAGAAATACAATTCATGCCATGCGTAGTTCTGAAAGACTGAGGTACGAGTCGAAATACAGACTGACGTTTTAGTCTAGAAACAACATAGATAATGAAGCACGAGGAATGTTACCTTGTGTTAGGACAAAGATACACTCCTACACCTCACTCTGCTCTATTCCCAAACAGTAAATTGTCTGAGAGATGACGCAGAGCACTTCAGGTCATGAACCATCATCACATGATGGACCGGAACAAATTCAGCATGTGTTAAAATCTGTATAAAGTAGGCTCACTCCCACAAGCCTTTGCATACCTTCTCTCTGCCTGTACATATGCATTGATGAATTTCGGTCCGCTTAAGCGATAATAAACTTTTTATATAATTGTTTGTGACTGGTGTGTCTTCATTTATTTGCAGTAGCCTCATATTTGGGACTAACACCCCTGGACAAAGACGCTAGGTACCCCATGAAGGCCGAGTGCCCCAGATCTGAGCTACCAGGTAAAGTAGCAGATACACCAGAATTGGACACCAGAATGCTTACCTTTGTCACCATGGCAATCAAAGATGCCCACAAAAACATGAATAGGACTTGGAAGGGGTGCAGAGACAAGCTCTTCAATCTCGTGGGTTCTATAGCAAGGAATATGGACCTCGCAGAGAGAGCCAAAGACACGGGGGAGCCCATCGACACTCATACACTCACCAACTGGGCGCGGAGGATAGTCTGCATGTTGGGCAATGCCAACTGTGCACTATCGTCGGAAACAAGATTGACAATAAACTAGGTGACTTGGCGACTTACTAGTTGGGTGAGACTGAGGAGGGTCTCTTATTCGGAGAAACATTTGCAAAGGAGAATACGTTTGTGGGAACTTTTACAGCATTAGAGAAAGTGCGGTCATCCATTAGGAAGATCTTCCCCAATACTTGTTTTTGCCGGGACTAGACACTACAGAGGTCGCGCGTCCAGTCTGTTCCAAGCAAAGAGATGACCTCAGGGGCCGAGAGCCCAGTATTGGGAAAACAGACAGGAGGACACCTTCTTCCCATCCCGGTGGAGAGGGCCCACAGGTTGCTAAGGCAGCGATTTCTACCACCACCAAGGCACAGGAACATGATAGCACATGTGTACCCCTTCCAGTGGGTCGGAGAACGAGTCAGTGTATAGAAAAATGGCGCAAGCTATCAGGCTATGTGTGGGTATTGCAGACAGTAGCGGGTTTCAGGCTGAAATTTGTAGGTTTCCTGAGGCAATCACAACCCCCACAGCCGATGCGTATATCGCAAAGAAAGATGTGATTATTGAAAGCGGAAATAGAACAGCTCAGATTAAAGCGGCGATACAGAAGGGTTTTCCCCAGAAACAGAAATACTTCAGCAATATGTTTCTAGTGCACAGGAAGGGGAAAGTGAGACCAGTGATGAATCTCAAGGGGCTCAACAGCTGGCTCTTGTACAAGTATTTCAAGATTAAATGAAATATTTTATTTATATCACACTCATACACAAGTGGTTCAGAGCGAGACCAGGCAAAGGGAGGGGGAACAGTAGAGATCAACACAAAAAAAGGCAATCTTAGTGGGCCCAGTGACATTAAGAACGTGCAAGTGCATGGGATATGGAAAAGGGTGAAAGTGCATGGAAGGGGGGAGAAGTGGAAAGTGCAGAACAGAGGAGAAAACAGAATAAATATTAATAAGTAAAATACATAAATAGATAAGGCGACAAACCGTGGTAGTGCAGCCAGCAAGTGGCAAGTGCTAGGTTAGTCAGATAGCGTGCATCTGATAAGTGCAGAACAAAAGTGGGTGGGGGACTGTATGGGTACAGATACAGGCCCCAGTGCAAGAGATGGCCCCGAAGGCAGTGCAGAAGGGTGGCAGGGTGAGCAAGTACCAGGGTCCAAAGGACAGAGGGTGGCCAGGTGCACAGTGCCGAGAGAGAAACAGATCAGCAGGGGAGAAGAGGGGCAAAGGCAGAGCCGAAGAGGAAGGTCTTGAGGTGCTTCGGGAAACGGAGATGGTTCTCCTCAAGTTTGAAGGTGGCAGGGAGGCTGTTCCAAAGGGAGGCCCCAGCCGAAGACCGAGCTCTACCCTCAGCACGTTTCTTTGAAAAACAACTGACACTGAGCGAGTTAGAAGAAGAGGAGCGAAGGGCTCGAGAGGCGAAGTATTTATGGAGGGATAGTTGAAGTTACTTTGGCCCCAGAAAGCCTTGTGGACAAAGCAGAGGGTTTTAAATGTAATCCTTGCATCCACAGGGAGCCAATGGAGGGATTTCAGAGCTGGAGAGATCCGATCCCAGGGCTTGATGCCAAGGACAAGCCTCGCATTCCTTTTTTGGGTTAGTTGTAAAGGGCGGAGAGTGGAAGCAGGTCGATTTAGAAAAGGCTGTTACAGTAGTCCAATCGAGAGATTCATCTCCTCCAAGACATCCTGAGAAAGGGAGACCGGCTCAAGAGACTAGACCTCATTGTCCCTTCTTACCCTTTCTGTGGAAGGGGCCGGTGTGGCAGTTCAAGTGTCTGCCTTTTGGGCTATCTTCTGCTCCCAAGGCATTCACCAAGCTCATGGGGCCAGTCGCTGCGGCAAATCGCAAACGAGGCATACGGATAGTGTACTTAGATGACACCCTCTCCCTGGGCCAGGACAAACAGCAGATGCTCGAGGAGGTACAGTGGGTGATCTCTCTCCCATTATCGCTAGGCTTCTTGATAAACCGAGAGAAGTTGAACCTAATACCAAGCAGGTGCATGGAGTTTCTGGGGTTCACTGTAGACACTACCAAGGCGATGCTAGAGCTCCCAGCGCCCAAACACAGAGCTATCAAGAAAGTGCTGAGGGCGACTCTCAGTAAGCAGGTTATATTGCTTCGGAATCTATCCAGAGTAGTAGGCCTACTGGCTTCCTCAACACAAGTGATCTTCCCAGGTCCTTCACGCTACAGGGCTCTGCAGAGGCTGAATATCAGACACCTGCAGAGGGGGCGGGGGTACCACCAGTTCTTCCCCTTAAACAGCGACGCACAGGCAGAGCTGCTGTGGTGACTCCACCACATGGAGGCCTGGAAACGGACGTGCCATATTTGGAGACACCCCAGACCTGAGTATAGAATCAGATGTGAACAGGTCAGCTTGGAGCACAAGGTGCAGACACCTAGTGACAGGAGGGAGATGGTTGCAGGGGGAGTTGGACCTGCACATCAACTGTCTAACTCTTAGCGCAGTCATTTGCAGTCAAAGCACTCACAAAAGACTGAGTGAAGTGTTGCATATTCTTCGTATGGACAACATATCAGTGGTCTGAAACATCAATCACCTGGGGGGAAACCAGATCGAGAATGCTATCGGAATTAGCAAAGGACTTCTACCACTATTGCCTCAGCAGACAGGTGTCCATCGCGGCAGAGTACCTGACGGGAGTGTAAAAAGTGGTAGCAGATTGGAACTCTCGCTACTTGAGGGATGCCAGCGACAAGAGGCTACATAGACAGCTTTCTGAGGATTCACGATCTGTGGGTCCCTCTACATACGGACCTCTTTGCATCCCGTCTGAATTCGCAGTTGCCCAGGTACTTCAAATGGAGACTGGACTGGGCTCGGAAGCGGCAGATTCTTTCTCCATAGTTGGTCCGGTCACACCTACTACGCCTTTCCTCCGTTTATCATGATGGCCTGGTCCCTGGCAAAGATACGCAGGGAGAAAGAGGAGGCAGTAGTGATAGCGCCCGAGTCGAAATAGCAAGCATGGTTTCCAGTTCTGATGGAACTTTCCTCGGATTTCATGGCGGGAGAATCTGCTTGCCAACCCAGAAGGGCATCCTCATTCTTGGATTCAGACACAGAGCCTCTGGCTGCAGGCATGCAGTGTTTCGCACGACAATGGAATATGCGAGTAATACTCAGGAGTTATAGTGCCGCTTGGAACCAGTGGGAAAAGTGGTGCCAACAACAGTGTGTACATCCCATTTCGGCCCCTGTATTGCAAGTGCTTAATTTCTTAGCATTGTCATAAGATGAGAAAGCCTTCCGGACAATTGGGTATATAGGTCCGCCATTTTTGCCAGTCATGAGCCAGTGGACGGCACCCCCATGGGTAAGCATCTGGCAGTGGTCCGGCTACTTAAAGGAGTTAAGATGGTTAAGCCGCCAAAAGAAAAATACACCACGTTGTGGGATGTGCACAAAGTCTTGGACTTGTTCACACGGTCGCCAAGCAATTGTCAGGGAAAATAGCGATGTTGCTTTGCCTAGTTTCATACAGACGAGTGTCCGATGTTAGGGCCCTAGAGATGATAGGAAGGTCTTCTATCTAGTTGGTGTGGCATTTAACATTGCCAGCCGTACTAAGGGGAATTCTGACATCATACCCTATCCATTATTCCCACATAATGCCAAGCTATGTGTAGTGCAGTGTATAAAAGAGTACACATCAGTTAGACCGCAGGGCGTATCACAGTTGCTGATTGCGCGCTGGAAGACTTCCCAAGCGGTGGCAATAGCCACAATAGCTAGATGGGTTTGAGAAGTATTGGAGCTGGCGGATATCAATACCTCAGTCTTTGGATCACATTCTGTGAGGGGGGCCATGGCATCTAGGGCATTTGCAGTGGGAGTCTCGCTACAAGACATTCTCAGAGTGGCCGATTGGTCTTGTGAATCCACATTCAGGACTTTTCACTTCAAGCCGGTCTCTGCTTTGGCAGCGGCAAGAATCTTTGAACAAGCATAATGATTGCATCTGGTCTTGACATAGAATGAAGATTACCCTGGTGTATAGCGCAGGTAGTCTTGATTCTATTAATGACACGGAGGCGAACATTATCCCACCAAGTGAAATAAGGTGGTGGCAGGGAAGGGAGTGCAATGTTTTCCTTAACGTATTTCCCTCCCAAAGTATGTTTTTCTCTGTTTTAGGAGAGACCAGAAGGCTCCATGAGAAGGTGTAGTACAGGAGCTCAACCGGAGTGGCAGAGTCAGTAAAACAAGGCCTTGATCGGCCGTTTGTGTGGAGTGCCCGAGCTGGGATGGTTTGATGACTTTCATGTTGTTTGTTTTGGTTGGACGTGAAAGTGGACCGGACATGACATGGGGAAGTCTGGATGGTCACTATTGGTTGGAGGGTAAGGATGGAGACTACTGGGAGAGGAAAAGCCTCATGGGAAGTTTCCAGTGGATTGGATTAGGTTAGAATTCTTTTTAGAAATGTTGAAAGGTTTGTTATATGACATTTTTTCTGAGTTTTGAAAGCTGCTGGACAGTGGCAATTAAAACCCTTTAAGTGCCAAGTACTCGTCCTTTTTACATAGACTTCAATAGTAGTCTGGCACTTAATGCTCGCCTCTGTGTCCAATAGAATCAAGACTACCTGTGCTATTCGCCCAGGTAACCTTCATTCTCACACATTAGCCAATCGTGCCCATCTGGTGTGTGTCCAAGACACAGCATTTCTAGACATTTTTTGATCTTTCCTTAAGGCGTGTTGCAACTGTGCGGTCATTTGAAGCCCCTACTTTTCTGAAGGAAGTGACCTTATTTATTATGCACTGTTATCCCACAAACTCAGAGAAATGCAAACTACAAACATGTTCGTCTATGTTTAGAAAGCTACGCTTCAAACCGATTTGAAACAAAAAATGTAGCAATTAGTGCTGCCAACTTTGTGCAGATTTCAAAACCTTGCCTTCTGCATTTTTTAATGTTAAGAAATGTTGATGTAGACACGTTTATTTTTAACATTGCTGAATGGATGTAAATTATACATCTTTTCTTGTGCCTAATTAAGGTGGACCCATATGTTCACAACACTTTTCCCAGAAAAAAAATAGTTTGTAACAAAATCTCAAGATATTAAGATATAAATATACTGTCACAATAGAAATACCATAATTAACAAATGATTCTGTTGGCATTCCTTTAAAACGACCCACAGATAAAATGCATGAAAGAAAACATTCAGTATCTTTTGGTTTGGTATCATTCGCTGACCCACGTTTTTTTTTTTTTAAACTTCAATTTTTATTCAGATTTACAAGACAGCGCTCCCCACCCTGGATTCAATGGACCTCCCATCCCCAGGATTGTTGTACTCCGTACCAGTTCGTGAGGAATTAACCAATGTCATTGTTCACCATGGCGGTCAGTTTATCCATCACAAACATGTTTTTTACTTTTTTCATCCAATCTTCCTTAGGAGGCGGCTCCAGGCTTTTCCATTTTTGTGCGAGGGCTACTCTGCCCGCAGCATTGTCTCCCACATCCTTGGATATCGGTGTACTTCCGTTTCTCCGGGGGGAGGCCCAGTAGCATCGTCAGGGGATTCAGAAGTAAGTGTTCCTCTATCACTTCCGCCATCCAGTCCCTCACTGACTCCCAATACACTTGAGCCTTTGGGCAGTGCCACCACATATGGCTCCTGGAACCTGCTTGCCCACAACCCCTCGGGCACAACAGGGACACCGCCGGGAACAACTTAGTTAATTTCACTGGACCCCCATGCCACCCCTGCAGTACCTTAAAGTTGTGTTCCATATCGGCGGTAAATAGATTCCCATGGAAGGCAATTTTGAATATTCTGGACCAGGAGTCCTCTGAAATCTCCTCTCCCGCCAGGTCATTCCAGAACTTGCGAAAGTTTCTCCTTCCCTGGAGGTCGTACGTATTGAGGATTTTATACATGCACGATACCACCCCCTTCCTCGAGGTCGCCGTATCTATGAACTTCTCAAAAGGGGTTGGCTGTCTACTCAGATTGGGACCCCATGACTGATCACATAGAATGCCCTTTAGGCAGAGGTAATCAAAGATCGTCAGGGATCCCTGGCAGAGAGCGTCCCTTAGTTCCTCATAAGGCAGGAATTCACCCTCCCTAAACATATGCCCTGCCCACTCCAATCCCTTATCCGACCAGGTTTGGGAGGACCTAAACCCCTTATTACCCAGGTTGAGGGGGTGACCCCAGAGGGAGGTCATCGGGGACGGCCATGTAGTGAGGTACGCTGTCTGAGGCCCTTCCTTCCAAATGTCCCAGAGAACTCCCAAGGTCGGGTGGGTTTTCACTGACCCACGTTTTAATGCTGCATTCCCGACTCTGGGAAGCAGGGCAACACATACAGAAAATATAGTTGGAATGCACAGGACTGCACTTGAGACATTTGCAAAATCATTTGCTTGCAGTACAGAGGTTGGAAGGACAGCCAACAACTGAGCATACCGAACAGCCAGTAAGAAGTCTGTCTTTATCTGGTAGTCCCCTCGTCACTGCAACAGAGTCAGGTGCAGGGGAGCCCTATGTAGGGGCCCAACTCTCACACATACACCTATGTGGTACTTGATTCCAGTGTCTGCATTCTGTAATGTGTTTGTGCCTGGAAGAGCAACAGGTAATGGGTACATAGATAGTGGATGCGTATTTGAGCAACACATGCCATCTTGGCAAGGACAATGTCCCACTGCAGTATTGGTTCTGCAAGCAGTCTGTGTGGACAGCAGCACTTGTCTGTGCACCATGGACATCCTAAGCTGGCCCCAGATAATTCACAGTTAAGAGCGTTTTGTTAGTGCTGCTACCTCTCTCTAGCTCATATAGAACAGCTAAAGCCTATTAAAATGGATGAGTAAACATAACCCAGTCGACTATGGTAAGATACTGTTGATTTCGAAAGAACAGTGACAGGTTCCTCAAAGTCAGCAATATATCACAGGAGTAGGAGGATGACCGGATATATCCCAATGGATGATACGGGACGGCCTGGGTAGTGGAGGAAGGGTGGTGACAACTGTGGTTTCCACACAATACTACTAGCACAGGTTCTGGAGATTGCATTGTAATGTGGCGATTATGAATGGTGGGGACCGAGGTGATCATAAACATCCACGTTGATGATGCAGCCACGCAGAGTGTGAAGTACCAAATGTGCTGCATTTTGTATGTCTACTATCAGGGAACAACACAGTTGTGTGTGATCAATTTACCATAGATGTTCCAATGATTGAATTTTTTACATATATCCTATCTTGCAGGGGTGAAAGCAAAGACTGAATGTTTACAACTTTCCTGTCTCACAGTAGTTGGGGCACACATTCAATTTGTCTTGCAGAAGTGGGAAAAAACACAATCCCGTATGTCTCTCCTGCCTCACAGCAGTGGGGGGACAGCCTGAATTTTGACATTCGTCCTGTCTAGCAGGAGTAAGGGCATACACTCAATTTATACATCTTTTGTGCCTGACAGGGATAGTTTCAAAGCTTGAATGTTTACACCTTTCGCTGGAGACATGAACATGAATAGAGAGGAGTTTCTTGATGTACCAATCACAACTCTGAGCAGAGAATCTTAACGTGGTGTGACTAGTCACAAAACAAGTTCCTAACCTCCAGTCGGACTACATTGTTGCCACAAGGTAGGCTCTCAGGCATCCTGAATTGTTAGTGTACCTTCTGTTAGGAATAATAAATGTTCACATTTACAGGCTCTCTCCCTAGAAAGGTGAATGGTGCACCACCTACAGAAAAGAGGGCAGAGAGTCTAAAGTCTCATTGAGTGTCATTTGATTCCAATCCTATACAAAATAATTCCACCCTGAAGTGGGAGGCTTGCTTTTCAAATGTCTGCCATCAATTGAAGATGTATTCATCAACACCGAAACCATTACACCAAACTAAATTGAGCAATGTTTAACATGTAGTCTGTTTGGGTTATTTTTTGGCCTTTAGAATGAATATATATATATCTTTTTTTATCTTATATCATTGTTTGTTTTTTTTAAAGGGACGGAAGAAGAAGAAAATGAACACAACATAAATTGCCCCTGCCAAAACCAAAACCAAAACTAAAATTATTTCCATCACAGAAATACTTTTTTTTTTAAATGCACTCGGGGTGGTGCTACACAAAATTATGCAGTGTGCTGGCCCTTAAATCCTCATGCACCAATACTATCTGGCTAAAGACCTGCCCATACACTAGGCACAATGTACCCATCTGCTTGCCAATGCTGTCCATGGCACTGCCCTCCAGGACATTGACTCCGGTCTCCCCATCTGTGGGTGGGGACCAACACTTAACTGCATGAGCAGGATCCACTCACCTATGAGGGTAGTTTGCATTTCCAGTGATGAAATCAGCATTCCCCCTGTGCCCTGTTGGGAAGTCCCTGCTGCAGTCTTGTCAACATCACTTGCATACTAGGGTTGGAGTGGGTGGAATGACGAAGTTACTCACTGCAGTGACTAGGTTACTCCTAGTCCATAGTGCCCTTTCCTCCATACTTCTGGGGACATTCCATCTATTGGGACAAGACCGGAGCACTTTTTAAGCGTAAAAAAATAACTTTTTTGTCCTTTTATTTTTATACAGGGCTACCGCACATGACTGTAGCCCTGCCTTCCTCAGCTCCGGCCCCACACATCGCCCTTCAGTCCTTTTCTATCGCCAGGTCAAGAACTATTTAACAAAATAGAGGATACTTATTAGAGGGGACGGAGGGCAGGCATATGGAGGAAAGTGGACTATGGACTAGGAGTAAGGTAGTCACTACGGTGAGTAACTGTCATACTCCTACGTCCCGTCCCCTTTTCTCCATTCTTTTGGGAGATTCCCAACCACTGACCAAAGAAAAACAGGAGGATAGACATTTCCGTTATTGGAACAAGTTCTTAAGAACTGCCTGGCCAAACTGGGAATCAGTCTGGGAGATCAGTTCAAGACAATGTCTGCAAAACGACAAAGGGGAATCCCACGTAGCAGCCTTTATGGACTTCCAAGGGACATATTTCTGAAAGGCAACAGCAGCCGCTTTACCACGGACCAAATGTGCATGAATGCCCTTTCGGGGCTGAAGGCCTTGAATTCTGAAGGCCTCGGAGATGCATGAAGCTATCCAACGTGAGATGGACGCTTTTGAAGCAGGTTTCTCTTTTGGGTCACCAAACGTAACTGAGTTATGAAGAACTAAGTTTGCTTGTTCTGTCAAGGTAAAACATCAGAGCTTGTCTGACGTCTAGGTTGTGAAAAAAACTCTCAGCATCAGAGAATGGGTTCGGAAAGAAAACTAGTAAGGATATTGACTGATTTAAGTGTTACCGAGAGACACTTTTGGGAAGGAAAGAATGATGAGTGCGAAGCACAACCTTATCCTTGTAGAATGGTAAGAACGGATGTTCTACAGAGAGAGCTTGAAGCTAACTTATTCTTCTCCCAGATGTTACCGCAATCAAGAAGGCAACTTTCCAAGAAAGATACTTGAGCTCTGTTGTGGCCATAGGTTCAAATGGCTTATGACACAAAGCGGTGAAGACCACCTTCAGATTCCATTTTGCATAGAAGGCCTAACCGGAGGAAAGAGATGAAGAAGACCTGCAAAATGTCTCTTGATGACTGGGTTTGCCAGTGAAAAAGAGCAACTGTCTGTAGACAGATAAGCCAGAATGGCGGATATGTATATCCTGCATGATAAGACATGGATGCCAGAGGGTGCAAGGTCTGATATGAAAGAAAAGACACAGTCAACAGAAGCTTGTCGAGGATCAAGCTGTTTAGCTAAACACAGATGGCAAAAACAAAGCCATTTGCTCTTGTACTAAGCCCTTGTGCAAGGCTTACGAGCCACCTGAATTATGCGCATCTTATCCTTCAAAAGGTTAAATTGCGCTAAAGACCGGAACTCGGGCACCAGGCCGCCAAACGGAAGGATTGTGGGGAGGGTGCCATAACTTGCGATTGCTCTGGTGAAGAAGGTCAGGAATCTGCAGCAACCCGATTGGGTTGCACACTGACAGGTGCTGCAGCTCCGAAAACCAGAACCTGGCTGGAAACCAAGGAGCTATGAAGAGGAGAGTGCAGTTGGAAGCGCTCCTGAGTTTCCTGAGCGACGATGAATGAGCGGCAAAGGCAGGAAGGCGTAAGCTTTCATGTTGTCCCAAGGGATCTCGAGAGCGTCCCCCAAGGAAGACACCCAGAGACCGTCTCTAGAAGCATAAAGAGGAAGTTTCCTGTTTGTTGAGGTTGCAAAGAAGTCCTCCGCTGGAGCACCCCATTGCTGGGAGATCTTGGGGAGAACATCAGTGTTCATCTCCCACTCGTAACTCGCTGCAGATTGGCAGCTCAGGGAGTCTGCCGCAACATTGATGTGACCCGGAATGTGCACTGCCTGAAGCCAGACATTGTGCTGAATTGCCCAATTCCAAATGTGGATAGCTAGATCCACCAGAGGAGGAGACCTGGTACCCCCCTTCTTGTTGATGTAGAACATTGCTATGGAGTTGTCTGTGAGAATTCGAACCACACTGTTAATGATTGAGGGCTGAAAAGCTGTGAGCGCTAGAAAAACCGCCAGAAGCTCCAGGTAATTGATATGGGACCGTCTGTCCAGGGGTGTCCAAAATGTCTACACCTCAAGGTGACGTAGCGTCGCCCTCCCACCCTAGAATGGAGGAGTCTGTTATAACTGTGACTTGTGGGCAGGGCTCCTGCAAGGAGGTTCCCACCGAAAAGGTTGCTGGTGGAAGAGCACCATTGAAGATCCGCTGTCATGGAGAATGGAACTGAAGTTGGAGAGGTAGAGGATAGTGAGCAGGCCAGCCTGTTAGGTTTTGGCACTGTAAACCGATAGGAGTAATAGCCCTCCCCTTGCTTCTGCAAGGGAACAGACTCCACTGCTCTAAGGTCAAGAAGTTTTTGTACCTCGGCTCTGAGGGAGGGCGACCCGGTCTGCTGAAGAGGAGGATGAGAGGGTGGGCTATGAGGGAGGGTCAAGCGGAACCCCGTCCGGGCGACAGACAAAACCCATTGGTCTTCTGTGATGGTCTGCCATGCCTTCAGATGAGATGATATTCGTCTTCCCACCGGACTCTCGTGAGACAGATGAAAAACATTATTTAGATGGTTTATCGGTAGTAAGACCATGCCGAAGAGGAGGCTGTTGACCAAGAGAAAGAACTGGCCACCCTGCCTTTGCTACTTACAGTGAGGCCCACAAGTGGGAGCTTCTGCCCGGGCGTGCAGTGCGGTCCTGCAACCCTCTGAAACCTGAGAAGGACCTTGTTTGAGACCCAGACCTCTGAGTGTAAGCTGCGTTAGCTGGGGTTTTGGCTAGGACCGACAAAGATTTTGCCGTTTGCATGCTTGCCTTCTTTTGGTGAGTTCATCAGTGGAGGAGTGAAACAGTTCCTTACCTTCGAAGGGAAGATCAAGTACTTTGTCCTGAACCTCCTTCGTGAAATTCGTAGCATGCAGACACGCTTGGCGGGAGATATCTACTCCAACCATTAAGCCAGAGCGGAAGTGTCGACATGATGGGCTGCAGCCTCCAGTAGGTCCTGAGCCAGAACTCTGGCATCGGATAATCCGCCTTTCAAATTTTCGAGGCTGTCTGGAGGAATACATTCTTGAAACTCAGCAAGCTCCTTCCACAGCTTGAGATTAGCAGCTGTCAGGATGACCTCGGTATTAGCCTGTCACAGCTGAAGCGCTGAATTGGAAAATTCTTCTTCCCCCAATGGCATCAAGAAGCTTGTCCTCCTTGGAAACAACTTCAGACGCTGCCTTGGAGGATGTAGAGGATGGCTTAGACTGGAGCGTAGCTGCTGCTACCACCATTGATGAGGGGAGTGGACATGCAGTCAAGGGTCTTCTGACCCGTGTAGCTTGTAGCAACCATCAATTTTTCTGTTCAGGTGCTACCCGGAATGAGGTTTTTCCCCAGACTTTGCAGGCTTCAGCAAGCACATCCTTTTGGAGGAAAAGGCTTCTGCGCTATTGTGTCGAAAGAGTAAAGGATCTTGAAAGTGCACCTTCTTGTGGAGCCGGAGACTCGAGCATCGGAATATCTAGCAAAGCCATCATATCCAAAACCCGGTCTGGAAAGGCTCTGGCAGAGCGAGACTGGTCTTCGCTATACTAGTCCACTCAATCTACATCCAATACAGCTTTTACCGTATCCTGATCCGCAGCACGTGGCACCTCAGACCCTGTGAGCAGACCAGACTGCACATCGGGAGTCTTAAGTGGACGCAGCAGTGGTAGTGGAGGAAGGGGTCCCACCAGAAGTGGAGGAGGGGGTGGCACTACTGGAACCTGCTGAGGAGTAGCCGAAGCAGGTTGTGGCTCAAGAGACTTAGGATACATTTCTTTGAATAGATTGTTAAAGTATGCCTTCATCAGGTGAGAGTACATAAGGGCATGGAACTTGCCAAAAGAAACATCGTCAGAGGAAGGTCTAGGCACAGGAGTGGGTAGAGGCCACTCTGAAGGGATATCCCCAGGATTGCAAAGAGGCTGGTTGCCAGGATTGCCCTCCACCAGCTGGATCCATATAAACTAAGGGAGCAGACATAGGAGGGAGCAAAACTATGTGTGGCAGCGGAAAACAAGCACACCAATCCATTGGAGGGTGGAACGGATTCCTATTTTCCACATAATGTGGAAAAGGCTGCTCAGCCCCAAAAACAGGTCCCTCAGTACAAACCGTTGAGAATGTTGGTGTGAGAGAGGTAGTCAAAATGGCTGCTTTGGACCACAGGGGTTGGGCTGCCATTTTGTTACTGCCTGAGGTGAACAGCATCACAGGTGAGGCCATTGTCACCACATGGTATCAGGGGACTTTTTCCATTTTAGCTTGTGACAGGGAACCTCAGCAGAGCTGTTGCTAGCAGGTCTAGAGTGCTTTTGCCACCCTGTAGATTCTGCTGAAGAAATGGCCCTCGATGAGGGCGCCTCAGCAGAGCCGGTACTAGGACACTTAAGGCATTTGCCTTCCTTCTTTGCCCCCACGGCAGGATCGGTTCAACACAGGATTGTGTGTGGGAAGGCTTACGGTCATCCCCCATAGGCCGTGCCATCTGAGCGGGCCCCTCGAGCTTGCCGCTTTTAATTATAGCCCCTATTCAGGGATCCTCGGGGGTAACCCTTGTGCTTTTAGTCGCTTTACTGGAAACCTCGAGACTAGTCTCTGTACATTTAGTTCCAGACTTGGAAACCTCCAGAACTACCCTCTGAAAACAGCCCCCGAAATGCTGGGCTTAATTTACTACAGGGAACCACAGAGGAAACTCCGGAGTCCAGGTTAGATTCCTTTTGGGACACCTCAGGAAGAGCCTTGGTACCAGAGCCACTTGGGCCCCTCCCGGAACCAAAAAACCCCGGGGAAGTAGTCCCCTGGTGGGGGGGCCCTAGAAAGGAAGGAACTTACTGGATGCTTCCTTTTTTCTTGGATGAACTGCTGTAAATGAGGAGGAGGAGGAATCTGCTGGAACACCTCCTCCTCCTCTTGAGGAGAACCATCTCTGGTTCTGGAAGCACCTCAAGACCTTCCTCTTCGCTTCTGCCTTTACCCCTCTTCTCCCCAGCTGATCTGCTTCTCCCACACGGCACCATGCACCTGGCCACCCTCTGTCCCTTGGGCCCAGGTACCTGCTCACCCTGATTCCCTCCTTCACTGCCTCCGGGCCACCCCAGCCACTGGGATCTGTATCTGTTCCCATACAGTCCCCCACTCTTTCTTCTGCACTTATCAGATATGCCCCATCTGACTATCATGCACTTGCCACTTGCTGGCTGCACTACCTTTGTTCACTGCACTTATTTATTTCACTGATTATTTATTCCTTTCTCTCCTCTGTTCCACACTTTCCGCCTCTCCCCTTCCACGCAATTGTGTGTCCTTAATGTCACTGGGTCTAGTAAGATCGTTTTTTTTTGTGTTCTCCACTGTTCCCCTCCCTTTGCTTCGTAGTGCCCTGAAACACTTGTATATGAGCACGATATAAATAAAATATATCATTTCTCCCTCCTGACAAGCCGACGCTGGAGTGCACGGACGGAGAGGGAGTCGCAGTAGAAGCAAGAGTCCAAACGGTGTTCCTGGTGCAAGCACTGCAGACAGAGAGAATTGGGATCCACTGTCGTGAAATGACATTCGCCCCAAGAACAGGACACGAATCCCAGACGCTCCGGCATAGACGGAAGAAAGAAGACCGTGGAAGTGGAGCAGGAATATGAAGGACAAGGGAACAAAAAGAAAAATGTCCTAAGATGCAAGTGCGTCCAACCCCGACCGTGCAGAGAAAAAGACTGAAGGGCGATATACGGGCGGAGCTCAGGAAGGCAGGGCGGGCTACGGTCACCATGTGTAAAAATAAAAGAAGGACAACAAAGTTATTTTTGGATGCTTGAAAAGTGCCCTGGTCCCATCCCGATGGACGGAATGTCCCCAAAAGTATGGAGGAAAGGGGACTGGACATAGGAGTACAAATCCCAGTACCAGTGGCAACAGGTGGTTTAAGATGGCCCGGTTACTCAGTGAATAGGTAACAGAGATCTTCCCCCGCCCTAACGGTCTTTGACCCCATACACACGCTGCCCTCCAACAGATTCATCCTCTGATCCTTTAACCTCACCAGGCATCTGAAAATAATGCTAGACCTAAGAGGATGGTGGCAAAGTGGGGCTCGTCTTCCTGTAGTTTCAGATGAACTCCTGGACCTTCCTTGAAACCTCATTGGGAGTCATGCCTCCTCCTAACCCATGTGGTGCCTGGCTCTCCTCTGGACCCCTGCAATGCAGTCTCTCCTTCTGACCCCCTGTGGTACTGGCTGCACGAGCTCCTCAGGCTCTTCACCCGCCTTTGTGTCACTGTTAACACCATTCCACCATCACTCAGATGGCCACCCATTTCATCCTCATCACCACCAATCGATCCAACAACTTCTGAAGCACCAACATCTACCGAAGGAGGCAGATTCTCTGTGCACCAAATCCCAATAATGCTCAAACTGTGCCTCCCCTCTACTGAGTCCAAGGAGGAGGATAAGATATCCATGTCCACTGAAGCTAAACTGCTGTACTCCTCCTGCACAGACAGCAGCATGTGATTCCTTCCCTGCATCACTGCCCTTTTCACCCAATATAATAAAAAACGGCTCTTCTAAACAACAAAAAATACACCTTTCTTTTCTTTAAGAAAGGAAAAACCTTTTGCAACTTAAGTATCAAAGGTTTTAAAAACAGAAAAAATGTTTTCAAGTTAAACGGAGTTCAAAACTAAGACGAAAATACGTTTTTTTCAAATTCAAATGATAACACAAACGAAAAGGATTCCCTAGCAAACAAAATAAATGGCTTCCCAAATAAACTCTGAGTGCATGGCATACAAAGTACGAAAACAAAAATAAGGGATTCACAAGTTTAATACAGAAAATGTTCAAATCACAAATAATACACACAGTCCGCAAAGAAAAAATAAATTATTGCTACCCCTAAGAAATCTCACCCTCCCAACACCTGGTGTGGTTCAGCCGTGCCTTACCTTCCTGCAGTCAAACAAAACCCACAAATGAAACTGGAAGTAGTGGGACCTTTATATAGGTTCACAAACACAACCAAGTCCATGCTACAATACCTGAATGTGACATCACTATGCTGGTGTGAACGAAATTCTTTCGCAATGCCCAAATCAGAGTACAGACTTCCTGGTCTCTTACAAAGTCGCAACTGGATTTCAGATCTTGCAATTCTTCAGCAGGCTCCCACAGATACACCCAAATCCATCAGTTTAGCCTGTGTGGATTCACAGAGGTTTTGGAGAGATTCGTCCATGGAGTAAATATTCAGTTACATGGAAGATGTAGAGGGATAGATGCAAAGAAATGTAAATGTGTGCAATGCCTTTAATGTCATGGAAAACGGTTGTCTCCTTGGGTTACAGCAATCAGGTTTTAGGAAATCTCATGAAACTGAGACCATATTAATTGACCTCAGGATAAATCTCACGGAGATTGTAGAAAAGGAGCCTACTGCTTTACTCGTGTTACTCTATCTTTCTGCAACTTTCGATCTTGACGACCATCCTCTACTGCTAAAAAGGATTACTGAACTTGCTATAGCATGCTCCAGCTCTTTTCCTGGGTCAGGAACCTCCAGGATATTGACTGCAGACTTTAAGGAACCATCTGTATCCATGTCACGCGGGGTTCCGCAGTGATCGAGTTTCTACCCGGCACGTACTCTTTATACCCGCTCATTGTTAGACATTCTGGATGAATCCGGCATAAAATATGCCAACTGGGTGGATGACGCCCAGATGATTTCTGAACTCACTGGCGATCATGACTGACTCCTTAGAGATCGCGTGTATTCACTGGTACAGACCTAGATGGCTGTTAACTACTTGGCCTTAAATGATAGCAAAAGGGAGCTGCTCATAGTGGGGTCCACCCAGCGACTAAAGAAACTTGAGGAAAGGTATAGCCAGTTTGTAATCGCTGGCTGTAACACTCAGATGGTTTTGTCTGTTAAGACATTGGGAGTTGTTCTGGACTCCAATCTGTCCACGAAGAAGCATGTTGCACACCTTAGATCTAATTGTGCATCTACGACCAAGCTATTCAATCATATTAGGCTGACCTGTCTTCTAATAACCGGGCCTATCTTGCCGGTGCTCTGATCACCAACATTGATTATTGTAATGGCCTGTTGGTTGGTACTTCCAAAACTAATTTAAAATCACTTCAGATCATTCAGAACAAAGTTGTTAGAGCTATAAAGGGCCTTAAAAGGACAGCACATGTCACTGAGGCTAGGCGAGACCTTCATTGGCTTCCGGTCTGCCACAGAACTTCACATATAATCTTGACCTTGACACATAAATGTCATACAGGTAACACCTGTGGTTATCTTGTGTGGCCTGTTCATGAAGTAGGGGTACCTAGAGTGCTTTGATCCAATGGAAAAAATAGACTCCAGCAGGCATGCATCAAACTAAAGAACTTTGGTGGGGTGAGTTTTGATAACTGCGCCATAGTTTTGGAATAAACGTCCACCGAGCATGCGGGACACTATGAATTTCTGTAGCTTTAAGAAAACCTATAAATACTTCTTCAATTAAAATGATTAGGTGGCACATCCTTGTATTCTTCGTAGGTCTTTTCAGACCTATGCAATCTGTTCTTGCTATTGATGCTTTTCACGCCGTTTGTCTTGTTGTAGTCTTGTTCTAGTTTCTGAGCACTAATGCCTTAGTTGCGGGTTATAAGAACTACAAATAAAGAAATATAAAGAAATGTGATAAATGATGGATTTTAAACTAGACCTTCCAGTGTAGGACAGTCAGAAATTGAGTTAATGAATAGGGTCTTCACATCCAATAAAATGTTATGATATCACACATTAACCTTATGACTAGTTACACAGCTAATTGCGTTACTACATATGCTTTCAGGAAATATGATATACTGCTTCATTGATTGGGCTATGATGTTCATTAACGCCTTCAGGAATGTACAGTAGTTTATCTCTTCAATGTGCTTATGTGCAGCTATGAATCACATGGTAAATTAAGTCCAGCTAAGTAAAATCAGATGCCCCAGACATTAACTCGCTCTTCACAAAATAAATTCATAAACAGAAAATATTTGCTTAGTGACTAATGCTGGAATTTCACTTCGTACTATTTTAGGTATTTCTTGAAGCTTTGCAGAGGCAACTGCTTTTGCATAATGTTGTCTTTTTAGCATTTGCAGCCGTACCTTTATCATTCTTGGCACTGCATTTGGATACATCTGGAAAATTCTTTTCGACAATTTACCAATCGCACCCTACACTATTCCCTGCCTTGCAGTTTGGCATAACTTGTCAGATAGAAGAGCATTCATGATGCACTTGGGGTCAATAAAAAGTTACTCTGCAGGAGTTACTTATTCAACCAGTTTTACTTATTCGAGTGTATTGTTAATAACCCGCATTTGGATGCATAACTGCATTCCTCCAATGACTAAATACATTTTTTGATGGATCTGATACACTATCACTGCAATTGAAATGCAATTTAAATGACAGCCCTTTTCATAACCACGTGACAGCGGAAATGACTGCCTGATGATTTGTAGTACCCCCCATGAGCTAATAATGTACTATAACTGTGGCAATGTTTTTAAATTTCTGCACTCGCAGCTACATGACTTTCCATTGGTGCACTTACATTTTTTTTTCTTTAGTCTTCTTTGCAATGGCAACAGTTTGGTATTTTGTGTAGGCATATGAGGCATTTGCCAGGCACTGCCATAGCGGTACTACCTGGCCATGAGATAGCAACAGCTGGAACATTGCCCGATTGCTTGGCCATACGATAGCAGTGCTGGTGAAATGCCTACCTAGCACCTTCAGACAAATCAAAACTTTGTCAATGTTTGATATTAACATGATTTCAGTGTAAGGAACACATATATATCAAGTGTCTGAAGGCACGCTTGGATGGGAAATTTTTATTACACTTGCACCAGCCCATTTACAGCTGTAATAACGCCATTACCTCTCAGCAGACTGCTTAGATTGAACACGAGCAGGCCAAAGATGGATATTTTTGCGTGATGGAGGTAACTTAAAGAGACCTCAGGAGGAAGCATTTTGGGTGAAGAGGAGCAGGTATTGGGGGGAGTATAGGGAGTAGCATGGCCATGGGCAATCAATGGGTAGGTAAATTACCAAACACCGCCCAAAAGCTGTGTGTGTCCCTCCTCGCACGCATCTCCCTCCTGGCTGTACTCCAATGTGATCGTTTTGTCTTATAGGTGGCACTGACTGAATTCCTACGTAATAGGAAAACTAAAAACGTGAGTGGGGTAGTGGGAGTTTGCCTCCCATTTGTAAAGAAAAAGAAATCAAAGCAAAAGCACCAATGGTAAGGGATATAGACGTTAATGCAGTGATTGAAAGAAATGGAAGAACTACTGAAATACTCTTGAAAAACAAATTAAATACATGATTTCCAAGAGCCTTATTTCCAACCCATATTACTGAGCGAATGAAAGCACACGTATACGGCTAACCGAGTCACTGGACACGGCAGAGTCAATGTGCATGCACCCATACAGCAAGAGAGACATTTTGACAGATTATTCTTTTTAACTTGACTACAGGCTAAGGGGATGCTTGTTCTAAAGCGCGGTCCTTGCACGTGATAGCGGAACAATAAGCAGTGGCACGTTCAGAGAATAAAGAGTTCACAGGGAAATATACTTCCGAGTTTTAGCAATAACTTTGAAATATCTTCCTGTAAACCTCCAGCCAAAGAATAGTCCCTACACAGCATCCGCATCAACTTGAAGATGTGGCTACAAATGGGAAATGATGACAGTTTAAACTATTAAATGCCATAACTTCCAATTGCATCATTTCTTACTGAAGTGGTCTCTTTAATTAATAAGGAACCCAACCAAAGTGGCTCTATCCTTTTTTTGGAATACATTTAACAAATACTTCAATATGGGAGTCTGGAACTACAAATGCCCACATGTAAATACTGTGTTGTTCTAGGTCCTTCTTTGCATGGACAGTGTGTGAATCGGTGGAACCTTGGGGTGATCCAAAGCCAGACAGTCGCCTTTACCACACTCCCTTACTCTCGGAAAACTACTTTGGATCTTGCGAATACTAATTTGTCATCAATTATAGCTCATGCAACGCTCCATTGATCAGTTGTGAATAATAAGTGTAGGAATGATACAGCAGTAAAAATCATGTGAAGAATATGGCAGATGTAACAATATGAAAATGGTGCAGGCATAACTGGGGATACTTGTGGCACGAGGGTTTAAACTGGGGTGGTGTTTACCAGGGCTGAGTCCTGGGACTTATTTCTGATCACCAGCACTCTGTCTGAGACAGGAGAATAAAGTTGCCAAAACACCACATTGTAATTGAATTAGAATGGTCAGTGAGTTGTAGTAACACAACAAGCAGCAACAGCGTGCATGGGCCATGTACCTCTGCATCCAGAGCCAGTTTATTGTAATTTATAAAATGGGTGTGCATTACCAGTGCAGATGTGGGAGTTGTTCATTTTCATGAATGACGAGTCAGACAGTGACAGTGCTGGGTGCTAGTACGGTCCATGTCCACACACTACTCCAGTAGTCAGCCTGCAGGACAATGGCAACACTCTGCTAAGCAGATGTGCAGACATGCACATGCCTATGTGCCAGTTGTGGTATGGCTGGTGCATGGCATACAAAGCTCTTGTACTACTGAATGTCTGCAGCACCAAGCAGGCACATAAAGAGCCTAGTTAAGTTGAGGAGTTCCCCTTCCTCTTTTGGTATGGAATCTGCCTGATGTCAGACAATATGCAGGATCATGACTGGTCGCCTACTCACTAAGTCTACACACATGCACATGACTACGATCAGCACCGCACAGTCGCCAGTGCTATTAGCATGGCTTCTAGCGTAGAAAGGACAACCGGTCAGCCACCATCCAGAATCACCAGCACAGCACCAAAGAAATTCACATTGCAGAGGAGGCTGCCTCTGCTCAGTGCCGGTCTATAAAAGAAATTCTTGTTGCAGTGATTGACAGACAAGTTAATCACTTTAGTGAATGAACAATGTGCACCTCAGTTTTGTGCCTACACAAAAATATTCCAATCTATTCTGGATTGGGTTATTTTTTCTGTAGCCAACACATACATCACGCGTTGTGCAGTACATGTCGTGTGGTGTGGCAGGAGAACACTGGAAGCAAGTGAAGACAATATAGTGTTTTGTATCTATTGGGGGACAACACTGCTCAGGCTGTTACAAATCCATGGCATGCACTGGCATGACCTACCTACTGATGCAAAATCTTCGTGAGGAAAGGGAAGCTATTACTGGTGCAGGAAGCAGGTGAAGTCCTCAGAAAGTCAGCACCATAGTGAATGTGCTAAGAGTAGCTCGTAAGCACAGTGTGGGGACCATCAGGCTCCTTATCCACGTGTGGTGTAGGGTTCTGTAGCAAGCTCATTTCAGGTGTGGAAGCCCTGGGATGGACTGCAGTGTTGAGCATGAAAAGAATTGCTTGGGAATGGTGAAAAGAAAACAGAAGATGCATAAGGGGTTTGCATGCAGAAGCTAGCAGGGATTGAACAAACCTACTATGTGGTTTCCACTACAAATGCTGGATTGTGCAGCTGCCATGACACTACTGACTGATTCCTAGACAGTGGTCAGGATATTCTAGACCACTGGGGCAGTGTTAGATTATTGAAAAATGTACAGAGCATGGGTACAAATGAAAGAGGGGAGAAGATAGAACCATTAGGATTGCACTGATCAGACTAATGGGGAGCAGACCCGCCAACCAACGCACTCACTGAGATCATTACTGCCAAATTAATGGTGGTGGTGGATGGTGTCCCAGAGTGTGCCCTTAGTGGAGGAGGAAGAGGAGAAGCACTACAGACACAAAACATGAAGAGGCCAGGCCACGTAGTATAAGGATTTCAATCAGGCAATACACCCGGGTCTCACCTAGCATGTGATGCACAGATGAAATATTTATTTATTATGTCTATAGGTACAATATTCTGAGTGATATACCAGTCATATTACACCCATCTCAAAATACCCCCAGGTCACAGTGGACCAGGAATCAGGCTAGTTGATAAAAGGTAAATATTTATTTATTTAAAATTCAAATCAAACACACATATATATATATATATATATATATATATATATATATATATATATATTTAGGGCAGCAATCACCAATGTGGTGATAAAACAATTCAGAAAGTAAGTAAAGCAATTGAATTCACTTATAGTGATGCAGAATAGAAAACACAGGAAAAAGAATAGTTTTGGCTTGTGAAAAGATAGCGCTTAGGTTAAAGTTTCCCCCTGCAAAGTTCTCAATTCACAAATGAACAATTCTACACAGATGTAGGTAATCAGCAGGTATTCAGGAATAAGAACAGAGTAAAGTGTTTGAATATAATCTTCCCTCCCCCAAACAAGAGAGAAAAGCATTTTTAAAATGACAGTTCCTATGCGAGCAATGCTAAACAGGTTCTAACCAACATGAGCTATGATATGAGCAACAGAACACACTTTAAACCAGAATGGAAGTTAAGAAACACAATGAATGGGAATTTACATGTGTAAAACCTTTGCAAAATGTGAATTCAGGCCTAATTTCTGCTATGCTATTTTTAATTAAAACTGGTCATATATACTGTTTCGCAATGCGGCTTTTGGTTGTGGGTGTAGCTGCAGGTCTTAGGTTTACAAATAGGGTTGCGAGGATGGTTCTGACAATATTGCAGGTTATGGTTGAGATTGGGATAGGACAAGTAAAATATACTATGGGTTACTAGGATTCCTGTTTATATTTACAGTCCACTGTAAATTCAGATTGGACTGTCAAGTTCTGGTCATCACAGGTCGGGTCTACTGGCAGCAGGGCACCTCTGGCAGGATGGTCAGCTGGGCAGTTCTGGTCAATTGTACTGCACCTCAGATTGGATTGGATTGGCCCTTCTGGTCACTGGACACGGCAGATTAGCGGGATGGCGAGTTTCAGCGGGCAAGCCTTAATGGTAGCAAGGCAAACTGGATCAGAATTATTTCCCTGAAGTTTGGGATGGTTGGATTTGGGCCTACCTGAAAAAAGTTCAGCAATTATTGAGACCTGGGTTTTGCAAAGAAGTATGGAATCAGCTGCAAGATGAAGAATTCTGGAACAGGGCGTCACACGGCAATCAGGATGGCGACAGGAATCAGTGTGTGTCTGTCTGTGGTGAAGTTCCTATATTTATCATGCCAAGTGACATCACAAAGTTTACAGTTGGGGCAGAATTTCAAACCACACCCCCATGGCTGTGATAGGTCAAAGGCACTTATCTTTTTCTGGTTAGAAGTCAGAAAGAGCTGTCATTTTTTTAATGTGATTTGGGAACTCCCACATTGATTTGAACCACAATTTAACTTTCCTACAAATGTGCATTCCTATAATTATGCCCTCTAATAAAATCGGACACATGCTTTACATATTTTATGGGTTCTCCTGACATCTAACTCACATCTCAGTAAGAGCGGTCTTTGTCGTTCTGTGGAATTTTGACAATTTTAATCATAATGGTTTGGCCTAACAATTCCTAATTCAGTACATATCTGGGCAATTACCGCTAGAACACGTGTGTACAATATTATATTTGCAGCATCAATAGTTTTGCCATAAGTATTCTTTTTGTGTAACTTTGGTTTCTTATGTAGTACAGGGTTTACTCATGTCTTTACAGAAAGAGCATAACATTAGATTTACAACTACCAATTTGTAGATTTGTCCTCCTTCATGTTGCAAAGTTAAAGGTTTTAAAAACTTAATCACAAATAGGCATTTTAAACAACAAATATCTTTCAGTAGTTTATTTTTTCTCTCCTTTCAACAGGCAACAGCTGTCACATTCCTTTGATCAGGGTGGGGGCCCAGAAGGAAGTTTCCTGCCCCTCCCCTAAAGGGATCAGCTCTCAGCCTGCCATTGTCCTTGGCTGGGCCAGAGACGAAAGTCTGATGAGTTCATTGTTGTCAATATGCGAGAACCTCCAGCATTAATTAAGCCTTCCTGTAGCAGGGTCAACCTAAAGTGTCATCTTTCCCAGGCTGGGCACTGTCAAGTCAGAATTAAATAGTTAACTCAAAACTGGGTTTTGACTTTAAGATCTTTCACTTAAAACATATAAAAATGAACACAGTTTATAAGAGATTTGGATATTTAAAGAATTAGGGCTTTCACAAAAACATACTTTTAAATAGGTGATTTTGCACTTCTTCATGGAAATAGCACATTTAAACTGAATCCTTTACACCAGAGTTTCCTCTGCACAGTTGAAATTGTTACATATTTTGCCATTTTTAGCTGCATTTTTCCTGTGAAAAATGAAACCAAATGTTATTGAGCTGGTTTTTCATAAGATACATGTCTTAGCTGCTGTCAGTCAATGAGGCCCGGCTTCTCTGGCCACACTGGATGGTTTGTAATTCAGTTACTCTCAATGATTCACTGAAAAATGAATGGCTCTAGCGCCAAAACAGCACTGTGAAGGTTGCAAAAACTGCATTTTAAAAAGGCATTTTCGGTTTTTAGCCCAATTTTGTGGCCTTGCTTCATTTTAACAGTAACAGCACCCACTGACATTCTCCTGCAGTGAGAATTCTGTTGTCACCCCCACTTTGACTGTGTGGCAGGGGTGTGCAGCCTTTGGTGAGTGTGACCCATGTGCAGTTTTTAAGATTTTTGCACGCACAGGGGTTAGCACATGCATTCTTGGCTGTTTCTTTCCCCATTTGTACAGGGGTGCAGTGGGGCGCATTGGCATGGGTAAAAATATCCCACAGTACGACAGGTGCACGACAAGAGGAAGCAAAGCTAAGTGGGCCATACTGTAGATCAGATCCGGTTTAGGAAGAGTGCTAGACTAGAAAATCTGCTGAGAGCATGGGTCCAAAGGCTAGCAGGTGTTAAGTCTTTGTAAGAGATAATAGACCTCTAGGGGCAGTTACCCAGATACAGGTGGCAGCTCAAAGCCACCAATGCCACCAAAGACAAATAAACAAGACTGCATCATAGAAGAAACCCTTTGCTCAGAAGGACGGTCATAATGAAGACTGCTAAATACTTATATCAAAGGGAAGAAGCTTTTACCAGAAGAACTCCTAAGGCAAGAGAGGAAGATACAGGCCTTGCCTTGGTAATTAATTCATAGAACTCTACTGCAAGAGGGGCAACAATGCAGAACTTGCCATGGTAGATGCTTCAAGACCTTAACATTCCAGAAGACTAATCAATGGCTGGATCTTCGGACAAGGCCAACACATGACCCGTAATGTCTAGTTCGATTTTCTGCCAGTGGTGAGGAACTAAGGCTGAGCTTCTCATCTCACTAAATGCCCTCAGGGACTTTCCAACTCTACCTACGCTATTTAGGGGTTGGTGTTCCAACAGGATTTGGGGATTGTGTCTTGCAAATACTCTGTTCTATTCAGGCTCCCTATTAGCATGCTCACTCTCACCATTCCTCAATGTTAATTTCTGGGTTTCCCCCCTTGTTAGGTTCTCTGTGGTAGGTTGGGTACTGCTCCCCTTTCAGTCCCTGATAGTTTAGGTGGCTTGTTGTGTGGGCTTGCAGGTGTTTGGCATCTATGTGAGGTTCTATTGACTGCTGCTTAGGGAGGCAGCCTCTCCATGCAACTTCCTCCCTCCTCATCAAAGTTCTCTGCAGGGTCTGGTGCACGTCTGTAGCAATGTCATAACTTCACTTCTTCTTGGCAGATTTTTCTCCCACTTACTGTTGCTGTCTGATAGTAATTAATTTCTCTTTTCTGGGTGTACATCCTTAATGGTTTTCTTTCTTTCCTTGGGTGCTGTGCTTCTAAATGCAACACAAAGACACTGGCAAATATCTGATGTTGGAGGCAAGGCTTTAGATAACAGTGGTCTGTGCAGAAACATACTGAGACAGGGGTAGAGGGTGGCAGGAATTTGGGCTCTTTCAACTGCCCCCTTCCACATCAGGGGTATGACTGGCCATGAACATCTCCCTTGTAAGCCTACCACCTGCAGCTGAGAGGGTTTTCCATCACCTCTTGATGAGGCCAGCTTTTTGGCCTTGATACCAGAGTAAGGGCTATTAATGGGGAAGAAGTGTAATAGAATATTCACAAGGGTTTTAGCTGAGCTGGAAGCAAGGTGCATCTTACAGATTTTGATCAGCTGGTATCAGGAACCATCAGCTGTTGAGATGATGAAGGTCAGGTGTCAGATTTTGCTGCCAAAGTGCAGAGAGTGGGAGGCTTTAAAGGAGTAATGTTAAAGTAGAAGAGGATGTGCTGTCTCTGGAAGTAGTGGATGAGTGAAAATAGACCTGAACACGATGAACATTGGACAGTTGAGGATAATCTAAAAATGAGTAGCAGGGCTGCATATTTTAATTCAAGCTTGTAGGAGGTAGTTGGTGTATGTGGGAAAAAAACACATACAAACACCTACATTGAGCAATACACCCTTGAAACTGAAAATGCATTAATTTGAAAACAAAATGGCATAAGAAAATAAAGAGAGGGGTGTGGGGTTATCAGAGAGGAGAGTGTTGGATGCCAAAATAGATGGGGGGGGGGAATCCTCATTAATAGAAGCGGAAAGAGGTTTGGTTTTTCGTTTTCACTTTATCTGGTCTTATAGATCACAAAGAATCGGTGGGTGTGGGCAACGAAAGCATGCTTTGGATGTTTTCAGTAAAAATGTGGAAGAAGAAGTCAAATGAGGAGTTTACATCATTGCGAGAAAATAAGGAGCATTTTAAACAGGAGGTAGTTAGCTAGTATCAACAGTCACAAACATTAAACTAGTGCCAGGTCTTAATATGCATGATCAATTTTAATTAAATTAATTCATATACAAAAAGGAGCATAAATATCTAATATAGCTCATAATTAAAAATCACTTGGTAAAATACAATCTATTTTTCTGAAACATATATATCAACGGTGAAAACAGATAGGGAGGGACCTCTATCAATAGGTCATTTAAGTTCTTTCAATTCTTCCACAATCACTTAGATTATTAACTGTCTTTAGTGTAGTTATCTTTTTCCTATTGATTTGAGTTAGTTCTTTAATCGGTTTGATCACTTCACCAGATATTTGAACTCAACATGTTTCAGTGCTCATCATATATTTTCGGAACTTTCTTCAGGAGTGGGTATCACTTTACAATTGTTACTGTAACACAAAATATCACATACAATAAATCTTCAAATGAGTCTAATTCCCATTTTGATTAACAATACAAAAATGTCTATCTTTCAATATTGTGGCTGGTATATTCCGTGGAGGAAATTAAAAAGTGATGAGGTCCCGAGTCAAGCAGGGGTTCTCATCTTTGGTTGAAGATACATGCTTTGTAATCTAACTTGTCCTCCTTCAGTATGAATCAGGTATTTGTAGATTCTTAGGCTCTAGTGGTCAATCTAGTCCTTCTATCTTCAAGTTCGCTGTATTCTTGTTCTGTATCGCCTAACAGGAGGACTTATCCTAGAGTGAAAGGTGGCAGGTCTTCTTATCTCTACGTCATTGGAATCCTAGTATATAGATGAGTCTGGCTGTCCTCTGTGTAAGAAGGTGGTGCTGTATAGCAAACTTAATCCTTCTTTCCCCCTCTATGGAGTCAGCCTCCAGTTTAGTAGGAGGTCTAGGGTCCATTGGTATCGAACGCGGCTATCCTGCAAAGTTAGTTTATGCGTCGTCTTCTAAAGTAAACACCAGTAGGATAGCCGCGGTTGATACCAACGGACCCTAGATCGGGCGTTCCGATTATTGAGACACAATAGCATCTTTTCGGCATCCTGTTGTATCATCGTACTTTTATGAGTCTTTACTCAATTACAGTAAATTTGTTTAGCAAATTTCATTTCAGACAATTGTCCAGGGTATTCTGCTTATTCAATAATCTGCATAATTTACGGGAGGTCTGTTTGTTTCTCCTCATTTGTGAATCATAGCAGAGGTTGTGACTCTTGTTTTGGAATGTAGAGCCTTTTCTTTGTTAGTAGTATGGGTCGAGAAGCCAAGTGTAGTTTAACTTGGCTGCATCTTCTTTCACGAGAGTTGGTAAGTCTTTGATAGGCCAGTTAGATGGGATAGTTTTATCCTAAGTCTAGAAGATTTAGCGTTAAGTTCCATTAATGGCAATTTTTGTTTTTTTCGGTAACCTCCTGGACCTATCTAGGTCAGACTGATAATATGATGATCACTGTTCGTGGTTCGTGTGTTCTCTGTCTTTAATAATGTATTTTTTATGCTTGGCGACATGGTCCAATATGGCCTGCGATGACAATTATTTGTCTTTTTTTGTTCTGAAAGTTACCTACGCGTGATACATTTCTTGTGCTCATTTCCTTGACCCATATTGTTTCTCTTCCTGAAAAATCAGTTTTGTTTCTGGGGTTACCCATTTTATCAAAAATATGAATATTCAGGTCTCCGCAGATGATATCAATCAGACTGTGATACGCTATAATAGCATCTAGTTCTGTAAGAAATGTGTCAATGAATTTCGACTCATTGATTCCTATAGGATTCCAGTACAAGTTGAAAATAACTATCGTCGGCTTCTGGTTAGAATGAGCTGAATCTTGACTTTGCAGTTTTGGATTCTGGAGTAGTGTATATTGTATCCATGCATTCAGATTTCTTGACTCAACTGGGTGCCATACAGTCCAGTCTTATCAAGGTTAACTGTCCCGAAGCTGGTCTTCCTTTAAGTTGATGCACAGCAGGGTTTATGAAGACTTTACACCCTTCATATATTAGCGGCTGAGCCAACCAAGTCTTTTTTAAACATATTATGTGCCATTGTTCGAGTTTTGGGTGGGCTTGTTGAAATAAATGACTGAAGCCCCTTGTATTCCATGAAAGTAAAGTTAGCTCTAGGTTACTATCAGCCTCTGGTAGTTATGAAGACACTGAAGTTGGACTTTTTGAAAAGAATATACTCATCTTATGTAGCGGTTCCGAAGCTCTGTGTTTTTAGTTACTGCAGATCCTCAGTTCTATAGGATTCTATCGAGATTCGCGAATCATCATTGCGCTGCGAGTCATTGTATGTCTTACTTGATTCCCTCGTGAAGATCTTACGTTTGCGTTTTTCTTAAAGGCGACATTTCTCACTGACTCTGTATGTCATAATGTCTCTTGGTGCATTTAAATTCTATGCATTCCAATTGGTCAGCTGTTTTTAGGATTTCAAGCAGTATGGAAGAGTTGTTCAGTTCCACTTCGACTGTGTCAAGATAGTGGTCATCTAGAAATTTGACCAATTTTAAGTCTTGTGATCGGATGTGGTTTAGTTCTGGAATCGCTCTGAATAGGCGTAAAACATTGGTGCGATTTAAGATTATCAAGTCCTTAGTGTCTCTCAAATGAGACAGCGTGATCACATATTTTTCCTGTACTTTCAATGGATCTATAAATATTGGGGTTTTCAGCTGTGGGTATACAAATTGCCTCTCCTCTATATTTAATTGGTGCAGCCCGTTTTCCAACAGTCTTTTCTGGCAATCTCTTTTGGTATTACTCCTCTGTGCTCTAGATTGATTTTGACTACTAATCGTTGACCTCTCATGTGTCAAGGTGGTTTCCAGTTCGATATCGGATATCTCGTCAGATGTGAGCTCGATGTACTGCACTGGGTCACTTTCAGCAAACGGATATTGGTCCAGAAGAATCTTATCTGTGACATTCTGATCTTGTATTTGCACCGAGTCATCAGACGGCGAATCAATTTGTAAGTTGTCAATTCTATTAGTTCTGCTTGTTGTTTAGCCTTGTCTAATTGTAGATCCCGAGGAGGTAGGATCACTGTGGTCAGCGTCTTCATCACCCGAATAGCTTGTGCACCGTTTTTCTTGCAGATTTTTTGGTTGGGCCAGTTCCACATTAGGCAGGGCTTGTGGTGGAGACAAGTTTAGTAGGAAAGCACGTGATCCAGTTTGATGTTTCTTTTCTTTGTTGGTAGTTCCTTTCGTAGGCCTTTGGCCGTTCTGTTTCGTAAATATCTCAAACATCTGTGGCTCGTTTATAATCACTGCTTGGGGCACAGCTGTTGTTCCTGTTAAATATGCCTGATTTGTTGATGGACTTTTCGTATTAGCTATGTGTATGGCGTGTATACCTTGTTCAGTCTGGATATGCGCTTTTGTTGGGCATGATGAGTCAGTCAGTTTTGTTGTAATTTTTGACATCTCTTTCATAAGAGACATCAGGGCCGCTGTTTCTTGTACTCTTTCCATTCGGTCTGCACTTGCAATGTCGGCCAGTCTGTTTTTCCATAGACGGCTAGTCTCAGCCTCTTGGTCTGGGCGTTGTTGCAATTGAATGATGAAGTTCTCCACATGGATCTGTTTTGTATGCATCAAGGCGATGAGTCGCCTGATCTTTGATTGCTTCAACATTTACTTCATGGAGTTTTAGAAATGGTATCAATGACTGAGAGGTTGTTGTAATCAAGAGATTTTGTAGTTCGAACATTGTTGTTGGTAATCGGGCAAGGGTGGGGTTCTGATGGTATTCGTCTGGTGCTTCCCGTTCGTGTGAGAAAGTCTCTGGGTCGTGTGCTCATTCATGTTTTACCTGTGGTTGCCCTTCTTCCTTCTGTTCCCTGCTTTTCTCATGTGGTTCAGCCGGCTGCTCTTTCCAGGAAAGGAAGACTTGTTCTTCTTTCTGGTTGTATGCCGAGGTTGATGTGTGGCATGATAAGTGCTTCTTTGCCTCTTTATGTTGGGTTGCATCATCTCTTTGCACCTCATCTGGGGACATGAGAGAGTTTAGTTCCATAATATCTATCGAGAGGCGAGCTGGTCTGTGAGTCATTTGGTACTCTATTTCATATGTCTGCAGTTCTTTAGTGGGTTTTTTTCCCCTGTAGTTGAATCCATAAATCCCTTGCTCTCATTGCTTTCTCTTTATATCATTTACTTCCACAGAGTATTGGTGGTTTGTGTTTAGAACTTTTAGTGCATGTAGTGTTTTCTCGTGGGAGTGCTTTCTTAATGATCTGCAAATGGGGTCTTTGAAAGTTGGAATTACTCAGCATTTGTATCATGTGTCTGTTCTAATCTGTCGTGCTCAGATACAGAATCGGGCTGATGCGACTGTTGTATTGGGCCAGTAGACGGCACCGGCTATTCTGCGTCCTCCAGCACACGGGCCCCAGGCAGCTCGGCGCATGCCCATGGGGACATCTCCGCCAGGGTCGTGAGGTGCGCCGGAGTGCCGGGGCCAGGACACCGAGCACCTCAGCCTCGTGATCCATGGGAGTCACTGCGCTCAGGGATTTCTCCCTCAATCTGTGCCAGGCTCCCCGCACCACTCCCTATCGGCGGAGCCCAGCCCTGCCTCGGGCGGCAAGCACAGGCTGCGGACACAGGAGATGTGGCAGGCAATGTAAGGATCTGCTATGGGGTCAGATTGTAATTGAGAGTTAGTGTTGAAACTGTATGATTAGTATTCGTCACATCTTTGTTTCTAAGTTGATCTGGGTTCTGTTCTTCGCACGATGGTAGTGTTTCATGCAAGTTATGAAATGTTAGGTCAAAGACCGACGTGTTAATGACACTTACCTCTGTTTCTTGATCCAATGGTGTATTCTGTCATGGGGGGCTTTGGACTTTCCTTCGGGAGCTCAGCTGGGCGATGCAAGTTCTTCGTTTTGGTCGGTCTGAAGAGTGCTTGCAGTATATAGATGCTTGGCACTTTATGGCCAGCGGTGGTTCGTCCAGGTCAGGTTCCGTTTTCCCTCTGTATCAAGTCCTTGGCCCAGGCAGATGCGACGTACCTTTGGCATTAGTTTCTGTTAGTAGGTGTTTGGCACTTTTCTTCCTGTTGCTCATTCTCCCTCGGGTGAAAGGTTTAGGGTCCTCACAGTAGTTAGGCGGCTCTGTAAAAAGTTTCTAACAGCTCAAATGCAACTTCCAGCGCAGCAGTCCGCAGGATCGAAAGAATTAGAGAAGTCAATGGAGGGAGCTATGTTGCAGTAACGCTCTCAGAGCCCGAAGACCTAAAGACTCTGCGACTGACGCCGTGGGTTCTAGGCAGTTTTAACTTCCAGGCACAGGCACCAAAGAATGAGGACTGCTGCTGCAAGGTGTTCAGAGTCAGTTCACCCAAAGACTCTGCAACGGACTCCATCATTCGTTTTGCCACACCTAAAAAGGAACAGGCAGGACTTTGGGATTTGGGCAAGGCACAATGGGAAAATCGGTTTTTGGATTATTAGCACAGATGCAATGGGAATGAAAGAAATGCAAATGGGAAAATTTGTTTTGCCACACCTAAAAAGGAACAGGTAAGGCTTTGGGATTTTGGTCAGAGCACAATGGGTATATGCAGGGGCAATTTCGCTTGGCACCTTGCATATCCAAAGGCACTACCAGGCTTCCCTATCTGATTTAAACTGAAGGAGATCAATGGGGAATCTCATGTTTCGCCCTGCACACTCATGTGGAAACAGGGTTTTTTCAGATGAATTCTTTTGGCAAATCTTTATGTCTATACCAGTTCAAAACACACTGGGAAAAGCTTGCTAGTTTCGAATGCCAACAATACCCATCCCGTGCTCACTATAAACAGTGCTGGAAAAATATAGGGCCTACACAATCTATGGCTTTGGGGTAGGTTTACTTACAGGTGAGGCTTTGAACTGGGCATCAGGAACATCAGGGCACCGCAGGGACAGCTAGCAGGTCAGTCAAAGATCTGCTCTGAGTCATCCAAGCGGTCCCAATCAGCGGCTATGTCCGCTTGTTCCCGTCTCCAATGCAAGCTTTAGGCCTCTCTGCTGAGATGTTGTTTGCCAGATTTTACCAGCAGGTCGCCTCTCAGAATTATTGGAAGAACTCCAATTCTGATGCAAACTTTGCTTATTTATAGGGCAAATGACATCACTAACTTGTCATGATTCTCGCGAAAGGGACTGGTTGATTATCACCACCCACCTCTCACCTGTGTGCTGACAGGACAAGAGGATGGGAAAGTGATCTGGGACAACTGTGGGAGGAGAAAGCTTCATCATCCCACTTTGACAGGTGGGCTCAGCATGCTTAAAGCTCCCAAAATATCTCAACATGGCAAGTACCCTACATTTTCAAATCTTTACACGCATGCATTTATTTTTGAGAACTACATTTTAATGCAAATCTGATAAGACTAGTCTGAAATCTGCATGCCCTTCCCATGCAGAGATACAGTTTTTCCTCATTTACTCAGGAGCCATATCAGTATTATTGTGAAAAATATGCAACTTTACAGTCTTTATATTAGTTATTACCGGCACGGTCATACCAACTTTTACATCTCTCGGAAACAAGGGAAGGTCCAAATCACATTTTCATTAATAACTTTAGTTATGTTTATCCCACCAAAATCATTTTAGTATGGTTACAAGGGAGTGACGGTCACCTTTAATAAAAGTCTGGAATGACCATTGTGACATGTACGTTGCCCATGTTATGCAGTAAAATGTATTTCTACCATTTTAATCAAACTGCAGTTTCACAAGTCTTGTTCACTCCTGTCCCCACTTTTTTTAAGGTTTCATTTCTGTGTTTAGGCATGCGACAGCAGAGCCTGGTCTGTGTTTATGTTAGCTTACCCCTTAAAGGCGTGCGATTTCCAGATAACAGCTCCTAATGGATGCTTTATGGGCTTTGTGACCTCAAGGTCAATCGTGCTGCAAGAACAGTGATGGGCGTAACTGGTCTTCACCTCATTGTCGATCTGTGCCATGTAATTCTCTTACTTGTATTTTTAAGAAATGGTTCTGATTGATGATGATAACCATGCCTGTCTTCAGGACAGCAGAGTGGAGGTCCTGGTCCTTAGTTTCATGTTGGGAGAAATCACTGTCCATGTACTCTGCCACAAATCGCCTTTAAACGTGCATATAATTGTAATTTTACCCACCATTGTATAAGGCTTTCACACTTTCCACGTACAGGAGTGTCACTTCTAAATTGTCCTTTGTCTAAGGCGGTTATATGCAGAAACCATGTTCAAATTTTGAAAGTGCAGTGAGCATTTCACTTAACATATTGTCAATTTGGAGGGAAAAACAAAAATGGCATTCTTTTATTTAATTTACATGCAATGCTCCGTTTCACTTCAGCTGCTTGTAGCACAATTCTGGTATCACATTGAAGATACTGTGCACTGCGTTTTTTTTTATATGCCAGTGCAGCTCTCCATGGGTTGTCAGCCACATGTTTTCCTTTTCCTTCCTGAAATGCATTGCGCACATCTTTGCACTTTTTAGAGTCAGGCCCACTTTCTTTCCTTAGATTGTTGGGCCCGTTTCGGTTCCATAGGTCTCAGCTCTGGCGTCATTTCTGTGCTGGCCCTTATATTTCAGCGAGCAATCACCAATGACTCTGGCCTCTTTTTTTCTGGCCTTCAGGGGCTAGTTTTCACCCCACAAGATGTGGATATGCATGTAGAGCTTAATGTAGAAGGGGGTGGGTTAAAGGGGCCAAAAGCAAAAGAGGTGTTTTGGATATGGGTCTGGAATTCCATAAGCAAAGTCAGATGTTCATGGAAGCTGATTCACATTGCAGAAACGTTATTTCAAGAGGCTTTGGCTGTGGGCTTGTGTTAGCCTAAGCTAAATAGATTACTAATAATTAAGGTAACTTATTAGCTGAGAAGTGGCCAAGGGAACCAGATGAGAGAAATAGGACATGGCTGAACAGAGTGGATGGTAGCGGTCAGGAGAGGAAAATTAATTTGGAGGCCTGAGACACATTCTATTATTCCCATCCATTTGTAAGAGGGCTTCTATGTTTTGCAGCATATGACTAGAATAAGGCCCTCTACGAGTTACTGACCACCTCTGATGCTAAATTGGAATACAAGTCAGAAAATCATGAATAGCAATTATGCACATGAATTTCAATGGTTAGGGAGATCCTTTAAGGACAGAGAATGGAAGAGTGCTGCAATACACCAAGAGTCGCCAGAAATGCTAGGTTCAGGGTAACCCAACTATATGTCACACACAGGGCATACATGATCCCATACAGACTATCCTGTATGGCTGGGGGACAGTACCACACTTGCCCGAGATGCGCACAAGAGGGGGGCAGACATGATGCACATGGTTTGAACATGCTCAATAATTGGGAGGCACTGGGGGAGGATTATGCAGAGAGTGGAGAGAGGGGGCATCCGGATGCAAGCCTGGCCCCCGGAGTTCTGCTTGTTGGGGCTGTACCCGAGGGGTAGGAACAGCAGAGCACCCCTCACTAAAATGAAAGATCTGATCCGCATACTAGCAAAACACAGGATAGCTATGGCATGGAAACAAAGCAGAGGGCCCCAATTTGGAGGCCTGGTGGATTGACCTGAAGAGATGGTAACTAGCAGAAACCGCGGCACGGCTGGGAGCACTGTGCAGAGGGTTGCATGAGGCCAAGAAAGGTGCGATAGCGTGAAATTGATAGATTCAGACCAAGTTTGTTGAGAAAAGCTAAGAGTTAGGCTGACGAAAGAATATTGATGAGGGGGCTGAGAGGGAGGGGGGAGCAGATGTGATGAGCGCACAGGCAGTGTCAGCCTACGCTACGAGCGGGCGGGGTAAAAGTAGAATGTGATATGGTTCTAGGTGAAGCCCACAAGATTATGAACATATATTTGTTATGTCATGGTAAAACCGGTCTGTGGTTGGTTGGTTGTAGGTCATTCGAAACAAAATAAAAATATTAATGTTTTAAAAAAGAATTATATCAATGGTTCAAATTAGTTGACTGTGAATTGAGAAAGCTATGGCTGGGCTCTAATCCAGATCCAATTCAAATATAGGAAAGTGGGATAGGATGGTATGAAATATTTACAGCAAAAAGAGAAGGGGGCGGACTGCAAAATTTGTCTCAATTGGTATCTTCCATTTAAGTCGAGTGAATGGAAAGAAATCCTACTTGGATTAAATAACCTTGGGAAAAATCCCACATCTGTCACATAAGAATTAATGTATTGTCACTGGCCAGTAATTCTAACGGAAACATACCATAATCGTGAAACCAAAAAGTGTAAACTTTCTTGTGGTAAGATCTCTGTAGAAATTGTTCAAGATAGGGAGCTGTAATTGCAGACAGCTATAGCCTATATCATATCTAAAATTGGTCAATAATTTGCTGATGCCCTTGCACTTCACATCAGCAAATATTGCAATGATAGGAATAAATTAGCCAGGATACATGATTAAAAGGGATTAGCAGGAATGTGGTATTTTTATCTGCGCACAATTACGTGAAAGGACAAACAATGTTATGTAATTTGATTGATCTTAATGTATATTTTTTTATATTCGTGTGTACCAGACTGTTCATTTTAACTGAACTTTATTTGGCATTTGTGATCATGGCTTATTCTTTTAGGGAAGGTTTTTTGTAACAATAATTGTATACATTCTAAAGTATTACTGTATGGAGAAATTGAATTCTTTCAATGAAGATTTATATTATCATTATTGGAGGTGTGGTGAGTCAGAGGCACTCACCATTCTCTATATGAGGGGACTGAGCCACAGTAGACTGCAGTGAACTGGCCACTACCCAATGTGGGCCCCAGAGGGGTGGGGGAGAGTACATGATCCCCTGGGCAGAATTACCCTCATATGTGGTACACCCCTGACCACCAAGGACAGACCTGTATCCAGAATATTTTGTTCACTGAACGTATATAGTGCTTTATGCCAAATCACTATACTAAAAACAATACAGTAAGACAAATATTGAATGAACAATTTAATGTAATGAAATGGATTATTGTTTAAATTGAAGATGAAAGGTAGCAAAGGAAAGAACAGATTTGAAGATATTGGATTGGGCACAATGAGGTTTAGAAATAGCAGCAAGGATATGGGATTCAAGGTGTAGAAAAAGAGTGGGTTTGCTGAGAAAAACAACTGAAGAGAGCTAGGAAGCAGTCAGGCTAACACTGCATTCCAAAACAGTGTAAAGGAAATCTGAAAGAAGACGAGACTCAAAAAGCCAAGACAGAGAGGCAAGGGATCCTTGCATAGACTCTTGGGGTGAAAGAAAGAATTGAATTATAAATTGAACATAGGTACATTTTTGGAGGCATGAAGGCCAATCTAAAGGGCAGAGCAGTGGTCAAAATGAGAAGAAAAGGGTGAAATAAGGAGTTTAAATGCACGGAATGAAATAAGGGAATGAGATTTATTTTTTATTTAGGTATTTATTTATGTGTTTCTGGATTACAACAAACCTTACACAACATGTCTAACTATTATTCAATGCATCACTTACATCACTTGCATTACATATAATATGCCAAAACAATTTATATTTAAATCATATATATGTTAATATTTAATATGTGCAATAATGTAATTAAGGTAAAATTAAGAAGACGTGTGTTCCATCATTAGGCATGACTTGGAATTGTCATTCTAAAAAGGATAGGTCATATACAAATGTACATTAATAGTGTAATCCTCATTGGACATGGACATTCATATATGTATATGCCTCAGGGTTTTGATATGCTCCATTTTACCATAACATGTGTCTTTCCTTCTTAACACTCCCCCTTGAATTTTTCCTGTTGGTAAGAAGTTCATTTTCATTTCATTCATTTTATTGAATTTATAGGGTGCCTTTCAGCAAAGGCGCTGAACAAAATATATCAAAAAGCAGTACAATCACAAGTAAATGTAAACATGGGCAAAAACAGAAGAGGAAATAGCAGGCAGTTTTGGCTGGCAAGAGAAGATAAAAGATGTGTTTTATGGTTTGATTGGAAAATACTAAGATGTGGCAGAGCAATGGGAGAGGGGATGAGAGTTCCAATGTGTTGGAACTAGAAGAACAAAGGAACCGAAACAAGAAGCAAAGGAGGACTGGGCACAGTTAAGAGAAATGTATTCTGTGATCTGAGAGAACAAGACAGAACAGAGAACACGAGAAATGAAGAAAGATAAGGGGGAGCCAAACCATGGGGACATTTGAAGACAATTGAGGGAAAGTGGTAGAGCAGACGTGATTCTAAAGGGAGTAGTGTGCAGGCAATATGAAGCAGACACAGCCAACGCAAATACAGTTTGGGCTATACACCTTTATTAATAGAAAAGAATGCTGGAGGAAGGCCTAACTTGCACTACGTTAAGGTGGGTATCCTCTACCTAAATAAAGCCAAGGGTAGCCTGTGTCAAAGTCCAAATCAAATGTCTGTCTGTGTTGAAAACCTATGCTTTTCCCCACATCTATTTGTATACAATGTGTAGGGATGTTGGCCTCAAAATAAAAAGTGTTCAAATAAAAGTTGGTCTACAAAGGATTTCCCTTCCCCAAGGTTCAAATAGTTCACAATGGAAAAAGCGGCTTCCCTCCCAAAGCTTCCAAGTCTTTCAACAGTTTCAACACAACACTGTGGGATACTTCCCAGTTCTTCTGGCTTTGTTATCTTTAACCAGTTTCATAGAGTTCAATTTCTTAACCACACAAGATTTCCTTTAGAATCAATCATAAGCCTCCTTGCAGTGCTTTAAGTGGCTTTCCCATAAGTGGGTGTACTCGGTCTAAGCACAGTTGTTGGACCACATGGGCACGCAAACGACACCGTATTTGTTCCTTCTTCATTTACACGTTGCCACTGTCATCTCTACAGTGGTGCTTGGATTATTTTCATTTCACATCCTCATGAGGCTTTACCATAGCTTGTACTGCCACGATTCACGTTCACATACTCTAATGGCTTTTGCCAATGCTTGTTCTCTCAAGCTGCACAATTCCTTTATGGCTCTTTCCAATGCTTGTTCTCTCAAGCTATACAGTTCCTTTATATCGTGTGATTCCACAAAACGACTTTAATTCATAACGGTATTCAACTGTACTTGCTTTCATTCAGTTTGATATTCAAAGTGCTTGCTTGGATTTCAATCAGTATTCAAAATGCTTGTTTTAATTTCGATAGGCATTCATTAACTTTCTAGTCGGTCTTACATGCTTGCCTGCCATCCTGGTGTCCCCCTTCTTAGGCTGACTCACTGGTTGGTGCTTACGGCGTTCCAGCAAGGCTTCCAACTGCCATGAGCTCTGCCTCTCTTGTGCAGCACCTCGCTCCTTCTCAACAGCGGCTCTCCATGGCTTCGCTCCCACCTCTGATGCGTATCTCTCAGCTCGGGCCTCACTCTGCAGCTTCGCTCCCACCTCTGATGCGTATCTCTCAGCTCGGGCCTCACTCTGCAGCTTCGCCTGGTCATGCCAGTTTCTTCTCTGTATTCTGCCACCGGCTTCCAGCTTCCTTTAGCCTCGCTTCCTGCTGCATACACTCTGCATCATTCCGGCTGCCACGCAGTCTTCCTCAAGAGATCTCCTCTCATCTGGCAGTCCATAAACCTGCCTCCGCAGCTGACTGCCGACATGTTTCCACAGCTGACCCCATTCTCATCGTTCTTGATGCTTTTAAACTTCCTGCCAAGTTGATTGGTCCAAAAAGGACTAGGCTGCTCATTGCCAACTCGGAGGTGCTGCATTGCTCTTACTTATCGCCTCGTCGTCGTCGTCCCAGTACGTGCGTGCGTGCATGCATGCGTGTGCGTGTATGTATATATATATATATATATAGCAAGGATGCATGTCTCTAGTTTGTCTCTTCCTCTTCCCAGTACTTACCTGGTGTTTAGTGGGAGATGATTTATGGGATAAATAGGGAAAGGACTGGCAATAGTCTGCAAAGGTCTCAGGGATGTCCGTCTTATTGATAAAGGGGATATGGGGGATACTGTGTCTCACGTAAGGGTGCCTCATTCCCACTCCCCAAATCTCCTCCACCCAGGGGATTCTTCTTCGCATATCCACCCCAAGGGTTAGGATCAGATAGCGACAGTGTTTCCCTGGAAACCTGGGAGGAGGATATATCGGAGACAGAAGTGAAGGTGCCCTCAGATTCCTCACAGTAGTGAAATAGAGAGAAAATTAGATGTAATAGAAACTGAGCAGATAAAGAAAAAAAGACGAATCGAGTAGTTCTAAACAGAACGAAGGTGAAGAAGACATGAAGCAGGGAGACCCGAGCAACAGAGATGAGCAATAATCAATACGCGAAACACAAGAGACAAAAAAGTGAAGTTTCGTGGCATGAAAACAGAGATGGGCGACAAATGTTGAAAAGTGCACAACAGCAAAAACGAGGAATAGAAAAGATGTGAAGTGGGAACGAGAGAGAAGGATCAAAAGTAACACCCAAGTTAGGCACGGATGGTGAAAAGGGAAGAGAGGATGGAGGAAAAGAGGCAGAGGAGGAAGACTAGGGGGAATAGTAGAGGCAGGCAAGAACAGAACCTCAATTTTAGAGGGTTTGAGGTGGAGAAAATGAGAAGGCATACAGCTTTGAACAGCCGAATGACAGTTTGAAACAAATTGCAAAGCAGAGTCAAAGGAGGAAAAGGAGAAAAGATACAGAAGAAAAGAAAGACTGAATAAAGAGCTAGGAGCAGAAATTGATTGAATATTTATTATGTGCTTATATACAAGTGTTTTAAAAGCGAGAGGAGCATTATAAATAAAGAAAAGAAGAGGACCAAGTACAGAGCCTTGAGGAATGCCAGGTAAGAGGAAGTGAAGGTGAAGAGTGTCTGGCCCAGGTTATAGAATAGGACCACTGAGAAAGAAAAGAGCAGAACCATTCAAGAACAATATGCCCGAGGTGGAAAGGCATGATATGAGGAGAGAGTGATCAACAGTATCAAATGCTGCAGAAGTCCAGAAGAATAAGAATAGAAGAGAGCTTAGAGTGAAATTCAACCAAAAGTGCAAACAAAAGTGGCACACTGCCAAGCTGGAAAGAAATGTGCATATGGCTGAGAGGTCAATGGATTCAGGACAAATGTAATATACTCTTGTTGAAGCTTATTTGTCTCCAAATGAGTTATATTTTTATTCCAATCCCATCTAAATACCTTCTAACAAATCTCTAAACACAAATTGCTTAATATCTGGACTTAAATTATTCACTTATTTCAAATAATCTTCACAATCGGTGTGGAAAAAAGTTAAAAAGCTGTCCTTGACCTAATGATTAAGTTTTTCAGCTGATGAGATCAATAGTTACAAGTAACTTAAACCTTCTCCAGCATGGGGTCTGGCATGGATTTACATGCTCCCGAATAATGATTACACAGCAGCACATATACACAACCACGGTAGGTAGCAAGGCTCAAAAGAAGCAATAAACACTCACCACTGGAACAGACTCACTTCAAACAAATGGGTCGCGTAGCACTGCTTGGCCGATTCGGGACTCTCCCCTGGAATCCCTATTGACGCAGTAGAACCTAGTGAAGGTGTGCACGGACCTCTATGTAGCAGCCCTGCAGATGTGGAGCAGGGGAACACCAGAGAGAGACGCTATAATTGCTGCAGTGGTTCTGGTGGAGTGGACTCTCTGCCGGCCTGCTAGTCAGTAGATTACAGTGCATGATGAAGCCGGAGAGCCACCTGGAGATGGAAGCCATCAAAAAGACCTTTCTCTGATGTACAGGTCCAAAGCTGATGAGCAACTGAGAAGTCTTATGAAACTTCTTAGTTTGTGCCACATAGAACTTAAAGGCACGAAGACAGTTAACACCAAAGTTATGTTGAGGTGAAATTCCGACGGTACCTTTGGCATAAAGGTGGGGTGTGCACGCAGTACCACCTTTGAAGCGTGGAAAGACAAGAAAAGCTGCTTGCAAGACGGGGCCTGAATCGCCCCGAACCGCTTGGCTGAGGTGATGGCCATGAGAAAAGCTGTCTCCCATGAAAGAAACTTGATTGGGGCCTGATGCGTAGGTTCGAAGGGCACTCCCATGAGCTCAGTTAGCATAACATTGAGCTACCACGCCGCGGTAGGGTCCTTCAATGGCGGTAAAGTCCTGAAGAGTCCCATGAGGAACTCCTTGATCAGCCTGTGACAGTATAGCAAAGGTCTGCCCGGGGACCTGGTTTACTTGGATATGGCAGTGAGATGCACCTTGATAGAGGCGTGAGCCAGTCCAGCTTTGGCCAAGGATAGAAAGTATAGTAGAAGCTGAGGAGCAGTGACACGCAGAGGGGTAATCTTCCGAGTTTGGCACCACATGAAGAAACCTTTCCATTTATGTCAGTAACACTTCAACGTTGACTAGACTCTGGTACGGGCCAGGATCTCCTTGCATTCCGTATGTAAAGCCTAACATCCAAACTCTAGGGCTGCAAGAACCATGCCCTCAGGTTCAGAGACTCCAAGTCATGGTGTAGAATGGCCCCCCCTTCTCTGGCGAGAAGGTCCAGGGACTGCGGCTGCCAGATGGATGGGACCACTGACAGATGTAGCAAGTCTGGATACCAGATTTGCCTCGGTCACGCCGGAGAAACAAGTATTATCCTGCAGTGGCACTGTCTGATTGTGTTGATCACACGTAATAGGAGTGGAAACAGAGGGAAGGCGTACAGGAACCGTCCCTTCCACAGGAATGAGAACACATCCCCCATGCTTCTCGGTTGAGGGAACCTGTTGGTGAACCTTTTGCACTTTGTGTTTGCAGCTGTTGTGAAGAGATCGATCTGGGGCTGGCCCCATTTGCAGAACAGAAATCGACCTGGTCCTGGTGAAGTTCCCTCTCATGGCAAGAACGCAGTTCCCTGCTGAGTCTGCGATGGTGTTCTTGACTCCTGCGCTTGGTGAAACGGGACGAGGAACACGCCTTGCCAAACGGCCAGTGGCACAGGTCCTGGGCCTCCTTGGAAAGCACTGGTGAGCGGATGCCCCTTTTTTACGGATGTAGAACATGATGGTAGTGTTGTTTGTGAAGATCCTCACCACCTTGCCCTTCAAGGATGGGAGAAAATACTTAAGGGCCCAGAAAAAGGCCCAAAGTTCCAGGACGTTCTTGCGGAGGTCCTTCTAGATTGTTTGCCAGAGGCCTCTGGCATGCAACTGTCTGGTGTGGGTTCCGTGGTGAACATCTCCTGGTAAGGAGGAACCTGAAACGGAGCTCCCTGGATGAGATGTGGCCGCACGCCGTACCAATGTATCACATGACAGAGCTCTTCATTGAGCAAGATCTTGTCCGTAAAGTTCCTTGACACCTGTATCCACCTCGCATCCAGGCACTCCTGGAGAGGTCTCATGTGAAGTCTGCATAGGTGAACAAGGCTGATGCAGGAGGACATCATGCCCAGGAGCAACTTGATGGACAGAACCGCGGTCTGCACCAACGACAATCAATGTACCTTGCCTGTACGATGCCAAACACCTCATGGTGTTGAGTCGGGGATCTAGAAACAGCGCATCCTGAGATGGCATTGAGCAAGACTTTGGATAGTTTATGGAGAACCCCAACTCCATCAGCAGACATACGGTCTTCAATGTGTGTTCACCTGCTAGAGCGTGTGAGCGGGAACGCACCACCCAGTCATCCAGGTATGGGTATGCGTGGAGGCCTTGTAGACAAAGATGTGCCGCCCCCGGGTCATAACCCTCAGGGCTGATTTCAGGCCGAAAGGCAGAGCCTTGAACTGGTAATGCTGACCTTCAAGTACGAATCGCAGGAAGTTGATGTGCTTCTTGTGAATGGGGATGTGGAAGTAGGCGTCCTCCAGATCTAACGACATCAGAAAATCTCCTTGCTCCAGCTGGCCAAGCACGTGTTGCAACGTGACCATCCAGAACTTTTGGGACTTCAAGTGCTTGTTGAGATGACGAAGATCCAGGATCGGCCTCCACCTCCCGGTTTTCTTTTGAACAAGAAAATATCTGGAGTATACTCTCGAGCCCTGGAGACAGTGGGGGACAGGTTCTATTGCCCCTCCCCCTTCTGCAAAATGGCTTGCACCGCCTGCAGAAGCTGCGGTCCATGATGTTGTTGCTGAATCAGTGGAATATGAGGACGCCCAAGTTGGAACGCCCCTGTCCAATAGCATCCAGCACCCATCTGTCCATGGTGATTTTTTTCCACGTGCTGACGAAGTTCGCCAGCCGGCCTGCCACTGGGGTACATAAATGGGGGACTGAGGCCATGGCTGGATCAGGCCTGCTTGAGTGTGGGAACTCTGCCCTGCGGGCAGCGCTGTCGCTGTCCTCAGCTACCTTGAGAGACCCCTGTACACTTGAGTGGAGAAGCGTGAAGGTTTTCGGTACAGTATATTATAACCCTTGGAAGATCGAAGAGTGAAAGGACGACGGTCGTCGCTGCTGCAAAATTCCCAGGGAGCGTGCCGTCTCTGTCCCGGTCTTTTTTACTTGCAAAGACTCATCAATTGCCTTTCCAAAGAAGAGGTTCTCCCTGTCTAATGGCATATCTAGCACCTTCGTCTGAAAGTCTGGGAGGAGGTTTGTTGCCTTCGACCAACCTTGACAACGCAGGGACACTCCGTTCACCATCTGGCGGAAACCCATGTCCACGATGTCCACTGCCACCGTGATGGCATAATCTGAGGCCACTTCCCCTTCCTGAAATAGTTCAAGTACCTCAACCTTCTAGTCCTTAGTCAGGAAGTCCAGAATAGGACCCAAACTGAACCATAGTTCCCGGTCATATCGGGACAAAATGGCTAGGGCGTTCGCTGCCTTGATGGTAGATGCTGCTGTATAAATTAGCATCTTGCCTAATGTATCCAGCTTCTTCCCCTCCTGGTCTGGAGGTACCATAGCTGCAGATTATTGGTTCACCAAGCGCTTCCTGGCTGCAGCTGAGACTACCGAATCGGGCAAGGGCTGAGACCTTAAGCACCTGGGGGCTGAATCTGGAACCCTGTACTACTTCTCCAATCTGTCCTGCTTGGTCGGGGCCATACTCTGGTTTTTCATTAGAGCCAGGCCTTCCTTCTAGATGTCGTCCAGGAAAGGAACCGACATGATGGTCTTTCTTCTTGCCTTGCACCTTTGGTACAGAAAGCCGCATTTCTTGGCCTCCTCAGGGACTAGCTGAAACAGCTCAGAGGCCCTTAATATGATGGAATGAAAGGACCCAACTTTGTCGGGTGGGGAGGACCTATGGGGCTCATCCGCATACAGCGTTTCCCTGTCTGCCAAGTGAAGTCGTCGTCCTCCTCGGTGCCTGTAGCCGTGGTAGCTGTGTCTGTGGCAGTGTCTGTGTGCGGGGCTGGGGCTCCGGTTGGGGTCTTTTTGAGACAAGGTGGTGGTAGTGGAGGAGTCCGATGATGGGGAAGACCAGCACTCTCCTTTGGCCTTTCTCTTTCGCTGGGGCGAGCTAAGCCTCGGAGGCTCTTGTGTGTGCCGTGAAGGCATAGGTCCTGGAGGCATCCTCTGCTGGATTTCAGTGACCAGTGTACACAGGGTCGTTAGAATGTCCAGCAACATGTCCCTAGGTTTAGGGGTGATTGGAACCAAACGGCGTAGGGTCTAGGCGGACGTGCCTACTCTTGTGAGCAGGAGACTCGCTTGTGATCCATGTAGCAATTGTACTGCAGATCATTGTCCTCATCGGTACTCTAGATCATCTGATCCGGCCTGTCCAGAGCAGCCTGCTGGTCCACATACCTGGGAAGGGCCACTTGGAGGACCGTCTCTCTCCTCCTCTCAGGAGGTTGCTGGGTCTGTGTGGCCGCGTGTCTTTCGCTGATCCCCGAGTGGCCGGTCTTCGTTGCTGCCTCCACAGCGGTATCTCGCGTTGGGGGTAAAACACCCCGCGGTCTGACTTGGCCTTCGCGGACCCACTCTCCTTCAACTCTATCGCTGTGGACATCGTCGACGATGTGCTTGTTGCTGCTTTTGTTGACGGTGCCGTTGTTAATTCAGTTGACCTGGCATGCTGCAAGGTCTTAGCCAGCTTCAAAGAGTCCTTTCCGGACTTCTCCCTCGTCTGCTTATCCAAGGACACACAGTGTTTGGACAAGGTTAGGGACTTTCACCTCAAAGAGGCCCCCTTCATTGGTAGGCTCACCATAGAGCCCGACGGTGATGGCGATCACCTTCTGCACGACTCGGGACCTGAATCAGTGGCGAACCCATCGGTGCATGCGCTGCAGGGCTTCACACGGCCATGCTTTCTCTTAGACCCCCGCAAATGGGCGTTGTCTTCAAAGGATCTCAACCTCCTCCCGGGGGGAGTTTGCACCTCAGACCGGCCGGTCCTAGATGAGGCTTGACCCTGCCCCTGGTTGTGTCAGTGGCCTTGCTCGACTTGAGCCACACTGACAGTTTGCTGTAGCAGTCTTTTTTGGTTTTCTTTGAAAAACCACAGCACACCTCGCATCCCTCCTCATTGTGGTGCAGATGCATGCAATATAAGCATTTATGATGCTGTTCTTCCACAAAGACGTTTCTTAGTCCACATTTGGCGCAGCGTTTGAAGAGGCTTTGTCTTTTCTTCTTCTCTTCAAGTCATGGCTGAAAGGCACGAAGTAGGACCAAGGCCAGGTCTTCTCGAACTTCGATGATGATCCCCTGGTGGATGAAGATCTTCACCGGTAGCGGATCCCCACTGCCGGTCTCTGTCCTTCCTCGAAGATAATCAAGCAAAAATTGCTCAAAATCCTAACTATTTTGGACAAACATTTTAAAAACACAAAATTAGCTTTGAGACAAAGTTGAGGATTCAACACTGAACCGTGCAGTAAAAATCTGAAGATGGCCACCAGGGGTGGCACTAAGGGAGAAGACTGTCATCGGATAGGGTCAGTATGGCCCAGAGGACAGTGACTGGTTTAGAGGAGAAATACAGTTTTAAAGTGAAAGTTGAACTGTTTTTTGTTTTACAGAGGATTCTCAGCGGGGAATATTCATGAGCATGTGAATCCATGCCAGATCCCATGCTGGAGAAGTACATGTAAAATTAAAAAGAAGAACCAAAGATGATACCAAGATTGCATGCTGAAGATGAGTGCGAAAGCCAAGAAGAAGATAAGGAAAAAGAAGATAGATGGAAAGTTGAGGCACAAAATAATAAGACTTCAGTTTTAGAAGAGTTAAGATGCAGAAAGTGCACAGACATCCATGATTGGATGTCAAAAGACATGGAGAAAAAGTATATTGGAGAGAATCTGAGAAAAAAAGGAAAATGAGAAAAAGATCTGTGAATCACTCGTCTTCCTGTCTCCATTATACGGATTCCCCTCTCTGCTTTTCCTTCTCCCTCCTTTTCTATGACTACTTCCTCTCGTCTTACAGATGATAGAGCATGCATATTGTCTAGCACTCATCCCAGCGCATCTCTCCTACACACCTTGTTCCATCTCCTCTTATCCCTCCAGTTTTACCCTCCCTTAATTCCGTTTTGAACTTCTAACATTTTTTTTCTGACTGCTCATTTACCATCTGGTTTTAAGCATGTTAATATCCCTATCTTGAAAAACATGCCTTGATTCATTTCTTCCATCAAATCGCTGCACTATTTCTATTCATCACGTCCCCTTTAAAGTACTTTAGCAGGTTGTCTACTCTCCAATTTTTAACCACCATTCTCTTTTACCTCTTCATCAACAATGGTTTCCACCTTTGTCATTCTAAGACTGCTCATGGTCATGTGACTAATTCTTTACTTTCTGCATGTCACTTTATCATATTACTTACTTCTGTTCTGGTTCTCATAAGGTGTCTTTCTGGGTCTATTAGTGGTTTCACTATTGTCTTTCCGATCGTTCCTATTCGGTTTGATGTGCTGGTAAGACATCATTTCCACTGCCTTTCTAAGTTGGTGTGCCCCAACGTTCTGTACTCTGTCCTTTACTATTGTCTATATATACACTATTCCTTTGTCTACCATCATTTCTTCTATCCTTTCTATGCTGATTCACAGACTAACCAAAGGTGACTAAATGTACCAGCATCTCCATTGCAAAAAAACAAAGATCGCTGAAGAGAGCATCAAAACTCAAGAAACATGCTGAGGAATTGTGTTCCAAGTTTACATGAACAGAACCTCTGGCAAACATTCCACACACAGCTTGACTTGGTTCCCGTAACAATAATAATTTCAGCCAAATGTGGTAAAGCATTCAGAGATGAGATGTTCGGCGAGAAGGCAACACTGAGGACTAGGAGGACTAGGAATAGCTAAGGGAAACTGGGTAACATATTACAAAGAAGGAGGTGAAGGATAGTAACACAGGAATAGAGGTAGTCCATAACATAGATGTGTTTAAAAAAAAAAGAGAAATCAAAATTGTGGGGTATTTAAAGTTAAACAAATAGGAAGTGGTGTTTTCTTTTTTTTTTTTTAGAAAGCAGCAGATTAAGAGAGCCTGTCAGACAGCAGAACAGATGATTCGGGTTTGCCCTGGATGTAGCTGATGGAACTCCTCCTTAGGAAGGCCTTTTCCAACAGGAGCTGAATATAGAAACCTTGGTTGGCTGATATGGATTTGAGAGCAGGGGGACAGACAAAGTCTGCCTAGCAGAGAGGCCTTGAATTGTTGAAGTCCTACCTGTCCAGCGTGTACAATAACCAACGTTCAGTTATATATATGATCCCAGAGAGCAATTGAAATTATTTTGGGAGAACCCTGATTACAAGCTATGTCATTAAATAGGGAAGGGGCCAATAAATGTAACTTTTGGTAAGTATAATTAAAATATAACGCCCTAGAATTCAAAATTGCACAGGTCATATTAATCTTGATCAGTAGCCAATTATTTACTAATTCCCTGTGTTTTCACAGGAGCAAATCATATCCGTGTTTACGGGAATTGTGTACAACATTATTCACATATTTTGAGGGATTTATAGACTTCTTGACCTATTAAAACAATAGTTTACATACAAGTAAAATGCTGAATAATGTTTTCTACCCACCAAAGTAGAATAGGAAGGGCGTAATTTCCTCCCATTCAGTCTCAAACAAATAATGTTAAATTAAATAATAAATCTAATTTTTTCCAAATAACTGTTAGGCAGCAGCCTTGGCCCGTTTGGCATTCACAAGCAATATTTGACAAGCTTTCTCCAGTATTCTTACCGAGGAAAATATTGCAAGATAGCCCTGCCTTGAGCAAGACCAGGAAAAGGTTGAAACACGTTGGCATATGGGCAATAACAGTATTTGGCATAAGGGCATCAGAAGCATTTGATAATTCACAGGAAAATGAGACGCTATCATTAAACCAACTTTCCTAACCCTGTGATGAGACTGATGATGGTCTTAGATTATTTATTCAACTGTACTGACATTCTTAACTACTGGTTTACTAGAGACTTTGAATTAAGTAGTATATAATTAACGAGGCAGGCGGAGGTGAGGTGGTGCAATAACTCAAGCAATGTACTCCTCAGTGGGCTGTGGGGCAGCCACATGCACTCATCACAGCAGCAGACCACTCCCTATTAACTAAACCCTGGCGCAGTGTAACTGAGGAAACCCCATACTGAACCTGTTATAAGAACAGTTTTGTGTTTTAATTTGATATCACATGACACTTCATACGTTTATATTGGAAAGGATGTTACTCTTTTGCCTAGAATATTTATTCAGGTTTATTTTTATACATATGGATGTTTGTGTGTATTGCGGATGTAAACATTACCAAGATAATCACAGGCAGATTGCATTTCTTATCAGTCTGTATTTATGTGAGATCTTGAGGGTGACTTCCCCCAGAGTGAAAGTTCAGGGGACCACCTTTAACGTCTTGAGTTATTATTTCAAATAAAACAGACTATTCAGATTAAAAACAGCCCGTTTCTTGTCCCAGATTTTTGGGTGGGATCTTCATGGTGTGGGAGAGGAAGAAGGGGTGTTAGAACAGGGACATTTCTCTGCAATAGGATCAAATGGTAATACTTTAGACTATAGAATATATCTTAAGTCATCACAGTGAACCTTAACAAAATAGAAATAGGTGGCAGAATATTTCAAGTGGGCATATCGAGACTCTGCTCAGGAAGTGAGGGTGAAGAGATCCGGTTCTCCGACCAGATCCCACAACACAACAAAAGAACTCATGTGAAGTCCAACTTAGAAAAATAAGAATGCACCAATTACTATTTTCACTTTGCCATTGATAGCTGTACCTTTGGCAATAAAAATAAGAACATTTGACACAATATCCACCTCTGCTCTATCTTCTAAAGATACTCATTTGACAACAGTGCAACTTATTTACGCTGCTTGACACAGGTTATATGCTACTGGGAGGTAACGTTGAGCTCTATCTTAATAATTTGTGAGCCATGCAACAGAAAACTGTACATTAGTTCATAATTGTGAGCACAGTGGTGAAAGTTTACCATCTGCTTTACTTCGTTACAGAAGAGATTACGGTTAACATATCCCATAGGGATGGGTTTAGGCACTGTAGCACAAGCACTCTGGTAGCTCAGCAACTCATCCAGTTTTTTAAGGAATGTCAGACTCGGTCCTTCCCTCTCTCCTTCAATTCAGGACCACCTCCTGGGTAGATCAAACCGTTACTCAGACTGTTTGGAACATTATAGTGTACCAAACACTATCATCGCTATGCCTCTCTTGGCTGCGGATGAGGACTTTTGGTCATGCAATGGTCAGAACTTGCCTTCTAGATACTACCATTCAGTACCCTTGGGTCACCCAAAGGGGGTCAGGCGTTGGGCACTTCCCAACTAGTTGGACATCAGGGGGCTTTCAGCTTTCCCTTCCCATTTGGTCTTACATTGATGGAATTGGCATAGGGTTCTCCTCTCCAAGTTTTTCAAAATCTCTGCCCCTTATTTGGGCCTCTCTGTTGCTTAAGGGCAACTTTTGTGGCCCAGATCTTAAAGATAGATGGCCACTCTCTAGCACTTACTTCCTTTTCATCCTCCTCTAGATCCTCACCATTCTTTTTTATTGATTTGAAGCCTTCTTTTTCACAGCCTCACAGACTCTCTCTTCATTCCATCTTGACGTTCTCCCTTAGCCTCTTTTCCATTGTTCTCTCTTATGATGTTTCACCACCTCTGCTTCTCCCCTCTTCTTCTCTTATTCCACTCCAACCTTTCCTTCCTTGTGCATTTTGTATGCTCTATTCTGCACTTTCCATGCCTCTTGCAACTCTAAATCCCACCCTCCCTCTGTGTGGCCCACTTTCACACATAATGTGAAATTTGAATCAGAAACGCGAGGCCTGAGGCAGCTGTGCACCTCATCGGAGACTGCTTTCAGATTGCTGAGGACAGGTGCGGATTACAATATCCCCAGGTAACTGTACCTCTGCTGTGGGCCACTGCATGCAAAGAAAATACTAAACACCTGAATGGGCGTACCGTTGAAAAGTTAACATGGACAATCCTATCCACAAAGTTATTTAAGCACTACTGCACCCACAGCTTACACGCAGACTCAGCTTTTTACAAAAATAAAGCATTTAATATAAACCATGCATGATAAAAACAATACATAAACTGGTCTCCTGAACGGAATCTCCTCCTTTAATCAACACAAATAATACAGAATACACAATACATAACAATCTGTATGTGGGGGTTAGTACGTGAGGTTGTATACTCACTCCCAGTTTAACAAAGACAAAACTGTCTCTCTCAATTGTACACGCATTGTATTCGCCTGCAGTCTTGCACAGCACACTGAATTCAATTTCAATAAACTGTTGACAATTTATTGAACCATATTCGATAGTCGATTAACAGTTGTATCACTGTGTTCGCACTTGAGCACTTTTTGCACCAGTCGTGTAATGCGTGTGTGTAAACCTGCACATTTGTAATTGTTTATAAGCGCTTATACACAAGTGAAATGCTTCAAAGCGCTCCAAGGCAGGAAGGGAACAAGGTATTACAGTCGTCATTCTTAAGCCTTGAAGATTCTGAATGATCAAACAACAATAACTAGCACACTAGACCAGAAGGGTATATACTAGTGTAAGTGTGTGAGAGAGAGAGAGGCGAGGGGGTGGGGGTGATGAGAGGGAAAGGAACGTACAGTACATAAACTAGAGTACTAGGCCTGGTTGGGGAGGGGAGGGGAGACTGAGGGAGGACCGGACCGACAGACTTGTTAGACGAGTACATTCATGCAAGTGAATGTGCCAGAGACAGGAAGTGCACGGGAGAAGGAGGGGGATAAGTGCGCCCAGTTCAGCAGGGGTCTGGATTAAGTGCAGAGTGGTTGCTCCTGGGGCTGGGACCTGTAGGGCTCTGGAGGTGCTCCAGGCGACCAGTCAGCAAGCTGAGCAGGTTGGCAAGAGAAAGGACAAGGGGAAGAAGCGTGGAGAGAGGAGGGTAGCAGGGGAGAGGGAGAGAGAAAGAGGAAGAGAAAAGGAAGGCCTTGAGGAGTTTCCAGAACTTAAGGAGGTCTGGTTCAAGATGTAGAGAAGGAGGCAGGCTGTTCCAGAAAAAGGCACCCGTAGAGGATATGGATCTACCCCCAAATCTCTTTTGGAAGAAACTGCTCACCCACAGAGTTGGAGGAGGCAGAGCGGAGGACTCTAGAAGGATAGTATTTGGGAAGAGAGTGCTGTAGAAGGTAGGGGCCGCAGTCCCAGAAAGCCTTGAGGACTATGCAGAGCGACTTGAACTTGATCGTTGAAGCCATGGGGAGCCAGTGGAGTGATTTCAGCGCTGGAGAGATGCAGTCCCTTGGCTTGAGGCCAAGGATGAGGCTTGCGGTTCTGCTGTGGATAAGTTGAAGAGGTCGTAGAGAGAAAGTAGGAAGACTGGGAAAGAGACTGCTGCAGTAGTCTAGTCTGGAGAGGACCAGGGCTCTGGGGACACTGAGCCTCTTCGGGAAGGTAAGAAAAGGTAGAATACCTCTGAGGAGGTGCAGCTGGTAGTGAGATTTTTTGGACATGTCAGAGATGTGAGAAGAAAAGGACAGAGTAGAGTCTAAGATGACTCCCAGATTTTTTGCCTCACCAGGGAGGATGTGGGGGGCGCAGAACCAAGGGAGGCCGATCAGAGTGAGTGGGAAAGTGGGAGCGGGTGTTCCAATGAGGAGGATCTCGGTCTTGCTGGCATTAAGGCAGAGATCATTAGCAGCACACCAAGAATGAATTGTGGACAGACAGTCTGGAATGAGCCAGGAGGAAGAAGAGGCCGTAGGTAGACTGAAAAAGAGCTGAGTGTCATCTGTAGAACACTGAAAGCTGGACGTGAAGGCAGAGATCATGTGGGTCTAATAGGCCATTTAGATGTTGAAAAACAAGGTGGATAGATTAGATCCCTGGGGGACACCACAAGTAGAGAGAGAGTGATAACAGAGAGAAAGGCTGTAAATTCAACCAGGAAAGGCCAGTCAGAGTGATAGGACACAAGCCACGCCCGGGCCTGATCTTTGATGCCCAGGGTATCATGCAGACGGGAGATCAGGATATTGTGGTTTACTGTATCGAAAGCAGAGGAGAGGTCAAGGAGACTGCGGACAGAGGAAGAGTTACAGTCAAGGTTTGCGAGCAGGTCTTCAAGGGTGTTCAGAAGAGCAGTTTCCATGCCTGTGGATGCTCCAAAGCTAGAATGATGGCCATGGAGACAACCGACAGATTCAGTGTGTAGAGTAAGCTGTTAAATAGCCAACTTCTCCAGGAGTTTGCCCAGGAAAGGAGTAATGGAGATCAGGTGAATGTCATCAAATGTCATCTCAGACATGTTTACAACAAAATGTCGACACTACTGTGTTTGAGCCGCAAGGACTCTTTGGTCTCCCTTGCACAATGCACAAAAGCCAACTTTGTTTTGACCAGGACTTATCAGGACTTTACAAACCACTGCAACCCCTTCTTTGTTTCCTTAACAGACATGTGGTTTCAAAGGTACCACAAAGTCTCTTTCACTTCACAATTCAAAATGCCTTCAATCCAGCACAAATTGGATGTGTTTATTAGTGACTATATTGGAATATTACTCATAATCACCACTGACCTACCTTCAGCAAATATAGGAGTGCTACTTACTGTGGACGTTTAAATAACGCCACTCCTGGAATGTAGACAATTCAAATTGCTTTCATTTCAGAAACATTCTTCTTTCATTATTTGTAGCCACATGGCTACCAGGATACTCAAAACATTCAACACCCTGAATTTATGAAAGAAAACTGCTTGATTGCATCATTTGTTTGCAGTCTCTGCTCAGCTTACTTGAAGTGCCACATTTTTGCCTGTTCAGAATAACTAACTTAGTGTGCACCCCATTTCCTGAACACACTCTCCTCTCTTGTTGTCTTAAATACTGTTAAATTCTCATCAAATCACGGGACTACCTCGCTATTTAAAGCAAACTTATTATTCCCTGCTCTATCCCTCAGGAAATATATTGTAAATTGATGTACCACTCATCCGGACATGCCATGAGTTCTAAGCGCATTGCCCGTTATGCACTTGGCTACAAGTTTAGTTTGTGCGCATCTGCTAAATGAGTCATTTCTCGTGACGCGCTCTTAACTATGGAGCTGCTGTCCCCTCGCAGAGCCAGTAAACCGCATTCTCTGCAGCTGCCTTTCAGGGTGCCGCTCATTATGCAAACTGAGATTTCACTCCATGGCAGGGTCTGCGTTACCTTAGAACGTCAGCTCTGCCTGGTGTGGGACATTTCAATCCGGGGCGTGTCTACACTGCACGGCCATCTTGGAGGGAGTCTCTATTAAAGTAACTATCCATTTATAATGCTCTTCTCTGTCAGCGCACAGGTTTTAACACTAAATCAAACACTACGGAATCACTTCAAGAGGTGGACTACCATCAATCTTAATGATCAGAGTGTACTGGCAGGCTAGCATATCCACTAGGGTTTCCCCAGTTGTCTTAGTGTGCAGGATAACCCCCATGCGTGCTGAGCCTGATCTAGTGTGTGATCTACCACTGACAGTCCACCATACATAACGATGCAGACCTCACTGGAGGAAATATGTGAGGACAGGGTGTTTAAATAACGTTTTGGATAGAAGTGTCCATATGTTCATTTTTCAACAGTACTCACATTCGGGTGTTCAGTATTTTTGTGATAGATTTTCCAGGAGTGGTGGGAGTACATCACTGGGTCAGACATATATTGTGTGTCTGCATAAAAAGGGCATAAACAGGCCTTCCTACATCTTTGAATCCGGCAGTCTCTATTTTCTGTTTGCTAGAATCCATCATGTTCCACAGCGGAAAGCGGTTGTGTTTACCTTATCTCAATAGAATCTGATAACTTCTAGAAAAGACCACAAGTTTTCCCCTGGCTTGGAAGGGCTATCCTATAGAAACCTTTGTTTTCCAATGTTCAATTGTTTCTCAAGAGGAATTCCACAAATGTCCTCAGAGGCAGCATGTGGAGCCTTCCTACTATCGGCCCAAGAGCAGGGATTGTTAATGTTCAACGATTTTCTCGTCATTTTGGTTTATTACATTTTAAAGACCATGGTGGGTGTCTTGGAAAGTCACGGGTGTCATATCAAACGAGGCCAAGGATGATGGAGACACCCATTGAGATCCACAATATACCATCTTCAGGGAGAGCAGTGTAGAGTCAACGGCAGTGCTCAGCTCCGAGGGTCTTCCAAACTCATCCCTGTGGCCGTGGTCGACCTGTACAAAAAAAAGGTTGTGGAACAATGTTTCCTCTGCCATGCCCCCTTTTCTGCTCTGCCCTCTTTTCTTCTCCCTTCATGCACTGTCATACCCCCTTCCAATTCAAACCGCCTACCTTGGTCCTTTCTTTCTCCCCTCCAACCCACAATGCTGTGTTTTCCAACAGTTCTCACTAAAACAGAAGAAAACACATGGCAACAATATGCATTTAAATGACCACCATTAGTGTGTCATTGTCCCTCAGCCTGCAAAGTTATGCAGCTTCTCTTTGCAATCACCAACCATTTGCATATTTCAAGGGACATGCCCAGGACTACAGCCTCCCATTGCATGCAAGCACCACTGCGCCTAATGCAATTCCCAGATTGCTGCCTGCATATTTGTGAATGGGCTTCATGCGCAAGCAGTCCATTGAAAGAGGCAAAGATTAGCATGCATTTGTGAGATAGCACAATGAGGTTTGACACAGGGTTGTGTGACTATCTTGCAGATGGTATCACTTCTTCCCAGTGGGGAGCCCATTTCCATGAGGCTAGGGAGGTGAAGCTTTTAACCTATAGTCCTCCCTGGGGGTGGTGAAATGCGGGAGGGCCTCTTGGGGTGGACATGAGTCTGGGACATGGCCCCTTTAATGCTCATCCCCACAGGGTAATACCACCCAACCCAACCTTCCCCATGATAAAGTCAGAGACTATGTGTTACTGTAATGCGTCAGACAGTCCTCCCTGTGATAAAGACTGGGATGAAGCAGAACCCAAGAACGCTACAGTCTAGCATAAAGAGTGTTCGAACAGCTGTTGTCCATCGAACTGACTTTGCGCTCGGGCAGTCCCAGCTACTTGGCTGAGCAGTAAAGGACAAGAAGCGGCGAGCTAGGAGGTTGCAAAAAGACAGCAAGTTTGAAACAGGGCATTCGAAGGATGTATCGAAGCATTGGTGTGGAAAGACTAGAACGAACCAAGAGATGGCAGGAAGGAGCTAGGAGACAACCCCAAAGTTTAGAGTCAGTGTGGTGGCTGTGTGACCTGTGGTGGGTAAACAGTGCGTCCCAAGAACGACGCCAAGATAGCGAACACTAGCCTTCTGCGGAGTCACATAGGAGATTGCATGGGAAGTACGAGGAACTGGATGGTTGCGCGACCTGTAATGAGCGGAACATCTGGTCCTAAACTTTCACCCAGACCACCAGTTGTAATTGGCTGACAAGTCAAGCGGGCCGAAGAAGAGCAGAAGAAGAAAGATAAAGAAAAAATCCACGAACCCTGGCCAAACGAGTGAAGAGTTCCCGATCCTGAGAGAAGGTAACGGTAACAGTAGTAAGTCCGGGAGGGGGCCAGGAAAACTTGAGAAGGTGAAACAAGAAGACAAGAGAGAAGTAGATAATTTTGTGAGGCAACTCCCGGCTCAGTTCCATAAGACTGTGGTATTGAAGAGTCAAGGAGGACTCAGTGACCATCGCCCTTGTCCTGGTTGGGGCAAGTCGAAGGACAGTGTTCAAGTGGAGATAATACAAAATCTGTGGAGAGAACTTCAAGGACTGATGAAGAATCTAAAATTGAAGTAAATCAAGAAAAGCCTGTTAAAAACTGGATGTAAATTTGGAGAAGGGAGCCATTCTCCTAGTCCCAGAATTTGTGGAACTTTGTGAAACCCAAACTTTGAGAGACTTTTACCCATGGGGATGGAGTCATTCTCCTGAGTTAGGATAATAACTCTTCCGTTGGCTTAGCGATTTGTGTTTAAGTGACAGGGATAGAATAGGAGTTTTGACTAGAACAGTACCTTTTTTGTCACAACAGACTTCCTGACCGGCCCAAGTTTTAGTTTGGTTGAGGTAGGGAAACCGCCTCTAGTTTTAGAGATAGAAAGCATTGATATTTTTGGGTTAAAGTTTGTAGCAACAAACATGCCTTCGCTTAGACTCCTCATTCCAGGTCACCACAGTTGTTACAGGCAGGGCCTAGGTTCAAATTCCCAGCGGGGGGAAATGATTAAATAAGTTAAATAGTGGCCTTTCCTACAGTCCAGTCGTAGACTTTAGTTCCCTCCCACTGTGACCTCTGCCCTTTGGCCTCATCAATGTGACTGTCACAAAACTTTAATGCTACAAGATTTCCCATAGGACAAAGGAAGAAATGCTATAAAACGAAGAGCCAAGGTTTATTTGCTTCACCATGAGCATAGTTTACACGCCAGTGGCAAATGACTGCATGACAAAGGCCAACTAACATGGCATAGCATATGACAGCCAGAAAAAAAGGAGAGCAGACATATGTAATGGAGTGTAACAGTTCCATCAGCTCTTAATGGTCTGCTCCCACATGCTCTTTTGTGTTGGGGAAAACAGATAACCAATATTGGACTGGGAAACCATGCAGGTCTCCGTTACGGGTAGATGTTTTTTTTTTTCCTTCGAGTTAGAGAAAGTACTCCGAAATGCAGTCTTAAATGAAAATGAAGTTCGGCAGGATCCAATTTAATTTTTTAACTACTACCCTAGGCAATACCAAGTTCGGAAATATAAGCGATTTTTGTGCACTCTTGAGAGGCTACAGACAGCATGTAGCACAATACATATATGTATGCATACATCGAGTTTTGCATTTCATCTAAGCCTAAGGTAAGGACATCCTTTTATACAGCAGACTCTTTACCACTGCTCGCTAGCAAGGGCTGGGTATTAGCTACCCTCTGCTGGACGCTCTGAAAAGCGGTATCATCCATTTACTGGATTACCTTTGCTTTCATTTGACACCCAGCTTTGAATTTATGTCCTTTGGCGCCGGATCATTTGTATTTCACTTTGAAGAGGGTAATATGAAAGCAAAGGCCTAGATTTACATGTCATATTATGCTGCGATATTTATCTCGAGCTGCCCGGGAGCTCAGCACTCCCCTTCCATGTGCAAACACCCTTGACTACAAATCTAACGTGTATATCTATGAACGTCAAGCCAAGTCCTGGAACTGGTGATCCGTGGCTTAATGCGAGGGGCGGCTGGCAGCCAGGCATGCCCACCTCCACATCTCGTTCAAGAAGCATCTCACCCACCCACTATTCCCCATTCTGAAATCCTTGACACTCCCACGTGAGCCCAGCTAATAGTTATAATATTTGGTTCGGGGAATCTCTTGAATGCTTCTTAAACTGGCGTTATCTGCTCTCCAGCAAGGAAAATGTCGACCCATGATAAAACTCAGCTTGAAAACTTAAGGCCTTGGATTTATGAGAGACCCTTAATTCAGTGACATCCCTGCGGTGCAGGGGGGGAGGGAACAATATTCATGACCATCTGAATTAAACCAGGTTTGCTTATTTAAGAGGGCACTATTTTGGGTTACGGCACTTTCCTGATGGTAATTGGAAAAAAAGAGGTGACCCCGCTGCATGATCTAAATTAATGTAACTGCCTTAAAAAAAGAACATGCTGGCTAAGCGGCAAAACACTGCCATCCCATCACCTGTCACAAAAGCTACAGCGGCAGGTATTTTGTCGCTAATTGGAGGCTATTTAATGGGCTTCCCTTTGATTCCCCGAGAGCCTGAATGCTCGAGCGTGTATCCCTTCGACGCCAGCAGCGAGCAGGCTTTCGCCTTGCTGGTGCTGCTCCAGGCCTCCAGCTGAGGGTCCGACACAACGCCACCTTTTACAAGTCAAAGGTTACATAAAGGAAAGGAAATGTTTTCTGTCAAGTAGTCCGCTAACCACTAACAGCCCTGAACTCTCAGCAGGAGTCGAACTTCTTGTAACCAAATAAAACGAAGGAAGCAGCCTCTTCCGTCACTAACGGCGCAATGTCTAGGGGCTACTCATTCCGTCTGGAAAACGGACACAAAAAGTGTGTAAAATAATGAGTGTAAAATGAAAACATGATGCTTCGGAGGGACTTGTCTGGAGGGCGAGAAATAAAGGCTTAAGAGCCGGACTCCGTTGAAGCCCCACAAAGCGTCGCCCTATAAAGCTGTCCACCTCATTAGAACATTTCACTCGGAAACGTAGGTGACAATTTCCTAGTCGCACAATTTCATTAATCAAACAGGAGCAGGAATGTCTTAATGATGCCGTCCACATTTCTCTGAGTAGAGGTCACTCACTGTTCGATGCTGTGCAGATAGAGGCTTGGATTTTAATCAACTGAAACGCCCTCAGATATACTTGAGAACAGATGCGATATGCTGGGTCCGTGCGCAAAATCAGCGAACAGATGACATATACATATGAATTTTGTTGACAATGGACCGCTCTTTGTCTCGATTTCTCTGCGCACGCCTCAAGACGCATAGGTTGCCCAGGAGCTCTTTCTTGCACAATGGAGCAGCGAGTCTTGGAATATACATGAGACTCTCACCCATGGTCTGGCTGTCCAAACCTTTTCAGGAGCCAGCAGCAATTACCAAGTGGTTTTTTTCTCCCATGGCCGGTCTCTGCATCTCCCAGTCATTGTCTCCTAGCAACCGCCACACAGTTACGCTAGGACTGTAGCCCTTACTTTCCTGCAGAGGTGAAGGGTGTAAAGCACCAAAAGGAATCACTAAGACTGTTTAAAAAATAATAAAGCATGAGTAGTCAAAACGACCCCGTGGACTTGAGTAATCGTATCACCTGGAGCGACGTGCTGAATGACTCCTCCTCCAGGTATACATAATGGGGGTACTGTAAGGTGCAGGGGAGCTCTGTGCTATGGGGAGGCTCCTGCAGGTCCAGTAATTTATGCCACCACTCCACTCCCATCTTATGTATGAGATCCTCTCTACTAACTACTGGGGATTCATTATTATAAATACAATTCACATGCGTTTTCTCCTTTTCAAGAAGTCAATAGGTGCCTTCAAAATAGGACAAGGCACAGAAAGGGGGTTTTGTTTGAGGAAAATGAATTTGTTTGCGAGTTAATGCACCCATGTGCTTTTCCCTGAGAGTGCAGCGTGAGGCTTAGACGAGTGTTGGTATCTCCTCGAAGCTTCACAGCCTGTGTCTAAATGTTAACTAGCATCACATACTATATGATATGTAATACGATTACAATATCATTATCCAACTGTGGTATCACAGCTGTAGGATCATACATTCATATGCATTGTGCATTAGAAGGCTATTGCAGGTCATAGAGGGGGTTCTAGTCTTGAAGGTCAGAACTCTTAGGCGACTTGAAATATAATGTTCAGTGTACCATAGCGGATATTTCTTATAATACATGGTCACAACATTATCCATTGCCATACTTGGCATACTCTCTCTACTGCAAGACAACCTCTACGTGTAGTCATGAAGAACAAATATGGAATTTTATAGTTGCAAATAAACAAAAGGTGCAGCTTTTAATATATTCCCAACTCATTTTTTACGTAGTGTATTATTTCAATTGTTTAAATAAAACAATGATTTTCTGCTTTTACCAGCCCGAACAGTGTTTTTGTATAGTTCCACAAAAGTCTCCTTACCAAACAATGATTGTAATTTGTTAGAGCCACGCAGTTCAGTAAAAATCATTTTTTTAAAAAGCTATGCATCCTCTCAAGTATTTTAGTGGCAGCTGAAATTCTGCTCCCTGGGTTGCATCGGGTATTCTGGGCTGGCCCTACCAGTAGGCACCTTGATGTCAGAACTCAACAGGTATATGTTCACTTACAACAGTTGGGCAGTGATGTAATTTTCGTATAGTACGTGGCAGCCTGCAATACCGGTTTATAAGCCTGTAAATAATGTTCTTATTACAAGGTAGCTGGCAACATCACAACTAGTCTGTAATAAGAAAATTACCTTTACTGCTCAGTTATTACAGAGAGCATGGGAAGTCACAATGCCTGCTGCTTGAGCCAGCCCGAGCAGAATGCCAGGTGTCACTGCAGCACATAATTAAAGCCATGACTAGCTTTTCAGAATCCTTTCTTCTAAAATAGTTTTCTTTGACACTTTACAACCCTTATTAAGGAACTGTTTATGGTAGTACGTGCATTTTGTGCACTGCTGGAGTTTAACACTGGAGGACACAAATCTATTTGCATGTTCTCTTTTTTTGAACCTTTTTTATTTTTAGATGGCTTGAACTATTTTCTGAAACACATTAACATTTTCGTATTCGTGTTTTTAATCAAAGCATATCAACTTTGATTATATTATCAACAACTTGAAGATCTCCTACATTAGATTAAGCAAGGGACAAGGTATTAACAGGAACATTATGCATAGGTTTTTCTACAGCTATTTCATGCACCGATGCATTATAAACCCCTACCCTCATCTGCACATTAGAATGATATTCAAAGCCACAGAGGAACCACAACAGACTGAGCGCATTTACAAGGTCATTGAGTTTTAAGCTGCCTTACAATATCCTTTTTATGCACAGTTGGCAGTTTATTATTCCTTATGAGAAATATTCACATCATCGCCCCTTTAAATACTTGGGGCCTGATTTACAAAAGCGTTTTTTAATCGGAAAATCCAATTGAAAAACGTTTTTTTTTTTTAAATCAGGCCTTCGGCCTCTACTTCCCTCAGGGGCAAGAAAAGAGTTTTTGAATTTATAGTCTACTAGCAAAAAGTACCCAGTCTCCGAACAGGTTCTGTAGACAGACATGACAACACTCATCAATATTTGAGGAGATTGTGGTAAAAATGCAAGTTCAGCACAGTAAAAAGGCTCAAATATATCAGCTACGGCATTAGACCACTAAAAGGGGAGGGGGCTTCTTTGATAGCCACATAGTTTTATGCACTAGGCTGGAGAATGCCCTAAAATACTGTGTTTTAAGCAAATCACATATAGGCGATAAAGTTGTGTTACAGGTAAGTATACAGGATTTAACATAAAACAGAGACACTGTAAACCGGCCCCAGCGCATGCTTTTCACTAGAAACAAATTCACATTTTTATTAACTTGCTTAGTAGCCGCATAGGTTGGCAGCACATTGCAAATTACACGTTGCCAGGATCATACGTAAGAACTGAACAGCCTTTGATACTTTTGAGGTCAGGAAGCTCAGCTCGTGGGTTCCCAGGGAAAAGCAGTGAACGCAATATAATTCAGCATATTAGTTTATGAAACTTGTCTACTGAAGGTTTCAAAATGTCCCATGGTGGTTTCAAATTGCCCCTTTGCACATCTTAGCCAGGGAAGAGGATCCAAAGAGTTTCTAAGATGCAACATTAATACAGTAACTTGTCAATGGTTCAAGGCTCCTGCAGTGTCATCATCAGTTGTATTCCCATGAGAAATGGATGGAGATGGCCGGCGGCAGATGAATAAAGATCTGCTTGTCATCTCAAATGTCTCTCTGTTTTGGCGCTATTATGTCGGAATTGGAGGTTGGACTGTGACGTCACAGAGGTGGCAGAGGGTGGTGTGGCAAGGTTTGCAGGACCCAATCATTTCAGGATAATGTATCTCCCACTATAGAGGAATGATGGAGCTCTATCAATTAGCCTCATTTGGAGGACTAACATAATGTTGCAATGTGGTTTGTACGATTATAAAAGCTTTAGTTTTAGGGGCGTACCTTTGAGAACACCTTTTATGCAGTTCTGTTCTGCATTCTGTATCAATCTTGCTTTCCCAGCTGTGACTGAACCCAGCATAAATTGCATTACTTCTTGCATGATGTACACTCCTTTTTGGATTACTTTTGTAAAGTTTCACTGGTGAGTTCCGAGGCAACCCGCTGTACAAGAGATTGAGTTTTGTTCATCATGTCTAGCTAGACCTGTCCTTCTATGACCACATTGATGTTTAGTCGATTTCAAGAAACCGGTTCATGTGTGAAGATGCTGAAATCTGGGGAAAGGGGTCAAAATGTCATGTAGCCAATAATGTCTGGAGGGTCCTAATAGGTAACTATGCAAAAGCTGGTGCAGATGGGTGAAACAGTGTGGAATTGTATAAGGAACAACACTTTGCCAAGCCACAAACACACACATTGTGACTTTTATAAATATAGATATATGTAGAATTTGTGCTGCAGGAATCAACACATCAATAAGCCGCTTGCAGTGAATGTGGAAACAATTATGTTTAGCCATTCAATAGGAATGACTTCAAAAATTGGCTTTGTGCTTTTAAGTAAGTGGCAACATAAATAATTAAATGCTCTTTTCTTCTAAGGGCGGAAGGACCCTAAATGAATATACAACCAAATGTGTCGCAATTGCCAAATAAATATGATGAGCGGAAGATTACAATAAAGAAATCATTCCTTGGATCAAGTGATTACTGGTATTCTGTTCCGGGAGCTGAATTTCAATTATGCACAGTGATATCATCGGACTGTAACACATCATTACAGCTGTGAAGGAATTTTCTTTTTCTGATAGGCCTGTTAAATGCTTATAATTTACAGTTGGTTAACATGTCACTAAAGACAAAAACTCGCACAAATAAATAAGTCACTCTTAAAAAAACACCAGCCGTGCTGAGTAGACAGATCGGTTTTCAGAGGTTTGAATACATAAACATTTTTTTTCCTGAATCAAGTTTGCCAGTAATGTTCCTTATCAAAAAACAAAAAAAGCAAGAAAGCTTAGGGCAGTTGTTTTCAAACTGTGGGGCTGGCCCCCTTAGGTGGATCCGGAGGATGTGCCAGAGGGGGCGTGGGGAGGGCACGAGGCTCTACAAAAAGAGAGAACGGTAACCACCTTTAATAGAAAATACTAGCAGACATGTCATCTGTGGGGTCTGGCAACAATATTTGTACACCGGTGGGGAACTCATCACCAATATACTCAAGGGGAAGCTCGGAACTTGGTGTAAGACCCATTTTAGTTGGAGAGCATCCCATTGGAGACATCAACCACACCAACAGCACCATATCTTTCCTGCTCACATCCCTGCATTCTGGTGAAGTCATTAAGCACAGGATTAGTAACTACTTTCCACTCCAGGCAAGAACATGACAGCCCTTTACCATTCCAGGCACAATATCACAGCTTTTGAGTTGGTAAAAACACCATCCAAGCTAACCTGGAATAAGGCATCAGCGGCTTCTGATACATGCTTTACAGGCATTAGATATTGTCAGAACAGTATATCTTTTTCACTTAAAACTGGAACTTTATACCCATCCACTCCCTTTTATTGCAATAATGTATGTGCGACCCTACGCTTCTGAGACTTTTTGTTTCGCAAGTACTGTTTTCTCAGCTCCTTCCTGGGGCAAGCTTTACTCCACTGACACAATCTAATGAGAGCCAAATAAGCATCAGGGTGAAGTTGCTCTTACCTTATTCCAAATTGGCTCGGATTTAATTTTCTAATCCAAAAGATCTAACCATTTGCCTGGACTAATAAAAGGCTCTGTTATTTTCAGGCTCTGCATGGATGGTATTTACAAATCCAATGCTTAAAAACGTTGCCAAAATGAAGGCACGCGTTTCCCTTTTTTTGCATGTTCCTAACCAAGTAGTCCTCTACTCCTAGACCAGGGAATCATGTTCTGCCCTCTCCTGAAAGTGCCATAAAAAATTAAGGTTCGATTTCCCCGAAACCATGGCTGTTTTATGCAAAGCCTACAGTCACCTGGTCACATCATTATTGTCTTTTTATAACACTGTTTATTGAGTTTAAACAACAACAATAAGAACACAGCATATGTAGACAGTTATAACTATGATAAAAAGAGGCAGTAGGGTCAGAGGGTGCATCAGGCATATCAAAGTTCAAAATGGTTGACAGTTCAACGTCCAGCAGGTGGCGACGGGACGGAAGAGGGGGGGGGGAGAGAGAGAGAAAGGGGCTGAGTCTCAGTGCAGTCTAGCCATTTCCCCCATATTTTCTGGAATTTACAGGGCAACCCCTCGCTGCGGAGATGCGTTGTTCCATAGATGCGCATCTGCTTACTTCATTGATCCACCTATTCAGGTATATTTGCTCTGCGGAGCCCAAAGTTGCAGCAACCAGTTGTTTCCCAGCTCCCAGTGCCACTGACAGGAATGATTTTTCAGATTTTTTGAGGTCCACCTCTCCCCAGATCCCAAGGAGCATCATTTTGGGATCTCTTGGTATTGGGGACCCAATTATGCTAGAGATCTTATTGGTGCATTCGACCCAAAAGGATTGTAACACATTGCAGTCCCATATCATATCAAAGAAGGAGCATTTAGCCTGTTTGCAACAGAGACATGTCTCATCTACAGCCCCCCCCCCATTGGAGTATCCTAAATTGTACCAGCCTCAGCTTAGCATCAATGCCGATCTCCCGGGGGAACATCAATGCGTCTACCCAGTCTTCCGGCTCCAGCCTGCCCAGGTCTCTCTCTCCCATTTCTCCTTCAGTTTAGTGAGTTCCTTAGTTCCAAAAGATTTAAGGGCCTGGTAAAGCGTGGAGATGACTGGTCACATCATTATTAAGTTAGAGTAGAGTTAGTGATCCCTATTCTTCTTGTAATAATAGTGGGACTTATATGACTTTTATAATAAAATATTAGTTTGGTATATCAGCTGTTTTATGATAAATTAGAAATCTGTGTATTTGCAGTACCCAAGCAACTAATGGGTTGTTCCCTAATCCATTAAAGAACGGATGTTTTGACAATTATCAATCTGCAGCCTATGTGTTGCCTGTAAGACACAATTTATGCTTTACGGTCCCACTCCTCTCTGCCATGCAGGAGTGGTGGTATCTGGAATTCTTACCTGACCCTGCTCCATCCTCCAACTCTGAAATGAGTGTTTTAAATCACTAATATATAGGCTGCCCAAGATGGAACCCTCTACCTTCTATAATCCGAGGGCATAAAATGAGAGTAGAGTGAATGACGCTGGTCGCCATTAGAAACGGTGGGAATGCGTCCCGTGCAGGCTAACTGTACCCATAAGAAGAAAACAAATACACAGTGACAAGCCCATGCCAATGAAAATGTGAACAGGAATTCTCATGAAGCATTGGCCCTGGGATTAGAAACCGCAAATTGAATTTTGAATATCCACATTATGTTTGAGGAGTGAATATGAAACATCACACATCGTACGAAAAAGGGCACCAAGAATTGGAGCACTGATTGAATGTTTAACCCTGACACAGGCCACATATTGAAGAAGGATAAAGGGACACATGGAAGCCCATATACCCTTATAGATAGGCCGAAACAGGGAGTGTCGACATTATCTAGATCACGCTCCAGATGACATAAATTGTCACCGATATAAAGATCCAACAATATATCTACAATGAGGAGCTATGGATGAGGTGCAAACAGATGGAAGCTGTATAGCCAGTAAAAATTACTATTACATCCATGTTTAAACCAGAAAAAATGATGTTCCTAGGAAGGTCTTACAAAAACATTCCAAGTGCATTATGGAATATAACTGTTTTTCATTGCATCATTTTAGTAGCACCTGAGCAATTTAGTATGGTTGAGGCAGTTGCTTTTAAAGGATATAACTGAATGCTATAATTAAAGCAATGTTGAGTATATGAAAAATGCTATGGATTGTGTTTTTACTTTACAAATGAGATCCTGCTTTTTGAGATGATGAGAGTTGGATTAGTCCTCAGTGTAGATAAGTAATTGGGTTAGATGGCCCTACAATTCATACACTCACTTGTAAACAGGGTTTTGGGATTAATGCTTTTGGCAAATCTGTATGCCTATACTGGCTCAAAACACACTGGGAAGAGCTTGTTGGTTTCAAATGTCAACAAGACCCATCCCATGATTTCTATATGGGAATTAATCGATTTACTTTAATTACATATGCTAAGGATCTACACAGACAAACAGGATATTTTGCCATGGGGAAATAACTAGAATACTTACAAAATGCAGGGCCTACACAATCTATGGCTTTGGGGATAGTTTTACTTACAGGAGAGGCCTTGGAATTGGTATAAGTGAACAGCAGGGCACCGCTGGGACAGCAAGGGTGTCAGTCAAGGATTGTCTCCTTTGAATCCTCCAAGGGGTCCCAGTCAGCTTCTAGGTCTCCTGGTTTCTGTCTCCAATACAAGATTTAGGCCTCTTCTGGGATGTTTCTCGCAAGAGTTCAGCAGCAGGTTGCCTCCCGGAATAAGTGGAAAAAGCCCAGTTCTAATTCAAACTGGTATACTTATAGGACAAATGACATCACAAATATGCCACGATTCCCGCGAAAGGGATTGGTTGATTTTCTCTACCCACCTCCCACCTGTGTGCTAATAGGACAAGGTGATGGGGGGGAGCGAGTCAGGACATCTGTGAGAGGAGACAGCTTTGTCATCCCAATTTGACTGTGGGCTCAGCATGTTTAAAACTAAAGAAATCTATCAACATGACAAGTACCCTACATTTTCAAATCTTTACATGAGTATATTTTTCTGAACTATATTTTAAGGCAAATCATATGATGCTAATCTAAAGTCGGCATGCCCTTCCTATGCAGGGATACAGTTTTCTTCATTTACTCAGGAGCTGTATCAGTGAAAAATATGCCACTTCATATTTTTCATGCTAATTATTTCCTTCCCCCTCAAACCAACTTTCAAATCTCTTGGAATCAAGGGAAGGCCAAAATCAAATTTGCATTAATAACTTTAGTTATGTTTATCACACAAAAATGGTTTCAGCATGGTTCAAAGGGGGTTACAGTCACCTTTAATAAACATCTGGAATGACCGTTGTGGCATCTATGCTGCCCCTTTTATGCAATAATATGTAGTTTCCTATTAATCCAACTGCAGCCTTCCCCTTTGTTGTCTTTAAGTTGCATTGGATGCATTTACCCTTAGGCACGTGACTAGGCAGAGGCTGCCCCATGTTTATGTCCGCCCCCTTGTGAGGCCCTGATAGCAACTTTAATGGACATTTTATGGGAATTGTGACTTCAAGGTCACTTCTGCTGAAAGAACAGGAATGGCCTTATCAGCCCTTACCATAGTTTCCATCTAAGCAGTGTATTTCTTCCTATATTTTTAAGTAATGGCCCTAATTGATGGTTTACACCCAGGCCCTTCTCCCCAGGATAGGTCTTGGAGGTTAAGTTTCATATTTGGAGAAATCGCTGGCTCATGTACCCTGCGGGCAATGGCATTTTAAACACACAAACAATGCAATTTGCATGACATCTTATAAGGCACCTGGGCCTTAGCCATATGTACTATGTTTCTTGTCCTTCACAGTTTCAAAGTACATGAATATCACTTCTGGATTGTCCATATGTATAGGGCAATTATATGAGAAAACCATGTCCAAACGTTGAAAGTCTCATAAGTGTTTTTGTCTGCATACTGTCATTTTTGTGAGGCGAAAAACAAAAAGGAAATTCTTTTATTTCTTGTAAATGCAATGAGCCTGGTTTCACTTAAGCTGCCTGGAGCGCCACCTGGTATTACATTGAAGATAATGTATGCACTGTTGTCTCTTTCTGTCGAAAGAGAAATCATATCGTGCCTCCTATTGTAATAAATATATTAATATTGGCCTATGCCAAGCTGCTCGAAAGTCGCTTGCGAAAGAATCCGTGTTGCAAGGTCCTGACCTTAAATCAATGTAAGCTGCCATTTTAGGTCAAACCACCATTTTAGGATTCGCTTTGTAAAAGTCACCCTGTGAGTTAAAATGGTGGACGATGTCATTCCAGAATACAACATGGCCGTCTTGACCTCTGTACATAGCTAATATGTAACTTGCCTGCAGGCCACTTGTTGAGGTCGTGAACTGAGACCTTGTCCTTCGTTGAGCTATGTGTAAAAGGATTACTCGTGCAACGAAACTAATCCACGAGCATATGTTGAAACAATGTATTCAAATACTGAATGTAGAACATCCGTTTAACTGCATTGTATTCATGGTTGAGAAGGCCTGCATGGAAAATCTTAGAACACACAGTTATTGCATAGGCTTGTTGATACATGTATTAAAAGCAAACCAGTTTTTTTTTTTTTTTAAAAAACTTTTCTTTATTGGCAAGAAATAGCAGACAGTACAGTGCATATTAAGACAGTGACACACATTTCATATTGTAGCATGGATGATGAAGCATAAGTACTACAGAAGGTCAGATACAATTCCAACAGAGGTTCGATACATTAGAGGCGTGCATCACGTGGCGAGATCAGCCCCCAGATCAGGAGAAGGAGGGGATGATAGTAGTTCCAAGTCCACCTTACTGTTCAAGTAACTACAAAATTCTGTCCATATACGTTTAGGACGAGCGTTGCTAGGCAGCATGTTGACATAGTCTTCTTCGCAGGATTGTGTCCAGGTGAGGGCCTTCAGCCACATCTCCAGGGAGGGGGGGGGACCTGCGCTTCCAGCATTGCAGAATGCATTTCTTGGCCACACTCGCCGCCACATTCAGAAACGTAGCTACCCGTTTCGCTTCAGTCCCCTCCCAGAGCCCAAACAGAAGAGACATGGGTCCAGGGTCTACGCAGAACCCAACAATTTCAGAGAGGGTTTCAAGCACTGCGTTCCAGAACGGGGCCAATGCCCCACAGGACCAGAACATGTGTGCGTGGTCCGCTTCGTTAGATCTGCATCTTTGGCAGGGGTGGGATTGATCCCGGGCAAATTTTCCAATCGCATAGGGGGTGTATTATAGGCGATTGAGCAGCTTGTATTGGATACATCTAATTCTAGAATTGAGAGAGACCTTGCGAGTATGTATGCACATCTTGGACCACATATCATCTGTGATGTCCAATCCCAGATCCCGGCTCCAGGTATCATGAGCAGTGTGGGGGGGTTCACTCGCATGTGCCATCAGCATTCTATACAAGGAGGATACAATACCCCTGGCACCAGCAGAATTGGCTATGTAACAGAACTCGGGGTTCGTTCGGGTATGAGGGCCACATGTCCTGAACCGCCGCTCTAATGCGGAAGTATTGCAGCAGCTCGAGTGGGGATCTGGAGTGCCCAGGCCTCCACGTATCTGGGGTGATGAATTTCCCGTCAGGGAACAGGTCGGAGAATGATCTGTATCCCAGGTCCGACCAGTGTCGTATGAGGAGCTTATCCTGTGTGGGGGTGAGGCCTGGGAAAGACCAGAGGGGAAGCCATTTGTAGTACGGGGGGGGAGCGCGAGCCGGGGGGGGGAGCGCGAGCCAGGCGGCAGAATCTGCCGCCACTCCTTAATCGTGGAGGCCACTGGGTCAGCTGGAGCTTGCGTTCGGTATGAGTGAAATAGAATCAAGGACATGACATTCACCTCCTCGGTCGCTAGTATTTCAAGTTTGGCATGCGGGGGGGGTTCCTGGTGGTGGTACCAATATGTAGCGTGCTGGGCCTGAGCGGCCGTCCAGTACCGGGTGAGGTCAGGTGCACTGAAGCCACCCCTCTCGTAAGGAAGGGTCATGTGCTGCCACTTCCTGCGCACCGCCCCCGAATGCCAAAGAAAATGGGCGAACTCCGAGTGCAGGCCCGCAAAGTATTGTTTCCCGGGCCAAAGAGGAACGTTGGCGAATACGTACAGAAGTTTAGGGACGATAATCATCTTTATTAGGGACAGTCTCCCTGATAGTGAGAGGGGGAGGTTACGCCATCTTTCCATCTTGGTGTGGGCGTATTGTGCGGCAGCCCCGTAGTTACCAGACAATAAAGAGGATTTTGAGAGGGACACCTGGACCCCTAAGTATTTGATACCCTCGGGAGCCCATTTGAGAGGGAATTCGCACGCTGGCTGGGAGGTTGCGGGAGTGAGGGGAAAGATTTCTGATTTAGAGTAATTTATGGTGAAGCCCGAGAATGTGCCGATTTTGATAATTTCACGCATGATCGGGTCGAGGTGGACCGAGGGGTCTCTGATATATAAAAGCACGTCATCGGCGTACAGTGATATAATTTCGGGAGTATCCCGCAGGCGGATCCCTTTACGACTGTGGTTGTTTCGTACACTATCAGCCATGGGCTCGATGGCCATAGCGAATAACAAGGGGGAGAAGGGGCACCCCTGTCGCATCCCTCTGTGGAGGCAGAAGGGAGCCGACAGACGAGAATTAACCAGGACTCTGGCCACTGGGTCAGTGTATAGTAGTTTAATGCAGGACATCATATATGGGCCAACCCCCATCTTTCCCAAGACCGCCAGCAGATATTGCCACGAAACCATGTCGAACGATTTTTGGGCGTCTAATGTCACGGCCACCGCGTTGGCTTGGGGATCAATTCTAGAGATGACGTTGAATAGCCGCCGGATGTTTAAGGCAGTGGAGCGGGCGGGAACAAATCCGCTCTGGTCTGGGTGAATCAAGTATTTCATGATAGGGAGGAACCTATTTGCTATGATTTTGGCGAAGATCTTGGTGTCGGTATTGATAAGGGATAGAGGTCTGTAAGAGCTGCACTCATCCAGGGGCTTGCCTGGCTTAGGAAGCACGGTGATGACAGCCTCGCGCAGGGACCGGGGGAGGGTGGAAAGGCGAAGCGACTCCTCCCAAACCTCGTTAAGGCGCGGGGCAAGGAGAGCAACATGTTCCTGATAGAACTCGGTGGACAGGCCATCTGGGCCGGGGGCTTTCCCCTTAGGGAGGGCCGAAATGACAGCGGTGATCTCTTCAAGGGTCAAGGGAGCATCTAGTTGTTCTTTAGTGGCCAGGGATACAAGGGACATTGGGATGCGGTCCAGAAGGTCGTCCAACTCTCGCGGGCTGTGCTCTGGTTGCTGGGCATAGAGGGTTGCATAGAACCCTGCAAAGGTCTCGAGAATGGGCCGGTTAGACCAGTGTCGCACACCGTTGTTGTCAATGATACAATTATTTCGAGCCCTACCTCCCTCGGCACGGGCGAGGCGGGCAAGAGTACGGCCTGGTCTCGCTCTCCTTCACTGTACTTTCGGGCCATAGTGGGGCGAGCAAGGTATCTTATCTCGCTGTGGGCGAAGGCCTCGAACGAGTCCAGTTCAGTTCTAATTTGTGCCAGTATGGACGGAGAGGGAGTGGCCGCATATTCGCGCTCTAGCTCCCCAAGCCTGGACTCAGAACGGCGCAGAGAGTTTCTAATATCTTTCAGGACCCCGGCCTCTCTGGAGATGCACATGCCCCTGATGAAAACCTTAAAGGCCTCCCATCTCACCCCGTCCGTTGTGTCATGGCGTTTGTTGCTATCGAAAAACAAGGTGATGTCTGCGAGAATGTCAGCCTTGAAGACTATGTCGTGTAGTGCGTCAGATTTGAACCTCCAGTTAGAATGCAGAGGGAGAGCCGGGTGTAGGGAGATGTCCAACGTGATCGGGGAGTGATCGGAGAGTGTGCGAGGGAGAATCTGTGAGGTGAGTGTTTTGCCCATGAGCCCCGCAGAGAGAAGGAAAAGATCAATCCTGGAGTGACTGTCATGGACGGAGGAGTAAAATGTGAACTCTTTTGACATAGGGTGGAGTGCCCGCCAGGCGTCCACCAGTCCGGCAGTGAGCATGTGTGCATGGAGGCGGCGAGTGGCCCTGGACAATGTTCTGGGTGCAACACCGGATCTGTTCAGGTCGGGGTCTAGGATCAGGTTCATGTCTCCCCCCCATATGATGGGAACCCCAAGATAGCCAAGGAGGATATCAAGGATGTGATCAAAAAAATCGGGTGGATCCATGCAAGGGGCGTATGTGTTGACCAGCAGGCACTCCGCATTAGCGAGGAAACAGTGTAGTATCACATATCTACCTTGGATGTCTATGTGGCTGGTGCGAAGGGAGAACTCCAGGGACTTGTGAATCAAGGTGAGGACACCTCTGGATTGTGAGGAGAACGCAGGGTAATATTTGTTAGGGCCCCATGACGGGGCAAGAGAGGACGAGAATTGTGCGAGGGCATGGGTTTCCTGTAAGAAAAGAATCTTGACCCCGTGCCTCTGGGCGTAGGCGATGACCCTGCGTGCCTTCATGTAGTTACTGAGCCCTCTGATATTCCAAGACATTAGCCTAATGGCCATTCCGCAGCAGTTTAGGGGGGATCCAAGTAGTGCGTGTCAAACACTGTCGTACGAATGCCGGCCACATGTTCCATGACCAGATGTGTCATACCCAAAGCCACCACTGTCTCACCATTTTTGTTAACATAACAACCCCAAACAAGACCTCCCCCCACCCTCACTGCCATCCCCAACATAGCAGTGCCCAAGAACCCACCCAAAGTCTCATGGCTTTTGTGCCAAGCCCAACGGGGCTGGACCAATCCCCAAACCAAACAGGGGAACAGGCAGTGAACTAAACAGGCCAAACCCGGCGTTGCAACTGCAGCGGGGGAAGCTGCTACCGTGAGCCCGATTAAGATAGTTGGACGGTGAAGTACACCAAATGGCGCACAGCGGTGATTAAGTTAAGTTCTAAGAGGAGACAGCATAGTAAGGAGCGGTGAGCCAGGGCTGTAGGGATAGAGAGTCCAGGTATAGGTGCCATATACCGTGTCCCATACAACTGTGACCCGTGTTCTATTTCAGATTTCCACAATGAGTTACGGGAATAGGAGAGTTAACAAAAATGCAGATACATGAGATTACAAGCAAGTTACACATAACAGGCGTGGTAGTAATACCACCATGATTCAAGTAACAGGTGCATGGCAGGCCGGCTCAATCCTCATCAACGGGGTCACCCACAGGGCCAGGGACAGGAATATGGGACTCAATAAATTTCACCGCCTCCTCGGGGACAGTGAAAAAGTACAGTTTATTGCGGTGGGTGAGCTTCAGCCTAGCAGGGAATAACATGGCATATTCCACCCCCCTCTCCCTGAACATTTTTTTCACCCCATTGAATTGCCTGCGCTCCATTTGAACATTGACAGAGAAGTCTGGAAAAATGCGGATGATCTGGGACTCAAATCTCAGTTCCCCTTTTTCACGGGCTAGCCGTAGAATGTGGTCTCTATCTCTGTAGCTGAGAACCTTGGCTATAATCGGTCTGGGGAAGTCGCCTGGCTTGGGGCGAGAGGCCAATGAGCGGTGGGCGCGTTCGATAGTAAAGAAGGGGGAGAGTTGGGGATCCCCCAGGAGGTCTCTCAGAAGGGCCTCGACTGCAACTTCCATTTTGCCTTTGAGGGCTGTCTCAGGAACCCCTACGATGCGGATGTTATTCCTGCGGGACCTGGATTCCAAATCATCGCTCTTCGCCTTGACCTGCTTCATATCTTGCACCAAGTCAGAGACCGTATTCTGGAGCACATGTACCTCGTCCTCAGCGGCCCCAATTCTGGTCTCGGCCTCACCCAGCCTAGTAGCATGCTGATCCAGTTTGGTGCGTAGGGAGGCTAAATTGGCATTAATATCATCTAATTTTTCGTGACATGACGCAAAGTTTTTGGCCATGGTCTCCATAAGTGATGTAAGGCCCGGCTGAGAAGGGCATGAGGAAGCATCAGTGTTGTCTTGAAGAGGGGCAGCCCCAGCTTGGTTTTGTTTGGCTAGGGCTTTGGCAAACTTGTCCATTGCTCCAGCCTTGTTAGCCCCTTGTGCCTTGCCGGACATCTTAGGGGGCACCATGATAAGAACAGGGAATGTTTTCGTGGGCAGGCAACAATGGGGCCTAGGAGGATTAAAGAGGGACTGGGCCCGTAATCAGCGACGGGACGGCAATTGCCGAGGAGGCAGAGGGAAGAAGTACCCCTGACTGGCGAATTCCGAAGCAGTAAGCCCAGACAAAGGGCAGGCAAGGTGGCAGTGTGGTTCGGGGGGGGACAGTATCTTGCGGCACAGACCTCTGAGCCAGGGGGCCCCAAGCGAAGGAGGTCGGTGGTGGAGGGCAGCTCAGTCAGGAGGCACGGGGTGCGCCCAGGGCGAGGCGGGCAGGTGCTCAGACCAGAGAATAAGGGACACTCAGGGTGGCACCAGCAACAGAAGATTGGCTGCAGGGGAGCCTAGTATGCTTGGGGGTAGATTATTCCCCAAGGTGGAACAGTCACAGCCCAGGGATGAGGAAAGGGAGGAGGGGGCAATGTGCAACGACCAGTTCCCTCACCCTCCTCACCTTGATACCCCGCAGGCCGCAGAGTGTGTGTCCAGCCGGGATGAAGCAGGCCTCAAGCCCGCAGTAGTGGGTCCAGGCAAAATCGGGTCCTTAATCTTCGGTAGGAACCCGTAGCAGGGAGAGCGAGCCCCAATGCAGCGGTGGTCCGATGGTGTCTGTGCGGGGGCCGCTCCAGCAGCCCCCGCCGTATCACAGAGTATCTTGCCCGCAGAGGGCCTCAGGCTCCGGCGCACCACAGCAGGGAGGGTAGGGTGCGGGTGTCAGCGAAGCCGGCGGCGGAGCCTCGATGTAGCGAGGACCGATGGTGCCTGTGCGGGGGCCGCTCCAGCAGCCCCTGCGGTATTACAGAGTATCTTGCCCGCAGAGGGCCTCTGGCTCCGGCGCACCACAGCAGGGAGGGTAGGGCGTGGGAGTCAGCGAAGCCGGCGGCGGAGCCTCGATGTAGCGAGGACCGATGGTGTCTGTGCAGGGGCCGCTCCAGCAGCCCCACCGTATCCCAGAGTGTCCTCGGATTATCACCGCTGCAGGAGTGGTCGGCGGGCCAGCCACCTCAGCAGGCCACGGGCTCCAGGCACTACCGCAGTAGGAGCGGGGCGCGGATGGCAGTTCCGCCGCAGTGGAGAGGGCCAGGCGCCGCCAGCCGCCAAAGCCGTCCCAGGGGACAGGAGGTTTATGTGACGGAGTTGCGAAGCCGATGCGCCCAGGTGGTGTCCGCAGGGGGGCCGGTGCCGGCAACGCCGCCAATGGCAGGAGCGGCCGCCTCTCGCCGGCAGGTCACGGGCTCCGGCGCACCCCAGCCGGGGGTGCGAGGTGCGGATGTCAGCCCCACTCAGGAGCGGCAGTCCACGCAGGCCAGGGGAGGGCGGGCAGAGAGGGGGCAGCGCCTGTGCCCCAAGCGGCCGCGCACCAAACCGCAGGAGACGAACCCTCGCGGGGCAATGAAGGGGGGATAGGCTGTAAGCAGAGTCACGCGGCCCGGAGGCCTTCGCCGGCAGAAAAGTGGCTCCGAAGGTCCGTTTTCGCCCAGAAACAGGGCAGGGTGTAGCGGAGGCGATGGGCAGCAGCATGCCTGAGGTCCCAGCTCGCATGTATCACCAGAACTGCTGATTATGGTGGATGTGTAGCTCACGTGCCACAGAGCTTAAACGCTAAGCGGCCATCTTGCTGGCCGCTCAACAGCGCCCCCAAAAGCAAACCAGTTCTATGCGGTTGTTCGAGACTTGGCACGAACCCTAGATCGGTGATGTATTAAGTGGAATATTAACCCGAAGTGGGGCTGGACATCATGCCCACCAAGTGAATAAAAAGCGAATGCATTCTAATGTACAACGTCTCTCACTGAACCATGCTGGAGTTCGTTGTGTTGTACTGAGGGCCGATAGCTATCTGATTTTGGTCCGTTTTTGCAACTGGATTCAGTATAAAATAAAGTACTTTGTATGTTCCTTTGTAACCCGTGTTCGGTGTATTTCCTTTTGATATTTTGATTTTGTTTTCACAGTTGGCGCATGAATAGGGAGCCTCAAGATTGATGCTGGATTGTTGAAGGTTGACGCACGCTATCGGACCGGGGTCGGACGGTGTGACATAAGGGGCCCCGCTGAACGAGACGCGACACCTCAGCAGCGCTGCACGACCCGATCCTTGGATGATAAGCGTGTGGTCCAAGACGGCATCTTGACAAGGGTCCACTTATCGAGGCGGGCAGATTTGCCGAAATCACCATACACGAGGTAAGATTAGTTATAAGTTCTTTGAAATCCGATCGGACCTCCTTAGGTTTGGTCAGGTGAGTCGTGACCCGATTCTTAATTTAATCCTGACAATTTGAATTTTGGCGCATTGTATCTGCAGACACAATTATTGACCAGGTAACACCAAGAATTTGAGATATGCCTGGGAAATTGTCTACCTGCTTTAGGGCATTATTCTGCAGTGATAGACAATCTTTGGAATTTAGCCGTCCGGTACCACAGGAGGGGTCGCTGGCATGTACTATGTACTGTAAGCATGGCACTGGAAGTATAGTATTTAATGACATTTGGCACAGACAAACCAGACATGCCTCCGAACTTCAGTGGCCAATCAATGGTAGTTTTGAAATCCCTCGTATTGAGTATTTAGAGTCAATTCTATTAAAGAAAAAGGCTAGACCTGCAGCATTTGATGTTTTGCAGAATTGGAAAAAAGAAGCGTTGCAGCAACTTAAAAGTAGAGAGAAACATGAGCGCCGTCATAAAACGAACGCTGAAAAAGCGTTGTTATATGATCCGGACAAACAGTCTGAGGCGACTAAAAATATGGATAGGGCTTTCTCACTCGGTATTCAGAAAATCTATCCTTTTAAAGATCTTCATGTTTCTGATGAGTTTATTGACAAATTATTAAATGAACGAAGGCCTGGTTCTTCTGCGCCACCTCCATATGCACCTCTTCCTGCTGCTTTGCCTCTTCCTCCTGTTATTCCTGCTCCACCTGTTGTTCCTCCTAATGTTCCCCTTCCTCCAGCTCCCCCACCTCTTTTTATCGCACCAGTTATAGTACCTCCATCAAATTTGCCTGCTCCCTCTCTTCCAAGTGGTCCTGAGCCGCTTGTAATCGATCGATGTGCAGGGTCAAAGGTTGTCATTCGCAGTTCTGTACCGCCAGAGAAGAAACGTGAGTTAATTGCATGGGCTAAGCATTGTATGGAGAAGGATGATCAAGCTAGTGTTTTTGCCACACTTTGTAATATGGATAATTTTCCTGAGAAAAACGTTTTTATTGAAGGTTTAGGGATTCAGTTATGTATAATGTGGGGAAGATTAAATAATGCGGATCTTCCGCAAGGGTTAAGGGATCTAAATACTGAAGCGCTTTCTAGAGACACTGTGGAGAAGGTAAATGAGCATGTTGAGAGGTTATTTGGTTATAGAAAGGAGTCAGAAAAGTTACAGAACGAGGATGACGAGGGGGAAAATATGTACGTACAGAAACGGTTCCTTCTGTGTTGTAAATCGATATCTGAGGAAACGTGAATTTGTAAGAAAGACGCGATTAGATGGATTTCAGACATATCGATAACTCCAGTTGAGGTATATGACACATACAGTCAATATACGCTAGAAATGCAGAGGAAAGTGATACAAGTAATGGTAGAGTACCTGCAGGATGAGTGTGTAAAAAGGAAGATTAGTTGTCCCACAGAGTTATTGAATATTTACAAGAGAGCTTTTTCACTTGACACTTCTTCGACTGCTTTAGGGCTCGATTTAGCTCTGTTGCTTAGTAAGCGTTTGGAGTCACCTACCTCTAAGTTGCCTATGAGAGAGGTCCCTCCGACATTTGTCCCAAAGGTCGAGGTTGCGGCCAATGCTGCACGGGGTATAGTTGCTGTGAACATTCCTGCACATTATGTATCACAGTTTGTTCACGTCCTGCTTTCACGGCAGGAAGTGATCATCATTAGACAGTCTATTGCTGACATTAGGAAAAATCCGACAGGGTTCTATAAAGAGATAGAGTCCGTTTTGCAGTCCTCAGTGTTCACCCTAGGCGACATTGATTTGTTGTTTCCTGTACTCCTGCCTGTAGATTTCTGGAAACAGGTTAGAACTATAGACGACGTACCTGGGTTGGGAGATACGTGGGCTAACATAACTAGGCTTGACGGAGAAAGGCCAGCTGGAGAGAGACCACCTCAGGTGATACTAACTTTGCCTGACAGAATCGTTGCTAAATTAAAAACCATAATTCCCGAAAAGAGAATTATTTGGGACAAGCTTACGGCCTGTGTCCAAGGAAAGTCTGAGGGTGCTACCGAGTTTTTTTAATCGGTTCAAACAGGTATTCTCGGATTTCAGTGGACAAGACCTAGGCAGAGCCTGGGAAAAGGTCGTTTGTGGACAAATTTGTGCGTGGATTGCTGCCTGACATCCAGTCGCAAATGATGTCTTCTGAGAACGCTTGGCAGGCAAAATCACAATCAGAAGTACTGCACATGGCTCAGTACTACGAGAACCGTGTCAATAATGAAAAAGATAGGGTTGAAAAACGAAAAGGCGATTTGAAAACTAAAGTGCTATTGCAGCAAATTGTTAGAGGCCCCAGAGGGGGTAGTTCTCAGGTTAGAGGTCAGTATGTCCCGCAGGGGAATGTGCCCTTGGGTCCTGTGAACATTAACCAGTGCGCTTATTGTCGTCGAGAGGGTCATTGGCAAGCACAATGCCCCGTCCTTCAACAAAGGTCAAATAATACATTTGGTAATATGGGTAGGCGATCCAGAGGTCGCCCGGGTGTAGGGGGCCCTGGTAGAGGTCAGGTTACACAGTACCCTCAGCAACCTTTTTCGCAGGACAATCAGACTCCGAGTGTGGACACCAGGAACATATTTGATCATCCTTCCGCTGCATAGTTATCTGAAGAGCTTCCTTTTGATGATATTCTGTTTCGTTAGGATTGCCCGAAGCAGGGTTTGCAACCTACACCTATTCCTGTCAATCAGAAAGGTCCCTACGTTGAAATGGTGGTGGGAAATAGGAAACATCAGTTTTTGATAGACACTGGAGCACAGAAGTGTTACATTGATCATTCTCGGGTTCCAAACATTCCACTGTCAGGGCAAAACAATGTTTCTGTAGGGTTTTCTAGTACGCTAGTTGTTTGTCCGGTTTCTATGCCGGTACCTATTTCTATGGGTCCCTTTACGGACCATTGTCCATTTCTGTTGACTTCGGATTGCGGAGAGAACTTGCTGGGGTTAAATCTGTTAAAAGAATTAAATTCAGTGATTTATTGTTCTTCTGATGGAGTGTGCTTGACGATTTCACCACAGCAATTTTCTGCCTCGCAATACTTGACTAGACCTTTGCCTCCAGAATTCATTAATGTACCAGAGAGCTTGTGGGCTGTCAACGACAATGATGTTGGTGTTTTACAGACTGAACCTACCAAGATAGTTTTGAAACATGGAATTGAGCTGCCATGCATTCCTCAGTATAAGATTTCAGTTGAGGGCGAGCAAGCTTTGAAATGCATTGTTTCCGATTTTGTGCATCGCGGGGTGATTGAAGAAATTTCAAGGAGTTTATGTAACAGTCCGATTTTACCCGTGTACCAGAAAGGCGATAATGCAATTCCATTCCGTTTCATAATTGATTTACGTGCCATTAATAAAGTTGTGGCACCAGAATTTCCAATTGTGCCTGATGTAACGACAATCCTAACCATGATTCCAGCTACAGCAACTTTCTTTAGTGTTGGTTGTGGACCTAAAGAATGCTTTCTTTAGTATTCCTATACACAAGGATAGTAGATATTTGTTCGCGTTCCCCTTAGGGGGACGCTCGTTCACATTTACTCGTGCACCTCAAGGGTACACAGAGAGTCCTAGCCTTTATAGCAGGGCTTTGAAAGAACAACTTGTTACCCTTGAATTGCCCTCTACCTGTACTTTGCTTCAGTACGTTGATGATTTGCTTCTAGCTGCTGACTCAAGAGTGCCTGTAAGGAGGGCACTGTGTTATTACTTATCCATCTAGCTAAGCATGGTCACAAAGCTTTGCTTAAAAAAATTCAATATTGTTGTCAGGAGGTCACCTATTTAGGCTATCTCCTGTCAAAGGAGGGAAGAAGATTGACACCTGAAAGAATAAAACACATTTCTGGCATGTCTGTCCCAATTAATTCTGGTAAATACACTTGCACACCAAGGTAATTGCAGTTTTAGTGGTTAAGTGAAGAATTATAGAATGATATATTTACAAAATTCAAGGTGCAGGGGAGAAGAGTCTCAGCCTTGGTATCTTACAAATGTAGACAACATAGTAGAAAATAAGTTCAATAGACAATTTTTTGGTTATTAACTATTGAGAATAAAAATGCTAATATACTGTATGCAATTTTCCTTTCTGTAGAAATTGTTTGATGAACATGCTGCCCCTGATGAAGAGTTCTCATGACTCAAAACGCGTTGGGCTTATCAAGATACAAATTAAAAGCAAAATTTGTTGTTAATAACCAAAAAATTGTCTATTGAACTTATTTTCTACTATGTTGTCTGCATTTGTAATTCAAAAGGATTCATAACTAAGTAATGTTCGGATTTCTATCTCCATTAGGCCATTTGGCCTGTTAGATAGCGTGCAGGGGACGTGGCTATCCTAATCGGATTTCTCCATTGTTTCATGTCTGTCCCAATTAAACAGAAGGAAGTTAGAGCCTTGATAGGTATGGCTTCTTACTGTAGGTTGTGGATCCCACATTTTTCACTAGTGATCAAACCAATGTTGGCTTTGACAAAGAAGGACATTTCTCCGTCATTGCCATGGAACGCGGTACACCAGCAATCGTTTGACTTGCTTAAGACTGCATTATGCTCTGCACCGGTTTTGGGCACACCAAACTATGAAAAGGCCTTTGTGGTGTTTGTGCATGAATGTGATGGATGTACTTTGGCTGTATTAACGCAGGAACACGGAGGGAAGAATAGGCCGTGCGGCTACTTTTCTTCCGCCCTTGATCCTGTAGCATTCGCTTTGGCAAGATGTTTGCGAGCTGTCGCTGCTGCGTCTGTAAAACAGAGAGAGGGGATGGTCCTAGGCCATGATCTAACCCTGATGGTGCCTCACTATGTAGATGCTCTACTGAACCGAACTTAAACGCAACACCTCACTTATGCACGGTTGATAAGATATGAATTGATCTTGTTTGCTCCTCACATTCAAATTAAGAGGTGTTGTGGTCTTAATCCGGCTGAACTCCTACCTTTCCCGCAAGATACTACTTGCAGCGATGAAGTGTACGACCGAACAAGAGACAAAGGGTAGAAATGATTTGAAAGATACTCCCTTGGATAATCCGCAAGGAGAGCTGTTTTGTGACAGCTCCTGCTTCAAACTTCTGGATGGTACATCCACAGCTGCTTATGCGATCACTACATTGAGCATGGTTGTGGAAACGAGAAGAGAATCACGCATAATTCTGCGCAGGTCGCATGGATTATAGCATTGACCCGAGCTTGTGAACTTTCCGAAGGGCTTGCAGTAAATATATATACTGATAGTCAGTATGCCTTTGGGGTGGTTCACAACTTTGGGAGACTTTAGTCAGAGAGAGGGTTCCTAACTTCGCATGACACCAAAATTCAACATGGCTCCCTAATAGTACAACTACTCTCAGCGCTTGCGCTCCCTACTCAGTTAGCAGTTATGAAATGTGCAGCACATCGAACGATTGCAGATATAGGGAAAAGGAATGCTTTCGCTGATCAGATAGGTAGGGAAACTGCTACCGATCGCCTTACGGAGATGTATGTCTCAAGGGAGACTGTAGATGCTTATGCAATGGATGAGGGTGTTGGGTCTGTGCGGGATATCCAAGCTGATGCCACGTTAGGAGAATCCAAAAGGTGGGCTGAAGGCTTGGGGAAACTTGATGATGAAGGGTGTTGGGTGGACATAGTAGAAGGGAAATGGCTACTCCCTGACACGTATGTCATAATGATGGTCATCATGGCCCATGGTCCTACGCATGTATGTGCCCAGAAGATGACGACAATGTTAGAGAAATTGCCCAGCGCTACGTCTGGGAGTGCATGATTTGCCTGCAACACAACGTCGGAAAGGGGACAGTAACTCCAAGGGGTAGTTTTGGGCCACCCTCTGTCCCCTTTGAAGTGATCCACTTTGATTTTATTGAAATGGAACGATGCGATAAGAAATATGTACTGGTGGTTATCTCTGCTTTTAGTAAATGGGTTGAGGCTTTCCCTGTTAAAGATGCTGCAGCTATGACTACTGCAAAAACCATGTTAAAGGAATACTTCCCACGGTTCGGTTTGCCAAGAGTTATCTGGTCGGACAATGGTCCACATTTTGTCGCTGCTGTAATTCTGCAGATATGTACGGCATTACGAATTGACAAACGGTTCCATTCGGCCAGACATGCTCAGAGTGCCGGACTAGTAGAAAGACACAACAGTATCATCAAGAACAAGCTCGCTAAGACGTGTGCCGGCACCAAACTAAAATGGCTGGACGCCTTACCGATCGTGTTGTTATCTATGCGCACAACCCCTCAAACTAAGACTGGGCTCTCTCCATTTGAGGTGGTAATGGGGAGACCTGCCAATATTTGGAACCTTCTTAAATGTAAGAAATGTTGAAAATGTATTACTTTCAGATTATTGTAGCCAGTTGACTAAAAACCTGTATTTGATTTATCACCAGGTACAAGAAGCTTTACCTGTGCGATACGAGGGCCCGGGCCATAGCATACGGCCTGGGGGTTGGGTGCTCGTCAAATCTTTTGAGCGCTCCTCTTGCCTCGCGCCTAGCAGGCGTGGGCCATTCCAAGTTCTGTTGGTCATCCAGACAGCGGTGCGGGTCGCTGGGAGAAAGGACTGGATCCACGCGTCCCACGTCAATAAACTTCCTCACCCTGTGCCACATGTTACAGAAGAAACAGAACCCCTCACTGACACTGCAACCAACGATCCCAAAGCAGTAAGTAGCACTGAGAGTGTGTCGGAGAATCTCTCTGAGCCTGTGAGGCTTGCGGAAGCTGCCATTTTGCCTCCACACTCTCCACAAATTTTGCATCCGTAAACTGCTATTTCAAATTCAGCACCTTCACTTGCTTCCGACACGTTGCTTCCAGCAGGAAGTGACGACATTTTGTTTCCAGATCAATCAGTACCGGGAAAAGTAAGGTACAATCTACAACCACGAAAATAGACTTATGGCACGGTTTTGCTGTGCATTTGAAGAAAAAGGATCATCGAGGGCTTGTTTTTGCCGAAATTTGAGAAAGGGGATTCTGTTGGTTAGGGTTGTGGAAGGACTAAGAAGTCGCTCGACCGGGAGGTCGCCAGCAACGGACTTTGGAGTATCCGTTTGAAGACTACAATGCCTGCTACCGCTACCGCTCGTATGGGACTTGTAAATGAGGGGGTGATCAACCGGGATGATGGACAAAATGCCTGGGCTCCAAAAATGTATTGCTGAAATTTTATAATGATATTTTGGTTTTTAATAGTCGCTGCCTTAGGATTGTGGTACCTCGAGGAATCTCACTCTTTAGAACTTTTGTTGCCTACTGAAAGTGCACCTATTGTTCCTACTCCCTTTGTACATTTGCATACTCTATCCCCTAGGGATTCTCAGCACAGACAAAGGTACCACTAACACTTTACTACTTATCATGAATACTAGCATTCCATTTTTTAACAAATCTAACTGTTGGGTCTGCTCACATTTACCGCAACACAGGGATAAGGGGCTAGGTTCGTATATTCATCCTTTACCTTTGACAACTGCTTGATATGCTTCTCTTAGAGCATTGTTCTTTGGCCGATGGAATGATAGCATCTTGGGGAAGTTTGATGGCACCAATTTGAATAGTTTTGAGAAACGTGTTTGGACTCCCCTGGGATGCTCGCTTTTCGCAAATAGGAGTAAACCGAATGTTGCTTCTATTAGGCTTTCTGATAAACTGTCTCGTCCTTTCCAATCTTTGATTTCCTTTAAGATGGCTCCAATAGGCAATAAGGATGCCATGCCTCCTTCTTACACTGTTAACCATAGCCCGATTCAGTTTCTTTTTGCATACAGAGGAAAGGAACTCAGTCAATGGGAAATTTTCTAGGTTGTGCCAACGTTGCAAATTTGACTGGGGAAAACAGACCTTTGTATGTAGGCGAACCTGTCTACTTTGTCTGCGGTAATGTAGCATTCCCATGGTTGCCTAGGGATTGGCAGGGAACCTGTTATTTAGGGATCCTGTTACCTGGGGTGTTTATAGCTAGTACTATAGAAGTTTCGAAGGCTCGTCCACAGCGGGACGAGAATGGTGACACCCCAGCACAAATCTTGGGAGATATAGCTAAATCAATTGTGCCATTTTGGGGGCAGATAGTGAATTCAGAAGATATCAGAAAACTAGCGAGAGTACTGGAGAGAGCCATCAACCGGACCACAGATATACTCTATAATATATGACGTTAGAACAAAAGGCGATAAGATTAGTAGCACTTCAAAACCGAATGGCATTAGATGTCATTCTAGCTGAGCGTGGTGGAGTGTGTAAATTAGTGGGGTCCGCTTGCTGTGTTTTCGTACCAGATTCCTCCCCAACTATCTTCAAGGCAATACAGAATCTGCACGTCCTTAGTTCCGAAGTGCATGTTCCCGAGGGAAACTGGGATCTAAGCGCTTGGTTCTGGGACTTCTTGCGATCTTGGGGTTGGAAGGTACTTTCGGTCTTGCTAATTATTTTGGGAAACCTGTTGTTTCTTTGTTGCTGTATTCAGTGTCTACCTGGTATGTGTTCGATGCTAGGGGGATCTTGCGCACAAGCGATAGGTTCGATAGGACATACAGTGTATGCCCAGGATAAAACTTCCAAAGAATATTTGTTGAAAGATATTTTAGCAAAAGACCTAATGGCAATAGATATGTCCGATAGTGATTCAGGGTGGATGGACGATGATGCATGGAGTTATTTGCAAGGAGATCCAAAGTAGTTTTTAGCACTTGGCATAGGCCAAAAGGAGGGTTTGTCGAAAGAGAAATCATATCGTGCCTCCTATTGTAATAAATATATTAATATTGGCCTACGCCAAGCTGCTCGAAAGTCGCTTGCGAAAGAATCCTTGTTGCAACGTCCTGACCTTAAATCAATGTAAGCCGCCATTTTAGGACAAACCGCCATTTTAGGATTCGCTTTGTGAAAGTCACCCTGTGAGTTAAAATGGTGGATGATGTCATTCCAGAATACAACATGGCTGTCTTGACCTCTTTACATAGCTAATATGTAACTTGCCTGGAGGCCACCTGTTGAGGTCGTGAACTGAGACCTTGTCCTTCGTTGACCTATGTGTAAAAGGATTACTCGTGCAATTAAACTAATACACGAGCATATGTTGAAACAATGTATTCAAATACTGAACGTAGAACATCTGTTTAACTACATTGTATTAATGTTTGAGAAGGCCTGCATGGAAAATCTTAGAATACACAGTTATTGCATAGGCTTGTTGATACATGTATTAAAGGCAAACCAGTTATATGCGGTTGTTCGAGACTTGGCCAAAACCCTAGATCGGTGAGGTATTAAGTGGAATATTAACCCGAAGTGGGGCTGGACATCATGCCCACCAAGTGTATAAAAAGCGAATGCATTCTAATGTACAACATCTCTCACTGAACACACTGAACCACGCTGGAGTTCGTTGTGTTGTACTGAGCGCCGATAGCTATCTGATTTTGCTCTGTTTTTGTAACTGGATTCAGTATAGAATAAAGTACTTTGTATGTTCCTTTGTAACCCGTGTTTGGTGTATTTCCTTGTGGGGTACTCGGCCTCGATATTTTGATTTTGTTTTCACATTTCAGTAAAAGTGCAGCTCTCCATGGATTGAGTAAAATGGCATTATCAGATACATGTCTCACCATTTGTGTGCTGGCCTTGTATTTCAATGGGCATTTTTAAATCACTCTGGTATTTTTATTTCTGGCCTTCAGGGGCCATATTTCACCCCACAATCATGTAGATGCTAATGCTACCCCATCATCAAGAACTCGAACAATAAACACCGCCACAAATTGGATTTTCTTATTATGCAATTTAATTTCACATTTAAAGTAATCCACAGTTCAGTTGGGATTTCATTAAATATTATTTAACTATGTCGCTACAAGTAATTTTGCATAACTACTAATTGGGAAGAGATCTGTTGCTTTACATAATAGGAAATGTCGCCGGAACTTGGTTTGTCTCAATAGCTGTCATTCAACTAAATGTACTGATGTAACAATACGTAAATGAAAGCTGGCCTCACCCGTTTCCGCAGTGGGGCCCATTGCCGTTATGTTTTCTGGGACATTAATGTAACAGTGTGAGCCAACATGAGTATTCTTATAGTGGCAAATACTAGCATTAGTGAGCACAGCAAACACACGTCTTAAGTATTCTCGGACTCCTAACTCCTACACACAATCCTCTCTTCCACGATTCCCTCCAGGTACAAGCGTCAGCATGTAATAGGTCAGGAATCAGGAGGCTCCCATCCCTCCTCCGTCTGCCAGCTCAGGATTCAGGAGAGTCTTCGCATTATGACACTGCATCCATCCTGAGACGGGCAGAGAAAAGGAGGAGTGAAGAGGCCTTCATTATGCTCAACAGGCTGGGTATTGCAGTGCCCATTAAGCACAATGAAGGCTGTGACATCACAACAGGTCTCCTATAGCAGTTTCAAAGGACTGAGCATGACCAGGGCCTGTGCAACTGATAGGATTTTAGTGAGACAATGCTTTGCATTTGCAAACAATCTAAATATGTTAAGAATCTTTAAAAGTGCAAAAACTGCATTTGCAGTATGGTGCGAGTGAAAGGCACTCCCTCCAAAATTCAAATGATTAGAACAACTGTTTTGTTTCCAGGTGACGTTATTTCACATCACCAACAGGAATAAAATGTAGGCTACAGATTGTGGTGTTTGATCAGAATCCAATAAAGCTTGATGAGCATTCTTTTTTCGGTATGCATCATTATGGTCCGGAGTAATGCCATTACAACAAAAGAATAGACTAGACCATGAAAACATAAATCTTTCTCCAAGTCAGTACTATTGTTTGAAAGCAGGGCTCTGAAAATTGCATCAGCCTGCATTAAAATAGTGCCTTTATTTTCATAGAGAGCTTTGAGCATTCCATATTTCATCAGAGAGGTCATAATGTTTCAGTAAAGATGTAAATAGTATCATAGAGTTGTCATACCAGGTTTGATTGGAGTGCCAGATTCCCCTAGCCACTTTAGCAAAGTCAAAGCTTTTGCTGACAATCTGTACTCTTGGGTTTTCACATTGTCTGTCAGAAAGAGATTTACATTTAGCCGTATTGCAGCTTTTTTGTTTCCCGGTTGGAGGTTATCATTCAACAAAGCGTTTCATCTGGTAGCAGTGAATTTCCAATGTCCACCCATCTAGGGAGGACTATGTCCATACCAATCTCTGGATTGGTACTGGATGAAGCAGAATCTGTAGAGCCTCTAGTCTGGGAAGTAAATTCCTCATCGCTTTGATGGATTACTAACCCTGAAGGTGGCAACCAAGTTTTTTATTTAAATATTTCCCCACACTGAAGCGACTTGTAGCCAGCTTCACATTTCAAACATATCTGTTTACAGCGAAGAATTGGTGCATTTGCACAAACATATACAACTTGGGTAGAACAGGTATTTTGATAGATTACTTTCGCCCAAAATGAGAGCCAGACTTTTATTCCATCTAGTAATCACACCGTCTATTATAGCATTCATAATTGTGATGCTTACAAGCAGTATATGTTTTAGATTTGGCACAGAGTAATACCAACGTAAATCAAATGATTATTGGTCTAAAGTAGATTCATTTTTACTAATTTAGATCAGGATATGTAAGCAATAATAATCAATGCTCTCAGATAGCACCTCATGCTGGATTCTTCCTGCTTCTATGTCATGTAAAAACAGGTGCCATTAATACCCGATTTAATGTGTCCTTCACAGAAGAACCAGTTTAAATAGGATGTGTGTGTCATTAGGACAGGCATGACAACGTGCATCCATCTGATCTGGGTTGTCATGGCCCTGCTGTACATATGTACATAAAACAGTTCGCATATTAGTGATCTAGTACATGAAAAAGAGGACTATGACTACTTAGTTAATAACCATAAGTGTGCATCGAGAACAGTTAATCACAAAAGAAGGTACAGGTTTCAAATAAAAACATACCATTACTATGTGTTAGTGCTCAATGGCATGAAAAGAAAAAAAGAAACAAACATTGGCAAGTTTTTAACTCAACTGTAGTATTTTATATATTTATTTTTATTTAAAGCATTTAGCGTATAAAAATACAAACCTTTGCTTATATACACATTTTTCCCTCATCCACATACACACACAAGCCAAACCCATTATTTTCCTTCTTTCTTAGTTCTGCATCAGAGTGGATCCAGGTTTGGCTATGTGTTGAGAAACAAGTTTTGTTCATTGTGTTTTTAGACCATTTCAAGTCTCTTTAACATCGATTCAAGGAAGATTCCTAAAGCTTTGGTAATTTTCCTATTTGGATTGTCATATAAGGCTGACCACCATAAATCGAATCTAGATCACATGCTGGAGACAATATTGGTTGTAATATGCATCCCCTTTCAGTTCTAAGTTCAGGGCAAAACATGATTAGGTGTCAAGTCGATTCATCTTCTTGTTTGCATAGTCTACAAAGTTTTTCTTTTGCCAGGCCATATCGGACCAAATTTGTCCTTGTTCTTAGAATATTCAGACGGAATCGCAATATTAGATCTCTATGATTCTGATTGGCACTTTTTTCTAGATATCCTGGCAATATCTGCGGGCATCTAGTTATCTTTTCAGACAAGGTATGATGACTTGAAATCGCTCTTGCACGTTCTGTTTCTGCCCAATCAATAGATAGCAGAAGTAATTTTACCCTCTTCGGATGTTGACACAGGGCTATCATTGTAATATTTTATATGATTTAAGTTACTTACCTGTAACTATTGTTCTCCAGCATGGGTCTGGCATGGATTCACATGCTTATGAATATTCCCCGTCAGGCTCAGAATCCTCGGTAAAAGAAAAAACAGTTTCACTTTCACTTAAAAAACTCTATTTCTCCTATAAACCAATCACTGTCCTCTGGGTCATACTGCCCCCATCCAATAGAGTCCTCTCCCTAAGCACCTCCTTTGGCAGCCATCTTCAGATTTGGTAAGCACGTAAAGTGGCAGTATGACCAAGAAGAGCCGCAGAGATGTTCTGCAGGGGCACCCCAGACAGAAACGCTGTCGTCTCAGCGATCGCTCTGTTGGAGTGGTTTCTCAGGTAGCCGGGCAGCGGTGGGTTCGCCAACCAATGACAGTACGTGATGCTCCCGGAGAGCCACCTTGAAAAGGAAGCCTTGGACAAGGCCATCCCATGGTTCACAGGACCAAAGTTCACAAACAGTTGTGAAGTCTTCCGAAAACTCTTTGTGCATGTCACATAGAACTTCAGGGCACGAGCAACATCCAGCGAGTGCAAGGCCCTTTCAGCCGGTGAGAAAGGTTTTGGGAAAACACTGGCAACACCAAAGGTTCGTTGAGGTGGAATTCCGATGGAACTTTAGACATGAAAGAGGGGTGCGTACGCAGCACCACCCTCGATTCGTAGAAAGTCAGGTATGGTTGCTTGCAGGATAGGGCCTGGATCTCACCAACCCATCTGGCAGAGGTGATGGCCAGAAGGTAGTCCATTTTCCATGAAAGGAACATGAGAGGAGCCTGATGCATAGGCTCAAAAGGGGCCCCCCCATGAGCCTCGCTGGAACCACATTGAGTTCCCATGCCTGGGCAGCCTTCACCAGCGGTAAAGATCCAACAAAGTCCCTTGATAAATTCCTTGACGAGTCGGTGGGAACAAATCAAAGATCTTCCTGGAGACCTGGTGTAGCCGGAGATAGCCACCAGATGTACCTTGAAAGAGGCATCTGCTAGTCTGGCCTTGGCCAAGGATAGAAAGTATGGAAGGATCTGCGGGGCAGTGACCCTCAAAGTGGTAATCTTCTGAGACCAGAACCACATAGCGAAATGCTTCCACATGTGACCGTAGCACTTCAAAGTCAACTATGGACACTGAGTGTGCTGATGACTCGCAGTAGAAGAGGGAATGGAGGGAACGCGTACAGGAACAGTCCTTGGCATGTGAATGAGAATGTGTCCCCCAGTCTCCTCGGTCGGTGGAATCTGCTGGCAAACCTCTGGCACTTGGAGTTGGCCGACGTCAGAAACAGACCGATCTGTGACCTGCCCCATTTGACAAATAGGCAGTCCACCTGATCCTGACAAAGCTCCCACTCATGGCAGGAAAACAGTTCTCTGCTGAGAGAGTCTGCAATGGTGTTCCTGACTCCCGCCAGGTAGTGAGGAACAAGGAACATCCCCTGTACAACGGCCAAGTGCCACAAGTCCCACACTTCTTTGGAGAGCACGGGGGATCCCATGCCCCCTGCTTCCTGATGTAGACCATGGTGGTGATGTTGTCCATGAAGATCCTCACCACCTTGCCTTTCAGAGATGGTAGGAAAGACTTGAGGGCCTAGAACACTGCCCGTAGCTCCAGGATGTTGATATGAAGATCCTTCTCATCCGACAGCCACGGGCCTCTGGCATGTAGACGTCCGGTGTGTGCTCCCCAGCCTTCCATGGAGGCGTCCATGGTGAGCATCTCCTGGTATGGGGGTTTTGAAATCCTGTGCCTTGGGCATGTTGGAGCAGACGCCCCACCATCCTATCGCCCCACGGAACTCATCGTTGAGAGATCTTGTCCGTGAAGCGTCCGGACACCTGTATCCAGAGGGTGTCCAGAAATTCCTGTAGGGGTCGCATTTGCAATCTGCAGAGCTGGACGAGGTAGATGCAGGACGACATCTTATCCAGGAACAACTTGATGGCCCACACCGTGGCCGTATTCGTCGACGACAGCCGTTGCACCTTCCCCTGAATGGCTGCTATCCTCTCCTAAGAGGGCGACGCCAGGCAAGACACCGTATGGAGTCTAGAGTCCAGGAACAGCGCATTCTGGGGTGGAGTTAAGCAGGACTTGGGATAGTTTACCAAGAATCCTAGATCAGTCAGAAGCCAGACGGTCGTCTCCATATGTCCGTCGGCAAGCTCCCGCGAGTGGGCGCGAATCAGCCAGATGTCCAGGTACCGGCATATGTGTATGCCCTGTAGATATAGATGGGACACCACTGGTGCCAGGCCTTTCGTGAACACGCTGGGGGCCGACTTCAAGCCAAAGGGTAGAGCCTTGAACTGGTAGTGCTGGCCCTGCACCACAAAACGTAGAAAGATCTGATGCTGCTTGTGAATGTGTAAGTAGGCGTCCTCCAGGTTCAACAATGTCAAGAAGTCTCCTTTTTACAGTTGGCCGAGCACGTGTTGCAACGTGACCATCCTGAACTTTTGGGACTTTAGGCATTTGTTCAGACGTCGTAGGTCTAGTATGGGCCTCCTCCCCCGCCCCATCTGCTTTCTGACCAGAAATCATCTGGAATAGACTCCAGAACCCCAGAGCCATTGGTGAACTATCTCTACTGCCCCTTTTTTCGAAGCATGACCCATACCTCCTCCAGGAGCTAAGGGATGTGCTGCTCCTGGAGGGCAACCAGGGAGATCAGCGGACACCTGCGTTGATACTCCAGGGTGTCTTTGGGCGATACCGTCCAGCACCCAATTATCAGTGGTGATCTTTCCCCACTTGTTGATGAACCTCGTCAGCCAGCCTCCCATTGGGGTGCACGTGTGGGGCGAGACTTTCTGGTTGGTTCAGGCTTGCATGGGCACCAGCGCCCTGCAATGCGGGCGACACTATCCTCTGCTACCGTAGGCCTGTGAACGGCTTCTGTAGGCTTCCTGCGTCGTGGATCTGGAAGGCTGTTGATACGATGCAGAGAAACCTTTTGAAGACCTTCTCAACTTTCCTCTGGAGGAGCGAAAGGACGAGCTGTGCAGCCGGAGAGTGCTATGGGAACAGACCGCCTCTGTATCTGTTTTGATAGCCTGTAGGGACTCGTCAATGACCTTCCCGAACAGATTCTCGCCGTCGAAGGGCATGTCCAGCACCTTCGCTTGGACCTCCTGATGGAAATTCGTGGCTTTCATCCAACCTTGGTAACAAATGTAGACACTGTTCCCCATTTGCCCGAACACTGTGTTAGCGATGTCCAATGCCACTGTGATGGCGTGATCAGACGCCACTTGACCTTCCTGGAAGAGAGCAATAGCCTCCATCATATTATCGTCAGGGATGAACTCCAGAATCCGCCCCAGCTTGTACCACAACTCCCTGTCATACCTGGACAGTATCGCCAGTGCGTTGGCCGCCTTGATAGTGGACGCCATGGTGTAAATCACCTTCTTCCCCATGGGGTCCATCCTTTTCCCCTTGCTGTCGGGAGGGACCAGAGATGACGAGGACGGGTTGACTGACCGTTTCCTCGCAGCCGCCAATACCACCGAATCCGGCGATGGCTACGACCTTAGGCACTTGGGTGCGAAGTCTGGCACGCTATATCTCTTCTCCAGCCTATCCAGTTTGGCTGGAGCCATGCAAGCATTCTTCATGAGGGCCAGGCCCTCTGCCCAAACATTGTCCAGAAGGAGCACTGCCTTGATAGTCTTCCTCTTGGCCTTGTGCCTCAGGTACAAGAAGCCCTCCTCCTTGGTTTCATCGGGCACCAGTTGGAATAGCTCAGAGGCTCTGGAGATCATGGAGTGGAACGGTCCCACCTCATCTGGTGGTGGCATGCTATGTGGAGCATCCAAATGTGGTGATTCACCATCCGCTGCAACGATATCCCCGTCATCATGGCTGTATCCGTTCCCATACCCGTGTATGGGTTTGCTGGGGGAGAAGGGACCCGACGTGGTGGCGGAGGTTGAAATGGTGGCGTTGGGTGATACTGCTTCGCTGGAGACTGATCGGGGAGCTGGGGGACTGCAGGTATCGGAACCAGAGGCATCCGCATCTGGATCTCTGACACCAAGGTGTGCAGAGTCGAAAGAATATACATGAAATGGTCCCTCGGCTGAGAAGGCAGAAAAGGAAAACTAGGCCCTGTGTCATCGTCGCTGTTGTCCTCTTCTTCAGACGTCCTTGTGCGCCGTATGTAAGGACTGCTGATCTTCGTTGTGGACAAGACCTCCATTGTTTGGCCGATGGCCTGAGAGGGCTGTTTCAGGGTCTCCTGCCCTCTCTCTTTTCCCCCATGAGGGTCTTCAATTGGTGCCTGAGCTGGTTTCACCTCTTCTGGCATGCCTGCAGACTTTGCCAAAAGTAGGACGACCCTCGAAGGATGAGCACCCTTAGCTGTCGTGGCAGTAGCAGTCATCGAGTGAGTCGCTGATGAGGTCTTAGTCTGTGCCGGTTGAGCCTGCTTGTGCTGTTCGGCCTTCTACTACTCCGTCCGTGGCTTCTCTGATTTCTCCCGTAGTTTAGATGACTTCCTCTTCGAAGAGGAGCTTGATTGTCGGCTGGCAACAGAGGCAGAAGGGGATGCTGATCGCGCCCCATCCACCTTGGGACCCACTTCCGAAGCAAACCCAGTGGACTCAAACTTGCGGCTCTTTGCCTTATCTTGGGCCTCCACAGATGAGGCACCCTCAAAGGACTTAGAAAATCGCTCCTCGGATCGGCCGGTCCTCGGTGGGCATTGAGCCATGCCGTCAGCCTACTACAATTGTCCATTGTCTTCTTGGAGAAACCTTTTAGTCCGGGTGCAGGCAGTAGAGGCATTGCATACGCCTGTCCTCCACAAACACGTTTTGTAGCCCGTATTTGGTGCCTTGAAGAATCTTCGATGATCTTTGCCCTTGAGGGGCCGTAGAACTTCACCAACAATGGATACCCACTATTGGCAGATGAAGAAAAGAGCACATAGGCTTCTTTGAAACAAAAATATAACTTTTTCTGCCAAACACATGAAAAAACACGAATATCTTGGAGAGCAAACTCAAGGACGCCCAACACTGAAGCGTGTGGTAAAAATATGAAGATGGCTGCTAGAGGAGGGGTTTAGGGAGAGGACTGTCATTGGATGGGGGCAGTATGACCTAAAAGACAGTGATTGGTTTAGAGGAGAAATACAGTTTGTAAGTGAAAGTGAAAATGTTTTTTCTTTTACCGAGGATTACCAGCCTGACGAAGGTGAATATTCATGAGCATGTGAATCCATGCCAGACCCCATGCTGGAGAATAAATGTTTTACCAAAAACATAGGCACAGAAAAACAAGCAAAAACATATTTAAAACCTACAAATACTAACAAAGACACATCATAATGTTAAGGCTAACACATTAGAAAAAAGATCAAACCTAACAAAATTTAATACAGGTCTACAAATTCATAACACTACATAGTGATTGCATCAATGTCTATGAAAAGCAGATAGTCTTAATTCAAGGGTGTGACCTAATGCCATTCCTAGACATCCACCATGCGTAGCAAGCACAAGAGTAATTCCTTGGCCCCTTACCAACTCCAGAGCCACCTTCCAAACATCTAAAAAATAAATGTCACTGTGGAGAGGTTGAAAGGTGGAAGGATTACAACCTGTTGCATCTTGTACACTAATGGGTGTGGTGCAATGTTTCACAAAAATAGAGCACATGGCAGTATTCTAGTTCATTAGCACATAAAATCATAATTGACCTCCTCTCAGTCAATCAGAGTTTTTAGGCTGCAGTCGATAACGACTGGTATTGACTGCATTGTGAACATTCTGCCTGGAGAAGGACACAAAAAAAACAACAATGCAATTTCCATTGCAAGATTTTGTTTCAGCAAGTCACCCTTTTTTGCTGCAACATGCTTTGTAACACGTGAAAGAGAAAGCTAAAAATTTTGGGAAATGCTTTTGCTTTCTTATAGAGAAACCGTTTACTTTTATAACACACCGCATATGCATGCTCATGTTAAAACTGTCCAGTTCAACCAAATTGTAAATAAAATGCTTAACATGAAGACAACCATGGTAATTTACTAACTCAGTTTGTCTATTTACTTTACTCACTCTTAAAGCACCAGTTTTACTTCAGCACGAAAACTCAAAAACATGTATGGCTAATACCAGCATGTGCTAATAGCCTTACAGACCTGGGGTGGGGGGGTGGGGTCTATATGATGTGTGCATTAACCCACTTATTCTCCAAGTTCCTCCACTCATCTCACTGTGCTTCACCTTTTCAACCACTTGTTAAACTTATTTTTCCCTTCAGAGCTGCTCCACTGGCTGCATACTTTTTTTAGATTATCATTCACATGGTTTTATCCCAGAGTAGCCAAAAAAATGGTTCACCAACTTTAGAAGTCGAGTGAACTCTTGGAAAGGTTGCGAGGTAATCGGAGTGTATATCTCATGGGTGAATAGGTCTCAGGACTCTAACACCTCATGACAGGATATCCACTCTTTGGTAGGGCATCTATTCTGACGTTTTATCCACCAATCCAAGCACCTCGGTTCTCCAACAATTCTAAACACCTTTTACTATAATGGCATGTGATAAGAGCTTCCCAATAATCAATGATACTTCTGGCAGGTGTTTGTCTTGTTTCTTTTATAATTACTGGTACGAGTACTATTTTCGCCATTTCTGAACCTCATCTCTCGAGGCTCCACACTGCTTCTCCCTAGCGTAAGAGTCCATCTTGCCTGTTCAACCCTCCATGTGACATTGACATATACTTTGTTTTCAGCACTTTTGGGGCCCAACGCTGAAGTTGCTTCCTCAATATGTTCTTGGGCAGAGCACTGCTCGCCTCTATAATAGCTCAAAGTGCTTTCTCTGCTTGGCACTTATTTTACCTCTTATTTCAGCATGAGGATGCATTTTCCCAATTCAGCACCGCAAATGGCAAGCGCACCGCTCAACTGCTCTGCAACGCTAATGGCAAGAGCTTTTTACACCTGTTCAACACCTCCTGAGTCAAGTTCTCTGTTGTGTTTTTCTACACTGCTTAAGTTCCCAGCAGCTCATCTATCAAGGTGCCTCTTCAGCACCTGATGGGCAAAGTGCTTCACTCAGCTTCTCTGCACCCTGTCTCGGAAGTGCTTGCTTTGTTCCAATCAATAAATCAAGAAACTTTATTTTGGTTTTCACATCTCGATAAAAGCATTGAAAACGAAAATAGGCAAACATTTGTTTAAAACATTGTGGTAACATTGATTATCAAGACCCTTCCAAGTGCAATACTCCCACAATGTAATTCCAAAAAAACGGATCAACCATAAACTGTTAAATATGGGTCATGTAGTTTGAGAAAAGGTGCTAATACATACAGCATTTAACTTTGTTTAAAAGCTATTTTAGGAGCCTGACCTTGCCCTAAGAGCGAAGTACTGCTCTGGAGACCCAGAACATTGGCCTGGCTGGGTCCTTGGACCAGTCCATACAGCTATGCAGAGACTGGGTAGGGACTCCGAGTCCACTTCAAAGTTACACCATACCCCGCAACCCCCAATATCATCAGCCTAGAGATAGCAAATCAGGCAGGACATCCGATTGGCCTAAAAAAATGGCACCAGGATATTTAAAGATACAAAAACAATGACATTTTAAGGCACTAGTGTGGCAGATTAGGATAATAAGCTACTCCAAGGGAGGAAAAGGATGGTACAATGTCATCTTTGCTAAACATGCAACATCACTCAGATCCATATACAAAAATTAAAAAAAGAGTGGAACCTACCAAATCAAGGGTGTAGTTGGGGAGGGTGGCAGTTATATGATGCCGGCAAAGAGGGCACAATGCATGGAGGGGCAGAGTAAACCAGGAAAGGCCCAAAAATTCACAGAGTTTAAGGCAGCTAAGAGACCTGAGAGAGCCAAATATTCAGAGCGAGAGAAAGAGGCCTTTGAGAGTCCCTGATGAAAAACCAGATACATACAAGGACATTGTACAAGAGAGATAAACCAACATAAGGGGGAGACTTTGGCGTGTGTTGCAAAATGAAGCTGGGTACTATATGCCTAAAGACTTAGTGAGCTGGATGCTACACCCCTGATACTGTGCTTAGCAAGACGTGCCAAGAAGTGTGTTGGGTGGTAGATCCCTGAGACTGCATTCAGAAGAAGGCTACCAAGAAGCATGCTGGACACTTTATTCCTATATTTCGGTATCTCGAAGTGAGCTGGGTACTTACACTCTGTGCCCTACAGGTTATCTGTTCCCTACACCTTTTCTTTAGATTGTTCTGCTATAATAACATCCATTGGCTTTTCAGAAAACCCTTATGACTCATTGGCATATATCAGATTACCCATCGCTTTCAAACATTTAGTCTGCCATGTGTTCGACTGGTCCACCACAGTTAATCTCCAAGTCATTCTTAATAACATTTCTGTAATGTTTGAATCGTTGTATACAATATCAAAATTTAATTTCACATTCGATCAGAGAAGAAGGATCCACGGGATAGTGAGGGCATGAATAGGAGGGGTCGGGTAGTATAGCTCAGTGGCGAAGCAAGACGGTGCAGAGCAACACAGGTTAGAATCCCGGGTCCACGCTCGGAAACCTCTTCTGTACTAAGCGCGTTATAAAAAGCAATTATAATAATCAATTTATTCAATAATTCACAGGTTTTAACCAACAGATCTTTAGAGCCCCTAATAGGTAGAATTCTAATGACTATTAGACAGTCGTGTCTGGAATAACTGATGCAGGAGTACAAGCCTGCACTGGATGAATTCCCTTGCTTTTAGAATGGGGATCAAAGATTGTTTCTTGAGATCAGTGTAAGCCAGAAGGGAGTAGTGTCTTACCTGTAACTCCATTTCTCCAGTGTTTGTATCTTTCATGGATTCACATGCTTAGAATATTCCCCGTCGTCAGGTCGGACGGGGAATATTCTAAGCATGTGAATCCATGAAAGATACAAACACTGGAGAAGGAATAGGATAAAGTACATTAGTGAGCCTATTTTGGCTCGACAGTTAGGACACTTGTAAACTGACAATTCTTTATCAGACCAAATTCCAGTAACTTTTGCAACAGTGGTGTCTTGTCAAAGGGGTCAGATATGGGCCCCAATCCCAGCCCTTTCATCTGAGTGAAAGGCAGCACAGTCCACCCATGTGATTTACTTGAATGGAGCACTGTGCTGCCTCATGTCTCCCACTAGGCATGTTTCTCTTATGAAGAGCTCTACTACAAATATATCAATGATGAGAAGCTGGCAGAGCATCGGAAGTATGGCCCCACCGCCTCATTATTTCGCTCATGGTGTACACACACTGACTGACAGGAGAGGAGTCCTCGTCTGCCAGTCCACGTGTTATGCATGCATGCACAGAAGTTGTTGTTTCAACAATATTGGAAAGTGTGGGTGGAAAATGCCAGGTGAAGGAGGTGCAGCACCACTAAATTTAGGGGTATGGGCTGAGGGGGGTGGGGGGGCAGCATTATTTTTTGCTTTATCCTTGATGCACTTTAAATATACTTTACTGTGCATCAAGGGTAAAGAAAACATGATCAGTATTACATGGCTAGGATGGCCTACGTTAGTGGTGCCAGTCTGCACATAGCTTCTTACTGTGCATAGTATTTTTGTTTACTTGGCATAGGTAAAGCAAACATAAGTATTATGACGTGGCTAGACTGGCCTACACTGGATGCTCCAGTGTGGCCATATATGAATGTGTCTTGGTATTTCTGCACTGGGCATTAAGAGTAAAAGCAAACATATGTGGCACATTCACCTGCATGTGTATAGCCAACTGGATTCTGTGGTATGGTATTTTCTATTGGCCTAGAGTTCTTATATGGTAATACTGGCCTATAGTTCTGCTGCCTTCATTGACATGTATGGGCACAGCTAGCATGAACACGTTTTTAAACTGGCATTTGCTGTTTGCAGAGGTATCATGATAATATTTTGGAAAATGCTCCTGGGCTCTGTTGGTGACTTGTATCTATTTATTTTAACATGGGCTACCATACAAAACCTACTCCAGCCTGTGTAACCTTTTACCCATTTCTTCCACAGAAAGAACTGTAAAGTGCACCATTTTAACTTGTTACTTAAAATATGTTCTCGAGTGGTGGGAGGCACCCTCTAGAATCCCCTTGGTTGGTACAGGCTTCCTTGCTGTTTTTGGTTGTTCCCACATATTTGGCACAAACAATTAAACCGCTCCAACCAATTAAAAAATTGACCAGCCGCTATTGTGTACCAAGAGGAAGGAGATTCATTTGTAGGCGAGTTAAAAATATTCTCTGGTTAGAGAGAATCGTCCAAGGAAAGTAGCCCTCCAAGCAAGCTGGATTAATCTCTCATGGGTTAAGATATACAGGTTGAACATTTCTGTATCCTCTCTTTGCAGTTGATTTAGCTTAATGAGGATATTTTTCCACCCACCTTGCATCATTATTCATTGTTTCAGGGGGTTCAAACCAGTCATGTGATTTTATCTGTAAAAGCTCCTATTTAACATAAGCCAACCAAAACGGAAATTTTAACACGCCCAAATATCCTTGAACAGGTTTAGTAAAAGAGGGCATGCGTCTGAGACCAAAATACCATCCCAAAGCATAATTAAGCTCGACACTGGTGAGTCTTCAATTTACTTAAGCCTTAGTTTGAAGTTAACTGATAAGAGGTGCTGACACTGAAGGGCCTTGTAATCATTTTATGAAGGAATTCTCAAGTCTATCAATTTGTTTACAATTCCTCAAATTCCGGCACAATACAGGCTACACCTTTTATGTATATATTCTTAGAATATCTGCCAGGCTGAACATGGCAAGAATCCTGCCTGTTGTCTGAGCACCACACTAGCCTATTTCCTGATTTGCAAACCCTCAATCAAAATATTTGAAAAGCAGATTTGTAAATAATGATATTCACATGTAAGAAACATTAGATCTTATTGCATTTGCAAAAATTCAGTGAATAATCATATGACTCATGACTGATGAGTAATTATCACTTAAGATTCACAGTATCCTGGTTGTTCTTAGCCAGAGGACATCATCTGTGGATGAGCACGCTGGAATTTTCATTTTACTTATGGGTTGTGGATCCACAGCAGCTTTATCTAGACTCAACAGAGTACATACACAGTGAAAACAGTGAGCTAGGAGATCAAGGACAGAGCCTGGCCGCACACCCAAAGCTGAATTAGTACATGTCATTCCCCTTGTCATATCTCACAACAACGTTTGTGTCAAGATGGAGATTAATCATTGCCCAAAACCTTTTCCAGTTGATTGAACCAAAGTGGGGAATAATTATTTGTTACCAATCACATTTGGAGTTGGCATGTCAACCCAATTGATTTATTTGAAGGTTTGTAAATAACTATGCTTAGTGATCAATCTATGCCTGTGATTAAATAGTAGATTCTACTATTGTCCAGGGTTGGATTGCCAGTTGCCTTGGGCTACCATTAACAAAACATTATGGGAGTCGCCATAAGCTCTTCCCACGTGAATGCTAGCTGCATTTTACATTTTAATCAATACCCTTCTTTTTTTTTAATCAAATGCTATTCTTAGCTAATAGTGTTAGTTGTAGGCTTTCAATAGCTCTACGATAGCCTTTGTATGGTTATGTTCAAACCAGACATAGCTGCTGAGGCGTTGGGAACACTGTTTTTGTCAACATTAGCTTATAATGCAGCAAAAACAATATGTTATAGGGTTGCCTCTTGTTGGAGACTTTGGGCCACCGATTAATTTCAATGGGCGACTTACAAAAATACTAAATTATTAGTTGCAACCAAGTCATTTTCAAATGATTTATGGCCAATTTCCCTTTGTTTCAGTGCTGTATTATGAACATTTAACATTTGCCAAGAAGAAATGGTTGTCGTCTGCGGAAGCTAGTTCTAACAATCTGACAGGGTTTCTCTCAAGGTGATTTGATGAGTGTTTGCAACCCAGATACACAGTGCACCCAAGTTCAGGTCTCTTAATTTCGTGGTAGCCTTGGATTTACAGGTTACAAATACATCTAAGTTAGGGAATGTTGACATCCATGTTTTCGTAAAGATCATTATATATATATATATTTATTGTGATTTGTAAATGTACAGCACACCACCAGCAGTATGGGGCCTTAAACCAAGAAATCCTATGATATGTCAGAAAATACCTTCTTAAAATAAAGTTACTGGAAATTAACAGGTCCAGAACGCCTATCATCTTGAAACCAACATGTGTTACGTTAGCGACATGATTATGGAAGCATCCATTTGTGCATCGGTAAAACTATGGCAAGCTGAGGGCCCTTCACTATGCATATGTTTGATAGACATCTATTCCGGCAAAATACGGTTCATAAAATGAGCCTGCTCCTGCAGATTAAGGATATACTAAATTACGTCCCTGTTGCTATCATAGCAATGTGTCGGAAGCATTTGGCTTTAAGATCACAGTGAGGGAGTGCCCACAAAGGGTAAATCACAATGACCAAGTTACCTTGACCCTTTCCTGATCCCAACCCACAGACAACTGATCACACTGTTCAGGACAAACCAATTACCCCTATGGGCGATAAAGGCTAGATGGCATGGGAACAAAAGTCCTGCAATTGTTTCCAATTGTGTCATGGGAATGTCTGAAAGGTTTGGGCATTTTACCCTATTTTGTCCTCATTATATTAGGTAAAGACGACGTCTTCTGTGTATATCTAAAGCTGCAAATTCATTGTAGAGATGCCATGATATGTTTGGCTATATTGTTAGAGCAGGCTGAGCTCCATAAACCTGAGATCTACTGTCACGACTCGTGACTCAAAACCCCACTTGCATGGTCACATGCCAGGTAGAGTTAAGACTCAGGGTTCACTTAGGGCCTTAAGGGCCTTGCACTATCCTCATGGACTCTCCTGGAGTCAGTCCTGGCGCCTTTGGCGCCAGGCTCATGTTCAGATTGGGACACAGTCTTGAAGGGACTACTTTTCATTGGAGGCCTGCAGCCAACATGGAGGCACCCACACAGCCTAGTTCCTAGAATCAGACTGTGCGGTGCAGTGTTTTGCGTGTGGTAGCCCGGACTACTTTACCTGGACTACTTTACTAGAGGGCTATATAAATCACACCCAAGTTACAGAACGTGCTTCGCGTTATTCTGCAGCCAGCAGCATGACGCTCATCATGTCCAGAGACCAGAATCCAGTGATCCTTGAACAGCGGACCTGCAGAGGAGACAAAAGAACATCATTAGCAGTCTCCGCTTACCTGCAGCTTCCAATCCGTCGAGTATCCGTTTTCCTGCAGCTCGCGGTCTTTCATCCAGTCGGCAGCATCACCGGTACATCACGCACGCACCAGAACGAAGCACCTGGAGGGTGAGAGAAAGAAGGACAACGTTACAACAGGTTACTCACGGCATTTACGGCAGTAATCACGAGAACCTCACCAGGCTGGACATTTCTTGGCCGGCTCCGCTCTGGAAATCTTCACACGCCCAGAAAGACCATCGCAACCTGAAAAGGAATAAAGAACACAGGTTAGCAAAAGACATTACCACGCTGCACTTCACGCTTAACCTACCATCCATCCATCCATCACACGCTCCTGCATCCATCATCCGGGTAGAAGCCCGATCCAAGCTGCGCATCCACCGAACCTCTGTGCACCTAAGGGGGAATAAATAAGGAAAAGACATTAATAGCAAGAAAGGAAAGCAAGGACATTAAAAGATTGCTTTAACCAGACTTACCTCCTTAAAGACACTTGAATGGGTTAGCACCAGTGAAGTTAACTCGGTCGCTCAAACCCGAAGAAAACTACACGCCCCTGCACAGAAGGCAGGACGGAGGGCACACCAGACATCACAACAAGGTGAGGAGTGGGCCATCAGATCGAATGCCGGGAGCGGGGGGAAGAAAATGAAATCTGTTCCTAAGTCCAGTCCTCCTGTGTTTTCAGGCCTGACCTCCATAGAAGGCACCCTCCAGAATCGGGAAGGGTCCAGGGTGAATCCGGCAACCAGGGCATAAGGGCGTCCCCGTGGATACCAGGTGAGCATAACATCTACTTGTGCAAGGCTTGGAAATGCAGATGTGCCTAGTGATCACATGAGAGGTAGGAAATGTGTGGTGCAATACACTACTTGGTGGAAACTGGAGGCTTTTTAATGACATTTTATGTGATGAAGTTTCCTTTTAGATAATGTGATTCTGTAATTTAGGAATGTAGGCTATGCAATAATTGAACAGATATTTAAAGGTTTATTAATTTCTTTGGGAATGCAGACATACAAGTTTTCCTAAAAAGGACTATTGATCTATTTATTGTGATTTGTATATGCACCGCATGCCAACAGTCTAGCACCAAAACAAAAAAAGAAAAAGACAGGAGTCACACAATTACTTAGCACTGTACCCGGGATCCAAATGTACTATTTGTCGCAATCAAAATAGGTTTTTCCCCCATGTCTGTTGCCTTTAGCATTGGCATTGGCTCAAGATGGAGCTACTTCAATAACAGATCAAGAAAGTAATCAGAGATTCTTAGGTCTCTATTTACAAGTGTTCAAAGGTTTTTTTTCAGATGCCTTTCAATGCATACATAGCTTTATTGATCTCTGAGCCTTTGAGAGGCTGTTCCAGACAAACGGGTCTTGTGAGGTCAGGCGAGGTGCTCGAATGCTTTGACGTGTCTTTTTGCCAAAGCTGGTTAAAGTACCTGATGAAGCATCTTTTAAAAAAAAAAAAACAATTTATGAGGGATTGAATAATTTTGCTTTGTTTTCTACCTAGCCAGTTGAGGGATTTCAGGCCTGATGAGCAGTGATCCTATTCCTAGGTATACCAGTCCAGCTGCCCACTTCTGAACTAGCTGCAGTTGTTTAAGCAGGTAGACAGATATGCCAAGATAGATGATATTGCAATGATCACATTTGCTCAAGATGAGAAGCACCAGTCCAACTGTATGGTTCAATCCCAGGACGTGGCCGATTGGTTTTAGTGTCTAGTGAGTATTGTTTCAGAGGACATTGAAGATGAGTTTGTAATCAAGAGAATTCCCAGGTCTTTTGCTTTGTTGGCTTGACAAAGTGTGTACCCTTATGTGAGAACCATCAGAATGAGATGTGAGCAGTTAGATCAATGCCAACATTGATGATCACCATCGTAACCACATTATAGCAAAGGCTTTTGCGGTCATCCAGTAAAGAATTGAGTGGATACCTTAGCAAATTATACCAGTGCTGTCAGTTGTAAGCACTAGTTTACTGCCCTCATCATCAATCTGAAATCAATCTGTGAAAGATCTAAGAATGGTAATAAGTGAGCGGAGGCAGCAGTTGACTAGCCAGGGCAATACAGACATACTGAATTATAAAAGCTATCTATTTGGTGTCTGTAAATTCGGAAGACAGGCCCACAATGTTTGAGGACAAAATCCTGAGTTCTTCCCCCCGAGATATGCAACAGTCACTGTTTGGAATAGCTGAAGTTAGGGCTTTTTGTATTTGCTCCCTGATCTACTCCCTGGTCTACAATGTCATGAGATGCAGCCTTCATTGAGTTGAGGAGCATTAGAATCTTCTTTTAGGTTTTACTAACAGCAGGTCTACGAGTCAGTGGATTTAGTAGCTGCTCTAGGAACTAGGAATTTAGAAGAATATTATGGGCCCTTGACTGGGGATCTAATAAAAACCTCATGTATTTTTTCACTGGGTTTATGAGATGGAGTGGTCGGAAGTAGCTTGCATGTTGGTGGGCTTGCTGTTCCCCAGTATGTGTTCTATATTCATTAACTGTTCAGACAGGGGCTGGTGGTAATTACCTATTCATTAAATCAGTCCACTGGTATCCAATTCCTGTGGAGCTCCATCAGTTTCAGAGCTACTGGTTCACTTGTCTTGCACACAGGGAGGGAATCTCTGCATTCATGTTCCAATTAGTCTGTATTGCCTTCCTATCTTGGTGGGCAGTTTACTCCGATTCGAGAGCATTTTGGTTGCACTGGGACGATGCTTCAGGGTTTAATAGGTCACCAGGTTTAGATGTAATAGCAACTGTGAGGGAGGGATCACAGAGTTTTGCCTAGTCAATAAAAGCTATAACCTGCAGGTCTTAAAGTTGCAATCAAGTCTGCTTGTGCCCGGGTCAAATGTAATGGGTTAGTTAGCAGAAGTCAGATTAAGGAATTCTCTGTTAGTAGGTTGAGAGAAGAGGGGCAGGTCTGTGCCAGAATGGGCTTTCACTAATCTCTACATAGGAGCTCTGGGCTGTAAACTGCTTGGGTTGTTCAATGGATGTTACAATTCTGAGCTTGGCAAAGAGGATTTCCCTTCACTGGGATTCTGTTCTACTCAGTTGATTTTTGTTTCAAGCTTGGCCATGGCTTGGCTTGGATATTTGTCCAGACATTTGTCTGGTTAGGGACATTTCCAGCCGTTTAACAAACCTGGAAAGATGAGGGCCTAGTATTTAGCCATGCATACCCCATATTGAAACTAACTAGAAGGGAACTATGAATCCCAATCCAGGTGAAAACCTCAGTTATCCTTAGCCAAGCATTTGCAGTTTAAATATACATGGGTTCCAGGGTCTGACTATGTCTTTGCCCTTTGGCACATTGCCAACATTCTTCTTGTGCTTACTGTGCCTTCCTGCTCCGCTGTAGTGCCGTGCTTTCTCAGTTGTGAAGACAATTTGGTGGCTGTAAGGGATGTCCAAAGATCTGCATGAAGATTGGCTCTAGGACTCCCACATGCATCAGTCACCTCTTCTCCTCTCGGCTCACTCCTATGGATTCTCCCAGAGTAGACAGACATCCTGCTCTATGCAGACCTTTTCCAGGCCAATGTTTTCCATAGGGATCCCTTGCTTTGCTTGTTCATCACCTTTGGGGGCATGTGCTCCACACAACATCTTTGCGCCACTTCTGGTTAAGTGATTGCTTTACCTGTTCAGCACCACACAGATTAAGTGCTGTGTCCAATTTCACTGCACCGTTAAGTCTCCCACCATCGCCTGTGTCAAGAGCTCACTTTGACCTTTATATTTCTGCAACTGCCAATGTTCAGCTCCATACATCCATCTTCCTACTCCAACTCCCTGCATGTCTTAGCAGTCTGTCTTATAAATGTTCAACACTTCTCTCTGCCTTTTGGAGATGCCATAGAATAGTCTTCTCTGAACTGCAACACAATTGACTTGAATTTGGCAGCCCTAACACTTCCTGTCTGCACCAACGTTCTTTCCCACGAATGCATGAACGAAGTGTTAATCTTTGTGTTTTCATACCTGGCCTGCTGGTGTTCACAGATGGACTGCAGCTCCATATTTTTCTCCACATGTTAGGGTTGGTGTGTATCTCTGTGCTTGAAAACTCCTTGAGCAGAAGGGGCTCCATCATCCCAATACACCTCCGGTAATGAGTCAACCTCTCTTTATAGGCACATGGACCATCCAAACAGCCCATCCATCATAGGTTCATGGGCAGTCAGCAACACGTGTTGAACTCATGGCCTAGAGCCCACTTCATCACAAGTGCCAGATATCTAGTACAGTTTTACTAGATTGGAAAAGAATGTTTAGAGGGGAGGGAAGAGAACTGAGGGTAAACTGCTACACCCATCCATGGTAGAGGTAACTGAAATTTTATATTTTAGTGGCATGTTATATTTTTCTCTTCAGTAGAACTCATGAATTAGTGTTTTTCATTTCTTTCCTGAATTTGCATTCTGAACGTTTAAAAAACAAAATCACCTTATACAATAAGCTATGTGAACATTGTTTATGTGTAGTTTTAATTACTTGACTAACCCAACTGGTATAATAGGTCAAAGAAATCTTTCACAGCACCATTAGCTGATGCATAGTGAATGGAGCTGAAGTTGCTCCTAAAAGTTAAAGAAACAGAGACATACTTTCAGGGTAGATGGTAAAGATCAACTAGGTGGGTGTGGCGCTTGCTGTCAAGAATTATTTTGACTGTCATGATTCCACGGCCTACAACCTGGATGGTTGCGAGCATCTTATGAGAAAAATAAAAATCAATCCAAACACCTCTCTTATCTTACTGATTCTCTATAAACCTCTGCGTGCTGTTCCTTCTTTTGAAGAACAGCTCATAGAATTGCTTCATGGCATCACAAAAGTAAACTCACCAGTTCTTTTAATGGGTGATTTTAATATTTGGGCTGATGACCCATCAGACATCTCAGCTTCCTCCCTCCTATCATCTTTGGAAGTAATAGGCTATACCCAAGTGGTTAAAGTCCCAAATCATCGAGCAGGACACAATTTGGGTATTATGCCACAATGTTCATAGCTCTGACATTAGCACTCAACGCTGTCCTTTGTTGCATCATTTTTTTTGTCAATACTACCATTGCAATTCCTATCCCCCCACCAAGACTTGATACCAATGCCAGGTCCAGGATCACTTGCAGAAACATTTAAAATGTCACACCCACTGCTTTTTCCTCCCTTGTATTTTCTAAGCTAGGGTAGATTGATGCATTTGTGGTTAACTCTGATCTAGCTTGTCATCTTTCCTCCTCTATTAATGACCCTATCAATAGCTTGGCTCCAGAAAAAAAAACAAAGATTGTGAAAGCCGAGACCATTAATAAAACCCGGCTTAATGAGGAGATCTGGGAGGCTAGGAAAATAAAAAGAGCACACAAACAAGAATGAAGGAAGGGTCCTTGTGCGCAGCACCCTGGAAAAATCTTTTTTAAAAATTGATTTTACATTATAAACATATAATTGAATCAAAAAAGAAAACTTATAACGTCCTTATTGATAATGCATAATCAGACTCTACAAAACTATTTAAAATTCTCAAAGACTTTGAAAGTCGTACATCTATTTTTCCTTCTATCCCTAAAGATTCTGCATGGTGTCAATCAATCCAGGATGAATTTATGAAGAAAAATTGCGGGACATCGCTCAGCCATATCCAACCAACTGGCCAGCCTTGATACCAACAATGATTACATCAATACTGATAGTAAGCATGTCACTAACCTAGCACACCTCCCAAAATTTGAATTTAGTAGTCACTCTGAAAAGGAAGTCTATGAGATTGTCACCAATATGAAATCTACATCTTGCCTAGGTGATTCATGCCCCCATGATTTTTAAAGTGCTCCTTGGATGTCCTGATTCCATGGATTACCAAAATGATCAATTCCTCCTTCTCGACAAGCATAGTACCGGCCGCTCTGAAGGATGTCTGGGTTACTCCCCTTCTGAAAAAGGACACTCTTGATTCCTCAGTTCCTAATAATTATAGTCCAATTACCAACGTCCCATATTGGCTGACAATTCTGAACAGAGTGGCCTACTTATAGTATCAGAAATATATTGAGGAAAGTAAACTTCTTAATCCTTACCAGTCTGGCTTTCGTTCCCAGCATGAAACAGAAACAGCTGTTTTAGATCTCAATTCAAATATTGTGGGAATTATTGAAAGTAGACACCCAGCATCAGTTCGGCTGTTACATCTCTCAGTGAGTTTTGATATTATCGATCACAATCTACTATACAATAGATTGCTAACTTTCTCCAACTGCTCAGAAAGTGCTGCCAAGTGAATTACCTCTTTTCATAGTACCAGAGGCTCTATAGTGGCTGCTGAGAGGGCTCAAGCTACCCCCACCTCTCTCACATGTGGCGTTCCACAGTGGTTATGCTTGTCTCCATTGCTTTTTAACATTTATATTAGACCTTTCCATGAGCTTCTAGACAGTCTGGTTGTCCAATTTGCAAATTATGCGGATGACACCCAGATCGTTTTTGAGTTGTCTGGCGACTACAAGGAGGTTGCTGCAGCTGTGAAGGGTGTTTACTACAAAATTGAAGCTTGGATAGCACATAACTCGCTGGCACTCAATTATACAAAAACCGAGCTGCTCATTATGCCCTCCGGTCCTCGATTGAAGAAACGTAATCCTAAATATGCTCACTTTGTGGTTGTGGGCATTACAATTACTGTGAGCAAATCAGTTGAAACAGTTATTTTAGATGCTGACTTCTCAATGAAGACAGAGCCAGAACCAGTTCCAACTATCAAATGCCCAGACCAACCGCAACCAAAGACACCGGCGCCAAAACTGCAACAGTACTTTCTAATAGACCACTCAAAGCTTCTGTGAAAAAACATACCAAACCACTTGTAGAAACCAAAAACACGACTCAGCTTCCAAACCCAGGAACCACACCTCCCATTGAGGCCACCCCCATGATCAGAGGTGCACTCATCAATGCTCGCTCTCTCTGTGCAAATACCATAGAAATCCATGATCTCATCGTGGACCAACAACTCACTAGTCACCGAAACTTGGCTACATCCTGCCGCAGGCCCCCTACTAGCTATCGCCATCCCCCCAGGGTACAGTATCCTCAGAACAGACAAGAACAACCTCCAAGGAGGCGGAGTTGCCCTAATAGCCAGAACCACATTGCAATTCAGAGCCTGCCCACTGGAACAAGTACAGGGCTATAAACTCCTACAAGTCAAATCCTCCCCCAACCCCAAAACCACTACTAATTTCTTAGTAATATACAGATCACCCAATAAAGCCAGCCAGCCCAGCTTAGACATCCCCCTACTACGTACGCCCCTTATCAAGCCCAAGACGAAATACATCGTCCTAGGGGATATCAACCTAGGCTACAACGACCCCCTTGACACGAACACTACCGCCTTTCAGACAGCTATGTCAGATATGAACTTTACCCTGCTGATTAATGAACCCACTCACTCCAAAGGCAGAACGTTGGACTGGATCCTATCCCTCAACTCTCAAGTTACTATAGAGTCCATCCTCCCCATAGAATGGTAAAACCACTCTATCATCACTTTCACCCTGGAATATAAAAATACAGACCTCGCCAGCCCCAAGGCACCTGACACCTTTGAATCTAGAAATATTAAACTCACAGTAGGCAACCTCTCTCCCAGCCTACACTTGGCTCTAGCCAACGTCACCCTTAATACAAACAATCCTGACTACTTAGCAGACTGTTACCAACAAAGTCTCACCCATACCATTGACTCACTTGCCCCTGTCACTACCAAAACTCGGAAACCCGACAAACGATCTTGCTTCTGGTTTGATGAAGAACTAGCCTCCCTCAGACATACTAAAATATCACTCGAGCACCGACATAGGAAAACTAATACTAGTGAATCACCACATGACTTAAAAAACAGCCAATAAAAAATACAAGTCAACCATAATCTCTCAAAGCCAACACCCTTAACACGCACATAACCAATGGCAACTCTGACAGCAAAGAACTTTTCTCCATTCTTAGAGACCTTGAGAACCCATACCAAGTGACAGCACCCTATAATTCCATCAAAACCTGGTGCACCACAATACACGACGCACTAGCCTCTAAAATTATACTACTACAAAAGAAAATCGAAAGCAAAAAAAACCCTTGCCGGAAAAACACTTCCCAACATAGCCTCCAACCCACCCACTTCTCCCTCCTGCACCCCTTTTCAATTCACCCCAGTCACCAGCAAAGTAGTACTAGACACCATAATGAAACTCAAAATTTCTAACTGCAAAGAAGACCAATTCCCCTCACATCTAGTGAAACTGTGCGCCCATACCCCATCACCAGTCATTACGTGAAATTGTTAACGCCTCCTTCAGCTCAAACACAGTACCCGCTAGCATTAAAGCTTGGGTAACTCCACTCCTCAAAAAACCGACCTGGATCCCTCAATCCCCACTAACCACCATCCCATTCCTACTGAAAAACATCGACAAAATAGCATACTCCCAAATTCAAAACCACTTAGAACACCAACTACTAGGGGACCGACAGTCAGTGTTCCACCCTAACCATAGTACAGAAACAGCCCTACTTGACCTGAAGATCCAAATGGATGCCTCGAAAGAGTCAGATAAACTCTGCCTGCTAATGCTCCTTGACCTCTCCGCAGCTTTTGATCTGGTCGAGCATGACAAACTCTGTGCCACCCTAAATAATAACTTCAACCTATCCAACAATGCCACAGAGTGGATTAAATCTTTCCTCAGAGATAGGACATCAAGAGTTGCCGAAAAGAACCAGCAGATCCCATACCAGTCCCGATAAGCATCCCTCAGGGCTCTTTCCTCTCCCGACTTTATACAACGCCTACACCAAGCTGCTTTTTGCAGCACTGGATGCTATTGGCGTCATCTATACCAATTTCGCAGATGACACTCGGATCCTTATCCCAGTAACAGGCATCCATGAGCAAGACTCCCTGCTTATTAATAAAATATACTCACTAATCCAAAACTGGATGGCCAACAGCCTGTGTCTCAATGATGACAAAACAGAGCTACTCATACTAGGATCATCTTCCAAAATCGCATCCCTTCAGCCTGTATACTCATCGTTCACCATTGATGGCACCACAATCCCAGTTCTTAAACAAGTAAAGACCCTAGGGGTTTACCTTGACGCAAAACTCACCATGACTAAGCAAGTAAACACCCTTGCCTTCTGCACCTCCTACACAGCCAAACTCATATCTCTTAGTCGCAAATTCCTGACACCAGAAAATTGCATTACACTTGCAAGAGCGCTCATACTATCAACGCGTGATTATTATAACATCCTCTACCTAGGCACGTCCAACACCAACCTATCAAAACTCCAACTCATGCAGAATAAAGCCCTCTGTGCTGCATTAGGCATAAAAAAAAGAATCTGATCATATCTCCAATATCAGGAGACAAAATCACTGGCTTCCCATCAAAGCCAGAATACTCTTCAAAGCCCTCAGCATCTCCCATAAATGCATCATCAACAAAGCTCCCAAATACCTTCTCAACACAGTCACTAAGAAATCCCATACCAGACTTCTCAGATCGAATAACAGTGAAAACCTTGAAATCCCAAGATACAAAAGAGAAAAAGCAGGAGGCAGCAGTTTCAAAGTACTCACTCCTAGGCACTGGAATGCCTTACCTATCGACATCGAGAATGAACAATCCTTCCCACTATTTAGAAAATGACTTAAAACGTGGTTATTCAACCAGTTCTAAGTTGAGCCCAAATACCTTGCATTCCAGACCAATCCCGTAACCTCACTGTTTATAAATGTACATAATTGTATATAAAGTAGTGAGGTAAACCTGTATTGCTTGCTCTAATGTTTTTTCATCACTAAGATTGTCAGGCCGATTCATGGAATTAATGTGCGCTGAAATGTTCAGCGCAAGCGTGCGAATCGCAGTGCCAGTGTGAAAATCGCAGCGAAACCGGCGCACAGCGATTCATGGAAGTCTGTGCGTGTGTAAATCCCAGGATGTGCACCAAAATTCTGCGTGGCGCACGCTGGCGCACATGTCTACAAACAGCGTGCGCTACGCACACAGCGAAATCGCACAGCCAAATCGTGCATAGCGTGGCGCACACAACAGAAGTAGGAGGAACAGAGGGCGGGACATGCGGAATGGGGAGCAACGCTTGAAAATGTGGGCGTCATGGGGGAAGTACAGGAGGCAAATGAGTGGAACGCCCACACGCACGTTCAAAACACGTATTCATGGATTCGAACGGGGCTAACGCGTGCGCCAAAAAAGACGCGCTGATCCTGAAACATGTACGCCAGCAGGAAGCAGGCGTACGTGGACCCGCGCAGCATAAAAGTGAGCGCAAACAACAAATAAGCTCAGACGCCAGGATGAATATACCGTTCCTAGCAGCAGTGGTCGTGGGATACCGCAGGAGGAGGAGGATAGTCAGGCCCAGAATTTTCACACCCAGAACCAGCCTTTTTGGGATGCCTGATGACCAGGTGTATGGGATGTACAGGTTTCCACCTCACATAATACTCGACCTGGTGAGTGAGTGGGAGGATGACCTCACATCACCCACCCTGTGCTCCCAAGCACTCAGCCCCCTGGAGAAGGTCCTCAATGTACTGCACTTCTTGGCCACTGGATCATTTCAGCGGACAAGTGCTATAGTGGGGGAGGTGGTGTCGCAGGCCACACAGTCACGCTGCCTACACCAGGTCTTGGCCATCATGACTGCACGCCCATCAGTCCGCAGGCACATATACCTGCCCAGAACACCTGCAGAAAGGCAGGCTGCCGTCCAGGATTTCTACGGGGTGGCACAATTCCCCAAAGTCCTAGGTGCCATTGATTTCACCCATGTGGCTCTACGTCCCCCTAGGGCATCTGAGCACATCTATAGAAACCGCAAGCACTGGCATTCCATCAACGTCCAGGTAGTATGTCATGCCAAGGGAATCATCACCTCAGTATATGCCAACTATCCAGGGTCCACCCACGACAGTTTTATTTACAGAATGTCAACCCTAAACCGGGACCTAGAAGCTGGGCGGCATGGCGATACATGGCTGCATGGTAAGTATAAATGCCACAGCACATCCATGCATGCATGTCAGATACTGAGTAATGTCAGAACCCCACTAATGATACCGATCACCACCTCCCCAGGGGACAGTGCCTACCCTCTGAGCACCCACATGACGACGCCAATTCGGAACCCCACCACGCCACCCGAGGTAAGATACAACACAGATCACATTGCAACCCGGGGCATAGTGGAGCGCACATTCAGAGTGCTGAAGTCACACTTTCGCTCCCTTGACCGTTCTGGCAGGCAGCTGTTGCACGTTCCCCCAGTAGTGTGTAGGATCATAGTGTAAGCATGTGTCCTGTACAACGTTGCAACACGCCGGGGCCTGCCCGTGGACATGGTGGTGCCCCCACATCCCTAACCACATGCACGGCCGCTGAGCATGGGAGGGGAAAGGGCACAGGTTAAGGCAGCCCGTACGCAGCTGGTGGCTAATTACTTCTCCTAAAATCACACCCCTGTGGAGTGCACACAGCCCTGGCACATACCATCTGACAATCAATGATGATGACATAAGGGACAGTCAACTGTCACAACCATACCAGCCTGAGATTGGTCACCTGGAAGTGTTACATTGTGTGCATCCCTACCTACGCAAACAACGCCAATGCTGTGTCATCAAAAGACACACTTCTATGCTGCTAAATTCATTACCCCCTTGCAAAATACAACATGACAACAGTGCCATGTCACCCAACCCCTCCCCAGCACCGCCACCCAACACACCATGGCATGTCATGCTATGTGAGAGCAAACAAAGCAATCCCCAAAACATGACAATTGTCACAAAGTACAGTGTCCCTAATGGAAACTGGCCACACACAATATGCTCCCAGTAATGTAGAACTAACAACACACATGACCAAATACTTACCAACAATACAATGCAGCTACACAACCTCAAACATAGCATAAACATGACAGTAATAAGTTAAAGTAGTGGTAGTCTTACAACCTGATTATGCCAGCACATCGACCACTTCCAAATGTACAGTGCTGCTGCCACGCAAATGTGTAAGTGCACTGCTTATAACATGAACTCCATCTCCAAAGTAGACGGCCTTGTGAAGACATGAGGAATGAACCTGAAAATTTGGAGGAAGACATGGATGCACAAGCACATATCAATACACCATGCAGTGTACAATACAACAATATCCACTAGGAATGTATACACAGTATTGACTACAGACTGCCCACACAGCTCATGGGAGTCCAACGTCACTGTTTAAGTCACTGTCACTTGGGCACACCCTTTGCAAGCCCATGGAAACGGGAAGCAGGAGGGGTGTGTGTCTCACGAACCCAAGCATCTAACCCAAACTCAGGACAAGCCTGCATGTGCCAAGCCGGAATACAGTGGATGCCCATGCGAGCCACACAAGGCAACACACTGTAAAAAAAAAATCAAAAATCAAAAATGGCCATGTGGGGGCCAGGGGGAGGGAGGGAGGTCCGAGGACAGGGTGCGCACCAACAGCCACCTGTGTGGATGTTGGGAAAAAAAACACCTCCATGGGCTCATGGGCTCATGGCCTGCACGGCTATGCCAATGTGTGAGAACTGCTGCTGTCGCTCTCATCACCCTCTGCTGCTGCCACAGGAGGTGGTGGTGCTATGGGAGGCATCCCACGCAAAGCCCTGGTATGGTCCTCCATGGCAGCAAGCATGCGGGTGTGGAAGGTCTCATTCTGGAGGATTATAGTGCGGAGATCCCCATGCACCACCTGACGTGATGCCCGGATCTCTTCCCGAGTTGCCTGCATCTCAGCTGAGAGCGAATGTGTGAGCCGCTCCAGCTGTTGCTCTGTCCTCAAGTTAGTGGAAGCCTCAAGGTCAACAAGAGTCTCCCTGAGGTGATGGAGTTCTACCCTCAGGGCTTCCCTGTGGCCCTGGGACTCTATTGATATCGATTGGCGTAGAGTCTCCAGTGCCGCCCGTCTGTCCCTGTTGGACGCCAACATGTCCTCCCTGTGTGATTGGCAAATGGAGTCTGTTGCCTGCTGTAGTTGCTCCATCTGCCTTTCAGGGGGGACAATGGAAGTGGCCACCGTCTCCATTGCTTGAGCCATCATCTCAACTGATGCTGCCTGTTGGGTTGCCATACCGTACATGGATTGTTCCCATGCGGTATTGCCTGGTGGCGTACGGCCACCGCGTCGGCGGGCACCACACCTGTTTGTGGCTTGGCGATCTGCACCTTGCTGTGCCGGCACTGCCTGAGGCTGCAGGACTGCATTCCCCCTCTGATCTGCTGGCCCAGGAACATGATCAGATGTTGTGAAGTGTGACCCTGCATCCGTAACCGCCAAAGGCGGATTTACCAACACTGACATCCCCATAGAGGGTTCTACCCCGGGTGCAGGTGGGTTGGACAGAACAGAATCCCTGCCAGAAAGACTTACCTGCGACGGCACATAGGTCTCATCATCCGAATCAGCACCTGAATAGTGGTCTGGGGAGGTGCACCCAGAGACACCCCTGGACAGAATGGTCTGCAGCAAGATTGGGTTCTCACCCACCACCACACCACGTCCCCCTCTGGTGCCCGTACGTGCCTGAGATCCCTCCTGGGTCTGCATCATCTCCTCAACCTCAACAGCATCAACTGCGTCATCCCCTGCAAAAACATGAAAGACAAAAAATGGAAACAGGCATTAGCACCATAGCACACAAATAGGCCTGACAAGCTACAGAACCAGTACATGATTTACACATGTCCCACATGACTATAACCCTCCCATGCATGCACTGTCACTGAGTTGGAAGGGGAGGCAAAAGGCAGACACTGATGACACCAAGATGGAAGAGCAACACATTTGCTGCATGCTGGGTAGCACTGCCATCACACATTGGCCTGTGAGTGGCATGTCCAATACACATACATGACACATGCCATCACACAGATGGCATGTACCATAGCCATGGTACATTCCAAAAGTACATCCATATGTCAGTGAATGAATACTGTCAGCCATCCATGTGAGATGGACATGATGAGATGAAAAATGCTACATAGTGTTTGTTGCACAAGGAGAACTGTTTATTCAAGTGGAAACGTTTGCTCTCATTGTCGTTTCCATTCCGGCATTGCGAGCTGACAAGGGGCTCTTGCCGTGGATAGCTCGCTTCCTGGAGGAGGCGGAGCTTGCCCTAAGCACGTGACAAGCCACGTGATCCATCTCACCACCAAAGAGCAGGCCCATCCACCCTTGCGGCGTTAAGCCCGACAGGAGTCAAGTCCATTGGCTGTTGTGCGGCTGTTGGGCGCACTGGGGTGCACCAGTAAGATTGGCTCCTGTCCAACGGATGGTTGTTCATGCACGGTTAACAGCAAAAACTGTGCACATTTTTGAAGGGCGGCTAAGTGCAGTCTCTGGCAGTCTGCAGCAGGAAGGCACGAAGGCAGGAAGGTAACATTGTGAATTATTATTTTTTCCTGCTTGTTTCTACTGGTACGGAAGTGTACTACAAGGATTCACCGCACTATTGATTAAAAGACTTGTGGTACACGGTACTGGAAGTTGCCCTGAAATTCCAGCCAGTCCGCTTGGGTTCAACCGTTTATCTGCGGACAATGGTCGGCTCCCCGGCCCCCAAACTTCCTCCACTCAGGACAATGGGGGACCTCTACCCTGAAGTAGCCATTACAAGCACCACAGCTTCACATGAAAACATTTTGCAACTAAACACGGGAGAGGGGGAGGGGAAGGGATCGAGTGCAGGGGAAAGAGAAGTTACTCATTCACATCCTCAACATCCCTTACAAACTCCACAAATTCTACAAACTCCGGGGCCACCCAAAGAAAATTGAACTTTCTTAACTCCAAAAAGAGCGGTGGTCACGGAAGAAACGGGACTGAGTAAGGATCCATTGTTAGGTCCGTCCCCCAATGAAACTCTGCGGGAGGCCTTTCTCAAACAGACCCCTCCAAATTTTACCCCTCCCACACTAAAGGACTTGGGTCCGGCCCCCGATGATGCAATGGGTCCCCCAAGGTTAACACCCCCTCTAGAGGCGAACCTCTTTGTCTTTGGTACTCTCAATGGATCCAAGGGAGGTCAGCCCTATGCACAAAGACCGGACAAAGGTTGGAAACCCTTTGGGATCTCCTTGGCGAATACTGTAATCTGTCCGGACCTTTCTAGTGTGGACCAGCAAAACAAGGCGACTCCCCAAGGCCGCTTCCCGGACTACTCTACGTCACGGCTGAGTCACCATCAAACGGACATTTGGGGGTCATACACCACAGCCCCCGAGCGCAAGGGCGCACTTTTAAACACAAGAGGGGGGCAATTTGCCCCAGCAAATAAAATCGTATCTGGGGGTCCCCCTCAAAGATTCCACAAAGGAGTCTTTCCCCAGCAAGCTCCATTTCCGAGCAAACGGCAAAGAAGACAACCATCACCCACAGATGAGGGCCTTCTGTCTGTTCTGGTATCTACCCAAGTAGATGACTCTTCTAAAAAGGACCCGCAAATCGATCCCGGAATGGTTACAGCTTTTACCCTTGTAATGGCCCCCTTTATGAAACTCAGAGACGCAAAATGATCAGCTTCGGGACCACTCGACAACAATTGCTATGCTGTACTCCAAAATGATCTTCATTGAAGGCTTTGTTACAGCAATCCAGTCGAAACTGGAAAAAAATGATGAACATACAACTGAAATCTTGAAAAGCATCATTGAGCCGATTATAAAGGAAAAAGAAACCAGGAGATCTGAAAGGCTAAGTCTTCTGCATGGGGGAGTGGGTGGCCCCGTGCTGGATCTTGACATCCCAGCACAAACTATAAAACCTCAGGTGGTACCGGCCCCTAAGAGTTCTCTTGTAGATACCCCCCTATTACGCCTCTACTAACACGGATAATACCGTGTAGGCGATTGTCCCCGCAACGAAGGAGAGTGGTCCTGCCCCTAAAGAAGGTCACTCAGTGACCTCCACTGCAACAAATACCTTGCCGCAGGTGATAGTGGATCCACCCAAGGCTTCAGAATCAACTAATACTACTAAAGTGTTCGATCTTTTCAGGAAACCTAAAACAGGCCTTTCCCCTTCAGACAAAGGTCAACTCAAAGTAAACAAGAAAGGAGAAAGAAATTACGGGAAGACCCCTATGCTGCTGGAAAAACCTACAGGACAGGGGCCTTTGAATACAAGGAAACCTTCAGTGAGATCTAAAATCGTTAGTGGCCTAACTCTCCCTAGGAATCTGACCTTCCCCTCCAAATCATTGATTCACGACAGATCATCAAAGAAAATCGGTGATTCCCCCGCCCTCTCACAAAATGTGAGCCCAGATGAGCATCGTCGCCCGCTGGTCAGCGAGAGGGAGAACATAAACACTGATATTTCCCTTATGGACTTATCTGTTTACTCGGACATGAACACCTCATGGGAAGAGAAGTCGGGAACAAATACATCCGATACAGAAAGTGGAACTGAGGATGACGACTCTGAAGTACAAAACAAAAGCAGAGGTGTTGAGTACAAAGGGGCGACGTAGGGTCTGATGTTTACAGATCGGGCGGAGCGACAAGCAATCTTTAAAAAGCCCTCATTACCAACGTTGTCGGTGCCGAAAGCGGACTTAGTTAAAAAGTTCAAGTGGGAATCTAGAGTGCACACTGGGAGAGAAGACAAGGCCTGCTCCTTGGAAAAAGGAAGTATGGTTCCGCAGACACTTAGCCCCCTGGACTTTGTAACACTGGAAGACAGGAGGAACTTCCTGGTCCAGAAATTTTCGGAAGTCAATAACCACAAAGGAGATCGTACGGATACGATAAAGGGGATTAGAAGAACAGTCTCATGGGCGGAAAATATAGAGAACCAGCTAGTATCAGGACTCACTAACCAGACTGTCCACAAAGGGTCTGAGATACACAACGCCCTAGCACACTACAGAGTGCTACTGGAAAGAACCCTGGGTTACGAAGACAATCTGATTATGAATCGGGCAAATGTTATGAGACTCCTGCAATCCCTGGACTATCCTGACCACCTAAAATCTAGGGACATAGACTGGATTGAATTTCACAACGAACAGCGTCATGATAGTGTGATTCTTCACACAGGTGATCGAAACATCAAAACCTCCCTTTTGGAGCTGGGTCCTAAACTCAATCTATGTGGGTTCATGCTAAAGGAGTTGGAGGAGGGGATCAGTCTAGAACGTGTAAGTCCTAAAGACCCGAAACACACATTAAGCAACTCCTTAAATTCTTCCACCAAACTCAAAAAGGAACAGCAGGCGAAAGTTGGTAAGAGCGATAGGGGTGTACGGGGGGGGGGGGGCAACAGAAAAGACCATGTGCGCACTCAACCAGCCAAAGCCGGATTGATCCTGGAGAACAGCTCAGAGGACTGGAGTTGGTTAGCACGGGCCCTATCCGCCAAATCATAACGCCATCAGTGCCCCAGGAGTGCCCAACTCAATCCTGTGTCAAAAGGGTTAAAAATTATGAGTTGGAACACAAGGGGATACTCGCACCTCCTCGGAAACTCATTAGTACACTTGACAACCTACGATGTCTTTTGCCTGCTGGAAACCTGGCTGTGTGATCTTCCCCTCTTGGATAGGTTCGAGCTACTTTTAAATCCCGCAATGAAGGGCTTGAAAGGGAGACCGAGTGCAGGCCTCCTGGTAGAGGTAAAGCGCTCCAGTGGCTTAAAAGTGCTTTCATCAGTAAACAGGAATCTTTGGATCCAACTCATTAGGATTTCATCTACGACAAAATCTTCACTACGAACCCAAGACTGGCAGCTCCTAATATGTAATGTATATTGGGGTCCCAAAGCACGAGAAGAAGACACATTTATGGAAGTCCTTATGAAAGCCATAGACGATGCTAGGACTGAGTGCCCGAAACTTGAAATTCTTCTATGTGGCGATTTCAATATGGAATGCTACGATAAGAATCAGAAGATTGAGTTTGTGCCTTTGACCGCCTCTAAAAACATAATAAGAGGAGTAAACATGGAGAAGGAACTCACAGCTAGGAATATCCATATGGTCAATGGGAATCTGTTGGGCGACCAATCGGCCGCTCCAACCTGGAAACGGGTAAATCAAATGAGCACGATGGATTACATTTTTGTATCAGAAACTCTCTTTGGAAATCTAACATCGTTGAAAGTGGTCCACACGACCCAGAGCGACCACAACATTCTGGAACTTGTAATTGAGGCTTGGGATAAGTCCCCCCCTTATACCAGCCAAACATTTACCAAATCAGCCCCTTGAGATAACTTCGGGGGGAAACAGACTACGTATGGGAAGAAAAGAGACGAGCCTGGTGTTGGATTCTTTAATTAAAGACAAAGGTTCGAAACTGATCGAATATGCTGAAGTACTGAAGATCTTTCGAACAAAGGCGGCTGCCAGGGGTAGTCACCAATGTACTCGGCACACTTATGATCACCAAGTAGTGACAAAAAAAAAGCTGTAAGAAAAGCCAGAAGGCGATTTCTTAAAACCAGTGCACCAGTTGATTTATTCCTGTATAAAAAATCCAGAAACAACTACAGGAATTGGATCACGCAACATAAACATCAACTGGTGCAACAAGACAGTGAGACAATGCTAGAACTGTTATCTACTAAAAACATCACTGGTATTTGGAAATTGATTAACGAAATAAATACCCCTCCGGACTCCAAGATGGTGAATCCCATAGCAGCAACAGTATGGGAAACCCACTTTCGTAATCTTTATTCCAAGGGGATAAAAAGTGGTCCTCAAATACCTTTATCAGCCGACGAATCTTGGGCCATTGAATTTGGAAAACAAGACATTCTAGACCTAATTAAAAAATCAAACTCCTCAAGAGCTGCAGGTCCGGACGGCCTTACTAACAACATCCTTAAAAAGGACCCGGAAAAATGGGCCTCATTTATGCTGTTATTGTTCAACGATATAATGAGACTAAAAAAGTTACCCAAATCATGGACGACGTCCATAATCGTGCCGATTTTCAAAAAGGGAGATAGGTCTGTGCCCACGAACTACAGACCAATTGCCCTCTTGGACGTCGTGGGCAAAATTTTTGCAGCGCTAATCCTGAAACATCTGAACGATTGGAGTTGGTCGACAAATCACTTGGACCCTTGGCAATCAGGTTTTCGTAAGGGCATAGGGACATCCCTAAATGTTCTTATCATAAATATATTAAAATGCCTGGTCAAGGAGAAAAGCTACAAAAACATCTACATTGCGTCCATAGATTTGGAACAGGCGCTCGACTCCGTCGACCGTTGTATTCTATGGCAAAAACGGAGGAAATGGGGTTGTCCGAACAACCTAAGAGAACCCTTGGAAGCACTGCACACTGGGACAACCCTTAAAGTAAGGCTGGACAGACAGGGCAACCTTTCAAACAGTGTGGAGGCCATGAATGGGCTGAAACAGGGCTGTCGGTTGGCTCCAGCGGTATTTTGTCTCTTCATATCCGACATGCAGGAAGCCTTTGAAGCAGTGAGATGTTTCCCCCTTAAGATCGCGGGGACTCCTGTGGGAAGGTTGTTGTTTGCGGACGACCTCCTGCTATTAGACCAGACCGCGGTTGGACTACAGCGCCAACTAAAAGGCACTTGATTTGTATATACAAGGTAATGGCCTCCGAAATAAATCCGAAGAAGTCACAGATCCTGAGGCTAGGTCCCATCATGGGCGTTAAAAATCTAAGGTGGTTCTTGTCGGGTGAAGTGGTACCAGTGGTCTCAACGATGGTATACCTTGGAGTAACTTTAAACAACAGTATCCAAGATGGTCCGGGTATCGAAAGACTTAGAAGTAAAGTCACGAACTTAGCTTCTCAAGCTCTGTTAATTAAACGGCGATACTGCTCCTTCTCCCTTAGACCACTGATTGTCTTCTATAAACTGAAAGTCTCTCCCATTTTGACCTATGCGGCGGAGGCAAACTTTTTCCTCACTCCAGAGGTTTGGAGACTGTTGGAGGGTCTGTTTTGGAAAACAGTATTGGGTCTACCGTCATCGATCCCAATTGAAAGTGTCCGTAAAGAACTGGGCTTATCTTCACTCTACGTATCCATGGCCTGGAAATCATTGACACTCCTTGGTAAATGTCTACACCCACAGGAAAGAAGTGGTTTCTTGGCCATTAATGAAGCCATGACAAGTAAACTGATCCCGGCTCTAACCAAGTGGCAGTCAATCTGCACAGAAATCTTGAACCTTATAGCCTTGGAACCTAAAAACCTTGTGCTAAATCCGCACACGGTAAAGAGGAAACTCCTGGACTGGGATTGGATAGCCACCTTGGACAGACTTAGTGCCTTTTCGTCTATAACCCAGGGCATGGATGAGCATTATCATAGAGGCACCATGCACCCGTATCTCAACAAATTTCCCTTAAGCATGGAAAGGGACCGATTTTTAAAATTCCGATTAAATCTCCTCCACACTAGAGAAGTTCTAGGGAGAAGAAATAAAAAGGAGGTGCAACCTAGTTTGTTGTGTCGTTGCTGTGGGCAGGAGGCTGAAACCTTACAGCACTTGGTGATGAACTGTGTTACCTTATCTAGGCCCAGAGAAAAATGGCTAGGGTCGCACTTCCAAAATCGAACTACTCTATCCTTGCAAGAGAGGTGGACAATCTTAAGAAGGGGAGGAAAAGTATCCAGGACCTTGGCACTGTTGAACTTCGTGAGAGAAATTTTCACAAAACTGGATACTTAACTACACTTTTTTATCTTTATTACTTTTCCTCCCTATATATAATTGATGCAATTGTATGTTTTTGTAAGAAAATCTTGGTTTCAGTATGCATTTAAAGTTTTTTTGGGAAACAAAAAACAAAAACAGTGTGACAAAATGCCACACACTGCAACACATCCAGTGTACAAAAATACAGTGATTGCAGGCCTATGTACACATCAATGGTTGTGCACTTCAACATGACAGGAAACAACTATCATGTTCCACATTCAAACAGGCCCCAAAAATGTATGTGATCAGGCCAATACTCAATCAGGTCAAATCATGGTCAATGGTCAAATCATTCACCTAACAAGGTAACACAGGTGGGCCAACGTGGGGTTCATCAATGACAGAAGCATGTTACAAATGTGACAATAGGGCTGAGGAATGCATAGCAAAAGTGGGAGAATTGAAACAATCAGCCTGAACGAAAACTGAAAAATACAAACAATGTTGTTGCAAGATGCCACTTCAAGGCCAACTGCCGTAATGTTGCGCTAAATTACTACTGTGGGCAGAAGGGATACTGTCACACCCAAATACAAGGCCGCTGAATGTTTTGGATGAAGCACATGGATGACCCCACTCAGGCACACACACCCTCACCTGGTACTCAGTCAGAACCCGTCACCCAAACAACATACACATGCATTACACACATGCATGGGCACTCACCGGACAATGCATCATAATCAGGTAGTTCTCCCACACCTTGGATCTGTTCCTCTGTGACGAAGGCCCCAGCAACAGACTCATGTTCAGTGAGTTTGTTGTCCTCTTGTGGAGACCCACCGCCAGTCACCAGAGTAGCGGCATGATTTAAGGCCAGCTTGTTCTTTGCTCTGCATTTCAGGTCATTCCACGTTTGTAGCAGTCATCAGCTGTGCGCCCCACAAATCAAAGGGCACTTTTGCGGTCCGCGATGGTCTGCCAGTGTGCCCTACGTTGACCAGGTGTGGTCTTGCACCCTGCAGTCACCACCATTTCGCAGCTATGTGCTGACACATAGGCCACAAGTGCATCAAGTTCTGGATCATTAAAGCAAGGCTTCCTTGAGGTACCGGAGTGTGTAGCCGTGTCTGGGGTCTCAGCCTATCATGCCAGAGCACCCTTTTTCCTCTTCTTTAAAGGTGGAGCAGAGCCAGAGTGGCTTACGCCGCTCTGGTCAGTGGGGGCAGAATCACCGGTGGACTGGGTAGTAGGAGTGTGGGAATGCACAATTACCATAGGTCCTGATGCAGGCATTGGTTGCAGGGTAATGTTGGCAGGGGGATCGTCAGTTTGATGGACTTGGACTGACACTGTCCTGGCTGGGAGAGTCAGAGCTGGGGCGGATGGAGCTGCAGCTGCCCCTGCAGCCTCCCCACCCTGCATACTTGGGGCAGCAGATGACATAGCAGCCCCAGAGCCATGTGGCTTGGTGACAACAACTTGCACCGCCACATGTGGCCTAGACTTGCTGACCTGGAAGTCAGCTAGGGAGTTATCCTGTGCCAGGTCAGGTGCCACAATGGGCTGGTCCAACTGGGGCTGGGCTGGGATGGAGTCAGCCACGTTTCCCTCAACCATGGAGGGGGGGGCATGGGTGTCCCTGATTGTTCCTCCACACATGGGGGTATAGGGACACCCTGCAAATCCCGGTCATGTCCCCTACCGCGCCCACCACGTCCACCACGTCCACCTTTGGAAGGTCAGCCACCTTTGCCTCCTTTACCATTTGGTCACCTCCCAACCATGGCACTGATGATGTTGTGCGTATGGGAGTTGCAGTAAACTATTGTCCTGGGCAATTGGGGGTCAAAGGGTTAGGATACCAGATGGAATTCATACCCTAGTGCTCTAACAAGGCTGTCTGTGACCCCTGGGGGAAGATGACGGGTCACGCAACGCACAGGCAGCCCAAAATCAAAAATGAACGTGCACGCAACTCCTCGTAGACCACGTGCGTGAAAAATTAACCCGCACTATGCTGTGGCACGCAGAAACACAAAACTAAGCATACGCATAATACACGCAGCCTACAATGACCTCTGAAGGGGAATGCGACACACGGGGCAAGCACAGTTGCTAAGTACGTGTGGAACTCACCGTCTGCCTGGAAAAAGAACGTGAAAAATACACGCGTGTGTGCGTTGGCAACACCCCCGCCAAAAGAAGAATTGTACGCTGTCTGAGGAGACAGGACAAAAGGAGAAGTGAACTCTGTTTGAGGAAACAGGCCCAACAAAAATTCAGAAAAGAGCTGTCAGAGGTAACGGGGAGTACGAACTAGAAACGCTGTGAAGTAATCGCGTGTGAACCGACAAGAAGTACAGATTTCACCCACTCGCTCTCCACGAAAAGCACGTACAAGGAAATGGCGCCCTACACGTAGCTTTTAAACCGGCCCACACATACACGTCAGATATGCGTGTACGCGGGTGCTTTCCTCCAATTACACGCGATAACTCAGACATGCAGTTTTTCCACGTGTGCTCTGTCATCACGTGCTATGAGGGAGACGCCCGCGTGCATAATGTAACTTACGCGCTTACGTGCTAAGGGCCTTTGGTCCAATGAGATCGCGTGCGTGTGCGGACACGCTTACCTGCTAAGGCCCTTTCCTCGAATTACACGCTGAAGTGCAATTTTTTCACATCCCAAATCACTCCGTATCAAGCTGGCCATCCAAAAACACACGGAAGACCACGGCTCCTGCCCAGAAGGCTGAATTACTGCCCCCGAGAGCCACGAGCACGCTCCCACCTGCCATCTGCTGCTGCCTGACTGCCTGCTGCCCACGTGCCCTGCCATTTGCTGCCTGCACGTCAGCCAGGGGTGTAGAGCCTGTGACCACCCCTGCTGGAACCGAAGACTCCCGACTGGGATTCCATCGCTCCACAGCCCAGCCCCAGGACCCAGTTGCCCACCCACTCCTGCCTCTGGGGTTACCATGTCCAGCACAACACCATCTGGCAGCACTGGCAACCCCCAGCCAGAGAGGCAGAGGGCCACCAGCTTCACTGCCACCGAAGTTGGTGTCCTGGTGGAGCAAGTCCTGGGGCAGTATGATGCCCTCTTTGGAAGTTCGCGCGCCGACAATGAAGGACGGACCAGGATCTGGATGGACATCGTGACTGCCATCAACGCGGAGGGGGTGGCAGTCTGCAACTTACATCATGTCAAGAAGCGCTGGGAGGACTTCAGGTCCAGGACCCTCAACAAGGCCCGGCGCCTCGCTAAGGCAGCGGATGCCAAGGGGTGCCGGGGCCAGCTGTCGAACCATCAAATGAGGGTCCTGGAACACATATGCCCAGCTCTCTACGTCCAGATCCTTGAGAGGCAGACCCGTCTGGATTCGAGGGTAAGTGTACATGCATGTTGATAGTACGCTGTGCGTGTCGTGGTGTGCCAGTAGTGTGCAGGTTGCACATGTGTTTATGTAGGGCCATGTAGGGATGTGTATGAACATGGGCGTGAGGCTGCCACATGTGAGTCCTCTCAGTTGTGAGACACATTGATGGTGTATGTGGTGGTAAGCATGCTGGGCAAATGCAGGTGTGGGAGCACACATGTTTGAATTTCTGTGCATGTACATTGGCGGTTCATAATGCATGTATCTGCACTGTGTACATGTGCATGTATGTGTATCTGACAAGTGTGCAACTGTGATGCAACCTGGATGCACGTGACACTGATATGTAGAAGGATGAATGCAACAGCTGTAGGAGATGTAGACATGCATGTAAGTGTGGTGGTGTGTGTGCATGTCTAGTGCACTCCTTGTGTTTCATGTGATGTCAGGCTCACCTTTGGCTGTTCATGCTGTTGTATGTGTATGGATGGTGCATTTTGGTGCAATATTGCTGTTTAAATGTTCATGTGTGTGAGTTAAAATGACATGTCTCTCATGGAGTGTGATGCCGTGTCTGAAGTTAAACATTGCCACTCATGTGCAACTGTCATGTGTGCATCAGTCCATTGTACAGTGTCCTGATGCCTGTGTTTTATCTCTCCCTGTCTGCAGTGTCAACTGAAGAAGAGGGCGGAGAGGGTGCTGTGGAGCACAGCGGCAGGGATCGTCCCGACGCCGGAGATGCAAGGCCCGGCTCCCCTCCCAGATTGTCATCTCGTCGGGGAGTGAGGAGTCTGGTGCCGCGTCCCAGGCCGCAGCTGCCGAGGGTAGGTCCAAGAGGCAGAGGTTGGAGGTGGACTCCTCGGCAGCAGAAGGGGCAGCTGAGACCCCACAGGGTCCGAAGGAGGAAGATGGCATGGAGTCATCCAGGTTGGTGGGGGGTTTGGTGGAGGAGGATGCCGTGGAAGGGACACACACGGGGTCTGGAGGTGGGGATTCCACTGGTGCTAGTGCTGCAGTGCAGAACCAGGGACAGGAGGCAGCACAGGCCGCCACGGAGTTGCCTGTGTGCAATCCTGTCCCTGATCCTGTCACTGCATCATCTGGCACCAGCAGGGATGCCTACGTCCAGACCTGTTTTCAGGGAGGGGATGAGGACACAACAACTGGCCTTTCTCTCCCTGCGGACGTGGCTATCCGGGACCTTGTTGAGCCTGTCCTGGTCGGGATAGCGTTGCGTCAACGGGGCATGCGAGGTGACGTGCAGTTTTTTCGTGAAGAGACTGCACGTCATCTCGGGTGCCTCTTTGACCGCGTTGACCTGCTGGGACGGGTCACCAGTGCTGGATTCCTCCGTGTGCTGGACCTCCTTGCGACCCTCTCCTCACCTGAACCCCCTACGCACCAGTCGTCCTCCATGCCATCTTCCTACCCATGTATCACCTGGGTACCCTGTAGAGCTGCCTCTGACCCTGCGGCCAGGCTGGTGGAGGACACATCCCTGCCACAGTCGGGAGTCGGACGTCCAGCAGGGGTGGCCACCTCAACAACTGCACCCCAGCCATAGGAGGATGTGCAGGCAGCAAGAGCCAGGGCACAGGCAGAGGCATAGCAGCAACAGCAACAAGGTGGGAGCCATCACGGCTTGGGGCCTTCAACATTGGAGGGGCAGGCATCGGCCAGAGGGCAGGAGGACCCAGGACTGGAAGTGTCTTCCGTGTGGCAGCGGTTGCGCCATGCTGTAGATGCGGAGCGGCAGCGGGCAGAAGAGGCACGGCTCACGATGGTCAGGGCGGAGAACTCCATGCGGAGGGCCCTGAGGCGGGCCGAGTGCCTCGAGGCAATTTGCAGGGAGTTGGAGGAGAACATGTCGTTGTCCCTGCAAACCCTCGGGGCCATGGAAGAGGACCGCCTCCAGGACATTGAGCAGGAGTTCGATGATGCCCTGGCCCGGGACATCCAAAAGTGAGCCGTCGGACTAGCCCGCTGCCCTTGTAAATAGTTTTTAGAGTTAGGTTTCCTTTTCGTTTTGCTTTTATTTGTGGTCAATGGACAATGCCACACAAATTTGTATATTGTTATATTTTTAGGCAGTTTGTTAGGTAGGTTTCATTTGTTTGGTTGGGATCATGGACCCTTTACATCCTTGGACAATGGATTGTTTATAGTTTCATCATGTATTCATTTTTTTTTTTTTTTGCATTATGGACATGGAGCAATGGATTTATTTTTTCCGGACAATGGATTGTAAATAGTTGGACTATGGATTGATTTCTCTTTTTTTTTTATTATGAACATGAAGCAATGGAGATTTTCTTTTACATTTCCTTTGGATTTGCGTTGTTGGAGGGTGACTTTGGACTGTTTTTCTTTCTAATTTTTTTGGATTGGTTATCATTTTCATTCAATCATCTTTTTCACATGCTTTTCATTTCATGTTTCATATTTTGGTATGCTTTCATTTCATTTTTGATTTTATGTACATAATACATTTTCATTTTTTAGTTCCATGTGTGGGATTAGCTCATTGGGTTGATGCATGTGAAAATGTGGGTTTACACAAGCAATGCCAACAAGTGTATGTGTGTGACGGACATGTGTTGATGTACATAGTTGACTTTTGGTTTGTGTCATGAGATCGGCATTTCACTGCTGGCGGGTGGGGGTGCAGGGGGACATGAGTGGGGGACTGCTGGCAGGTGCCCCACACTGCTGGAGGGTGGGGGTGGAGGGGGACATGAGTGGGATATGAGTGGGGGCCTGCTGGCAGGTGCCCCACAGTGCTGGGGGGTGAGGGTGCAGGGGGACATTAGTGGGGGCATGCTGGCAGGTGCCCCTCAGTGCAGGGGGTGGGGTTGCAGGGGGACATGAGTGGGGGCCTGCATGCAATGCCAACCAGTGTATGTGTGTGACGGACATGTGTTGATGTACATAGTTGACTTTTGGTTTGTGTCATGAGATCGGCATTTCACTGCTGGGGGGTGGGGGTGCAGGGGGACATGAGTGGGGGACTGCTGGCAGGTGCCCCACAGTGCTGGAGGGTGGGGGTGGAGGGGGACATGAGTGGGACATGAGTGGAGGCCTGCTGGCAGGTGCCCCACAGTGCTGGGGGGTGAGGGCGCAGGGGGACATTAGTGGGGGCCTGCTGGCATGTGCCCCTCAGTGCTGGGGGTGGGGGTGCAGGGGGACATGAGTGGGACATGAGTGGGGGCCTGCTAGCAGGTGCCCCACAGTGCTGGGGAGTGGGGGTGCAGGGGGACATGAGTGGGACATGAGTGGGGGCCTGTTGGCAGGTGCCCCACAGTGCTAGGGGGTGGGGGTGCAAGGGGACATGAGTTGGTGACCAGTAGTGCAAGGTGACATGTGGCTTGGCTGGGGGGCATGCCCATGGTGGATGGGCTGCCTACGGGACATGACCAGGGGTGCAGGGTAGTCCCCTGTGGTGTGGGATGCCTGCAGGGGCCATGGAGGGTGTAGAGGGAATACCTGGGACCACCCAAACTGTCAATTCACATGTAGGAATCCCCGCGCACCCCCGAAATTCACGTACCCCGCTCTGACAGCAAAATCGCGCGTGAAACTTCCCGTGCACCCCAGGAATACATGTACCCGGCTCCAATCGTTTTTGAGACTTCCTGCGAACCCCAGTAATACACGTACCCCGCTCGCACAGGGCCCTTTCGCGTGTAAAACTTCACGCGAACCCCAGTAATACACGTACCCCGCTCGCACAGGGCCCTTTCGCGTGTAAAACGTCACGCGAACCCCAGGAATACACGTACCCCGCTCGCACAGGGCCCTTTCGCGTGTAAAACGTCACGCGAACCCCAGGAATACACGTACCCCACTTGCACAGGGCCCTTTCGCGTGTAAAACTTCATGTGAACCCCAGTAATACACGTACCCCACTCGCAAAGGGCCTATCGCTTGTGAAACTTCGCGCGCACCCCCGAAATACACATACCTGGATCCAATCGCGTGTGAGACTTCCCGTGAACCCCTGTAATACACGTACCCTGCTCCAATCGCGTGTGAAACTTCCCGCGAACCCCAGTTATACACATACCCCACTCGCACAGGGCTCTTTTGCGTGTAAAACTTCCTGCGAACCCCAGGAATACATGTACCCTGCTCGCACAGGCCTATCGCGTGTGAAACTTCCCGCGCACCCACGAAATACACGTACCCGGATCCAATCGCGTGTGAGACTTCCCATGAACCCCCATAATACACGTACCCTGCTCCAATCATGTGTGAAACTTTCTGCGAACCCCAGTAATACACGTACCCCACTCGCACAGGCCCATTTGCGTGTGAAACTTCCAGCGCACCCCGAAATATACGTACCCGGATCCAATCGCGTGTGAGACTTCCCGCAAACCCCATAATACACGTACCCCTCTCGCACAGGCCCTTTCACGTGTGAAACTTCACGCGAACCCCAGTAATACACGTTCCCCGCTTGGCTTTTGCTGTTTGGCAGCCCTGTAAACTGGTCCAGGGTTAGCGCAGCCCTTTGCGCTGGATTGGGGATTTTGATGGCTTTTCCTTGCGCAAGGGCGTTCTTGGGGGCGTAACTGGCGCTGCTGCAGGGTCGCTGCGCCACTCTGCGCCACTGCTGGTTTTGGAGGCTAAAATCCATGAATACGCTGTGCGCGGAAATCGATTTTAGCGCACGTGGCTGGCGCAGACATTCGCACGCGCACACTGTGCGCCAGCCGCGTGCGCCACTTGTGCGTGAAATTCTATGAATTACCCCCTGTATTTGCTTCGGTCTGTAACTACACCGTGACACCTCAGGGTCTTGGCGTACAACAAATGTAATAAATAAATAAATAAATATAATAAGAAGCAGGTATTTCAGATCCGATTATCTTGTGGAAATCTCTCATGGCATCTCTTGTAAACTCCCGTCTAGACTATTGCAACAGTCTACTGATTGGTGCACCACAAGGTATCCTGCAACGTCTTCAAAGCTCTCAAAATGGGGCCGTTAGGGCTGTATTTGGTCTATCCAGACGTGATCACGTCACTACTTTCAGGAAGGAATTGCACTGGCTTCCAGTGAAGCAGAGGATTAGACACAAACTCTGCTCACTCACTTATAAATGTCAGAATCAGAGTGCCCACATTATCGTACTAAGAGGCTATCTTGGAAACAATCTGGCAGAATATTGGGCTCCTCTGACAATCTTCACCATAATCAGCGGCAATCCCGTTTAAAAAAATGTGGTGACTGCAGTTTTGAATTCCATGCTTCACGTGAATGGAATGCTCCGTCTCTTGCTATAAAAACCTCAGAATCATTGACAATGTTTAAAAGAAATGTAAACGCCTTGCTGACTAATTACAGACCTCAGCTTTTCTATTTCAAACCTTTCCTGTCCCATATTACTCATTCTGCCGTCTTATGTGCTCTGAGGCCTATGGGTGTGAAGCGTTTCTAAGAATTAAAATAAATACATTAAAAAAAAGACTTGGGACTAGGAGGATAGTGTGCATAATCACACGATTAAAGGAGCAACATTTCACAACAATAACACTAACAAGATGCACATTTGATCTATCAAGGACACACGGGGTAAAATGTAGCCAGCTTTAATACATTCTAGCTCCAGTTTGCTCTGCCATGCAACAGTACTCTAGCAAGTCCGTTTATACTAAAAAAGACCCTTAAATTGAAATCCAAAATTGTCCTCCTTCCTGGCGGCGAAATGAGTATAAAGAGGAACAAACCATGGAAAAAGAATACGGGAATGGGACAAGAATATGGAAACTCAAAAATGTGGCCAGCTATGGAGCCTATTACTTAGACCTACATAGGTTTTTAGTTTTTTTTCCAACATGCATTAGATGAAGCCTTTATTAGATAAAGGTGTGATAAGTGGGAAAGATCGTGTATAGATTATTTACGACATCTCCCCACCAACACATCCATGCAAGAAGATAAAGATAAATATTCCACATGCCCACAATTATATATATAAAAACCATTTCAGCAAGAAGGCAGGCACTACAAGTCTTGGAAAAAAATAAACATGCGTGTTTTTTTTCTCAAGAGGATGCAATACGTAGAAACCGTCAGTGAGACAGGTACGATAGCAGGGGGCATGCTCCCTGCTCAGGCTCTCCATAGACACCAAGCATAATGTTTCTTTGTGTGCCAAAGAACTGCCAATGTCTCTGTTCAATATGCAAATGGTTACTGTGAGAACACGTACTTATTTATTATACATAATTAAATGTGGATATGTAAGAGGACTGTGTCCACGCACACAAGCCAAGCACATGTGGATGGAAGGCTTCCTGCAAGATGCGAGTGGAAGGCGGAGGCACAGTCAACTAATTGGCTCTGGGAGAGCAGGCGGCCGCTGAACTGTTTCAGTTCCCAATTATGCACCAGTCGCTGCTGCAAAAGCAGCCTGGGATCAACTGCAGCAGCGCAACAAGGAGAGCTCCTGCATAATACTTTCAAATATCTTTCCACAAGCCGCATCTTCCCTACCACAGGGCATTTCCATAAATGTTAAGATTATTCACATTTCTAGAGAAATAAAAAAAATAAACGGGTAGAAGCTATTACTGTATGGTGGTGCAGAACTAAGCAACAAAGCCACACATGGAACGCACCGAAACGCTTCCAACGCGCTACCACCGATTTCCAGTTTCCCCAATGCCCACTTTGAAGCCATTTGGAAACAGAGGAAGGTGCCAGAAAGAATTGAAAAATATGGTGACGTCATCATTTAGTTTTCAGATGCCCCATTTCCCTCATCTTGTTGTAGTCTGCAGCATTTGGATGGTGTCCATCGAGTAGTCAGGAAAAATATACAGCTGGTTATCTAAGGTCTCTTTGCAGTCACACCCTCTACAGTGGAAGCATGTCGGATTGTGCAAGCTAGGTAGGTCGGCATCCTCATACATTTCCCTCCATGCACCATTACAGATGATAGTATATGTGTTTACCTGCAGTTAGATGACTAACTCACTGGCACAGGATTTTTTCAGCTGTTGGCTTTAACAAACTAATGCATTCTGGAGTTTTAGTCCTCGTTAACTTCGAGGAAACAGGATTTTAGGTTCTGAAACCACGGACTTGGGAATAGAAAAAATGGGCGATAGAATTGCCAATAGTGCCTCCACGTTTTAGAACCATTTTCACAATTCTTTTTCCAGTTAAAGCATGCCTCCTGATTTTACTAGATTCTTTGAAGTCGACCGTTTCACTTAATTCTGGGATGGTAATTTGTAAAACGTTGTTAAGGGCTGCTATTTAGCTCCTTTCTGTTGTACTAGTTCAAACGCCCATTATGCCTCTATTGAATTCCTCTTAAAAACGCTGTCAGAACTTTCATAACCAAAATAAACAACCTATTTTTTGATCTATGTAAATATTTGGTATTAATATTTGACCCATTCCCATTTTTTGCTGACTCAAAGATGTTCACATAAACATAACTAGTAATCCTGGTCTCCTTTGCGGTCATTACCAGCATCTCCCAGAGACTATACAGACAAGTGCATATTCCTAGACATTACTGTGCCTCATTAAAAAACAGAACATACCAGGCTTGCTTTAAATGTTTTGGAGGAAATATAGATGTTACCATAGCTATTTGTTTCCCTTACATTGGACACATTATTCAAAGGAAGTGTGTTGACCTGTACAATAATATAAAATGGGATACCAGGGCTGACAATGAAAGCATTCTAAATGGCCAGCTTCAATTCCTTTCCTTCCTAGCATTTTCGCTGGGGACCTCCCAAAGCCCCCAGATACTCCCTATATCTAAACTGCACTACGTTTCAATTGAAGAGGATAAAGGAAAAACAATCCATGAGGACCCCTTTCTTTTGCCCAATCCAGCAATGTATCTGCCTGCCACACCCAAGCCCCATAATGCAGGAGTTGTTTTATGTTCCCGCTCCTCCCCCTCCGAAGGTCACAGTTCCACTACCTTAATTGTTAAACATCTACCACTCGTTTGAAGAAAATAAAACAAACAAAAACTGCCGTGGAGCGGATTTCATAGTCTGGTTACTCTCAGCTCTCAACCGCTACAAATATTGCTGAGCAGCCTAGAGTAGCTTTTAGGTGCAGCTCACCCACCTTAATATGCACAGGCAGACCTTCCCTCCTGATGTCAGGCGGCAGAAACCAAAGCTCTGCTTGCTCTCGATGTCTGTAAGCACAAATGTAAAGTGCTGTCCCACTTGGTTCTGTGAAAGTCTGCAAGGGCAATGAAGAGAAGCAGAAGTTCAGCGGCACACAATATAAATATAAAAACAGCACATATATGCATTGAGACATCTTGGGAAAAGTTCATATGGCAGCATCTGCATTATGTCCAAAAGGCTAGCTGCATTCACCAGGGAATAAGTACACTCGTAGCGTGTTGGCGAGTTATTTAGCTCATGATTTGGCAGATAATTGCTTCCACGTGAGAACCCAAAGCAGCTGCTATCGAAAACGTACATTTGAAATAATAGGTGTTAATGTGTCTTTATTGTGCATTCATAGTTTGGAATTTGCTTAGAGATATTGAAGGTACATATTAAAGAAAGACTACACATTCTATAATGTTGGCAAGTTCCTTGATTACTTTACGGGAATCATCATTACACAGAGTCCTTCTGCTCTTCTTCCTTGTACAGAAGAATGAGTTTGGAAGTTCAACTCCAAAACAGCACCTAATTGAGTTCAACAAGATCCTCCCCCTCAATATCTCTGCCTCTGCATAACATTATCTGCAATGAAAAACCTTCTGCTACTCCTAACACATCCACTGAAATCAGAAGACCCCAATCTTCTAACTGTACCTCCTTCAAAATCCGGGCAATGGATGCACTTGAATGCGTGGCCCAAAAGTTTGGAATATATATCAGATGACTCAGAGATTTCAACACCTCTCTCAAAATCTTTGAGTATGTCATGAAAGGACTTTTCTTGTACATATTCTGAAAAATACATCTCTACATTTTATCAGTTTCCTCTTTGAGCCACGTCTCCTTTTCTTCCACCTTTTTCTACACCCTGCTCATGCTTTCTCCTAATCTTCATTCCCTCCTCTACCACTTCTTGCTTGGTGTTGGCTGCTCATTTGCTTTTAATTATCCCTTTGTTGTAGTTGTAGCAACGTTTGGTGATTTAGTTATCAGTGTACACTCGTACAAACCAAAGTATGAATTTGGTGTGGGAAAATTACATTAAACCACATGTATGCCCAGAAATAGATATTATGGCTTGCTCCTAAGCTACACCTCGCTAATGATGCCTAATGAAACTGAATAATACCCTGGGTTGCTAGTAGTCCCATGCAGAAGGGATGTGACTTAACTGTTCAGAGACAGAGAGAGGTAGAGAAAGTGAGTTGTGAGACATTCTTATGCCTTGATATGACTTTTAAAGTTTTGTTATGTTGGGTATGCTTTGACATGCCTTTTTCATTCCATTTTGCCAAAACATTTACAACAACAAAAGAAGGCCTAGGTTTAAGGCCTTTCTGGAAGAGCAAGAGGTTCTATTCATAGATTCTGTCAATTCATTCAGATTTCTGCCTCTTGCTTACTGTCATGATTAAAAGAATGCCGGTTCAATTACACATTTTGCTTGCTTCCCTGTTCAAACGAGATGACATTGAAAAGTGCAAGGAAATCTGCATGCAGCAAATTTTCGAAGCCAGATTTCATATTTGAATACAACAATGTAGATGACATGTTTTCTTTCAGCCACTGTGTGACAATTTAAAAGGACAAGGCTGAGAAGCAAACAATAACTTGATTTAATCTATTAGGATGCATTTATTGCCCAAGGAATACACCGGCCACATGATGTATTGATATTATCAGAATTCATGTTCTAAGGTTGGATCAACCTGAAGTATGTTATCCACATGAGAACCAAGCCCAACTCTGCGGAACACTCAGTCTTGCAACTTTGCAATTTAAGAAGGCTGTTTTTCTTCACATATCATCATAATTATTATATATTTTGAGCATAAAAAAATTGTAAAACAAAATATAAGGCCTATTGTAGCTTTATGTGAAACATCACTGTCTATCTTCACCAAAAGTATCTGAATGCAAGGAAAAGCTGAAACCTCATGTAAAGTTTCACTTCCAATTTGCCATGCATGTTGGAAGGGGAGCTAGAAAGGATAAAAAAGTGGAAATTAAATCATCCCAGATTCGCCTCACAGGCTTAACGCATAAAAGGCCTGAGACAGCCTGGGAATGCAGAAGAAGCGCACACACAAAGAGCCTTGTTGAGTTTGGCCCAGTTCTTAAGATTACATCTATATTGGCCATGCCAGTCGTTCAAAGGCCTTTCCATAATTTTTCAGTGTTTATGCATATCATAAAACCTCTAGTATCCCAGGCGCAGGGAAATGTCACTGAACTATGCATAGCAAACAGGCATCTGCTCTGAACACATTTAAAGGGAAGTTTATGGAATTAATATGACTAAATGACGTCTGCTCTGGATACACACAGCATACAAAAGGCAGTATTTAGGTGATGCACCATCACTGCCATCTGTAGGAACAGGTCTATGACTTCATACTAGAGCATTTCACTTAACATGAAGGAAAATTCACATTAAAATGTATAACAAAATAGATCACTATATCAAAATGCAAGCGCCGATCAACACAAAATGTGAACCGTTTGTAGAAAGAAGTAATCAATGCCACAGATAAGATTTGGAAGTAGGAGTATTTTACTCCCTATTTTTTGAATTTGGGACTAAAATGTTTAAGGAGTAAAAATGTAAGTTCATTTTCCAATGGAAGTATTGTATAAGTGTGTAAAAATATGTTGTAATTGAAAAACCGATTATATTTTGTAATAATTATTTCTTTGCACTCAGTTATTCATACACATTAAAAGATACCCATTTACTTCTTCTGATCAGCCAGTTATAATAATAGTTTCTTTGCATAGTACTATGCGCACTACTGGTCCAAACATATCCATATAGCTGTGTGAGCAAAGGCACAAGGTCCTACGTGTGTTTCCTATTTTTTGTTGGAGGTATTTTTACTTTTCTTTTTCTTTTAGAGTATTTGACTATTTTTAGTGAGCAAAAGTAGCCGATGCACCCCTTATCTGTAGGGCTGGAAGTAATATCTATCAGTATATGTAATGAAATATATACCATGCCATGTTTTATATGGCTGAAAAATTGCCAAAATGCATACGTGCACAAAATTCTATTGCATGCAATTATTCAAAGTCTCTAAATGTACACACCAACTTGCAGAATCTGAAAATATTTGTTTTATTAAATGATCATATATTAATCAGAAATTAGAAGTATAAAAAGAAAATAGACCTCTCAATAAGAGTCATTTCCCTCCCATCCTTAGGACTGGAAAGTCATACCTCTGTCACAAGGCAGAGATAGAGTCAGAAATAATTGTATACAAACATGACATCAAATGAATGGAGTAATGAAAAGGCGGATTATGGAATATTGGGAGATGGACATGAGGAACTATCTGCAAATAGAAGAGAACTTGAAGCCACCTGAGGTTAGGGTTTGCTGAAGGAATGATTCTAGGCGGACAGTCTGCAACTCTCTACAAAAATCAGAAAAGTAAATGAAGCCCAAATCAACCCCAAACATTCTTTATAGAGTGATCAGGGTACCATCTGGGAAGATAAATAAAAGTGAACAGTGGGGAATGTAATTTGAAATCAGGAACATAGGTGCTGATAATTCAATGCCTTGTGTTCCTCAGTTATATGGAACACAAAGTAATTTACTCATCTAGACACCAATTCCCTTGGTATTGAAAAACAAAATGTAAATCAATCAATGCACTTTGGTGGCACTTTAATGATGGAATTACCTTTGTAAAGTTAACTATTATTTCAAATATTACAAATGCCCTAAGCTGGAGTACAGTTATCTTGGGTCATGTTATCGTTGCAAAATATGATCACCTAAGGGTGTATTGTACATTCATGTAGCCGGGGGAAGCCATAGACATCAATCAGATGTTGGTGCACCAAAAAGGAGTATAATTAATAGATTTGATTAAGAATTGTGCACAATGCAAAATGCAATCCCCTGCATTCCCTTGTCTTTACCACACAGACAGATTCATATGTAAGGTGATTGAGAAGAGGGTTCTGAAACATTGAACATGTTACTGGAATAGCATAGCTCCCACCAAAAAACACATGAACATAGGAAACTACATACAGACATTCAAGTTTTAAAGACCTACAAAGATTGAACTTCTGCACATTAAAGTATGTTGAAAACAAAACATACACAAGTGAATGTATTATATTTATATAGCAACTTTATCCAAAGCACTATACATAATTAACAGTACACATACTAATTGTAAAATGACCACTAAAGCATGAAGAGAACGAAAAGTCATTGGACAGCTGAAAAGTCAGGAAAAATCATGATAAGGAAAGGCAGTTGCAAAAGTTGAATTTTAAGACGTTTCTTGAAAAGAAAAAGTTTAGAACACGATTGAGGAAGGGAAATTCACAGTTTAGGAGCAAGTAGCTGGAAGGAACAAAAGCAGGAGGAACCACAGGGAGGATCAAGGAACAGAAAGAAGAAATTGCAATGAAGAACCAAGAAGGCCAAACAGTCAGAAGGCACGACTTGAACACATTTAAAAACAAGGCAAAGAAAATGGAATTCGAATTTAGGCCTTATTGGAAGCCAATGAAGTTGGATCAAGAAAGAAGATATATTTGAAGAGTACTGTAATACAAACAATAATTTAACCAATAAATGAAGAACAGAACAGAGCAGAAACAGAGCACAGGGTGGAAGACTGATCTATAAAGAGCAGCAATACTGAGACGAAACAGAACACAAGTTTGTAATAATAGTTTAGTAGAATACAAAGTTAGAAGATGGTGAATTTTCTCTGTTACAAAGATAAAACCTACAAGATTGTGCAATCTCAGACATTTGATTTTGAAGAGAAAAAGCAGTATCAAAAATAAAACCCAAGTTGAGGGCATGAGGGGCAACTGAAAGACTAAGGGGAGAAAATAAAGAGAAGGTGAAATCAAAAAAGAAGCAGGAAAGAAAATAATTTAATTTGTATGATATACGAAACACAAGGACATCCCATTTTTCACAGCCAGGTGACACGCAAAGAGATGCTGATGGATAGTGTTATCTGTAGGATGTTTTAATCAGCTGACATTTGTTTATTAAAGTTATTTTTATGAATCTGGGACCCCCCAACTTAACAGCATTGATTTGTTACAGACTCCCCCCTCTTACGGGACAAGAAACACATAGGATTACACAGAAGGTGTATTTATTAACAAAAGACAAATAATTTAATCAGTTTAAAGATAAACGTGTATGCCTGCATGAAACTTACATTTTCAACGCTACAGTTCTAAAAATAGAGACTTTGCGAACACACATCGCCATAGCCATCTATACATTTAATCACTCTGAGCGCACATGCACTGTGGATTGAAAATACATGGGAGTCCAGAAGTTCAAAGTATCTCTGCCTATCCAATTCTCTCTACTTCCCATTTTCAAAACAGATACCCCCCCCTGTGGGATATTTTTACTCATGCTGATGCGCCCCACTGCACTGCTTTGCCAATGGGGAAAGAAACAGAGAAAAATGGATGTGCTAACCCCTGTGCACGTAAAAATCTGTAAAATTGCGCATGGTTTATAAATCACAAAAGGCTGAACAACCCTGCCACACACGGTCGAAGTTGGTGTAAAAACAGAACTCACTGCAGAAGAATGCCAGTGGGTGCTGTATATGTAACATGAAGCAAGGCCACAGAAGTGGGTTAATAAACCGAAGTGCCCTTTAAAATGCAGCTTCCCCAATCAATTCCAACCTTCAAGTGCTCTTTTGGCACCAAATTCAGTCATTTGAACCATTGAAATTAAAAGTGTACTGAAATCACAGACCCTCCAGGTGGCTCAGAGCAGCTGGACCTCACTGACTGACAGCAGCTAAGAAATGTATTTTTTGAAAAACCATTCCAGCAACAGTTTGTTTTCAGTTACACAGGAAAAATGCTGCAAAGGAAACTCTGATTTAAAAGACAAAAATGTGCCTATTTAAAAGCATGTTGTGAAGGGCTTACTTCCTTAAATGTCCAAAACCTGTATAAACTGTGTTTAGTTTTATATGTTTTAATGGAAATATCTTAAAGTGAATTTTAAAGTAACCCAGTTTGGAGTTAACTGGTTAATTCTGACTTGACAGTGCCCAGCCTGGGAAAGATGACACTTCAGGTTGACATTCCCTTGCTACAGGAAGGCTTAATTGATGCTGGAGGTTCTTGCATATTGACAACAATGAGCTCATCAGACTTTCATCTCTGGCACAGCCAAGGACAATGGCAGGCTGCCTACTGATCTCTACAGGGGTGCTTCCCTCTCAAGGAAGAGGACACCCGTCCCTGATCAAAGGAATGTGACAGCTGTTGCCTGTTGAAAGGAAAGTTACAAAGAAAAAAAACTGCCCACAACTTTTGGTGTTTAATGCCTTTTTGTGATTAAGTTTTGAAACTCTTTAACTCTGCAACATGAAGGAGGACAAATCTAAAAATTGGTAGTTATTAATCTAATTTTAGGCCCTTGCTTTGAAGAAGTTAATGAACCCTGTACTAAATAAGGAAACACAGTTACAGTACGACCCTAATTGCAGCAAAACTATTAATGCTGCAAGTCTAATATTGTATACACATGCTCTAAAGATAATCGCCCAGATATGTACTGAATTAGAAATTATTAGGCCAAACTGTTATGATTAAAATTGATAAGATTCCACAGAATGACAAAGACACCTCTCACAGAGATGGGAATTGAATGTAACAATAACCCATCAAATATGTAATGTATGTGCCCAACTTTATTAGGGGACATAATTTTAGAAATGTACATTTGTGCAAAAGTTTAATTGTGGTTCAAATCAATGTGGGAGTTCCCAAATCATATCATATAAAGATGACGGCTCTTTTCTGACTTCCAACCAGAACAAGGCAAGTGCCTTTGACCACTCACAGCTGTGGGGTGTGGTTTGAAATTCTGCCCCTACCATAAACTCTGTGAGGTTACTCGGTAGGATAAATATAGGAACTTCACCACACAGACACACTGCTTTCTGACCACATCCTGATTTCCGCGCAGCGCTTTGTTCCAGAATTCTTCATCTTGCAGCTGATTCCAGACTTCTTTGCAAAACCCAGGTCTCAGAATATGCTGAATTCTTGTCAGCTAGGCCCAAATCCAATCATCCCAAACTTAAGGGAAATACATTCTGATCCAGTCTGGCTTGCTACCATTAAGACTTGCCCGCTGAAACTCGCCATCCAGCTAATCTACCATGTCCAGCGACCAGAAGGGCCCATCCATTCCAAATCAAGTCTGAGGTGCAGTCCAAATTGACCAGAACCGCACAGCTGATCCAATTCGGCCAGAGGTGCCCTGCTGCAGGTAGACCCAATCCGATGACCAGAACCCTGATGGTCCAATCTTAATTACAGTGGACTGTAAGTAACAGGAATCATAGTAACCCATAGTGTATTGCCTTGTCCTATCCCAATCTCAAACCATCCTCTCTAACTTAAAAACTTGTAGTAGTGTCACACCAGCCTGAAACCTTGCTTTGATTTCTTGTAATAGTAATAATTTCTTGAAAATCCTTTTGTCTTTTTAAAATCCCAAACCCTTAATATCATCCCACGGGTAATCCGACTGAGTCCTCCAAGGCAGACACGGAGGTGCTGGGGTTGGTTTCCGCGGACCACTCTGGGGCTTACTGTATTTCAGACTGGTAACCAGCCTGAATATCCTATTTAGAGCATAATTGTCATTGTAAGAACTGATTTCTGTTTTCATTTTCGTGCCTATTTTTTCAAAAACACCTCTCACTAAAACTTCCATAACTTCTTTAATTTTATAGATCGAAACCTAATATCAACTCTCACTGAAACCTAAGACCTGTAGCTACATCCACAACATCGCGGAACAGTGCATTTCACTGTTTTTTATTAAAAATCACAGTGACATTTTGCTGCAAATTCATATTTTGCGAAGGTGTTACACGTGTCTTTCCCCATCCACAGTGTTTCTTAACTTCCATTCCGATCTAAAGTGTGTACTGTTGTTCATCTTGTAGATCATGTGTGTTAGGACCTGTTTAGTGTTGCTCACTTGAGAATTTCTACCAATTTAAGCATTTTTGCACACTTTTCCTTGTTTCACAAAGCCATTTTCAACTGTCAGCTTAAAAAGTGTAAATTTCCCAAAAACGGTTCTCTCTTATTTGGGGAGGGAAGACTATATTCAAACACTGTACTCTGTTCTTCATTCCTAAATACCTGCTGTTTACTTACATCTGTGTAGAATTGCTCAATTGTGAATTAAGAACTATGCAGAGGGAAACCTTAACCTAAGCGCTATCTGTTCACAAACCAAAACTGTTCTTTTTCCTGTGTTTTCTATTCTGCATTACTATAAGTGAACTCAATTGCTTTACTTATTTTCTGAATTGTATTATCACCACTTGGTGATTGCTGCTATATATATATTAGTTGCTTTTTGTACCACGGTATAAAGCTATTGGAGTGCACTCCAGAAAACAGACCTGCGTAGAAGTTCCACAATGGACCCAGAGTTTAAAAAAAAGAGACCAACGAAGCTCCAAGCATCCAAAAATATTCTTTAATCAGTAAATGTCATGGACAAGAGAACAAGTGGACGAAAACAACGCGTTTCGCAGCAAAGCTGGCCGCTTGATCACATTTAGGGTGCATAAACAGAAGAAAGACATTTAAACCTGCGTGCTCTCTATGGTATGTGTGGATAGAGTCACGTGCATAATTGTAAGAATGCATTTACACAGAATCCGCCATGTTTAAACATGTTGTATACCCTTGTGGGTCATGTGAAATACACTAAAATGCATGAAAATACATTTAAGACATTGAATAATCTATCAATGTTTCTCTTTTCTCAGTATTTGTAAACCGTGCACAACAAACATTGTATACGTAATTTGCACATGCTGCACACTTTCGTCATACTAAAATTTCCACGTGTTGGGCCTGCTCTACATATAGAGCTAGTCGTTGACCTTATTTATCAGTTCGGACATTTTGAACTATGTCCATGTAGATTTATGAATCCAACACGTATGGAAACTACTTGGTAAATTCATAAACAAATGGACAGTTAACTTTGAAATAAATGTTAAAATCAGTGTTTATCGTAAACCATGTTATTTAGCACAATAACAAATAATGTTCCTAGAATTCACATTTCGAACTAGTGATGGTAATGTCAGGACATAATATGTGTGGTTTATTGGAGTGTTTGTCCAAATGATTAAATTAATATAATAATGGGCATTGCTACTTTAAAATGCAGATGCCTCTGTAGGCTACCTGTGCAGTTAAGCCGAGGCCAGTCTACTACTAATATAATGCTCAATGCATTAAAAGCAACTTTTTTAAGTATACCACATATAAGAATACGTAAAATACAAGTGCCTTTGTGCAAAAATGCATGTGCAAAAATGCAATAGCCTACCCAATTGGGTAAAGTGCAAATAGCAATATAGAAGCTAATGATGTATCCTATATGGAGGTATATAAAGTGCTTAGTATATAAAGTGCTTAGTGCATGCAATGCCTGAGTATTTAATCAAAGAAAACCACACTGCCATATGAATAATAGTACAATTAAAATACATGGCTACAACAGTAGGTAAAACCTAAATGGTAAAAACACGCAAAGTTATATACAGTCCATATGTGCATCGGAGAAAGGACATATTAAATACATGATAGTTAAAATATGGCCGTAGGTTTAACTGATGTTCCAAGATAGCATAGCAAAAGAATTGCTCACCCTTAAGAAAGAAAAAAGATAGATTTAAAATAAGATAGCTAGAGGAAAAGAGAATCTAAAATTCATTCAATTACTGTCAATAAAATATTGAATTGATAGACTCAGTGTTCTACAAGCTAATGTGAAAAACTGTGGTTGTGTCAACTAAATATAACATATAAACCTTTATGTGATGTAAGTGAGTAAAATAATAAAATCCCCTGTCTGTGAGACTAACTAGTAAAAATGCAGATAGTAGTGAAAAACTAGCAGAAAGCAGAAGAAAGGGAGTTTCAAAAGAACACAAGACTAAATACAGTAGATCTACATTGCAAAGTATGGTATGGATACAGACTATTTGTTCAAGTGCCCAGGAAGGTATAATGTTCCTCATCAAGGTTATGGCCCTTTGGTTTCTTAGTTTCTAAGTCCAAAATGTATTTAGTCTTGGATTGTCTTAAAAGCAGCTCTCGATTACCTCCTCTCTGTGCCTTCAGAATTGTATGTATCCCAAAATAGGCGAAGCCTTGCAGATCACCTCCATGTTTTTCCTGAAATTGTAGGGCCATCAGATACGTGAGATCAATATTCTTGATGGCTCTAATGTGTTGGAGTATCCTAAGTTTCAATTTCCCAATAGTACTTACAACGTACCATTTGTCACATGGACAAGAGAGCACATACACAACATACCCAGTTTCACAATTGATATGAGATTTAATGATCATGTTTTTGTGTAATATGGGTTGGAGGTAGTTTTTGGTGTTTTTGGCAAATTTACACGCCTTACATTTCATGCATTTCGGAAAACCTTTAGGTATGACACCGAGCCAGCTTTGGCCTGCTGGGACAATCCTAGGACTCATAACTGGATACAAGGTTATCCCGGAGTGAGGTAGAGCGTCTAAAAGTAATGTTGATGTTATTACCCAGAATTCTTCCTAAATGTTCATCTTGTTTTAATATATGACAATGTTTGTGCATTATGTGACGTATATTATTTGAAGCCTTGCTGTACGTTAGAATTAATCTGGTGTCTCCTGTTTCTGAGCTGGTCCCAGTTGAGACTTTAGACATCAACAAAAAAGAGCGGTCTTTTTCTCGTTCCTTACTATACTCTCTTTCCAACACTTTCTTGGGATAGCCTCTTTGTAAGAACTTTAAAGCCATACTTCCACACTCTTTATCGAAGGTTTCAAGTTCGGAACAGTTACGTCTTATGCAAATAAATTCGCCATACGGTATGCTCCACTTCAGGGCCGTGGGGTGGTTACTTTTGCATGTAGGGGTATGTTGGAACTGGTTGGTTTACGATAAAGTTCTGTCACTAGTTCACCTTGTGCCACAGTAACAAGAATATCTAAATAGACGATAGCAGTAGATTGAATTCATTAATGTAGATTGAATTCATTAATGTTTAGTAATTTGACAAACTCCAACCATTCAGTAATGGACCCATCCCAGATGATAAAAAGGTCATCTATATAATGTAACCAGAGTACAACCTTGTCTGTATTGTGAGTATTGGAAGATGTCCAGACTTTGAACTTCTCCCACCAGCCCATAGTGAGATTAGCGTATGATGGAGCAAAAGTCGTTCCCATAGCTGTACCTTGCAACTGAGTAAAAAAGTTCTTATTGAACAGAAAACTGTTATTTGTCAAACATAAGTTTATCATCTCCAGAATCATCTTGCCATGTTCTAAATAGTAGAGTATTCTGGTTTGTAGAAAGTACTCACATGATTTCAGGCCATCCTCATGCTTGATGGATGTGTAAAGGGAGACCACATCAAGTGTAGCTAACACAAGTCTTTTCCCAAGGTATCCCATCGATTTTGTTACGGAAGTCCTAAGTATCACGTAGATATGACAGTAAGGTGGTAACAATTTTAATTAGGGTTTCATCCACTAATTTGATACATTTTCCAGTAATGCTCCACACAGCGTGACTATGGGCCTCCCTGGTGGTCTAGTTTTGTTTTTGTGTACCTTGGGCAAGAAGTAAATAGTAGGCATCACCGGGAATTTCGGATGCAGGTATTTACACATATCCTCATCAAACAAGCCTTTCTCTTTCCATTTGGTTAGTAGCTGGAAGAGTTTGTCATTCATCTCCGCTGTGGGATCGGTAGCCAATAGCTTATAACAATCTGTGTCCTTCAGTTGTCTATTGGCTTCGTTGATGTAATCTTGCCGATTCATGATGACTATGTTGGTGCCCTTATCTGAGGGTTTAATGATGTAGTCGTCTAATGTACATATATTAGACAGGATCTCCTGCTCACGGCGGGTGAGATTATCTTTCATGTTCATTTTACTTTTCCTGAATTTCTTCAGGTCACTAATGACCAGATCTTGAAAAGCCTCAACATGTCCTCCTGGGTTGAACATCGGATTGGAGCGTGATTGTAGTTTACGTTTGCTTTTAGTGGGCCAGTCAGTTTGTATATTCATATGTTCCCATTGTGGGTCACTAATGTCTTCATTGTCTTGCCATTCCGATTCGAGATGGATAAGGTCACGCAATATATGTGAATCCTCTACTGTCACAGGGGTATAGCCACTCAGAGGTTCATTTTTTCTAGGTTTAGGTGGGTTGATGGCAAAAAACTTTTTCAGCCTGATTTTACGCATGTACTTGTCAAAGTCTATTCTGGTTTCAGCGTATATACATATATTAAAATATGTGTTTGTTTTGAATATTACATTTTAAAAAATGAATATTTACTTTTACCAACTAGCCTGATTCGTGGTCCAGTGTGACCTGTGGGGTATTTTGAGACAGGTGCGATATGAGTGGTATATCACTCAGAATATTGAACCTATAGACATAATAAATAAGTATTTCATTTGTGCATTACATGCTAGGCGAGACCCGGGTGTGTGCCTGATTGAAATCCTTAACACCCCTTACTCAAAAGAATCGTCAGAATTTCAGCTGCATTCTAAAAATTCAACTGCAAAAAACTCCTGGACCTTCCTGTATGTAAATGGCTTGTAGAAATGAACATGTGTGTTCAATATGTATGCAGGTTAGATTTCCTTCAGTGATGTTTCTGTTTAAAATACTGTGTAAAAGAATACGTTTCTCACTTTCAGTGGCCACGAAAAGTCAGTATGCATTTAGGCGGTAGTAAAAGTGGAGAAATGGAGAGTGAATATTCACCCTTTCCCTTTTGTCGTTAGCAACTCAGCATTAATGACAGTCTTCTGTTTGATGGCATATGCAGGAAGGGGCTTCAGTTACTTTATTTGTCTAGGTATGCACACAATGAGATGTCCTATGCTCTTCTGTGTGTGCACATTGCACAGAATAGGAGTCAAGAGTGCTCCATGTATACACAAGCACATGTGATTCTGAAATATTTACTAATTTCCCGGGATATATAGTCGATTGATATACCCTGCCCCTCAGTACTGACAATTATCAGGGGGTCAGGATTTAATATAGTGCTCTTTATAGTATTGCTCCACTCAGGAATACTTCCCTTTTAGAGCATACTCACTTATGCATTTCTTTGGCTGATCAGACAAGTGGACACCCTCTTTAGGATTGGTTCAATTATCCCCCTCAGCAAGCAAGATGGGGGTCACATTTCCTCCACAGCGTGTCCGTTCTCTCCTTCTTCCCCATCAGTGAGTGAGTGTCCTTTATCAGTGTGTTTTACCTTTTATAGAACAGAAACCACTCACTTTTGAGGTGTGTATCATTTCTCCAATCTAATTGATCAATGTATGTGATTAGACAGTGTTGCAAAAGCGACATCACAGTAGATCCACCTCTCCATGATCATTGGGCATATTAATGATATGATATGATATATGATATGGCATTTGTAACGCGCCTATACACGTACAGACATGTTCATTTCTACAAGCCATTTACATACAGGAAGGTCCAGGTCCATGAAGGGGGCAGTCCAACAGGAGTAAGATCTACACCCAGTTTCCCTCCCATTTGATGTGGTGTCATCTTATCTTGGGGAGTTCTTCAATTAAACACTGCAACTTTCTGAAATATTATATTCTACACGTGTACTGAAGTTACTAATACATTCAAGAGATTGAACTCTTCGGCACAAATTAAACAACGATTTATATCATGATGGTTGCTGACTTACAGATTTTGGCTTATAACTTACTTATACTTTCATTCATACAAACACATTGTTTTCATCACAAAGTAGCAGGCTCGCCAATGCAGACTTACAAACATATAGATCATTGACATGCGCTGTTTCAGTGGAACAAAATACAAATGTGTCTAATTTGCATAATGGAAATTACCTCAACCATATACCACCTAATAGGGCATTTGACGTTGAACATATTAAAATATAAATTAGCTCTGCAAGGTTTTGTTCAAGAATTATAAGCAAAATAGTGAATCCTTAAGTAACTCTAAGAGGCCCTTTTTTCAACTTTACCCACTATTCCAGAGCAGTCCTTTGTTTTTCTGCCTGGGCTACAGATCACCTTGTTTATTTACTTTTAATTCATGGTTTAAACAATTTATGACTTCACAGCTCTGTTCTCATTGTAGTTTCCACGGACTGGCAGGTCTTAGATAAAACCTTCAATTTTCCCCAGTGGTCAGTTCCTTCCTTTAGGCAAGGCCTGGGAGATAGAAATATCAGATTTGGATAAGACAGGACCGCTGGTCGAGTTGACTTCCTTTGTATTCTGATTATCTTAATCCCAACATACATACAGATGCTGGTCAAATTCAAAACTTAAAATGAATTGCAGGATCTGCCTCCCTGTGACCTAGTCTGAGGAAAGCCATTATCTTTATGGCTCAGCTTCATACGCAATTCCTTGATGTGGGTTGGAGAGTTGAACAGAATACCATAGATCAAAGTTCAGCCCTGGCATCATTTAATTTGATCCCATTCACAATTGCAGCTTTCAAATGTACATCTTTCTCTTCCAAGATTTTACATTTTCACCAGTAGTTTAGCCATTGTGTTGGCTTATCAACTCTTATCAAAGCTCCAGCTTTTCAACTTCTGTAGGTTTCCTAATCCTTAATTTCTGTAAAGGAAAATAGAACAAATAGCAGCAGAGAATGTGCATTTGTTTTTCTCTGACACTTAAGCACTCAGGATGAGTATGTTTGTCCTATTTGCATAGAAATGGCTCAGCATTAAGGTGTTAAAATGCTGTGCTTTTCTCATCAGATTAAGCTGTTCTGCATTTTAACAAAAGTTGCAGAACACTTTCTTGTACTTGGAAATGTTTATCTCAGGCCTTGTCACTATATTTTGATATGAGGTTAGCAGAAAATATTGCACACTTTTCTTGAACGTGTTTTTCAAAGACTGTGCGCAGGCCACAGTTTCCATGTTTGTTTTTAACATGGCATGTTGCTGTGCGTCTTTTCTTTGAATTAGATTTCCCTACACGTCTAAAGAAGGGGGGAAAAAGAAAATGTGGGTGTTAGAGTAGAGGTGTTCGTGACAATTGTGGGAACTAATCGAAGTATAAGGTTGGTGCAGTATAATGGGTTAATGGAAGGGGGCCAAAAACACCACACTGGGGTGCTCAATAACAAACAAGAAAGGAACGGGACGAGGAATTATTCCAAGACAACACAATGGAACAACAAGAAAAATAAGAAGAAAACACCTGAAGAGCCATTTTCGAAATGGCCAAGGAAGATAAAGTAGAAAGCAGCATAAAATGATCTACTGTATCAAACGCCACACTAAGCTCTAACAAAATGAACAATCAAGGTAGTTTTAAATGTTGGCATGTAGAATAGAGTTAGATACGGAAAGGAAAGTGATTTCTGTAAAATGACCTGAGCGAAAACCAGATTGATGTGAGGGATAAAGGATGTAGATGATTATTTCGAATGCAAACATTTCAAAGATGAAAAGGTTGTATTCAAAATGTTCATATTCCTAGAAGCATCCAAAATGACAAATATGAGCGGATTTGGGGAGCATATAATGATCTCTATGCTTAGTTATCTATTGTAGTCTAGGAGAGGTTTAACAATAATTTTTATTTTTTAGTTTATATTTTTTTTTAAACTTTTTTTTCTTCTTTTCTTCCTTTCTCTCTAATTTTAATTTCAATTCTTGATTGTTCTTTATGGATAAAGTTAATATGATGGAATTGCATAAGTATTCTTTGAACATTGTGTTATTGTATTACATTTTGTTGTCAATGTGTAATATTAAATGTATAAATAAAGTATAATAAAAAAAAATCATATTCGAAACAATCACCCTGCAGTTGAATCCCCTTTGTAGACCCGGCTCCACCCAAACCCCTACTTACCTTTTGGCAGCACACTTCGCTGTGTGCCGCCGAGTCCCTGCAGCGCCAGTTTCCTTCTCTTCCGTGGATGGGTCCTTTTTTAAAAATCTATTTTCTATCCTCCAAAACTTTGTTTTGGATGTGGGGGGACAACCCCCGGTTCCATTATACTGACACCCCTGCAACCCCCGCTCCCCTTGTTTGCTATAATGAAAACTGAATGGTTAAAATGTTCAGCAGTTTCGGCTGTACATAATTTGGGTACAGGCGAAATCCAATCATTTCAACCATTTGTTTTTTTTATATACAGTACTTTCGTGTGATAGCAGGGAAAAAGATGAAGAAGATTCAGATGAGAGGTTTGTTGAAAATGAACAATGCCCTCCAGGATCTTACATAAGGCAGGAGTGAGATAGGATGAAAATGTGCCAACTCAGTGACATCCAGTGAATGTTTCTTTAAGAAGTGAATAACAGTAGCAATTTTAAAGGAAGCCTGAAAAGAGACAGATAATAAAGACAGATTGAAAAGGTAGTAAGGAAGGGGCAAAAGATGAAAGAACAAGTTTAACGAAAAAAACTGGAAGGGGATGTGATGGATCCATCACAGATTCCCCTTCGGTGGTGGTCTCCCAGGTGGCCAGCGGATGCTACCTGATCTTGACCCTGGGGCCAACTATATGAAGGAGGATCACATGGGAGGATACAACTACCGGGGGAGGTGGTGACTCCAATTGGGTTTATATGCAGTATTTCCCCCTTTCTCCTGAGGAAGACCCTTTAATACCCAAGCCCTTAATGGCTTGTTGTCACACTTAACTTTTACAACCTATGATAAAAGTCAGAAAAACGTTCCTCTGAATCCCTCAAACAAAACCTCCATCTAGGACTCAGCCATTTACAACTCATGCATAACATCTTCTGGTTTTGATGCGTCTTTATGTGAGATCTTTGAACATCCAAGCAATCCAATAACAGCTGTGCACTTCAATTCCCATATATCCTCAAGTACTGAGGCGAAGAGGAGGTGGAAAGTGTCTATGCAGATCAAGAGAATCCTGAAGCCGTACTCGCAGGCTAGTTTTACTGGGCCTAAAGTGTGCAGGATATTTAAAAATGGCAGAGGCAAGGAGAGAGAGATCCATGCAGGAGAAAGCAGTGAGCAATAGGATATCCCAATCCTTGTGGCGGCTTGCGAAAAAGACCAAGTGTTGCGAGGAAAACAGTGAGGCGCAGCAAGCACACCTAAAAGACCGCAGAAGCATGTGGAGCTGCCACAGAGCTCTTGGAGGGGCTGCCATGCCAAGAAGCAGCGTTCTCCCATGCAGGTCACAGAGAAAAGCCAGAGAGTGATCACAGAGCTGCAGGAAACTCGGGAGAACGTCTGCACCGTGTAAGAGGAACCTCACTGCAAAGGCACGCCAACAGTCAGAGACGATGTGAGTGACTGATGAGTCTGCCCAAAAGTCATTGGGGACCCTGGGGCGTACCGATGTGCATGTAACCAAAATGACTGAATGGCAAGAGATTGCAAATATCGAGAATATAAGTGGTTGAATGCAAACAAATCCAATACAGTTTCAAATATCCCAAAAGCAGGACATTTGAATGCCGACGAGACAAAGTGCAACCATAGACTCTAAGCAAGAACAGGCACATGAGAAACAAGTGTGGGGAAAAATTAAAACAAGTGTTACCATAGGCAAAGATATCAAGCACCTCAAGATATATGCTACAGTGATGAAAAGAACAGTGAAAGAAATAAGAAGTCCTGGCAGGCAAGAATCCTAGGCACCCAACGTTGTATAACGTTTCTGACATTGTGCGAGGATACCTGGCAGGGGAGCATACCAGGAGAATACCAGAGGACCCAAGAAGCCTACGAAAGAAGTCCTGGTAGGCAAAAATACCACTAAAGCTGCATAAAGGTTCTGACATTGTGGGAAGATACCTGGCAGGGGAACATACCAGGTGATCAGAAAAAGCCCATAGAAGGATTCCTGGCAGGGAAGTATAATGAGCTATCCACAAAAGTTACCAGAGGACCTAAACAAAGACTGTCATGGAATGTATTGTTTGAACAAGAACTTTGTGAGTCCAGTATAAAGACACAAAAAGAACTGCTGGATAAAAAGACACTTTTCCATCCTACCTAAAGGTCCAGGGGAAGGGAACCACTGTCTGGAGCCAAGGGTTTTTCCTTGGAAGTTATTTTTGTTGGTGTCAACCTTCTATTTTTGATTGTGAACATGTTTTGATAATACCAAGTCAAAGACATGTACTTGCATTTTCTGTTGTTTCGTTTCTAGTGTGAGGGTCAGATCCTTAGTTTTAGTTTTGAGGCAGGAAAATTGCTCTGTAGAGTAGGTCTAGAGAGCCATTTTTCTAATCCATTTGTGTTTCATAAAATGTCTGAATTTGAGAACATAACCTTGTGTCTGCCTCTCATTCCTGACTCGTCATATATGGTGTCAGTAGCGGGATCAGACTCAGTTGATACAAGCTGGGGATCCCACATGAGTATAGTAAAAATATATCCCACAGTTGTTACCTCTGGAGAAGAGTGGGATACCAATACCTCTCACACGTGTGTCATATACCCAAAAGGCCAAGATAGGTTCCAGTTCCCCATCATCTGTATCTGGAGAAAAGTCTAAAGAGAGTTTCTTTTCTACTTGTGGACTGAGACCTTTAGAATGGGACCTTCAGCCCCTTACGCATGTACATTGCAAGCTGGGGGTTGTTTTCCAACTATTAACCTGCCAAGCTATTTTGCCAGCTAGGAAGTTCATGGAGGGCAATATTTACCAGCTTTTCTGTCCCCAAGATTGTCTGGAAAGACAAAGTAATTTCTTTGCAATTGCGGATAGATCGCCCCATTAGCTTGCCCCTCTCTGTTACATCCTGCAAAGAGGGAACGTTAAAAATGTTGCTCCTTCTCGCCTGTGGAGAAAAATTTTAGATAAATGTTTTTAAATCGCTCTTCAACTCTGGAAAAAATCATCAGGGGTAAGATAGTGTGAAATTTGGAATATGTGGTTTTATGGGAATTATCCACTAGGAAGAATAAAAAGGGAATCCTTAAGAAAAGACACCCCAGAAAATATTTCTTATCCCATGATAAAAGAAACATTGTAAACAGACCGAGAGCAAGACCTTATGGGAGGGAGCTAAATCCCCCCATTGTGCTAACACCTTTGAAAATCTACATTGACTGCTCCCAACACTAACACACTCCAATTCAAAACAAACAGACCTTTACACCTCTCTAACCAACGTATGTCAATGCCCTGATCAAAGTTCCTTGCACTATAAGAACAGAAGTCTCCCCTGTGGACGACGATACCTTAAAGTGCATTTGGAGCTAACCATCCAGGAACTCGCATAAAGCAATCTTGAACGTTCTTGCTTTCCGCACTAACCATACCCAGCCATCCTATCTTTCAGATCTGCCATAGTAGCAAGAGGCCATCGAAAAAGCAGAGGAGGGGGTTATAAACCTATACGCTCTCAGTTTTTCACATTCCAATCAAAAGAGATGTTTCCAGGGAGATGAGACATCTCAGCAGGGGTGGGGGAGGGGATCAGGGGAGGTCTAAAGGAAGCATTCTTGGAAGGGAGGATGCCAAGTACCACACATATGGAAACCAAGAATTCCCTGGTTGCATCAGACCGGTATCACTACATATTATCCCCACCAAAAGTATCACCGTCTGTATGGTCGTCTGGAACGGCCACAGGCGATATTTGGGGGGGGGATAATTTTGGGGGTTTTTAGGAGCGGGGGTTGTAGGGTGTCCCTCGCTCCTTTAAAAATAATGTGGGGGTTGCGGCGCAGGTTCCATGCCTTAATATTGCTGCAAAAATATAGCAATATTTTTGTATGGCGATATTTTTACGGGGATATTAACACATGGAACCGTCAGACCTAGTCAAATGGCTTGAGTCCCTCACACCCTTTTTTGTCTCACAGACTTGAAAATCTGGGGCTAAGAACAAAGGTGCAAATCAGCTGACAGGATCAGCAAAAACTCCTAGAATCTCCTTTCCAAGAAAGAGAGGCTCTGCAGCAGGAGCAGTGTCTCAGAAGAGATTTGGACTGTGACACAAAGAAATTGGAAATATGGACACTGCAGGCAGAACCATCAATAATCACTGTAAACATTGTTGAGAGAATGATAAAAGGAATATTTGGCCCTGGAATTCACCTACCCTGGAAGATGAACTGAGTAAAGAAAAACTAGATGAGTCTTGGCCCGCAACCCCAACCGATGAGCCAGGTCCACCAGCTATCTGGAGTGGTTGCTTACATGTCAGTTGACTTAAGAGTAGGCTATTAAGTCATCTGTTCAAGCTCACTCAGGGCAAGAGGGGATAACAGGAGGAGGCAGCTTGTGTGAAGGAGGGAGTCAGTCTGAACAGATGGGAGGTGCACCAAAGTGATAATCACTGAAACTCAATAGGTGTGAGGAAAATTCAAAACTGATGTCTCTAATAATTCAGAAAATGTAAGGTGCAAATCCCGTAGTGCCCCCTGACCTGTTTGGTCTCTGGCATCAACTAAACAAAACACATACCAGTCGTTGCTGACTGGTGACCCTGATTGCACTCCTCTGGGTCAAACAACCCCCTGTAGGTAAAATGAACTAATATACTAATAATCAAAAATATACTGCAAGTATATCTTACAACAAGTGTGTTTAATTCAATCACATTAATGTGTTCATAGGTGGTCTGTGGAGGACAATATTTAACAAGTTTTCTGTTCCCAAGATTGTCTGGAAAGACAGTAATTTCTTTGCAATTGCAGATAGAGTACCACCATCAGCCTACCCCTCAAGGTTACATCCTGCAATGAGGGAAAGTTAAAAATGTTGCCCATCTCTCCTGTCAAGAATAATTTAGATACATGTTTTTAAATCTCTCTTCAACTTTCCATCCTCAAGATCCGTAAAGACACCTCCAACACCTCCCCTGACCTTGCATCATGCCCCAGCTGTCATGACTGTGCTACTGCAGCACCAATTGGCACCCATTGTGGACTATTTGGGACTCATTCATATCCATAATCCTCCCTGGACAATACCTATTCATATTTTTGTCTTTACTCTGTTTGCAAGGCTTCCTGATTTAATTTCACAAACTACATATCCCATAATGTACATTGTGGCAGTTCTCTCTCTGTGACTATTCCTATGCAGCAGTCGTATAACTACAATCCCCAGAAGCCTTGGAGATAAGTGCTGCTTTCACTTTCCCAGGAACAGAGAGGGAGGAGGCAGATTACCTTCAGGTGTGATACTCCAAAGGCTGCTAATGAGCCTGCTTCAGCACAGGGAAGGGCAATATTTAAGTAGCTGCCTGCATGAGCACAGGGTTCTTGCATTGAGTTCACTCCCAGACCCTTGAGCATTGATCATTAGATTTCTGATGTGTTCTGTTGCTTCCAGCACCTGCTCCTGTTCTAGTGCTCTGTGCTCACTGCTTTGCAGCCTTGATACTCTGCTTGCACTCCCCTGCCATCTGCCATGCACCTCTGTGCTTGCTGCACTGCAGCTCTGCTCCCCTGCTTACAGTTCTCTGCCTACAACACCATGCTCTCTACCACCAATGATCTTGTTCCCTGCCTGTAGTTCCTTGTTCTGTTCCCATAGTCAGTGTTACCTGGCTTTAGCTTCCTAGATTCCAATCCTGAGATTCCTTGTTATCTGTCTGAAGTCCTGCCCTTCATATTCCAGTCCATAGTTACAGTTTTGTGTTAACAGTCTGCAGTTTAGTCCTTGCTATCCTAGTCCAGAGTTTCAGTTTTCTTGTTCTTGGTCTATAGTTCAATCCGCTGTTCCTGTATTCCGGTCCTTAGTTTCTAGTCTGCAGTTCCATTGCACTTAGATTCTTCTCTTCTTGCTTTTCCTCTTTCATTCCTAGTCTCCATCCTAAACCTTGCCTACTTCGACTACCTATTCTTTCCGGGATATTTCTGTTACTGTTCTTGTCCTCACTTGTGCTTGCGTCATTCCTTTGTTCAGAGTTTGGCTGCTGGGTTTCCCAGCAGGCAATCTCTGACCCTTTCTCTGCCCCTTTCCTTTGGCACGTTTCAGTATTGTACCTTGTGCCATACTGTTAACAGTATGCTGGTTCCTGCTTCAGGAGGCAGTCCTTGTTCAATTCCTGCTGGAACCGTACAGGCTTCAGTACTGTTTCCTTGTTTGTGCCCTGTAACATTAGACAGCTCAGTAGGCTACAGATTCACCAGATCCTGTGGGAAAATCTTTCCCCCATTCTGCGTACACCCTAAGTGGGAACCTAACGTATTTGTCTTACTTGTACTCCCTGCCCCTTTCTGTTCACTGCCTTTGTTGCATGTCTGCAGTTATTGACTATCCTTCCTTGCCTGCTGGACTCCTTACACGTGTGTCCATTGCGCACATTTATCCCCTCTCCACAGCTCTCTAACTGCCTCGACAGTGTGTTGGGAGAGAGGGCATTGTTTTAACAAGTGCTGCAGTGCTGGGACACACTTTCCTTCTTGACCACCTGGCCTCCTGGTCCTGCCTTTCAACTGCCAGCACTCTTTGCCAAGTAATCGTGGATATACGCACCATGTTCAGATGCCCAAGTAGGCTACCACAGCCACAATTTTTATCGGAAATCTATTTTTACGATGGACAGCATTCACTTCATAAAATTGGAAAGTATACTTTCTCATGTTGTATTTCAATAGGACTTCAAATCGATCATGCACTTGTGTTAGTTCAGATGATTTCCACAGCAGGAAATGTTTTTCATCAATTTTTGTAACATGATTAATCTTTTTGTCATTAACAAGAGTTGAAGTGTCAGTTATTTTAAGCATTTTCAAACTGTTTATATGAAGTTAGCGATTTCCGATATGCCTAGTTTTTTAAATATAAGAGATGTGGCCCTTTCTTTGTTCACAGTAAGCTGTTGTGCAGTGGGTACTCTTCTCCCCGTCTCTGCAGTGAACTACAGGCGGGGTAGAGTGTGTTGAAAGTGAATATCTACTGGAATAGCATCAAGGCTACATAGTGTTTGCGAGTCAGTTGTTTAAGGAGCTCCTGAGAAAAGCAGGATGCCGGAGAATCCCAATGTGCTGATTTACCATCAGCAGATGGTTCAAACCGACTGTCAGAAGCAAAACGTGTTTCAGTTCATAGCAAGTGCCTATGTATAACGTCTAATTGTTTACTATATTGGATTGGTTTTTGCTTAAGTAAAAAGAGATTGCAAAAAAGTGATTTTTATTATTTGGATTCTTTTATTTTGGCTGTAATGGGTGATTTGATGATGATTTTGTTTGTCCTAAAATCATGGAAATCTGAGCTAACATAAGTACATGATAGGCTTTGAAGTACCAAAGAATATTCTTTCCATCTGTGTGAAGGGAATATACTGTCATTGTATAAATCTTTCGTTAGAAGAATATTGGCTGTGGTGGTAGCCTTCTTGGAGAAATAAGGTATGCATCCAAAGGTGACATGATGTGCACCTCCACAGTGACAGGTGCTTTACATTGTACTGATAGCCAAAAATGTGGAACACTTAATCTTTTTAACTGAGAACAATGGGGGTGTAAAAATGAAACTCTTTAATCATAAAGGCCAATCCTTTTCCATATATTGCCCCATGTGCTATGCCCAGCGCCTTAAATTCAATCTACGCCCTTCTCACAAACAAACACATTTCCTCAGCCTTCAGAGCATTCGGACAGACATATTTACCAGGTTACTCACCTTAGTGACCATCTTACTCCTAGTCCATAGTCCCCTTTCCTCCATACTTGTGGGACGGGACCAGAGCACTTTGTAAAAAGCATACACACTTTTTTCAAAAATGTGTCCCTCCTTTCTTTCCTGCGCGGGGCCCGGCACGCGGCCGTAACCCCGCCCACCTTGGCTCCGCCCCGCGCATGCATCGCCCATCAGTCTTTTTATATCGTCGGGTCAAAGACCCATTAGCAATAACAGAGGAACCTTATTGGAGGGGACGGCGGGCGAGCGTATGGAGGAAAGGGGACTATGGACTGTAAGCGATATTCAAATAACACTACAGCTAAGTCAATGCCAAGTCTGGGATGCTGAGGAAAACCCTTATTGATGTATTTTTATGTCCAGTTCAGTACTCTGGATGACAACCCTTGTATATCACCCCCCTCTTAGAATCCCCCTGACCCCACTGAGCCAAGAAGTAGGTTTGTTTTGCAAATTAAAAGGTTTATTTGAAAATTTAAACAATATATATATATATATATCACACTTTATAATAAATTAATATCTGATAGTACACTTAGACATATGATGTTGATCAACAATGGGTAATCTGGCACTCACACTTCTTTACAATCAATGAGGAGTTAGTATAGGATGGATAAAGTAGCAAAAATACTATTATGGTTTCAAGGGAAAAGCAATGAGGAATAAAATGCAGTACAGAAATACTTGATATGATTTTAGCAAAAGATAAGATAATCACTTTCTCTGGTAATTCACTCCCTCCCCTATGCAATGTAAGAAATGGAAAGAGATGGAAAGAGAAGCACAAAGTTCTCAGGAATGCAATCAAATACAATACGAAATTCAGTCCCCACCCCCCCAGCAACCTTAGAGGAAACAGGTAGGAGTTTGAAACACAGGCCCAAAATGCTTTTTAAATGTGATGGCAATGGATGGGAAAATGTGCCAACTGATTTTAATTCCCTCTAGAGATTTGGGTGAGTGGGAGATGCGTGTTGGTATTAGTTCAGGCTCACTTTAGCAATGCTCTATGAGTTATTACCAAGTTGCAAACGGATTTTAACAAAAGAAAGAATGGAGCTGCTATTTTGACAAGTGGAGAAATTGAGCCAAAATCGCAAATCGTGGTAAATTTCGCGAGTGCGTAAATCGTGATTGCGGAAAAAGTATGAGTAGGAAGTCGGTTCACAGCTTCAAAATGAAAGTTAAACCACGTTCCTAGCCCAAACGGTTCCAGAGATACGGACGATTTAATAAAGGTAGATTTTCGGATTTAAAGTAAAACTCAAAATGACAGGTGACAGCTTGCAGCTGCAGAATTGACAGGTGACAGTTGTGCAGATTTAAAAATGACAGATGACACGATTTCTAGGAGGCTGTTCTACTTAGGTTAAATAGTTTGGATTAGATTATTTTAACTAAGAGATTGGTTCTGCACAGTTCTGCTAGGTACTCACAATATCAATTTGAAATAGGCCTCGTCACGGTCTGGTCAGGTTGGACGGGACTTCCGGCGGGTGGTTCTGAAGTCCCGGCTATCTGGGTCAGCTCTGCTCTCTGGGTCTGTCAAGCACCGGATCTGCTCACAACGGTCTGGTTTGTGGTTCTCTCGGGTTCCGGATACAGCACTGCTTTCTGGATACTGCTACAGATTCTTGCAAAAATTCTTGGCAAAAATTCAAACAGCTTGCCCGGCTGTTGAATAGTTGGGTTGGTTTTGAGGCCTGCTGAAGAGGATTCAGCTAGTGGATTCAGGCCTCTCTGCTACAAATTCTGGAGTTAATTTCTGCTACAGGTTCTGGAGATTCATCGATCTGAAGTCTGGATCTCTGAATGTGAAGTCGTCGGTCAGCATGCTCTGCAGCAAATGGAATTGAATGCCTCTACCTGTCCCAGCAGTCTCTTTTTATGTGTTTTGAAAATGGGTGTGTGCCTGGGCCTAGCTAAGCCTGCCCCTCTCTACTTGTCATTGGCCCAATTCTCCCCTCTCCCATGATTGGGAGAAGGAAATGGATTGTCATCATGATGAGGTCTGTTTATGGGTCAGAGGATCCTCCCCTGGTCAATTTGCACACAAATCTATTTCTGACCCAAATACATATTTATCTATGTACCATATTTCTAATATTATAGGTCCAGTTAACATATTTTCTGTTCCACCAAACCATCCGATCCCTGTCTTTGTACGATGTCGTGTCCACTGATGACAGAATTCTCCCCTTTTCATCCAGATAACAACCTCTAAACCTTTCCAGATTTTACACAAATGTGCACCAGGGATATGGGTTACAGATGATAAAGTGTCAGATTTTTAACATGCATACATTTGGAGTAACTACCTTTTTTCCGCTACTATCCCCAGGAACATACCACAGGGTCCTAACACCTCTTAAAATGTTCACAGAAAAATCACAAGAATAATGATATTATTTATATCATTTTGACAGGTCCGTACTATGAATTATCCATCTTTTTAAAAGTATGCCCTTGGTCAAAAAGGGGTGTGGCTTCCCACATCACAGGGTGGAATAACTGGTTTATCCACTTCCCCCAAACTGAGCTGCTAGCAGAGGCACTGCCCCTCCCAGTTTCCCCCAAGAGGAAGCCACTTTACGCCCCCCCCCCCAATATAACATTTGCCTGAGTCCAGGACAGGCCTTTGTTCACTTTCTGCAGTCCCCAGGTCCCCTCCCTTAATTCAATCAGAGAGGTGTCAACTCCTTTTGGCAAGGGGCAGCAGGATGCAGCTAGGCCTGAGAAGAGTGGCTGAGCAGGTTTCAACTCCTGTCAGAGTTTTTTACATATGCATTAAATAATTACTTCCTTCAAGTCATTTCAGAATATAGTTTTACATTGTATCCACCTCTTAGCAAGTCTTTCCTTGTCTTGGTTTTGTTTCATTTTGTTCAGTTTTACACAAAAGTCTGGTGGTTTTAAAACGCCGGCTTTCTGATAGTGGTGAGTACCGGTATTGCAACCATTTTTGGGATTAAGCAAATGAATTCCCCACAGTTCTGAGTTGCTTTTTGGCAATCAGCATTGCCATTCCCAATGGTTTCAGGCTACTGTGTGTGTAGCCCAATGGTGGTTTTAGGCAATGCCCTCCTGTGCTCACAACATAGGCAAAAATGGGTGGCAGCCTATTCTTCATGTTTTCCGTGTGCACACTCTGGGGAGTTCTGGCCATCATGATGTTTTCCATGCCATTACTGCACAGTTTTATGGTAGGGCTTGGATGCATGGGTAAAAACATCCCACAGGACTAGGAGTAAGGTGGTCACTACGGTGAGTAGCCTGGTAATACTCCTACATCCCGTCCCCTTTCCTCCATACTTGTGGGAGATTCCCAAGCACTCCTTACAGGAACTACGGGTGGATGGAAATACCCCTTACTGAAACAGGTTCTTCAGCACAGCCTGACCAAAACTGAGCATCAGCTCTAGAGCTCATGTCGAGACAGTAATGCTTACAGAAAGCAGATGGGGAGGCCCAAGTAGCTGCCCTAGCGATGGACTCCCAGGGAACATATTTCTGAAAAGCAACCGCAGCTGCCTTGCCCCGCACCAGGTGTGCATGGAGACCTTTAGGAGGTTTCAGCCTTTGGACGGGGAAAGACTCTGTGATGCAGGCGGCAATCCACCTGGAAATAGTTTCCTTAGACGCCTGCTTGCCCTGAGGGTTACCGAACATCACAAAAAGTTGAGAAGAACTCCTAAGCTCGGAAGTCCTGTCCAGGTAGAACTTAAGAGCTCTTCGGACATCAAGACAGTGTAGAACTCTTTCAGCATCTGAGGCAGGGTTCAGAAAAAAGACTGGAAGGGAGATCTACTGATTCAGATGGAATTCGGTCACTACCTTCGGTAGGAAAGCCGGGTTTGTCCGAAGGACTAACTTGTCCTTGTGAAAGACCAAGAAAGGATGATTCACCAACAATGCCTGGAGCTCACTCACTCTCCTCACTGACGTAACAGCGACCAGAAAGGACACTTTCCAAGACAGGTACTAGAGGTCTACCGTAGCCATTGGTTCAAAGGGTTTATAGCACAGGACTACATTTAGGTCCCATGGCGGGTGCGGATTATGAACCGGAGGGTAGAGGCGTGTCAAGCCAGCAAAATGCCTCTTCACCACTGGATTAGTTAGAGAATAAGAACACAGGTCTGTGGAAAGGTAAGCGGAAACCGCTGAGAGATAAGTCCTGCATGACAGAACATGAACCGCTGACTCTGCTAGGGAGGACATGAAGGACAGCACCGTGTCAATCGTGGCCACCCTCGGATCCAACTTCTTCTCCAAACACCAATGACAGAACCTGAGCCATTTACTCATGTATTGAGATCTGGTCGAGGGTTTCCTGGCTGCCTGGATAATGCGCATGTTATCTGCAGACAAACTCAGGTGCTCTAAAGACTTGAACTCAGGCACCATGCCGCCAAGCTGAGCGATTGTGGGGCGGGGTGCCACATCTGTTGTTCCTCTTGGTGAAGAAGATTGGGAGTTACTGGTAACCTGATCGGCGGATACACTGACAGATGTTGAAGTTCTGAGAACCAAAACCTGGCCGGCCACCATGGGGCTATCAGTAGAAGGGAACAGTTCACAGAGTTCTTCAACTTCCAAATTGCTTGATGAACTAGAGGCAGAGGCGGGAAGGCGTAAGCTCTCATGTTGTGCCATGGAATCTCGAGAGCATCCCCCAGAGAGGAGGCTCCCAGCCCCCCTATGGAGGCATACTGAGGAAGCTTCTGGTTTACTGCCGTAGCGAAGAGGTCCACCTCCGGTGTGCCCCAACATGAGAAAATCCATGAGAGGGCCTCCGCCTTCCAACTCCCATTCACAGCTGACCACTGTCCTCCGGCTGAGGGCATCCGCTGTGACATTCAGCTGGCCCGGGATGTGCACTGCAAGCAGCCAGACACCATGAAGCACGGCCCACTCCCAAATCTGGATAGACAGGTCCATGGGGGGGGAGACTTTGTTCCCCCTTGCTTGTTAATGTAATACATTGATACCACATTGTCCGTTCTTATGCGGACCACCTTGTTGACAATGAGCGGTCTGAATGCCCCGAGCGCTAGGAAGATCGCCAGAAGCTCCAAATGATTTATGTGCAGGAGCTTGTCCTGAGGCGACCAGAGGTCCAAGACCTGAAGAAGATCTAACGTCGCACCCCCCCCCCCGAGGAGGGAGGAGTCCGTTGTGATCGTCACCGTGGGGACCGGGTCCTGAAACCCCGCGCCCCCAAACAGATTGCTGAGAGATGACCACCAATCCAGGTCCACTCTCATGGAATCCGGAATCATTATCCGCATGGAATCCAGATCCAATGCCTGACGCCATGAATTCCGAAGAGCCATCTGGGTCCGTCTCATTTTGAGACGAGCAAGAGGAAGAGCCAGTACACACGAGGCCATGAGGCCCAGAAGCCTCTGGAACCACCAGGCCGACATGGTCTCTGACTGCGCAAACATCTGACACGTGGCCAACAGATCCGCCATTCTCTCCCTGGTCAGATACACTCTGCAGTCGATCGTGTTCCAACGAAAACCCAGGAAGATCAGGTCCTGTGAGACCGTCATGGAGGGTTTCTGCCAGTTCACCGACAACCCAAGATGGAACAGGAGCTGAAGGAGAGACTGGAGGTTGCCCGCTGCTGCCAACGGACAAGGGCTGCGTAAGAGCCAGTCGTCCAAATAAGGATAGACATGGATACCCTGGAGACGAAGATGGGCCGCAGTCACCGACATCATCTTCATGAAGACACGCGGCGCCGGGCTGAGGCCAAAAGGAAGCACCCAAAACTGGAAGTGCTCCTCTCCCAAAGAGAAGCAGAGGTATCTCCTGTGTGGATTCGAAATCAGGATATGCATGTACGCATCCTGAAGATCCACCACGCTGAGCGAATCTGGCCGGGAGTGATCATCTTGAATTTCTCTTAGGGTAGGAAAAGATTGAACTGGGAAAGGCCTAGGAAGGTGCGCAGGCCGGCCTGGTTGGGTTTGGGCACCGTAAACAGCCAGGAGTAGAAGCCCTCCCCTCGCTCCCCAAGCAACGGTTTCCACAGCTCTGAGGTCTAGAAGTTTCTGAACCTCGGCCTTGAGGGAGGGTGAGCCCGACAGCTGAAAAGGAGGGTTGAGGGGTGGGGTATGGGTAAAGGTAAGCGGAAGCCCGCTTCCCAATGAGACGCAATGCTTCCTCCCACCGGGGTCTCGTGCGAGCGCGGAAAACCCTCATTTGGCAGGCTTATCGGTGGCGGTGCCACCTGAACCTGATGAGGAGGCTGAGAAAAACCGTGTACGCTGTTGTCTACAGTGGTTATTCCCCGCAGGAGTATCCACTCTGTGAGATTTGCGGTCGAGGAAGCCCCTAAACCCAGAGGATGGTCGACTTTGCGACAACGGTCTCTGGGATTTGAAAGGAGCTTTAACCAGAACTGTCAAGGATGGCACTCTGTCAAGAGTGGCACAGGGCCCCAAGGTAGGGTTTGGTGGCTGTGCTGATGTAAGGTGACAGATAAGTACACACACAGCAGGAAACTCATCAAGAAAGAGAAGTAGGCAACTGTAGTTGTGAACAGAAAGAGACAGGAAATACAAAGATACAAACAAACTGGATTCCCTCTTGGGGTGTATGCAGATATGGAAAAAGAGTGTTCCACTGATCTTTGGAAACTCCAGCCTTCTGCACAGATTACTATTACAGAGGCCCACTCTGTCTGCTCATGGCTGGGAACAACAGCTGTGTGTGTCTGTTAAACAGAAAACGCGACACGGGAAGGGGCAGAGGTTGCCTGCCGGAAACCAACAGTCAAGCTCTTTACAAAGGATCAACATAAGACACAAGAGAGACAAGAATAGAAATAACCAGGGACAAGGAAGTCTAAGAGAACTCAAGCAAAAGAGAATGAAGGAAAAAACAGTACAATAGAAATGGGTAAACTAAAGGGGAGAACAGAGGAGTCAAGGAAGAGAAGGACAGTGATCAAGAACAAGGGGTTGTAAACAAGGAAGAGAGCAAGGGAGCAGCAGCCAGGAAAGAGGGGGGCTGCTAACAAGGAAGCAGGGCTGCAGTACCGGATGGCACAAGGTACAGAAAACCTGTAGTGGATTGCAGAGGACTGTAGTAGGCTGCAAGGCAGAGAGTCCAGAGGAGCAGGACTGAGAGCTGTAGTAGGCGGACAGAGCCCAGAGGAGTAGGGCAGCAAGGAGCGAACCCAAAGGAACATGGCGTTGAGGCAGAGAGACCAGAGGGTCAGGCTGAAAGCAGAAGAGAGTAGCAGGCTGCAAGGCAGGGAGCCCAGCGGAGCAGAGCAGCAAGGAGTGAGCTCAGAGGAGCAGAGCAGCGAGGCAGGGTGCCCGGAAGGCTATGGCTGTAGGCAGCGGGGTGTAACAGGCTGCAAGGCAGGAAGCCCAGAGGAGCAGGGCTGTGAGGCAGGGAGCCCAAAAGGCTAGGGCTGTAGGCAGCAGGGTGTAGCAGGCTGCAAGGCAGGGAGCCCAGAAAGAGCACTGGATCAAAAGCAGGAAAATGCAGCAGCAGGAACAGCATACAAATTCGAGTCAAAAGGCAAAAGGGTCTGGAAGGACTCTTGTTGCAAGAGACTGAGCTCCTGCATGCAGCTGCTTAAATACTGCCCTGCTGTGTACTGAGGCAGGCTAATTGGCAGCACCTGGAGCAGCACACCTGAATACAATCTGCCTCCTCCCTCTCTGGTCCTGAGATGGTGGAAGCAGCACTGATCCCTAGGGCTTCTGGGGATTGTGGTTCCAATGCTGACAAATGGGAATGGTCAGGAATTGATAGCTGTAGCAAGGTGCATTGTGGTACATGTAGTTAGTTGAGTTAAATAAGAAAGCATCAAAGTCACGCAAATGGGAATTAAGTACCAAAGTGTGAATAGGGGTTGTTCCAAGAGTATTCTGAAGATAAATGAATAACAAATAGTCCATGATGGTTGGCAATGTATGCGCCCATGGTGCAGGCATGACAAGAACAGACAATGATTTAGGCGTCTGAGTGCTATCCTTTGTTTTGGTGAGCTCTACATCAGTAGAAGAATGAAAAAGCTCCTTACCATCGAATGGAAGGTCCAACACCTTGTCTTGCACTTCCTTAGAAAATTTAGTGGCATGCAGCCACGCATGCCGTGAGGCATCAACCCCAAGCATCAGGCCCCGAGCCGAGGTGTCTACGTGATGAGCCGCAGCCTCCAGGAGATCCTGGGACAAGACCCTGGCATCAGAAAGGCCTCCTTTTAAATCTTCCAGCTTCTCGACCGGGATATGCTCCTCAAAATCTGACAGACCTTTCCACATCCGCATGTTAGCTCCCACCAATATCAATTCGGCGTTGGCCTGCTTGAGCTGCAAGGCCGAGTTGGCGAAGATTTTCCTCCCGAGGGAGTCCAGGCGCTTGTCCTCCTTTCCAAGAACCTGAGTAGCCGTCGTGGAAGAGGATGCTGCAGGCCTGGACTGCAAGGTGGCCACAGCCACCACTGTCGAGGAGGAAGGCGGACAAGACGACAGGGCCACCTCTTCCGAAAAATGCAGCCTGTACCTGGCGTCAATCTTTTTATTGACAAAAAGTCCCAAGTGTGGCTTTTCCCAGACTCTTTGGACCTCGGCCAGAACGTCCTTCTGCAGGAACAGGCCAGTACGCTCCAAAGGAGACAGGGTGAATGCCACAGAAAGCACGCCCTCCTGTGGAGCGGGGGCCTCGGGCACCGGAACATCTAAGAAACTCATCATGTCCAGTACCCGGTCATGAAAGGCTCTGATAGAGCGGGGAAGGTCCTCGTTGTCCTGATCGCCTTGAGGGTCATCTGACAGGTCAGGATCCTGCTGAGCCGCGTCAGGCACTGCCTTGTCCACTGGGGACAATAGAGGCAAAGGCGGGAGAGCAGGGGGGGGCACCACAGGCAAGGGAGGCGCCGGCTGAACCACCAGAGGAACAGGTGGAGCCGGAGGCGCCGGTGGACATATCTCCTTGAAAAGCCCTTTAACATATTCCCTCATGGGGTCGGTGCGCATAAGCGCTTGAAATTTACCGAAAAAGGCATCCTCAGGAGATTGTTTCGGGACCTGAGGAGGCCTCTCATGAGGTGGACAAATCCAGGGACGTAACGGGGAAGGGTGCCACACCGGCCCCTCCACCGACGTATCCACATAAATCAAAGGAGCCGCCCCGGCGGGCAATGAAACATTGTGCGGAAGAGGCATCCGGGCATTCCAATCATAAACCGGCTGGTAAGGATGCGCACAAGGGACCTTAGGTACCCCAAGACACCGAGCCCTACACCAGAAGCCGATGGCGTAGTTGTAGTGGTAGCACCTAAAATGGCCGCTGTGATCGTGGCGGGAACAGGTGCCATTTTGTCCTCATCTGAGGGGAACTGCGGCACATGAGGAAGTGAGGCAGGGCTCCCTGTCGATGGATCAGGGGTCTTAATCTTATCCTTAACATAAGGAACCTCGGCCGAGCCGGTACTATGAGGCCTGGAATGTTTTTGTGACATACCAACCGCCAACTGAGCCTTCGAAGGAAGGACCTCGGCACTGCTGGTAAAAGAAGAACTTTGCTTCTTTGCCCCCTCAACAGATCTGGTGTCACCACAAGAGCGGGAACGGTGCGCTTTCACCGACAAAGCCTTGACCAGCCACTCAGAACTGTTGGTAGCTTTAGCCTCTGTACAAGGGACCTTGGACCCAGGCCCGGTAAAGCCTTTTCTGCGTGGGCCTCTAACATCCGTTCGGTAACTACAAGCCCAGCCAAGGCCTCGGGCGCACCCCGGTTTTGTTTTTGAGGGAAGCCGACAGAGAGGCCTCAGAGCGAACTCCGGTACCCCACGACTCAGTAGAACTGGGTCTACAAACAGCCCCCACAGGAGGGGCCTCGGAGCGTACTCCGGTGTTCACAGGCCCCTTACGGAGACCCTCAGAGAAAACTCTGGTAGGATTATTAGGCACAACAGGCACCTCAGGACGAACCCCGGTAACAGAGCGATCAACGCCCCTCCCGGACCGAGAGGAACCGGGAAGGTATCCCCTGGTCGGGGTACTCTGAAAAGTAAAAGAAATTACTGGGCGTTTTTTCTTCTCGTCGATGAACGCCTGAAAATGCAAAGGAGGAGTTCGTCGGAACACCTCCTCCCACCGCTCCAACCGACGTTGAAGTGCCCGGACCGAAAGGGAGTCACAGTTAAAACAGGAGTCCCAATGGTGTTCCGGAACCAAACACTCTAAACAAAGAGGATGGGGGTCCGCCCTCGCGAAGCGACAGTGACACGATGAACAATCTGGAAAGTCTAATTTGAAAGACATAGACAGACTAGTAAACGAACGCTAGCGAGAGCCAGAGAGGAAAAAAGAGAAGAAAATCTTCGTGCGTCCAGCCTCGATCAAGGAGATACTGGTGGGCAATGCGCAGAGCGGAGCCAAGGTGGGCAGTGTTACGGCTGCGTGCCGGGCCCCGCGCAGGAAAGAGAGGAGGGACACATTTTTGAAAAAAAATTGGATGCTTTTTACAAAGTGCTCCGGTACCGTCCCACAGGACGGAGAGATGTCCCACAAGTATGGAGGAAAGGGGACGGGACGTAGGAGTATGTACATTCTCTGAGGTTATTGCAGTTGAGATTTAGAGATCTCAAAATACATGCTGTTTTGGCATAGTCAATGTGTGTTAATAGCAATAGTGATTCCCACTCACAAAAATGTAAGGTATAGCAAATGTGACATCACGCACCTAGTGACATTGCAGGTGAGCCTGCATCCTTCAGCTAGTGCTATCACTGCCCTCCATGCTCTTCCTTCCCAGTCTTGGGCATGTACTGCGATGTAATCAACAGTCGCTATAATGCTCTCGATGCTCACTGAAATCACCTTTCCTTCTGGTTCATTGGCTGGTGTTTCAGGCCTGAACAGATAGGCTGCTGGCCTCCTCCAGATTTTCCCTTCTATTCCTAGCATCCATGTGAATGCCATGTCTGTTCCGACTGGAACAGTTCGCCATCTACTGGCTCAGCCCTAATCACTGTCTGCCCGCAGTATGCTTGCATAATTTGCCGTGCAGTGAGCATGTATATTCCAGGAGTGGAACAAATGATGCCGTCCTCCGTGAAGGAGATTGTCATATTCAACCTGCTCATTATGTCTCTCCCAAGTATGTTTACTGGCGAGTCCCTTGAATATAAAAGCGGGACGGACATGTCATAATCCCCTATCGATAAGGGGATGTTATCAGTAAAGGGAACCAACCCCCTAGCCCCAGAGAATCCTTGGGTGTTCATGGCCTCACCTGGCATCTTAAATTTACCTTCCCTTATGCAAAACCAGGTTGCCCCAGTGTCAACAAGGAATGATAATTTTTTGTCACCTATCGTTACCTCTATGCGTGGTTCCTCCGCACTATTAGGTGTTACCGACAGGATGGGACACACCAAGGACGTCTGTGGGCTGTCCTATTGTGGGTATAATGATTGACCACTTCCTGTGTAAGGGTTGTGTCCCAGGACCGTCACCCTTCCCAGTTGTGTTTGCTGTAGCTGTGTATTGGTGGAGGTTACCTTATGGTCCTGAATTTGAGTGGGCTGCTGTACTTGCTGCACTTGAGGTTGTTGTGATATCGCTACCTGTTGTTGCGGTAGTGAATATGTCTGTGGCTGTTGTTGTGTTACTAACTGTTTCTGCGTATTGCCCGGTTGCAGTGCCTGCTGTTGTTGGTGACCCTGCTGTTCCCTTGTAGGCCCTTGTTGTCCCTGTTCTCCCCATGCTGGTGTGCCGGGTCTCATTCTACATGTGCGTGACATGTGTCCTAATAATCCACAAACCCAACATACAGGTGGTTCCCTGGTCTGCCATGGGAAACTCCCTGAATTGTCCTGGTATACTGGTTGCCCAGTGGGGTAAAAACTTCTGAATCCTCCCCCTTGCTATTGTGCGTTATAGCCGTATCCCCTTCCCCTCATCATTCCTCCCCTTCCCCTGTTGTAATTATAATATCCAGCTCCTGGTGTTGAGTATCCTCCTCCCATGTTAGTTGTGTATGGTGGGGGTGGTGGCAGCTGCTGTGCTATGATCTGTGATGATTGTATTTGGGAGGGATCTTGTGCGGGCACTACTTGTGTGGGGTTTGGTGTCATTGTTGTAGGTGTAGTTATTAGTGCACCTTCCATCATGTACTTAGTAAGTTTTTTCTGCACTAATTTAGCCTCTTCCGCTTTCCTATCCTCTTCCTTTTGTTTCATCTTTTCTTGTCATGTCCTACAATGATGTACTATCGTCAGTTTTATCTCCGGCCAAGCCTTTGCTTCCATCCCCACTACTTTCTTCAATTGTTTCTGCACTGCCTCCGGGAGCCCTTGTATTAGTATATGATAAAATATTGCTGGTGTCTTGTCCCATTGCTCTCTAGTTTCCATACGCCACTTCTCTTGAATTTCCTGGATATAATCAACAGGATCTTCTTTCTCACGCATCTTGCGTGATGTAATCGCTCCTATGTCTGATGTGTCTGGGTATTGTACCCTCAGTGCTTGCCATAATGCATGTCTGCAGTTTGCGAATGGCGCCCCGTCGTGTGATATATTTGTTATTGTGACCCCGGGGAAGCCTGCTCTCTTCCAGATGTCATCTGCTGCATCCCCCAATATTGATATTAGTAGGCCCTTCACATCTCCTACTGCCAGTTTCTGTCCTGCGGTGTGTTTTTCCATTTCATATATCCATTTCCCTGCACCTCCACTTAATGATGGGAGCCTGCACTTTATATTTTCCTTGTCTGCATGCTTCTAAGGGACGTATTGTGGTCTAACCCCTCCCCTCTCCAAAAGTGGCATTAGGTTGTGTCCTGTCTGACCCCCTGGGTTCCCCAGAGTCGAGTCCGTATACCCCTCCTCTTCTTCCGTGTCGTCTACATCGTCTGTTATGTCCATATTTCCCCTGCTCGTAACTGTTTCTCCTCCATCTCTTCCCCTTCTTTTATCATTTCCTTTATTTGATGTGGGCGTGTGCACTCTACCAACATAGGGTGTGTGTTTGTGAGGGGCAGGTGCGGGTGTAGGTGGGCATGTTGCACGGAATGAGTGTGGGGTAGTGGAGCATGTTGGACGGGATGATGAGGGTGTAGCTGCACGTGTGTGCCTTCCCGCCATTCCTTGCTCTTCTCCCTCACTTCCCCCCAGTTCTTCCTTTCTTCTATAGGCCCATGGTGATTCCCTGTTAGTCCGGGTGATGTACAATTTATCTAAGCTTTCCCTTTCCCTATTTCTTCCTTCTTTCTCCATTCCTTCTTCTTCCCCGCTACAAAAGTCATCCAGGAGCGACAACCCCCAATCTGTCTTTTTCCCCCGAATCGTTACTGTTTTTAAATCTATTAAATCCGTTCCTCCCTTTTCTTCTTTACCAATTGCTCCCCTTTGTGCTGATGGTGTTGCTACTTCTGTGTCTCTGCGTACATATCTCCTTACTTCACTCTCCCCTCTCCTATCTTCTCCTTCCCCTTCTTTTTTCTCTACTATCTCTCTACCGATTTCCTCTCTTTTCTTTATTAATTCCTCCATTACTTCACTACTCATCTTTTCCAATAGCCTTTCCTCTTCTCTCCTCCTTTCCCATCTCTCTCTTTCCCGCTCTAATATGCTTTCTATCATCCTCCCTTCTTCGTATTTCTTTGTCGTTTCTGATAGTATTTTCCTCTTCCATATTTCCATTTCCTTTTCTTTCTCTTCTTCCTCTCTTTTCTTGTCGCGCTGTGCTGCTCGAGATACCCTTTCAGCTTCTCTCTTTCGTTCTTCAGTTCGTTCCCTCATTTTTTCCAACGCATTCTTACTTTCTTTCCTTTCCCGTGCTCTCTCTCTTTCCTCCCTCTCAAGCTGCTTGATCAGGGCATTTTGCTCATTCCTTAATTCTGCTAATCGTTCCTCCAAAATCTCTTCTTTTTCTCGTAAAAGCTCTTCCTCCTTTCTTTTCCCCCTTCCCCTTTCATCTCGCTCTTACTCCCATTCTCCTCGTCCATTTTCCTTACTACCTCCTTCTCTTCTCCTGTTAATGAACCTCGCAATTTTAATAATACCTGCGCAGCTACCCACTCATCATGTCCTATTGCTCCAATTTGTTCTTCGCTCTTCTTCCCCTCCCCTGCGGACATCTTCATATAAGTTGACCCTGCCGTACTTGTCGGCTCCCCTCACGTGCAGCCACCTGTAGCTGTATATGGTGGTGGGCTGTATGCCGGGTTCGAATACCCCTCAGCCGCCCTTAATTGTTCTCTCACTATTTCTCGTAGTTCCGTTAAAGGATATAACCCCCTTCCTCTTTTTTCACTACCTTCGCTAGGGGCATGTCGTCGCCCTGTTCCTTTTTTATTTCTTTTTCGTTTAGATTGCTACTCTTTTCTCCTCCCTCTTGTCCCTTCCCCGTGCATTGTGTGCCTTCACTCTCTTTTTCCCCATTCTTTTCTTCTTCCTTAACCTTCTTCTCCTCCTTTGTTTCCCCCACAGTGAACATTCAGTTTGGTCCTGGTCGGGACCCCTGGAACATTCTCCATAAGTTAAACACCTCCACGTGGTGTGTCAACTTCTTCCCCTTGTATGTGTTATGTAGATGGGTCAATAGTGAGTGTTGGATGTATGGGTCGAAACTGCCATTAGGCGGCCTTGGTGTCGTCATTTTGTTGTCCGTCCCCTGTGTCCATTCTATGCTGCATTTAATCAGTTTCTCCCTATGAGGTGTCAGTGTTTTACATATATGCTGTAGCGGGGTAGTGAGGATGTTCCCCCACCCTCCCGATCCTGTCCCGTATGACATAGTAGCACTGAGTTGTTATCCTCCCTCGATATGGTAGCGGTTATCTTGCTAATACTGAACGCTACACAATTGCAGATGATGTTTTACCTGGCCCCGTAATTTTGGGGACTTGCGATTGCCCGCTAAAAGAAAATAGTAAAATATAGCATTTGCATTTATATATTCTTTCCTCTCTTTTATTCTTTCACCTAACACCGTTACGGCCTCCTACGGCCGAGGCGCACGTAGCCCTCTGCGGCTGCGTGCCCTGTGTGACGTTCTTATACAGCCGTCCCACTTTATTTCACCCCTCCTCCTCTTTCTTCACTTGTCGTGGCCGGTGTTCTCCGTGCGCGGCCACGTCCCTCTCTTCACCTTGCCCCGATGTAATCGTTACCGTTTATCTCCATCTCCACTCCCTTACCATTATTCTCTTCCCCACCACTCTCCAAGAATGACTTGTGCTCGAGATATCCTATGAAAGCCCTACTGGTGACGTCACCGACCTCTTTCAAAACTACCGGTAAGTTCTTTTCATGTTTTAAAAGTTTGAAATAAGGTTGCAATCTATCCCCGTTAACCCCACAGCTGTCCTCTTGTCACGCCTGGAACAAGGTAATCAACAATATAATCAGACTGCGCACGCTGCGTCGCCTCGCGTGTGATACGCCCCTCGACAGGAGGGCTTAACCAGCCAATTATCTTCCGTATTAGGCAACCAGCTAGCTACCGCCTACAGGGAAACGTCATCTATCTATCGAGTTTTCTGCTCGATCAATAGGGATCCTCATCTACTCATTGATCAATAATCACCAATTCGTAGGAAACCGCACACACACACACACACACACCCACCCTTACAGGTGGTCGCGACCTAGGCCAATCAGTGTCCACGAGCGGCCGCACGTGATGTTTTCGTGCTCCGCCCACCCTTCTTCATAACGTAGCGGACTGCTCTCGCACTAGTCCAGCTACCATTCACTTCACCATCAACACTAATTTATCAAACCTTCGCCGTACACCTTTATAACACCTCCCACCTCCTGTATTCTATTCCTCCCCACTCCCTCACAATTTCACATTGCTTGTTGGGTGTGGCATGCTCACCAAGTTCTCTTGATGCGGGGCCGCTCGTCTGCGTGCACCCCTCCAAGCGGCTCGCCACCTCCCCTCGTCTGGACCACGTCTGGACACTCGCAAACCGCGGGCGGGATACTTCTCAACCGGCTCCCGAAGGCCAATATCCGATTGTGCGCTGTCCGGTCTTCTCGCAGTTTCGCATAGTCCTCAAAAAGGGGGCAGCGGCAGAGGGGGCCGTGCCGCCGGGCCTCCTCGCAACGAGAGCACTCGGAAAAATAAAATAAAAAGCAGATCTTAAACAGATCTCAGCAGTGCCTCCAACTTGTCGGGGGGATTCTCCCGGGGTCGGCTGGGCCTTCCGCGGACCTCCGGGCTGGGAGGCCCCAACTCCTCCCGCGTATCCCAAAAATGAGTATGAGACACACACGAAGCAAGGTGGTTCTGCTGTTTATTGAATAACGGCAGGGATGGGTCTGGGATCGTACGCGTCCGTCCAGACTCTCGAAATTCGTGGGGCTCGCAGGCCCCTTTTTGCCTCAGTATGACGCGCTACTTGCGTCACCTGGGAAAGTTAGCAAAAAACCTATCGCCACTCTGGATTGGTTCCTCGAGTGGTAGGGTTAGTATAGCATACATATAGAGAACGCTGTTAGTGGTTAAGGGTCAGTCAGGTGGTATACTTGGGTTGTCCCTTCTATTAGATACATGAAAATTGTTACACGAATACCCCTAATGATTGGCTAATGTTAATGGCGTCAGTGATGAGTGCCCCATGTTCCGATTGGTCCACTCGCGAGCCCCCCAGCCTGGGACCATCGTTGTTCCCAGCTCGCGGTGTACCTGTCATTTACAACAATATGTAACTGTGTGTTTGTGCAGACAATGCATGGATTTGCTCATATGCCTGAGAGCAGACTATTCCCACCGCTGTAGGTGTCCATTGGGTCATTTCATTGTTGCAGCCAGTGACTCAAACGTGGGACCCAGGCGACTTCTCCCTCCTGGGTTTGGCACCCTGTCAGGCTCGGCTTGGTCACGTGAGGAGAGACCGTGGTTGAGGCAGAATTCTTCACATTTAATGTTGTATTTTCCACTGTGTGTCTGGCTTAGTTTGCAGGTGTGACCTTGGCTTCGGCTTGTGGCATGCGAGTTGCAACATTGCCCCCTTGGCTGTCAGTTCTCGCTGGGCTCGTTCTGCAGGGTCAGCAATTGTACTCTTGCTCGTTCAATGTTCGTGGAGGCTCTTGCTTGCGGCCTACTTGGGCGTGGTGCATAGGTGGGGATGTTTAATGCACAGCACTTTAAGTTGCGGTATCACATTGCTTCATATCCAGTACCATGTCTTCGTTGTATTTTCATCACAATGCAAGGGTTAGGAGAAGCGTCAGCAAGCATTTTAGATGAGTGCTTTGTGCGTCTTGCGTTTCTGCATTTTGAAAAACCTATGTGAAAAATAATAAAGATGCGCGTCAGTGGGTGTGTCCGTCACCTACGTCATAGCACTGAATATGTTCTTCGTGTGGATTGGTGTGGGGGTGTCCAGTGTGCATGGTTGCACGGGTGTTCTGACAGTTGGCTAGGTCGTCATGGCATCTCTAACGATGTGTTTATTTACTGTTGAAAGGTTTAATCAAGTTCATCCATGCCGCAGGTGTCGGCTTGAGCAGGGCAGGCTGGTGGGCAGGCTGATGGGCACATCCGTATGTTCCTGTACCAGGGTATTATGTCGTCTGGTAGGTAGGCAAATTCATCTCGTGGCGGGTGTCTGGGTCGCGATCCTCTAGGCCAGGTGCACGAAGAGATTGGGGGGAGTCTTTTGTCCCATTCTCCCACTTCAAACGACAGCAAACAACCTTTGACCCCAATGACATCATCATCACTGGACATGCTATGTGCCCTTTTGTGCTGATTACATTACATACAGTGCCATTGGCAATGAGGGAAAAATGACAATAAGTGTACAATCAATAAAATAGTTATAGAGCAGATACAATGCTGTTTTAGTTGCCAAACAGAGTGCTGCCTCAAATGCCATAAACACAGTCATGGAATGCCAAGGACACACCAATCAGAGCCATCATAGACCATGAGGGCTGCATTCAAATGACCATCTATCCTTGTACAGCCAAATACTGCCATCTTATGTCATACACTTAATACTGCTTCACATGCCCACAATGAAGTGTTAAGTGCATCCTCATACACTGAACCTGTACCATCCTATGCCATATTAAGGTTCATATACCAGGTATACTCATTGTGTACAAGGTATAGCCTCATATGCCCAACTGACATTATAAGCCCTATTGCAGGGGTCTGCAAACTTTGGATCTCCAGATATTTTGACTAAGACTCCCAGCAGCCCTAGGCAGCAAGGGGAATGCAAGGTACAATGGGAGTTGTAGTTCAAAACATCATCTGATCCACAGGTTGCAGACCCCTGCCCTATGGATTCTCAATCCTCTAAGTACTGCCATCATATGCATGGAAAGAATATGGCAGGCATATGTAATATCTTAGTACATGAATATGCATTTAGTTAACACCGTTGTATGTAATTGTGGGACAGTGAGACAGTGATGTAATAGAAGAGGGAATATAGAATGTGGAACCCAGGAGAAAGGATGCTGATCTGAGTGAACTGAGAGAGGAACTGTTAGCTGTAGTGGAGCTGGTGGGTTTATCTATGGATCTTAAATAAACCAATTTATCTACAATACTGTGAAAGCCAATACTTCAGTGGCGACGAGAATGCAACGTTATTTGGCTTAGAACAGCAAACCCACTGATTAGCTGTTTATTCACACTGGATTTACCACTACCTGCAAGCCAGGTAACATTGGTCACCAAATGGAATAAAATGAACTCAGAAAAACCACAATTGAACAGATTGTGGAGTCAAAAGACGGAAAAGCAGAAATCATCACACTACCTGTGTGAAGGATCAAGTAGAGCCTGCTATGTGTGCATGCTAATAGGCTAGTCGTTGCACTGTGGTGCTGCATGCGTGGCCCGGGTTTCTTCAAGAGTGCAGGTGTGGTATGGCTAAACATACAAAATGTGTAATCAGTGTTTGGAAGTCAGCAGTGCAAGGTATCATGCAATAACAGTAGGATGCCTGGGGTAACATTGCATATATGCTAAGCGCATGATGGTAGACTCATAACAATGGTGGTAATTCATGAAGGCCAGGAGTCTGCAATCACAAGTGCCATTTTTTTTAAAAAAAAGGCCAAGGAAGTTTACTTGGATGTATAACTGTCTTCAATAGACCAACGCTTGCTCAGCAGTACAATCCGTTGTTTTTTTAAAGGTGATTGGGCTTCCAAAGTGCACGGAGAAAATCATAAAGAATATGAGTGCCATAGTTATTTTTAAAGGTGATTGGGCTTCCAAATTGTACATAGCAATTAATAAGGAAATAAAGACATTGCTGAACAAAGGAACATTCAACCTTGAGCAACGTGTTGCTAGTTGTTTTTAAAGGCGATTGGGCTTACAAATTGTACGGAGCAATTAATAAAGAAACAAACACTATTGCAACAATTGTTACACTTCCATCACCATCATATTATCAATTATATCATTTCAGTCAGCCATATAACAAAATTACAAGAAAGAGAAAAAGCAAATATATTGGGAACATCACATCTGTTCCACTAATAGAGGCAACATTTCATTGCAAGAATATAAAGGATCAAGAAGGACCACACATCTCACATAATATAAACAAATATACTATATACAGATTTTTCTCAAACCTCATTTAAACAATTGTTATCAGCAACTTCTGCCGGTCATGCAAGGCATACCACCTCCTAATTACTTTTTAGACACCAAAGGTCAATCTCCTGTGCCATGGAAATTGTGGAAGAAGTGTTTTGATCATAATGTGTCAGCAGCGCATGGTCTCAATTTCTCCAGTGAGAGGAAGAGATGTCTACTTATTAATTGTTTGGGAAAATATGGTCAGGGACAGTTTGAGAACCTGCCTGCACTATCTAATCAGGAGCCTATGGGGTTGACAGACTATGACAAGTGTATAAAAATGCTTGATCTACATTATGAAATGTCCATTAGTGTCATTCTTGAAAGATACCATTTCAGGAAGCGAAAACAAGAAAATGGAGAAACAGTAGAACAATTCATCACTGCACTATGTGGTTTAGCCACTACATGAGATTTTAGATCACATTTGGAAGGGCGCCTCCATGATCAGTTTATGTTGGAATGTAAGGACAGTAAAGTAAGAGATGCCTTATGGGCCAAAGGCAATCCTTTATTGGATGAAGTTCTCAGGATTGCAAAGAAGTGGAACATACAAACAGATGTGCAAAGGAACTGGAAAAAAAGAGAAGAAACTGATAAACTAAATATGACTAATGTTCCAGAAGTACAGTATACACAAGAAGACAACAGTAAAACTACTAGAAACAAACAAACAAGAACGATCAAGTATATGAAAGAAAAAAGGGCCAAAATTCAAGGAAAGAAGAGATGAAAAAAGTGATGTGAACGATCATAAGAGGAAATGTTTTAGATGTGGTAGCATATATCATATTGCTTGCAGTGATAAGTTGATAAGTGTCCAGCGCTAAAAGAAATGTGCAAAAGGTGTAATAGGAAAGGACACTTTACGAATTGTTACAAAACCAAAGCAGAAAACATTGAGGGGGTAATTCATGGAATAAATGTGCGCCGAAATCAGTGGAGCAAGCAGGCGCAAGCGTGAAACAGCCAGCGCACGTGTACTAATCACACGTGTGCAATTCATGGAAGGACCTGCGCATGTAATTTCTGGGATGTGCGACAAATCCGCACGTGGCGCACACCGGCACATCTGTCATTTCCACATCCCGAACGCTGTGCGCGACACGCACAGCGAAAGCGCACAACGTCAGCACACACATCAAAAAGGGGGCAGAACAAGGGGCGGAACACGCGGAATGGGGAACAACACGTGAAAATAAGGGCATAACAGGGGAAGTACCGCTGGGAAGTACATGGAAGCCCACATGAACAGAAACTACACGTATTCATGGAATCGAATAGGGAAAACATGCGCACGTCAAAACACACGCACAATTACGTCCGCCACATGAAAGCAGACGGAAGCGCCCTTGCGCAGCATAAAAGTGCACGCAAACAACAAACAAGCATATACAGCTACGATGAATGTCCCGTTCCTCGCAGCAGTGATCGTGGGACACCGCAGGAGGAGGAGAATAGCCAGGCCCCACATTTTTTTGCCTAGGACCAGCCTTTTTGGGATACCTGATGACCAGGTCTATGGTAGGTATAGGTTTCCACCTCATATCATCCTAGAGCTAGTCAGGGAGTGGGAGGATGACCTCACATCGCCCACCCTGTGCTCCCAAGCATTGAGCCCCTTGGAGAAGGTGCTCAATGTACTGCATTTTTTGGCCACTTGGTCATTTCAGCGGACAACTGCCATAGTGGGGGGTGTCTCACAGGCCACGCAGTCACGCTGCCTACACCAGGTGTCGGCAATCATCACTGTGCGCCCCTCAGTCCGTAGGCACATTTACATGCCCACATCACTGTGCGCCCCTCAGTCCGCAGAACACCTGCAGAAAGGCAGGCCATGGCCCAGGACTTCTATGGGGTGGCACACTTCCCCAAAGTGCTCGGTGCCATAGATTGCACCCATGTGGCCCTACGTCCACCTAGGGCCACAGAGCACATCTATCAAAACCACAAGCACTGGCATTCCATCAATGTGCAGGTGGTATGTGATGCCAAGGGGATCATCACCTCTGTATATGCAAACTTCCCTGGGTCCACCCATGATAGTTTCATATTCAGAATGTCTGCCCTGAGTCGGGCCCTGGAAGCTGGACATGCATACATGTCACACACAGACAAATACAAAAGCCCCACTAAGGAACAAGTTACTTACCTGTAACTGTTGTTCTCCAGCATGGGTCTGGCATGGATTCACATGCTCATGAATATTCCCCGTCGTCAGGCTGGGAATCCTCGGTAAAGAAAAAACCAGTATCAGTTTCGTTTCTGATCTGTCTTTCGTAGTAATAACCAATCACTGGTCTCTGCGTCATACTGACCACAGCCAATGACTGCCCTCTACCTAAGCACCGCCTCTGGCAGCCATCTTCAGATTTGGAAGCACGTGAAGTGGCAGTATGACCAAGTGAAGAGCCGCAGAGGGGTAGGCGGGAGGGTTCGCATGTGAATCCATGCCAGACCCATGCTGGAGAACAACAGTTACAGGTAAGTAACTTGTTCCTTCTCCAGCATGGGGTCTGGCATGGATTCACATGCTCATGAATAAAGAATACATAGCAGTACACACATGCACAACCACGGGAGGTGGCAAAGGCTCAACATTAAGCATCACATCAACTCAACATTAAGCATCTTACCTCCTCACCAGGCTCACCTCAGGCGAACAGGTTGCGCAGCACTGCTTGGCCGACCCTGGACTCCTCCCTGGAATCCCGGTCGACGCAGTAGAATTTCGTGAAGGTGTGCGTCGACCTCCACGTAGCAGCCCTGCATATGTCCAGCAGGGGCACACCAGATAGGAACGCCGTGGTAGCTGCGATCGCTCTGGTGGAATGGGCTCTCGGACGGCCAGGCAGCGGTCGGTTTGCCAACCGGTGACAGTACATGATACAGCCGGAGAGCCATCTGGAGATGGAAGCCTTCGAGAGAGCCTTCCCCTGATTGACAGGTCCAAAGTTCACAAAGAGTTGTGACGTCTTCCGAAAACCTTTCGTGCGGTCCACGTAGAACTTCAGCGCTCTAGCTACATCCAGCGAGTGCAAAGTCCTCTCAGCCGGCGACGAAGGCGACGGGAAGAACACAGGTAACACCAAGGGTTCGTTGAGATGAAAGTCCGACGGTACCTTGGGCATGAAGGAGGGGTGCGTCCTGAGCACTACCCTCGTGTCGTGGAAAGTCAAGTACGGGGCCTTGCAGGAAAGGGCCTGGATCTCTCCCACTCGTCGTGCGGAGGTGATGGCCACGAGAAAAGCTGTTTTCCACGATAGAAACTTCAACGGGGCCGAGTGCAGAGGCTCGAACGGAGGTCCCATGAGTTTGGTCAGCACCACGTTGAGCTCCCACGCCGGGGCCGGAGCCTTCACCGGCGGGAACGATCTGAACAGTCCCTTCATGAACTCTTTCACCAGACGATGAGACCACAAGGACGTCCGGCCCGTGGTTCTGGTGTAACGGGAGATCGCAGCAAGATGAATCTTGATGGACGCGTGTGCCAGACCAGCTTTGGCCAGCGTCAGCAGGTACGGCAGCACTTGGGGAGCCGTAATCCGTAGAGGGTTAATCTTCTTTGCGTGGCACCAGACAGAGAACCTCTTCCATTTGTGTCCGTAGCATTTAAGAGTCGAGGACGCCCTGGCCTTTGCAAGAACCTCTCTGCAATCGGCCGGTATGTCGTATCCTCCAAACTCTAGCGCTGCAGGAGCCAGGCCTGCAAGTTCAGCGACTTCGGGTCGTGGTGGAGGATGGCGCCTCCTTCCCTGGAGAGTAGATCCGCGTCCGCCGGCAGCTTGATTGGCGGGGACGCCGACAAGTCCAGAAGGTCCGGGAACCATATCTGCCTCGGCCACGCAGGTGCGACGAGGATCATCCTGCACCGTGACCTCTTGAGCTGGTTGACGAGCCGGATTAGCAGAGGCAAGGGAGGGAACGCGTAGAGGAACAGGCCCTCCCAGGGGAACGAGAAAGCATCGCCCATGCTCCTCGTCTGGGGAAACCTGCTGGCGAACCTCCGGCACTTGGTGTTCGTCGCCGTCGCGAACAGGTCGATCTGGGGTGTGCCCCACCGTCGGAAGAGGCGATCCACCAGATCCTGCCGTAGTTCCCACTCGTGGCACGAGCGCAGCTCCCTGCTGAGTGAGTCGGCGATGGTGTTTTTTATCCCTGCCAGATGAAACGGCACCAGAAGAATCCCTTGGGCGACGGCCCAATGCCACAGGTCCTGCGCCTCCTTGGACAGCGCTGGGGACCTGGTTCCGCCCTGTTTCCTGATGTAAAACATGGTGGTGGTGTTGTCGGTGAAGATCCTCACCACCTTGCCCTTGAGGGACGGAAGGAAGGACCTGAGGGCCCAAAACACTGCACGGAGCTCCAGGACGTTGATATGCAGGGACTTCTCCGTCGGGAGCCAGAGTCCCCTTGCGTGCAGATTTTCGGTGTGCGCTCCCCACCCTTCTAGGGAGGCATCCGTGGTCACAGTCACCTGGTGGGCTGGGGTCTGGAAGCCCATGCCCGCCGTCAGATGCGCGCGGGTGCCCCACCACCGTATCGCTCGTCGGAAACTCTCGTCGAGCTTGATCCTTTCCTCGAAGCTGCCCGTCGTCTGGATCCAGCGCGCATCCAGGAACTCTTGCAACGGGCGCATCCGGAGCCTGCACATGGGAATGAGGTAGATGCAGGAAGACATCATCCCGAGGAGGGACTTGATGGACCTCACTTTGGCCGCGTCGGCCACCAACATCCGTTGCACCTTGCCCAAGATGGTCCTGGTCCTCTCCTCCGACGGGGAGGCCAGAAGGGACACTGTGTCGAGCCTCGCTCCCAGAAACAGTGCGACTTGCGCGGGCACCAGGTGGGATTTGGCGTAGTTCACGGAGAATCCCAGGTCCGTGAGGAGTTGGACGGTCCTTGCCGTGTGGACCACGGCGAGCTCCCTCGTCTTGGCGCGGATGAGCCAGTCGTCCAGGTAGGGGTAGACGTGAATCCCCTCGCGGCGCAGCTGCGCCGCCACCGGTGCGAGGCACTTGGTGAAAACCCTGGGTGCCGACCGTAGTCCGAAGGGAAGGGCTTTGAACTGGTAATGACGCCCTTGGACCACGAATCTGAGGAATTTTCGGTGCCCCTTTAGGATGGGAATGTGGAAGTAGGCATCCTCCAAATCCAACGACGATAGGAAGTCTCCTTCCTCCAGCTGACCCAGGACGTGCTGGAGGGTGACCATCCGGAACTTCTGCGCCTTGATGAACTTGTTCAGGCGTCGCAGGTCCAGGATGGGGCGCCATCCTCCCGTCTTCTTCTTCACGAGGAAGTAACGCGAGTAGACTCCGGAGCCCCGAAGCCTCTTTGGGACGAGTTCGATGGCGCCCTTTCTGAGCATCGCCTTTACCTCCAGGAGAAGTTGAGGGACGTGAAGTTCTTTCCTGGCCACGGGGGGGACGCGCGGGCACCTTCTTTGAAACTCGAGCGCGTGGCCCCGGGCCAGGGCGTCCAGCACCCAACGGTCGGTGGAGATGGACTCCCACACGCTGACGAAGCCCGCCAGCCGGCCTCCCACCGGGGTGCTTCGGTGGGGGCCCGACCCCACGGCCGGTTCAATCCTGCTTGGACGCGGCCTTGCCGCCTTGGCCTCCTTGGCGACGACGGCGGGGTCCGCCAGACTTGCCTCGTCCTCTGTAGGCCTCTTGCGACGACGAGCGGGCCGCTTGACGGTAGGAAGCGAAACCGCCGCCGGAACCTTTGGAGGCGCCCTTGCCTCCACCGCTCCGAAAGGGCGTCCGCCGTTGCTGCAGTACTCCAAGGGCCCGGGCCGTCTCAGTATCCGCCTTGATGGCCTGAAGGGAATCGTCCACTGTCTTCCCAAACAGGTTGTTCCCGTCGAAGGGCATGTCCAGGACCCTGGTCTGGACGTCCTGCCGAAAGTCCGTAGCCTTGAGCCATCCGCGACGTCGAAGGCAAACGCCGTTGCCCATCTGGCGGAACCCAGTGTCGGCGATGTCCGTCGCCACGGTGATGGCGTGGTCCGAGGCCACCTCACCTTCCTGCAGGATCTCAAGGGCCTCCGCCCTCTTGTCGTCCGGCAGAAAATCCAGCAGGGGAGCTATCTTGTACCAGAGTTCCCTGTCGTAGCGGGCCACGATAGCCAAGGCGTTGGCCGCTTTAATCGTTGTCGCCGCCGACGAGATGACTCTGCGTCCCATGGCATCCAATTTCTTTCCCTCGCCGTCCGGCGGGGAAGTCGACGTGGAGGCCGCACCCCCCCCCGCTTTCTTCCTGGCTGCCGCGGAGACGACGGAGTCCGGGGTAGGCTGCGCCCGGAGGCATAGGGGGGCCGAGTCCGGGACCCGGTACTTTTTCTCGTACCGGTCTCTTTTCGCTGGCGTCGTGGAAGGGTTCTTGAGGAGGGAAAGGCCCTCATCCCAAATGTCGTCCAACAGAGGCACTGCGAGGACCGTCTTCCTCTTGGCCTCGCGCCGTTGGTAAAGGAAGCCTTCCTTTTTCTTCTCCTCAGGGCAGAGTTGGAAAAGCTCGGATGCCCTGGCGATCATTGAGTGGAACGACCCAATCTCGTCGGGCGGAGAAGCCCTGGTGGGAGGCGACGACGGAAAATCCTCGTCGTATGCCTCGTCGTCCGTACCCGTCGCTGCCGTGTCAGTCCCCGTATCATCCCCTCGGGTGGACGGGGAGGAGGGCTGGACGGGGCGCGACGGTTGAAAAGGAGGCGGTGGATGGATCCTTCTTTTCTTGGTAGGGGGAACACCAGAAGGTCCCGGTTCTGGATCCCCCGACGGGAGAGGTTCCTCCGTCGGTAACGGTAGTCTCGTCCTTATCTCGGAGCATAAGGACTGTATAGCCAACAAAATGGCCGCTGAGTTGTCTTGCGGCGCTGGCAGAGGGGAATCCGACGGGCGAGCAGGGGCCCCGTCGGTATCCTCGACGATGTCGTCGTCGTCACCTGCGTCGGGGCCCATTCCGACGGGCTGGTCTTGTTCCACGCCTAGGCCGTGGCTTAAGACCTCGATCAGTTCCTCTTCTGAGGTTGAGGCCGAATCTACGACGACGCCCTGCCCCCCCTTCTTCCCCACGGAGGGTTTCACGGGGGTCCTATCGATGGGCACGAAAGAAGACTCCCTCCGAGGAGGCAGGGAGATTCTGGGCCCCGAGGCCGCCACCACTGGTGCAGCCTCCACAGGCTGGGCCAGGGCCGCCGCGACCGTTTCGATAGAGGGCTTGGTCGAATGGATCAAGGCCTTCACCACCTTAGGTGCGTTCACCGCCTTATCCTTGAGGGAGGGGGCACTGCCACGCTCCTCCTCTGCCTTAGAGCTCGACCGGGGTCTCTCCAGGAGTTTCGCCGGGTGCTCGGCCTTCCTCTTACCCGACCCAGAGCGTTGGCTCGTGGCTGATGGTGCCGGGGAGGGTGCGCCCTGCCTGGCGCCCGTAGAGCCCGACCGTTCGGCGCTCCCGGTGCCAGCGGACTCGCGGTGCTTGGCCTTATGTTGGGCCCCCGTCGCCGGGGCGCCCTCAAAGGTCTTAGAAGACCGCTCAGATTTCTTCTTCTTCTCGCCAGACGGGCTCTTACCCTCCAGCCAGCTGGCGAGACGTTGATGGCGGTCCTTCATGGTCCGTTCCGACATGTTGCCGCAAAACGCACAGTCCTTCTCCACGTGCGTCTTGTCCCCATGAAGGCAGTAAAGGCAGAAAGAGTGTTCGTCCTCCTTGAAGACGTTCTGCAGCTGGCATCCAGGGCAGGCCCTGAACAGCTTTCCGGGCGTCGAGCTTCCCTTCTCCTGGGCCATCTCCGAGACCGGGCCTGAGAAGCTTCTGGAGTCCTCCGAAGTGTAGCTCGACGAAATCTTCACCCTTGAGGGGCACAGATGAATCCGACACGGGTCCCCGTTGATCGGATGTAGGATCGGTGGAGCTTGAGGCTCTTTTGACCGAAAGAATCGAAGTTTTTGTGAAAAAGCGCGAAAAAATAGCACTAACGCTCGAGAGCAATAGCACGAGGATCCCAACACATGAACGTGCGGTAAAAATCTGAAGATGGCTGCCAGAGGCGGTGCTTAGGTAGAGGGCAGTCATTGGCTGTGGTCAGTATGACGCAGAGACCAGTGATTGGTTATTACTACGAAAGACAGATCAGAAACGAAACTGATACTGGTTTTTTCTTTACCGAGGATTCCCAGCCTGACGACGGGGAATATTCATGAGCATGTGAATCCATGCCAGACCCCATGCTGGAGAATGACAACTATTATCACCTTACCAGGGGACAGTGCCTACCCTCTGAGCACCTACATGACGACTCCCATACGGAACCCCAACACACCACCCAAGGTAAGATACAACGCAGCCCATATTGCAACTAGGGCCATATGGAGCGCACATTCGGAGTGCTCAAGTCACGCTTTCGCTCCCTTGACCGCTCTGGTGGCCAGCTACTATATGCACCCCCAGTAGTGTGCAGGTTCATTGTGGCAGCATGTGTCCTGCACAACGTTGCAACACGGCATGGCGTACCGGTGGACATGGTGGTGCCTCCACATCCCCAACCACATGCACGGCTGCTGCGCATGGGAGGGGAAAGGGCATGTGGCGAGGCAGCCCGTACCCAGCTTGTGGCCACATTTTTCACCTAAACTCCAACCCCTGCGGAGTGCACACAGGCCTGGCACATACCAGGTCACAATCGATGATGACAAAGGGACAGTCAACTGTCACTACCTTACCACCCTGAGAATGTGTCCACGGAAGTGCCACATTGTGTGCATCCCTAGATACTTAAACACAACCATTCCCATGTGACCAAAGGGAACACATTCAAGGCATTCCCCCCCCCTTGCTAAACAGGGCATGAAAGAACTGGCATGCCACCCAAACCCTCCCAACACTCCTCAACCCTGACTGCCACACCATACCATGGCATGCAACGTGAAAACATCCAACCATATGCACAACACATGACACAATAGTCATGAAGTGCCATGTGAGAAATGTAAGTAGTCACCAGACAATTACACCTTACATGGAATCGGAAGAAAGGAGTGACCAACACCTCACACCCTGAAAACGGTGCCACAAATGCATGCCACCAGTCGTTCAAGCAACAAAAGTCTGAATACCTTTTGTCATGCACACTGGACAATAGCAAATGGCCATATCAAACACCACACACTGCACAGCACAGTGAGTGTGCGTTGCATTCGTGAAAACCCCTCTGCATCATTTCAAAAAATGACATACAACCAAATATCACCCTTTCATGCATGTCCACGAATAATGACTCGGAAGTGAACATGGATTGTCGTGACACAGCACGCATGAGAAGGCAATCTGGATGCAATGCATCTGGGGGCCGTGTTGCCTAAGTATATTCGTCCATATGGACATGTCTAGAATACATGCATGTGAAATGAAATGAAATGAATGCCAGTGTCCCGTACACAGCACATATGAACATAGCACCAAGGACCCCACCTGTGTCTCAAACCACACCCATCCCCTAACACGTCAAAATAAATCACTACATTGCATCAGCCATTGACCTGTAGAAAATATCATGTACAGAGTACACCACATCGGCAATGGCAGACAGTGACCCATCACTGAATCATAGAAATCGATTAAATGAACACCACACAAATTTCATCAAAGTGCATCAATGAGGGAGTGAATAAGGGAGAAGAACAGTACATTCCTACATGTCCTTCAAACAGTCCACAGTGTGAGAATGAACTGGAAAAGCAAAGTACATATAATAAATGCCAGGACCAATAAGGGAGAGCCTAGGGACGGATCGCAGGATGACATAACTAGCCTCAACATTCCCATGCCTTACGGGAATAGTCGCAGTGCAGGAGTCACATAAGGAGGGGAGTGACGCAAGAGGATGGAAGAGGTGAGGAGAGTAACAAAACAAGTGACAAACTATGGTAGGTCTACAAAGAATCAACATAGTGCTGGGGAGGCGGAGAAGGCAGACAGAAGGGAAAGGGGGAAGAGATGACCTCTAATCAGTGATGGAGGGACTAATGATCAAATAAACTGTCAAAATAATACTTAAAATGGTGAAGGTGGGGCGTGGAAGGACGGAGGCAGAAGGGCAAATGTCTGCAAAGAACAAGCGCCTATGTATCACCATGGTCAATGGGTATTGGGCTAGTGGTTGAAAATGACAGCCAGAGTACAAGGAGGAGGCCAAAGGGGGGTGGAGAGGGAGAGGTAGGAGGGGGGCCAAGCTCAAAATGACCAATGGGGGAGATGGTGAAAGAAAGCACACACAGGGGGCAGAGGGAAACCTGCCGGTAAGGAGAGTAGGGGATGTGATGATGAAGGGGGGGAGACAGAGGGACACTGACAGGGGCAGGGGCAGGGGAGACAGGGGGTCTTCAAATGACTGAGAAGGCATGTGGACAAGTCTAGACAGGGGCACCTTAGTGGGCTTTTGATAGTGGTGACAGGCTCAAGCATCCTGATTGGACGGATTGTCACAAGGGCCAAGTGCAAACAGTGGGAGGGGGGGGGGAATCAGTTCCAGGACACAAACTGATAATTAAAATGACAAACAATGTAGTCATAACTCAGATGTCACATGCAAACACCAGCCAGGGCTGGGAAATGTCCAAAGTGGTGCTAGCAAGGAATGGGTGGTTGTTGAAATGTGTGGCAACAGGGATAACTCAGCGTGCAGCCTTCATGTGGCATATCAAAATCACTGTGGGAAAACTGACCCAATTCCACATTCTCAGCACATGGACTACTCCCACCATCAGTGTGTTGTATGCAGACAAAGGGTGCATGGTACCAGCTACAGCAGGAAGTGCATCAACAGACACATTCAATACATAACAAACATCTCAAGCAACACGATGAAATGCACAGTCAGCTTAATACTCACCAAAGTGAAGTGCAGACATGCATTGGAGAACCCATCTGGAATACCCACTAGTACACACAAGTAGAACTGCAGGCTGGCCACAGATATAACGGAAGCCCAATGCCCATGCGTGATATGCTGTTACACCGAGCCATCCTTGCGAGCCCATGGAAAAGGGAAGCAGGAGTAGCATATGTGTCAGGACCCCAAGCAAAACACATACACAAGGCAAGCCTGAATGGGCCGAGCAGGAACATACAGAGGATGCCTTCCGATGCCACAAAGCACCACACTGTCACATTAAAGCACAATAGACAAAATAAAATTGAAAAAAATAGAATTCTAAATAAAATACAAATATATTCAAATAATGTATTGAAAGAAATACAATGAAAAGAGTAACAAATGAAAAAAGAAAAATCAATAAAATAGAAGAAAACATGAAAAAAACATAACAGAAAAACACAAAGTGAAATAATTGAAAAATAACAACAAAATAATGGAAAATTTAAATCAAATGAAAATGAAAAGACAACATACTTAACAAAAAACCATACAAACTTGATGAAAAATCAGAAATATGTTCAGATTAAAAACTGCTGGAAAAAAGATTTTTAACAATTTGCAGGAAGAAAAAAAATCAAAAATGCCCATATATGACCTGGGGGTTGGGGGGGCACCCAGGAGGGAGGAGGTACAGGGTGCACCTCTACACCCACATGTGTAGATGTCGAGGTAAAAAAAAAAAACCTCACGTGGCTCAGCGCCTGCACGGCCGGACCTATGTGGGAGATAGGTTGTCATCGTCACCCTCTGGATCTGAATCAGAAGGTGGAGGTGGTGCAGTTGACTCACCATGCCTAGCCACGCCTTGCCCCTCAAGGGCAGCAAGTATGTGGGTCTGGTAAGCCAGGTCCTGGCGGGCAATGAGACGAGGCCAGCATGCATTACCTCACGTGTCACACGTGCTTCCTCCTGCAGGGACTGATGTGTGAGACATAGTTTTGCTTGCATGGCCTCACATGACAAACAGAGTGACTCCCGGCTTGCACAGAGTTCAGCCGAGATGGTTCTTTCAAGCTGTTCAAACCTGTCTTCTGTCCGCCTAGTCTGATCCATCATGGGTTCAGCCAGAGTAGATAGGAGGGCTTGTTGTTCCACCCTCAGGGCCTCACTGTGTGCCTCTGGTTGAGCATTAAGGGTTTCACGCAGCGCTGCCATTTCAGCCCAGCGTGCCCTGTCATACGCCCTCATGCCCAGCCTGAGTGAGCGGCACGTGGACTGCGTAGCCCGATGATGGAGCACCATTTGCCTAACAGAAGAGAGGATGGAATGGGCCACACTTTCCATACCTTGAGCAATCATCTCAACTGCTCCCCCCTGTTGCTGTGCTATGGCAATCATGGAACGCTCCCACTCAGTTGACCCCGGTGCCACACGGCTACCGCGTCGCCAGACACCACACCTGCTGGGCCCAAGGAGAGGTGGTCCTTGCTGGGTTGGAGCTGCCTGCGGCTGCAGGACTGCATCCCTCTGTCGACCTGATGCCCCAGGAACATGGCCAACTGGTGTCGAGCGTGACCGTGCACCCGTAACCACCACAGGGGGACATCCAACCCTTCCTGGCCCCCTACTGCAGGTGTTGCAGAAAGAAGACTATCCGACACAGGATCACCTACCGGCGATGACACGTCATGATGCAGATCCGGCTCAACATAGTGGTCAGAGGATACATCAAAGCCTGACTCAGAGTCAGCTCTGGACACGATGGCCTGGAGCACATGTGGGTTCTCGTGGGCTGCCACCCCACAACCACCACTGGTGCCTGGTTGGTCATGTGAATTGACCACCGTGTCTGGTATGACATCTTCATTCTCTGCTGGCAGTGCGTCATCACCTGCAATATAAAAAAGAAAAACAAGAACAAGCACGTCAGTAGCACATAGCACACACATACAGTTCACAACATTAACAGACAAATAATAAAACCGTCATGTCACAGGCAAATCAAACCCCAACATGCATCCAGTAGCATTGCAATGCATGGCCATTCCAAAAGCAGTAAAGGATGTGTGCAAAATGTGAATGCAACACATGTATTGCATGTTGCACATCACCTGCATCACACAGAACCTCTAGAGGGCATACATGCAATAAAAAAATGAGAGATGGTAACAAATAGTTGGCACCTAGCATAAGCATGTGTTACCACACAGATAGACACATCTAGAAATGTAACCGAACACACCATGATACATATAGCATCCATGTTCATGTGCAGCACTCAACTACAATCAACTATGCACATGTGTCATAGGAGGCATCTACTCTAGTGCATTTCCAAACTGTGATGGGAGGGACATGGTTACATACATGTCATGTCAACATCACACAGCACCATCATGATGGCACACGTACACAAGTGGCTCAGAGCGCAAACAAGCAAAGGGAGGGGAACAAGGGACAAAAGGAATTCAAAACAACTATCATACTGGGCACAGTGACATACAGAACACGCTAGTGAGTGGAGAAGGGATAAAGGGTTGAAGACCCAGGAAGGGGGAGAAGGGGAACGTGCCAAACAGAACAGACCAAAGAAGGCAAATGAAATGCAATGATAGAAAGTCCATTCAAATAGTGGTAGTGCAGCCAGCAAGTGGCAAGTGCAAGATGATTTGGACAGGGCAAATCTGATGAGTGCAGACAAAGGGGGCTGGTCTGTATGGGGACAAGCACTGGACCCATTGAAATGGGAGGCCTGTAGGCAGTGCAGCAGGGAGACAGGGTGAGCGGGTACCTGATCCGATAGACAGAGTGTGTGCAGGGGCACAGTGCCAACAGAGGACACTGTTCAGCTGGGTAGAAGAGGGGCTAATGCAGGAGCAAGAAGGAAGGTGTTGAGATGCGGTAGAAAAGGGGGGCTGGGAGCCTTCTTTTTTGCTAGAGGGGGGCCTGACTCAAAAAGGCGTCATACAGTAGAGAGAGGAGAAGAGTCATAGGCTACCCCTATTCTAACCGTGTGTAGGCGGTAGGCTTTGAGAGGCAGGTCGCCAGTGTGTTAATGCTGGCAAACAAAGTGGGTCACATGAAAAATAAATTAAAGGTAAATAGATTTATTCAAAAGAATTGTACGCACTTCTAAAAATAACTAAAAAACACAATAGGTTTAGGACAGAACCTATTAAGAGTTTGTTTGAGCTACAACCTCGACACGGATGTAAAGCTGTTTTATACATCATAATTCAAACAAGAGGTGGAGGTTAGTAACATATTGTGTGAGAATTTCAATACTACTTAGAGAAATAGTAGTAATTTTTGGTGTTGAGGTGCTACCAGAAGCAGGTATAGCTCCCCTCAAGATTCAATGTGGCCAGTTGGCAGTTCAAGAGTGAGCACCCAGCTGTACACACAGATCTGCTCCTACCTCATTCATTAAATTAACGACTGGTCTTGAGGGAGTTTGGGGTAGAGGATCATAGGACTCAATGGGGGAGGAATTGGTAGAGGGATTGTCGAAGGTATTTTCTACCCATGCCCAAAGAAACCTTGTGCACAAAGCAGAGGGTCTGAAGTAACATCCTTGTATCCACTAGTAGCCAGTGAAGAGGTCACATAGCTGGAATGATGGGATCCCAGGGCTTGTGGCCAAGGACAAGTCTTGCAGTCCTGTACCGTATTATTGGTGGAGGGTGGAGGCCGGTCGATTATTTAATGAGACTGTCACAGTACCCCAACCTTGAATGAACCAGAGCTTGACAGACTGTGAGCATGTAGGAGAATGTTAGGGAGGGCACAGTATCCTTAAGGTGGTGAAGCAATAAGTTGATCCATTCCTAGATGCATCACAAATGTGTGTGTAAAAGGGATGTGTTGAGTCAAAGGTGACCCAGAGGTTCATGGCCTTGCAGGTGGAGACAGGAGGAGGGCCAAGTGGGGCTGGCCAGAGATTGATTGCAAAGGATGGAAAAGGTGCATCAATGAGGAGGATGTCAGTCTTGCTGGCATTCAGAAAGACACCGTTGGTAGTACACCAAATGCAAATGGCAATGAGGCTATCTGAAATAAGGGAGGGACAAGAGGTAGCCAAGGGCAGCCAGGAAATGAGTTGGTTGTCATCAGCATAGCACCAGAGCTTGTACAAAAAATGATAATTCAGTACTTAAGAGCTGCCAGGTGCTCTTTATGAATTGAGACCGACAGTTCAGACCCCTGGTGAACAACACAGGTGGAGAGGGATTGAAGATAGGTAAGAGCCAACTTGTAGCTGGGCGGGTCACACATGCCAAACACACGTCATTGAGTTGCACGCATCAATACTCACCAGATGATGCATCATAGTCCATCCTCTCTCCCACTCCACGGATTTGTTCCTTAGGGATGAACTCTGAAGCGATCTCCTCATGCTGAGCGACTTCATCCTCCTCTGATGGTGGCCCACCACTAGTCACCAGAGACATGGAGTAATTGGAGGCACGCTTTTGCTTAGCACTGCGTTTGAGGTCATTCCAGCGCTTGTAGCAGTCCTGAGCTGTGCGCACCTGGAATCCCATGGATGCCGCACCATCCGCAACATGCTGCCAGTGGACCCAACGCTGGTGATGTGTTGTATGGCACTGTGGGCCCACATGCATATCACGTTGGTGTTCCGACACGTAGCCCACAAGGAAGTCCAGTTCCTGATTGCAGAAAGGCTTCTTCCTTGACGTGCCAGAGGCCGGAGCTGTGTCTGGGGTCCCAGCCTTTTGTGCAGGAGCACGCTTCCTCCGTTTGGACGGTGGTACTGACCCTGAGGGGGCAATGTGGCCCTGAGCAGTGGGGGCAGTGGCGCTGGTGGACCTGACCATAGCAGTGGGTGTTGGTATGAGGACAGAAGGTCTTGCTTGGGTCTGAGTCACTGTCGGGGTAGTGTTGGCTGCATCTGCACATGCAGTTACCACCACCCGGCTGCTTGGGGCAGCAGATGTTAGTACTGCCCCAGATATGTGTGCCACAGTCACAGGCACAGTGGACGCACATGAGCCCACCTTCCGGACAAGATGGAAATCATCCTGGGTGTCCTCCTCACACAATGAAACATGCGCTGCCTGACCCAGAGTCCAGGTGGAGTGTCCAAAGCTGCACCTGCAGCTATCACCACCGGTGGGCCTGTGACAGCAGATGTAAATTGCTGTTGGGTGATATGGGCACCAGGTTGTGATGCAACAGCTGCATAACCAGGAACCACAGTGGGTGGTGGCATGCCTGCACCAGCACATGGCTGTGCATCCTGTGCCAGAGTGGCACCCCTGTCTCTTCCACCCCTGTAGCCACTCTGGACTCCCCGTCCTTCCTGGTCTCCATGCCCACGTTCCTGACCACGTCCAGCCCTTGGAGGACAGACAGCTTTGCCACCCTTAGCCTTTGGTGGCCTCCCAACCATTGCACCGATGGAAAATGGGCTATGGGAAGTTCACTCAACAATTGTCCTGGGCAATTGGCTAGAAGGGGGCAGGGTACTTGATGGTATAGGTACCCAAGTGCCCCTGCAAGGCTGTCTGTGACCCCTGGGGAGAAATGACGGGTCAGGCAACGCTTAGGCACGCCCTAAAAAAAATACAAAAATTAAAATGAAAAATTCATAAATGAAAATGAATGTAAGCTCACGAAGTTAGAATAAAAAATAAATTGTGCATGCGACCCCAGTAGCCCACGTGCATGAATATTACCTCCAGCAGTACGGTGTGGCACCCAGGAACACAAAAAACACGTAGGGGTGGAACATTCAAGCTACAATGACCTCTAAACGGTACGCATGCACAGGGGAAACCACAGTGGGAAAAAAGTGTATGCGACTCACCGTCTCCCTTGCGTGAAAAAAAAAAATGAAAACACACGTGCTTGTGCGCTTAGGCAACACACCACCAAAAGGGGAGGTACGGACTTCAGGAACTGTGAAGTAATCGCGTGTGATTCAAGCAGAGTAAACACGCGTGTCGGTCTCCACAAACAGCACATAGTGTTTTGCTGGCCCGTGCTCACCTTTAACCCGTGCAGAGAGCAACACCTGCGCGCGTAATGTCGCTTACGCACTTGGGCCCTTTCCTCGAATTACACGCGGACGTGCTGTTTTTTCACGTGCTGAATCACTATGCACCCGTGATGAGGGAAACGTCCGCGCACGTAACGTCACAGACGCGCTTACACGCTAAGGGCCTTTCCTCGAATTACACGCTGATGTGCACTTTTTTCATGTGCCAAATCACTCCGTATCAAACTGGCCACGCGACAACACACGGAAGACCACTCCCCTGCCCAGGCGCCCATTTTCCTACCCCCCAGAGCCATGAGCACTCTCCCACCTGCTGCTGCCTGCCTGCCTGCTGGCCACATGCCCTGCTGTTTGGTGCCTGCACGTCAGCCATCTGCAGGGGTCCAGCTGCTGTGACCACCCCTGCTGTAAAAGAAGACTCCCGACTGGGATTCCATCGCTCCACAGCCCAGCCCCAGGACCCAGTTGCCCACCCACACCTGCCTCGGGGGTTGCCATGTCGGACACAACACCATCTGGCAACAGTGGCAACCCCCAGCAGAGAGGCAGAGGGCTACCAGCTTCAGTGCCAATGAAGTTGGTATCCTGGTGGAGCAAGTCCTGGGGCAGTATGATGCCCTCTTTGGAAGTTCACGTGCCGGCAATGAAGGATGGAAGAGGATCTGGATGGAAATTGTGGCTGCCATCAATGTGGAGGGGGTGGCAGCCCGTGACATTCAACACGTCCGGAAGCGCTGAGAGGACTTAAGGTCCAGGACCCTCAACAAGGCCCGGCACCTCTTGAAGGCAGCGGATGCTGAGGGGTGCCGGGTCCGCCTTACCAACAACCGGATGAGGGTCCAGGAACGTATACGCCCAGCGCTCCACCTCCAGGTCCTTGAGAGGCAGACCCGTCCAGAGTCGAGCGGTAATTGTACATGCATACTGATTGGACACTGTGCATGTTGAGGTGTGCCAGGAGTGTGCAGGTAGGCCCATGTATGGATGTGTATGTACATGGACATGAGCCTGCCGCATGTGAGTCCTGTCATGTGTGAGACACATCAATGGTGTATGTGTTCAAATGCATGCTGGACAAATGCATGTGTGGGTGCACACATGTTTCAATTTCTGTGTATGTACACATGGATGCTGGTTCCACCTGCATGTATCTGCACTATGTGCATGTGTGTGTATTTGACAAGTGTGCAACTGTGATACACCATGGATGCATGTGACACTGACATGTAGGAGGCTGATTGGCAGATGTGACATATGATATCACTGCGACAGGTGGTGGAGATGTACAGATGCATGTATGTCTGGTGGCGTGTGTGCATGTGTTCTGCACTCCCCGTGTTGCATGTGATGTCAGGCTAACCTTGGGCTGCTCATGCTGTTGTATGTGTATGGATGGTGCTGCCTGCTGCAACATTCCTGTTGATTTGCGCATGTGTGTGATTTGAAATGATGTGTGTGTTGGGGAGTGTGATGCCATGTGTGAAGTCCTGTCCCCGATCCTGTGACTGCATCATCCCGCACGAGCAGGGATGCCTTCGTCGAGACCGGAATGCGTGCACAACAACTGGCCTTCCTCTCCCTGTGGACGTGGCAATCCGGAATAGTGTTGAGCCTGTCCTGGCTGGGATGGCGTTGCGTCAACGGAGCATCCGAGATGACCTGCAGGGTTTTTGTGAAGACTCTGCACGTTATCTGGGATGCCTCTTTGACCGTGTCAACCTACTAGGATGGGTCACCAGTGCTGGATTCCTCCGTCTGCTGGACCTTGTACTGACCCCCTCCTCAACTGAACCCCCTATGCGCCAGTCGTCCTCCGTGCCATCTTCCTGCCCAAGTATCACCTGGGTACCCTGTGTAGCTGCCTCTGACCCAGCGGCCAGGCTGGTGGAGGACACATCCCTGCCACAGTCGGGAGTCGGAGGTCCAGCAGGGGTGGCCACGCCAACAACTGGACCCCAGCAGGAGGAGGACCTGCAGGGCCAGCAAATACATGCAGAGTGGTGGCGGGCTGAAGAGGCACGGCTCACTTTGGTCAAGGCGGAGAACTCCATGCGCAGGGCACTGAGGCGGGCTGAGTGCCTCAAGGAAATTCGCAGGGAGTTGGAGGTGGACATGGCGTTATCCCTGCGAAACCTTGGTGCCCATGTAACGGGCCCGCCTCCAGGACATAGAACGGGAGTTCGATGATGCCATGGCCTGGGAAATCAACAAGTGAGCCGTAGGATATGCCCACCGCCATTGTATATAATTAATTAGGGTTAGGTTTCCTTTATATTTTTCTTTCATTTGGGGAATATGCCCCACATTTTTGTATATGGTTGTTTATTAGGTAGGGTTTTTTGTAGGTTTCATTTGGGTTGTTGGGCTCATGGACCCTGGATTTGGAAATTGTATATAGTTGAAGACTGGATTGGACTTCTTTTTTTCATTTTTTACCATGAAGCAATGGATTTATTTTTTCATTTGGATCTTGTTTGATGGACGAACCCTTTGGAGAAATTTTCATTTGGATTTATTTTGATGCAGCATTCCTGTATTTTATTTCATTTATTTTGGACATGCAGCCTTTTGTTTATTATTTGTATTATTGTGTGTGTTTTTCATTTCCTTGCTTTTATTTTGAATACATTTTGGTTTAATACTTCATTTGTGTGGTATTCTCTCATTGGTTTCAGGCATGTCACGATATGAAGTTTCTCATTCACTGGGGGGGTGGGTGTGAGTGAGTGAGTGAGTGAGTGAGTGAGAGAGACATGGATTGATCTACATACTTGCCATTTGAGATGTATCATGTAATGGTGGATTGCAATGTGGGGTGGATGGTATACTTGGTTGGGTGTTTGGACTGGGGTGGGATTTGGGTGGCCATAAGGGCGGGGACATGAGTCGGGGCCTGCTGGCAGGTGCCTGTCAACGGTGCAGGGGGACGGAGTCAGGGCCTGCTGGCAGGTGCCCATCAAGGGTGGGTGGCCGGACCCAGGTGTGGGGGGACATGAGTCGGGGCCTGCTGGCAGGTGCCCGTCAATGCTGGGTGGGTAGGGGTGCAGAGGGACATGAGTCTGGGCTCACAAGTGCATGTTGCCATGTGGGCTGACTGCAGGGCAAAGGGAGGGGGGGGAACCGCACACCAGGGCGGGCACACAATGCCAAATCGTGTGTAAAACTCCCCGCGCACCACTCCAAATACACGTATCCCTCTCGCGCTAGCGAAATCTCATGTAAAACTCCCCGCGTACCCCACAAATACACGTACCCCGCGCACACAGGGCCTATCGCGTGTGAAACTCCCTGCATACCCCACAAATACAGGTACCCCGCTCGCACAGGGCCTAGCGCATGTAAAACTCCCCAAGCACCCCTCCGAATACACGTATCCCTCTCACGCTAGCAAAATCGCGTGTAAAACTCCCTGCGCACCCCTCAGGATACACGTACCCCTCTCGTGCAACCGAAATCGCGTGGGAATTGTCCCCCTGTGATGTGGGCTGCCTGTGGGGCATGCACTCGGGTGATGGGCTGCCTTTGGGGCATGGGGAGGGTGGATGGGCTGCATGCATGTATTCTGAGGGGTGCACGGGGAGTTTTACACGCATTTTCGTGGTCGAGGGGCTGTATGCTGGTCCACTGGCCTTTGCGTCATGTACTGGATTTATGCACTGCTCATGGCGCATGGGGCGGGATTGGGGCGTAACTGGCACTGCTGCAGAGTCGCTGTGCCACTCTGCGCCACGGCTGGTTATGAATGTTAAAATCCATGAATACGCTGTGCGCTGAAATGGGTTTTGGCGCACGCCGCTGGCGCAGACTGCCGCACGCGCACACTGTGCGCCAGCCGCGTGTACCACTTGTGCTCCGAATTCTATGAATTACCCCCTGAATGTGTTGATGAGTTATGTGATGATTTTGAAGAATGTACCTTTACGATTGAAAATTCAGACATCAATATAGTGGAAGATTGTGATGCGGATTTAGAAAAACCTATGGCTGACATACAGATTTGCAATTCAGTTGTTAAGATGGTCATTGACTCAAAGATAGCTTTGGATTAACAGATATTGATGTGAAGCCGGTTGCCTATGGCAGTAAACTAATTGAATTAGAAGGCTGGTTTTGGTTGACCATGACATTTAAAGACAGAACAGCAAAGGGAAAAGTATACATGTAAAAAAGGGGCGTTTCTCCTTTGTTGAGCTGGTCTCATCAAAGGAGATTAAAATAAGACTAGACCCCAGTGCAGATGAAATGGTGTATGCTATAGATCAAGAGGTACAATTTGAACATCTTGAACATCATCCAGTTTTCAGGGAAGAACTGGGAAGTTTAAGAAACTTTAGACATGAAATAAGAATGAAATGCAATGCTGTTCCTGTTGTACATAAAGTAAGACCAGTGCCAATGGCTATCAGGAGTCCTGTAAAAGAGGAATTGGAAAAGATGGTAGAGCAAGGTGTTATTGAGAGAGTTGAATCTTCTGAATGGGCATCGCCTCTTGTTGTCGTCCATAAACCTAGGCTTTGTATTGATCTTAGGTCAGTAAATAAATGCATAGTTCCTGATAGACATCCTTTGCCAAATATAGCATAAATGTTGGGTTCAATTAGGGATCCAAAGGTCATGTGCACGCTTGACCTCAAGTCTGCGTATTATCAAATTGTGTTGCACCCTAAGTCCAAGAATGCAACAGCTATTATTACAAATGAAGGTTTGTATCAATGTAGGAGAATGCCCTTTGGGTTAATCTCTGCAGATGCAGTGTTTCAACGTATAATGTACAATTTATTCCATCATATGGAAGGTGTCCTATGCTTTCAGGATGATGTTTTAGTTTATGGGAAAGACAAAAAGGAACATGATGATAGATTGTACAAAGTGTTAAATATTTTTTGAGAAGCTGGTTTTATGCTCAGTAAGGAGAAATGCAAATTGAACAGATCACAGATACAGTATTTGGGACATGAAATTTCTGAGACAGGCATAAAGCCCAAACAAGATTTGGTTAATACTATCGTAGGTTTTCCCAGTCCAGACACAAAAGATAAAGTCATATCATTTTTAGGAATGGCAAAATATTATGCCAAATTTATTCCAGACTTCGCTAAAAAGAGTTTCAACATGAGGAAGTTAGCAAAAAAGAATGTAAAGTTTGTATGGGATGAAAACTGTGAGTTGGAATTCAAAAAGATCAAGAAGGATCTTAATGCTGCACCCACTTTGAAGTCTTCAATCCCAATAAAAGTAACATTCTCACCACTGATGCGAGCAATCAAGGTTTAGGTGCAGTATTATCACAGGTTGAAGGGGGAAGTGAACATCCCATTTGTTTTGCTTCTAGAGTACTCAAACCGGCAGAATGCAATTATTCTACAATAAAAAAGGAGTTATTAGCTATAAAATAGTCCATTGAAAAATTTAGATCCTTTTTGTGGGGCACCAAATTTGTGGTGCGGACAGATCACAAACCGCAAAAAAATTTTTAAATAAAGTGTCGGCCAGGATTAGGAAATGGGTCACAAATTTGCAGGAATACAATTGGGATGTTGAATATCTTCCAGGAGTTAAAAAATAAGTGTGCAGATTGTTTATCTAGGTTAACAAATTATGTAGACTCTGATCAATGTGATAATGATGATGAAGAAGTACTTAACGTGACTTAAGAAGTGGTATCTGAAGATGAGTGGGAAAAGGCAATGGAATCAGATGAAGTTTAATGCAAATTGAAAAAATTCATTTGTGAGGGAGTCAGGAAAGGGTATTTACCGGAAGCGGTCAGACAAGTGTATGATGTATTTCATATGAATGACAAATTTGTAATGAGAGGTGACAAATTGTTTCCACCCACAAGTGTGAGATGTAAAATTTTGGATATAGCACATGAAGGGCATCAGAGTATGACAAAAACGAAACAGTTGGTAAGACAAGACTATTGGTGGCCTGGCATGGACATCGAAATAGAAAGAGCAATCGAAGAGTGCTGTGCATGTGAGGATTCTGCAAAGGGATACATTACTAGGCAGGAGCCCATGACATTAATGTCTGTACCTACCATACCATGGGAGAGGGTGGGTCTGGACATTGCGGGACCAGTAAGGAGCAATGGTAACTTGAAATATTGCATTGTTTTAATTTATATGTTTTCCAAGTGGGTGGAAGTGAAATGGGTAATAAATATCTGCTCCAGAGATATCATTATATTTTTTAATGACATATTCAAGAGGGAAGGGTATCCTACCACCATCATTATGGATAATGGAGTACAATTGATATCACAAGAAATGGCACATTTTTTAAAAAGAAAATGGGGTTGAGCACAAAACCAGTTCCATTTATCATCCACAAACAAATGGAATTGTGGAAAGGTTCAATAAGGTAATCAAAAATAATATTGGGTGTGCCTTGAAGGATAAAACAGATTGGAAGAAAGCAGTTGAAGACACTATAGTTGCACACAGATTCACACCTCATACTACTACAGGGATATCCCCATTTCAGATGCTTGGATGTAGAAAGCCCAATACAAGGATTTGTCCACCAAGGTTGGGCAGAGCGTGCAAAAGGGAGCTTGATTTCAAGGAGATTGAAAGGAAGATTATGAATAAGCAATTAGCCAACAAGGAACGCTATGATGTGAGAAAAGCGGTGAAAGTTTGTGAAGCGAAATGTGATTTAGTGAGAATAAAACTGCCTTCCATGGGTAATTTGGTGAAATGGTCACCTGTGACAAAAGTTGTGGAAAGATTCCATGGAGCAGTGAAAGTTTCAGATGGAAGAGTCTGGAATGAAAAAGTGTGCAAGTGTTCAAAGGAAAAAAGGAGTGTGGGTAATGTTAGTAAAAGTTGTGTGGGGAATTCTAAAGAGGAAATCGAAGGAAGTGGCAAAACAGTTTGTGGTGATGAACACAATACACACTCTAAACGTGTCAGCAGGAGACCTGTGTATTTGCAAGACTATGTGAAGCAGGAGTGTAATTAATGTTAGTATCAATACTATTATTGTATGTAAACCTACATTGAAATAGGAAGAGTGTAAAGTCATTTTATGTTGATTCTATGTTTTATTGTTCATTAATTGAAGTGTTAAAAAAAGAAGAAAGTTGTGTAAGAAAGGGAGGTGTGTAATATCTTCGTACATGAACATGTATTTAGTTAACAGCTTCATATGTAATTGTGGGACAGTGATGCAATAGAAGAGGGAATATAGAATGTGGAACCCAGAAGAAAGGATGCTGATCTGAGTGAACAGAGAGGAACTAGCTGTGGTGGAGCTGGTGGGTTTATCTATGGATCTTAAATAAATCAATGTATCTACAATACTGTGTGAGCCAATAGTTCAGCATAGTCGCACATAAGATAAAGCCTCACATGGTCAGGTTCTTCCATCACATAGGAATTTTAACTATTTTCATGGGGACATCCTTGTGCCAGGGGTCCACCCTGCACCACCAGCAGTAGGACATTTTTTTCCAGGGTGGTGGGGTTAGAGGTCACTAAAATAAAGAACATATTAAAAGAAATGTGTTGACTAAAAGGAGTATTGTTTTTCTATATGGCATTTGCAAACAATGTTCCTCTTCATTATGCTGTAAATGTAAGATCTTACTGTTGTCTGACTTGGTGATCCTCAGTGTAGAAACATCAAAATGATGAACGCCTGGATTGGAACTGTTGGAAAACCTGTGACATGCTATAGGATAGAAAGTTAGTAGCAGCACGCACTTAATCGCACTGGGTCAACTCCCACTCTATTCATTCACTGAATGAAACTAAGGCAATTTCTGAAATGTACACAAGTACTAAGAATAAACAGCTTTGAACAGTTTGCAATTCTCACACAAGATATGAAATGTTGCACGCAAACTACAAAGAAGGAAATGCCACACAATCACACAGACTGCATGTATGCAGAATTACAGTGCTTCTGGCACAGTAGAAATTCTGAAGAAGCCAACCTAGGTACTACTGGGGAATAGCTCTGATTGTTTATGGTACTGGATTAGTCTTGCATTCCCACCATGCGCAAGGTTCTTGCGGTGGACATGCAAGAGTTTGTAATTTTAAAAGAAAGGAACAAGGATATTTAAGTTGTAAAAACCCTAGTGATTAATTTCAGACCAATATATATTTCACAAAGCAAAACATAGTGGGCTGAAATCAATCACTTTTTGACACTAACAGAATGGGCTACTAGCCACTGGCAATGTCTTTACGAGTGGCATTGCCAAGGGCAGCATCTGCTATCTCTGGCAACCCCTGATTGACATCTATGAATACCAATGACATCACCTAGCCCAGCTGTCTTCAGCCTTTGGCTCTCCAGATGCATCGTAGAACTCCATTTACAGTCTTGTCAATTGTTGCCCCAGGTTCTTCACTGTTAATGATAGGGAGGGACCATGGCTTAGCTGGGGTGGTCAGATATGGCTAGGATGACATCGGAGCAATTTCTGTTTTGGAAGGTTACATTTTAGATGGTTTTGGCTCATCCATTCAAACATTTTCAGGGTGTTTGGAGGATTTTGTGTTCTTTAAAAGTTTGAGTGGCATTCCCATGGGCTGTAAAGTTGGACACCCATTGATTGAATCAGGAAAATCAATTGGCAAAATTGATGTTAAACAAATTCAGCACCAATGAAGAGCAATGTGGCAGCCCACAGTCGATTGCTGGAAGCAGAGAACAGAAGAACAAGTTACTTACCCCTGGGAACGTTCTTTCGACTGGATTTTCCTCCTTCCTTTCATCTTTGATATTCAATATCCAGCTTCAGCATCTTTTTTTTGGCATTGGGCACTGTGCGCCGATGCAGCGGACTCCATGTCCCTCGAGGGCCTCTGTCTCGAGGATGATGTCATCAAAGGTATATATAGCACGCGCAGGGCCCGTTGGCTTCAGTTCTGTTTTCTCTTTCAGTAGAACTGTCCTCATCAAGATGGGTTTGACCGAACTAGGCTTTGAAACTGTAATAGCATGGGAAATTCTACTGAGGGGTAGGCTGGGAGGGCGATGAGGAATATGTGGGAGGAAAATTCAATTCAAAGAACGTTACCAGGGGTAAGTAACTTGTTCTTCTAATGGATTGTGTCCTCACACGTATTCCTCATCTTTGATAGACTCCCAAAGCAGTGTTTGCTTTTGTGGAGGGAGTAAGAATTGTATCAATGGTTTCCATGAACCAAATGCAGGACAGCTTTTCCAAAGCTTCCATCCTGACTGTGGGAAGAATCAAGGCAGTAATACTTTGCGAACATGTGTATTGAAGACCACGTAGCTGCCTCACAAATATTTTTAATAGGAACACCTCTTTGCAGAGCTGAAGAGGCAGCCATGCCCCTAGCGGAATGGGCCCACAAGCCTTCTGGATGATCTTTTTTGTCACCAGCCTGTAACATTCTGAAATTGCTAGAATGATCCATCTTGATAAGGTGTGCTTTGTTACCGCCTGACACAGTTTGTGGCCTATATATCCTATAAAAAGTTGATCATCCACACCAAGTTTGGACAATCTAGAACTGTAGAAGCTTAAAGCTCTACATGGATCTAATTTGTGCAACCTCTCTCCCTCCTTGTCAGGATGAGGTGGCGGGTAAAAAGTGGGTGCAATAATCTTTTATCCTACATGAAAATCTGAAATGATCTTAGGCAAAAATGAAGGCTTAACCCTCAGGACGACCTTGTTCTTGTTAAAGACCGTAAAAGCTGGTTTAGATAGTCATGTCAGCAACTGCTGTCCGGTCAAATGGTGGAAAATAAAAGATCGCATGAAAATTTGATCGAAAGTCAAATGGTTGGAAAAAAAAAGTTGCATTTATGCATTTATTTATTTATATATTTTATTAGATTTGTTTGGTTAAAAAAAAATAATAAAGAAAAAGGGGGTTTGGGGGGGAACCCCCCCATAAAAAAAAAAATAAAAAAAAAAAAATCGACCATTTTTTCCACCAGTTGACTGTCGATCAAATGGCATTCGATCATTTGGTTTTAGACCAGATGCCCTAGAACCTCAGCAACTCACACTCTACAGGCTGAAGTTAGTGCTAATAACAAAATGCTCTTGAACGTTAGTAACCTTAATGGACATGAATGTAGAGGTTCAAATGGCGCACACAGAAATGTTAACACCAAATTAAAGTCCCAAATGCAAACCTGAAAAGGAGATGGAGGGAACACATTGGTGAGTCCCTTCAGAAATTGTATCACCAGTGGTATATTCTTCAGATAAGCACTTAAAGACGGATAGTGCTGCCAAATAGCCTTTAATTATTCCAACCTGAAGCCCCAGATAGGCTAAGTACAGTAGAAAGGATAACACCTCTGGTGTTTTGCATAGTAAAGGGTCTACATTCTTTTCCCTGCACCCGCTGCAGAATTTGTTCCAACAGGAGCGGTACAAGGACTTTGTTGCTGGCCTTCTGGCAGAAAGCAAAATCTCCATTATGTTATCTGGGAGGTCCCAATCCTTGTTTCTCAGCCTCTCAGAAACCATGCCTGAAGGCTGAGTTGTCTTGACCTCTGGATGGAGACCCTGACCCTCCTCTCACGAGAGAAGGTCCTCTCTTTGTGGAAGACACATTGTAGGGCAGATGGATATGTCCAGAAGGTCCGGATACCACGTCGTACTGGCCCAATCTGGGGCAATTATGATCATGTGTTTCCTGAACTTTCTCAACCTCCTGATCACGTGAGGAATGACGGGGACTGGAGGAAATGCATACAAGAGTGGAAACTCCCAGTCCACCACAAACAAGTCTCCTAGAGCGCCTCTTGGGGGAAATTCCCTGGAGCAGTACAGTTTGCACTTCCGGTTGCAAACAGATCCACTTGAGGGGTTCCCCAAAGGTTGAAGATCTCTTGAAGGACTTCCTAAGCTATTTCCCACTCGTTGGAGAATGTGCTCTGCGCCTGCTCACAGCATCGGTCCCTGTGTTCTCCTCCCCGGCTAGGTGAACTTCCAACAGGGAGATTCCTTCTTGAATTGCCCAGAACCAGAGCTGCATAGCCTCTCTGCACAGTGTTAGTGACCCTACACCACCTCTCTTGTTGAGGTAGTACATGGCCACTGTAATGTCCGTCGTTATCAGGACATTCTTTCCCTGTTCAGAGGGCAGAAAGGGCTTGAGCGAAAGTCTGATTGCCATCAGCTCCAAAAGATTGATGTGTAGTTTGGACTCCGATGGAGACCAATGACCGCTGATTGTCAGATTGTTGGCATGGGCTCACCACCCCATGAGTGAGGAGTCTGTCACTACTGTTATCTCTGGCCATGGTTGCCGAAAAAAGATTCTCCCTTCAGAATATTATCCTTGCAGGCCCACCATAGAAGATCTTGTGCGACCCTGCTTGGAACCTGAAGTAGGTCTGACATGTTGCCCAAGAACTGAGACCATCGAGTCCTGTGAGCCCATTGAAGGGATCTCATTCTCAGGTGAGTCTCCGGCACCAGAAAAATGCAGGATGCCATGAGGCCGTGCAACCTCAAAAGTCAAAGGACGGAAGACGCTGGGCACTCAGACCATCTGCAGAATGTCTTGAGCCCTCACCTCGGTTGGCAAGCTCTTTCCCAAGGATGTATCCAATACGTCCCGATGAATTGGAGCTTTTGAGATGGTGTCATATGGGAGTTCTTGTAATTGAGGGAGAAGCCCAGTCTCTGAAGAGAGTGGCAGGTGACAGTGGGATGATCCAGGACTTGTTCGGGAGAATGCACCTTGATCAGCCAATTGTCCAGGTAGGGGTAGACGTGAATCCCCCTCTCCTGAGCTTTGCTGCCACCACCGCCATCAGTTTGGTGAAAACCCTCGCAAGGAGGTCAGCCCGAAAGGCAGAACTCAAAACTGATGAGAACCGCCAATGGTGAACCTCTGGTATTTCCTGTGTTTGTGATGGATTGGCACATGAAAATAAGCATCCTGAAGGTCCAATGGCATCATCCAATGCTGGGGTTTGAGGGCTTGAAGGATCTGAGAAAGTGTGACCATCTTGAACGTGTCCTACCTGAGGAATTTGTTCAAGTATCTCAAGTCCTCCAAGATGTGCCTCAGTCCTTCATAATTCTTGGGCATTAGGAAATATGGCGAGTACCATCCTTTGTTCCTCTCCGCTACAGGACCGGCTCTAATGCACCTTTCTCCATCAGGGTCAAAATGTCCTGCACTATGAGCGGATCTGGAACCTTAAAAAAAATGGCTCCTCGGTGGATGGTTCCAAGGACTCTGAATAAAGGGAAGGCAGTAACCTTGGGCTATCATTTCTAATGTCCAAGCATCCGAAGTAATGTCTCGCCATTCTTTCAGATGCTGAGGCAGTCTGCCGCCCCTGGGGTTTCGTGTCTCAAGAAACCAGAGAGGTTTTGAGGTGGCTGAAGCAGTGGCTGTTGATAAAGATGCATCTGCTTGAGCAGGCTTTGAGCTCTCCCTTGTCCACCACGAGGGAATCTTCTTTGGCCTCTTTGACCAGCCATTCTCCTCTCACTCTTTCAAATGAGTAGTAGCAAAAGGATCTACCCCTCCAAGAAGGGCCACTAGGGGGAAAGGGCTGAGGCTGTCGGATAGGGAATTGTACGAACGGACTGGAAAAAAAAATCTGAACGCACAAAAAGTATGTAAAATGCTAATACCAAAGGCTCCAACACCAAAAGTTTGAACCTTTGGTGGTAGCATGAATTGAAGGTATGTTTAAAAAAAAAAATGTCAAAAAGACTGCGGGGGTGTCCCCCGCAACACCCCACTCACTATAGTTTACAGTATAGTGAGCGTAGGTTGAGGGGAAAACCCCTGCAGCCTTCCGTAAAAAAACAAAAAACAACAACAAAAAAAAAAGAAAAGGACCCTGCGGCGCCGGTTCCCAATCACAGAAGTGAAAGGGAACTGGCGCTGCAGGGACTCAGCGTGAAGAAAAGGTAATTAGGGTTTGTTTATGTTGGGGGTGTGGGTGGGGGTGGGGATTTGGTTGTGTAGGGGTTTTGAATGTGTGTTTGCATGGGAAATGTACAAACCTTTTTTGGTTTGTACACTTCACATGCAAACTTTTCCATCGCGGGAAAATCAGCCACAGTCGGATCACGTAAATCTGTCTAATAGTGCCACCCAAAGACTTGGCTGCTGCCTTCGAGGTCTGCAGCTTCTCAAGGCTTTTGTCAGCCTTGCTGCCAAAAACATGAGACTCCTCAAAAGGCATGTTAAGGTGCAAATCCAGACTTTCTTCACCACGCAAATGTGCTTGCTGCCACGGCTCTGTTGTTGCCGTCAGCAGAATCCAGGCCTGACTGAAGACTCGCACATGGCTTCTTTGCCCTTTCTAACAATAGCCAAGACAATATCTATTTCCTCCCCTCTGGAAATATGCTCAGCCACCATAGAAATACAGTCCCATAGAGTTAATGAAAACTTTGCTAAGGCACATGTGGAGTTGGCAGACTTAAGAGCCATGCTCCCTGAAGAAAACACTTTGTTTGCCCATGACTTTACCCTTTTGTCATCCCTATCCGGTAAGATGGTTGGATAAACTCCCTGTTTAGAGGTTGCAGTAGTTGCCTGTACCACCAGACTTTCTGGGGTGGGGTGTTTTGATAAGTAGTTGGGGTCACTACTAGATGGGCATTATTTTCTTGTCAAGTTTTTGTTTACTGCCGGGTTTGACTCTGGCATCTCCCAATTGGCAGTCACCCTTTTTTGAAGAACAATGTGGAACGGTGAAATGAGATCATTTTGCGGACCCTTATCAAGGATGTCTGTTAGATCATCCTGCGCGAAGGGGAGGTACTCCATCCCAGGTGATTTACAACCTTAGATATCAACTGCCTATATGATGCATCTGCATGTTCATCAGATTCAGGTTTACCAAATTCTAACTCTGGTGAAGTGTCCAGTCCACTGGCCGTTTGCACATTTTCAAAAAGGTCTTTTAGCCTGGATTCCTCTGATATAAGGCTATTAGGGACATTTGGTGTACCATACTGTAACCCAAATGGTGCATCATTATCAGATGGCTCATTGTCCTCATACATAGAGGTTGGTGACTTAAAGTAATCCTGTCTAGATAAAGGACTGTAAGCCTTTGTGGGCCAGGATATAGCATTCTCAGGAGAGGAGTCAGATGAAGTCAAAGTGTGGGGTGAAATAGCCCCGGATGTCATGAGTAAAAGGCCAGGGTCAGTTATGAGGGCTCCCCAAAAGGAAAGGCCTGCCTTGAACTAATGTAAAAATGATGCCCTTAACTTTTCAAATCAGTAAGGAGTGAATTTGCCCATCAAAACCTGGTGAGGCATACACATGTCAATTGCCCGGCATAAGGGAAAGACATGAGACATGAGTGGCCAAATTATGGAAAAGCTGATGTAACATCCTCAGACATTACAGTCCACAGAACCCTAAAGGGGATGTCAGCATTGTGACCTACAGTTGCAGTGAAGCAGATTGCATTTTGGCAGGAACATTAAGAAAATGTGTAAATACATTTTTCCCTTTACACTAAAGACATGCTCGTGAAAATGTGTGAAAGATTTGTAAAATATGAACTTGGGTTCTGTCCATCATGAGCCCAGCACAGAGGAAACAACAATGTACAGAATCTACAAGGGGATGTTGAATTGCAGCAGAATGAAGGCTTTTTCACGGCTGAAACTTGACAAAGTGACATTTCAATTGTGCCTTTAAAATGACACTCTGAGCATCCACATGTACAACAAAAGTCTCTAAAAATATACCTGTTACCCTTCTGTAACCACTGTGTGCAAGAAGTGTGTGCATTTCCAAGAATTTATTTGAAAACAAAATGCTTTCAGTGGGGGCAGGGCTAATCTTGGTTTTGTTTCTCTCTGCTTCACATGTGGAACTAGATTCCAAAGCCTGTTGTCATGGGGACATAGGTCTAGTTTCCCTTCAAGCATGAATGCATTCTCTTACAAATACAATCTTAAATTCCAGCAGAGATCACATTTGTGGTGGAGGCGAGATAAAGGCATCTCTGCTCTCCAGCTTTTATGATCCAAACCACTTAGGCCGCAATAAAACTGGCCATAGTTGGCAATTAGCTCTTGAAGCTCTGAGCAGTAATCTAAACATGGGACCCCCTCTTGATGTCACAGCCAGGAACAGACCCATGTCAAGGGTGGGGGCCAGGGTCAATGAGTGGTTTCACTCTCATAGTGCAAAATGGGAGATATGCCGTTTGTTGTATAACATTGGCAATATTGGTCACACAATAATCAGGGTAGGATTTTTGAAAAGATGAAAGTTGACTGCTTCTGGTCAAACAAAAACGATGTTGGTTGCACCAAAGTTATTTAGGAAAACCTCATGGGGCACTACTAGCATGGTTGAGAAATATTAAACTTTGAGAAAATATGTAAAATAGGATTCATATTCTGCCCACCGAGCACCATATTTTTTACGAATATAGTTTGGGAGTAAATGAGGGAAAACTGTAGCTCTGCAATGGAATAACCTACAAACCTCCAAGTAGGGTCATTTGATCCTCAGTAAAACATAGTGCTCAGAAATGCCCTAATATGTGTCCAAATATGAAGATTAAGGGCATTTGTCTCACAGTGAGATTTCTATAGCCTCAAGCCAGACCAAGCCCTCCTGTCGAAGTAAGATGACAAAGGGGTCTCCTCCTCTGGTTTCCCAAAACACTCCCACATTTTCTGGACCTATCAGAACACAGATGGGAGTGGACCTTTGAGCAGTGCCCAATCCATTCTGCGAGAACTATGACACATTAGTGATGTCACCTACCCCATAACTAGGTAACCCTTCCTCAAATCAAAACTCTTCCTACTAAATTCCGAGGTGAGCAGCTGGTGAAATCTGGAACCATGCCAGCAGTGTGAGGCCTAAATCTTACAGAGGAGCCAGGAGGTTCAGTAGTTGCCTTGGGACCCTTCTGAGGACAGAGGGAATCCTTGATTGACCCCTTGACTGTCCCAGCAGTGATCCTCTGACACTCCCTGATGTCCCATCCAGCCCTCTCCTGTAAGTATAAATATCCCAAGCCATCGATTGTATAAGCCCCATATTCTTTCAGCACTGCCCTAGATATTCTCCCATTGAAAATCCCCTATCTTCTTTGTCTGTGGATTTAAGTAATTTTCCTATTGAAAAATACTTTGTCTGTGCCTTTTAGCGATTTCCCATTGAAGAATCCCCAGTTGCCTGTGTAGATCCTTAGGATATTTTTTACAAGCAAATCAATTCATTTCCCCATTTATTTCACAGGATTTGTATCGTGGGAATTTGAAACCCACCATCTATTCACGGTGCACTGCAAATTGTTATAGTCATAAAAGTGTTCCCCAAAAGAATCAATCACATTGTGAGCTGAAAAACGAGTTTGTCCCCGTGTTTAAAGTGTCCTCTGCGTAACAAATTTACATCTGCAACTGTATTTTCTTCTTGCTCTGCCATCCTACCTGTTATTTGCATTTGTTATTTTACCTAAAAAACGATTTTCGTACTGTGAGTTACCCCACTGCCCGGAGCTTGCCCGTCATTTGCAGCATCAGTTAAAAAAAAAACAAATTCCATTTGCATTTTCTTTTCCATTGAAAGTGAGCTTAATATCCTACAAAAAACGTTTTTCCAATTCTGTTCCTTTTTCCCTATTGTGTTGGCAAAACTAATTTCCATTTGCATTCCCTTTCTATTGCTCACATGTTGCATATCCTAAAACCAATTTTCCTTGTGTGTGCTTGCTGGTATTTTCTAAAGCCCTGCCTGTCTTCTAAGTATAAGCAGTACAATGTCTCTTCTGTTCTGTCCCATAGCAGTTGTGCTAAATAATTAAAAACCCATTTTTTTCCATTGTGCGAAAACAAATTGTCCCATTATTTGCTGGCTCCCCATATTGCTTATTTAAGCACTACTCAAAATTCGATTGTTTACCTTGTGTTCCCACTCCTTACCACTGCCTTCCATCCAAAAATGACAAGCCTAGTGAAGGTTTAGGGAGTGTGAGGGGGGCTGGGACGCAAGTATCATTTTGTGTGCGCATGCACTTTCCTGTTTGTTTGCATTCATTTTCTTGGTGTTTTGAACTGTTCTTTGATGGTAGTGGTGAAAGACATAAAGTAAATCCTTGTACTGTATCTATTTGAGTTGTCTCAGTGTGCTGTTTGACCAAAAAGGACTCTGCAATTTGTGTTGCCACACCTTCATGGCTGTTGTAATTGTTTATTGTAACTTAACATTAAATCATAAGTTAATTGAATATTCATTGATAACACATCGACCTGGTACCTATTCCATTGTGACGAGGGTGCTTGTGGAGGTTGGGTGCGTGTTGGGTCGGAGGCCTCCTTAAGAAAGAATCTATGTTGTAGAAATAAAAAGCCTTTATATTGTGCGCCACATTTATTGTGGGACAGGGAGATCCCTGACTTGCTTGTGCTGTGTAATATATTGTGACAGAAGTGGGTGATTTATGGTGCCTCTTAGACTACCTCGACGACGACGAGGAGTGGTGGAACCCACTCCAAGACCTGGACCTTTTTGCCTTCTTCCTTCGAGCAGAGTCGCCTCTCGCATCTTCCAAAGAAGGTTTCTTCAATGGCGTAGTAGATGGGGATTTCCTGGTGTTTCTATCTACCACCAATTTCCCCTTACGCTCCTTCATAGCTTTCCCGGTCATTGATTGGCATTTCGAGCAGGTCGGGATCTTGTTCTCCACACTGAGACACCACAAGCATACTCGATTCGGATCGGTTATCGACATCTTGGAACCGCAGTCTTGACACTTTTTAAACCAGGTGTGAGAAACCTGAAGGTGTCTCCCCGACTAGTCCTCGGGGGTCTGACATCCAGGTGGCCAGGACACGGCCATCGCTATTGGATCCAGTTCCTGGGGTGGACTAGTGAGGGAGGATCACCTGGATTGGGGGTCCTCGGGGAGTGGAAGTGGTACACTGACGGGTGACATGCAGTATCCCCTTTCTTCCAACACCTTTTCCCCATCCTACCACGTAGGACATTCAGAAACACTAACCACACCTTTTTCTGCATGAATACTTTTGCACACCACATAAGACAACGGACTAACACCAAAGCCGCTTGCCTAACCCATGCATTGGGACACGTCAGGTAAAGTTAGGCAATCTACTAGAATCACACAAACCTGCTGGGCCTTCCCCTTCCCCACAGGGCTAAAAGGTGGAGCACAAGAGCACAAGATGAGCAAGGCAGTCTGCACAACGAGAGAGAACTCAGCACAGCAGTTCAAGAGGAGGAGAAAGACGGCGTAAATCAAGAGGGTGACAAGGAGGGAAGTGACCTTGCCCTTTCCCAGCCAGGCCCATGAAACCTCCACAGAAGGAACTGTAAGACTGTGAACAATAGTCAAAGTGTGTAGCAACAGTTGTCAACGGTATACAGAGCGTGCCTATGCGGATAGCAGGACAGAGGGAGAATCCTGCAATCGTGGTACCGGCCTTGACTCCCGATACGAAGAAAGCCAAGCGGTTCATCACAGCCGGTGAGTCAAGGGGAGAACCGATAAGAAACCAAACTGTTGAATGAAAGTCGCAAGTGGCACATTGAGGAAAACTTCAAAGATCAGTGAATTGTTTAGGGAAGACCAGCTGCATAGGGAATCAGCACCACGTGAGTGCTCACTCAAGAGACTCTGGTTAATCCCATGTTGAGTGAAACTACTGGTACCAGAAGGCCATAGGCGAGCCACCAAGAAAGGTCAAAGTGGTCATATAGGGGTCTGGCAAAATCCCCATACAGTCTAAAGTCTTTCACCGACAAACTGTTGAGAAAGCAAGGGCAGTGAATCCTGAAGAGGGGGTGCCAATAAAGAGGGGCGAAGTCTAAAGTCCAAAGAAACAGTGTGTTGACAAAAGTGAACCTGACGGAGGAAGGTTGAGATTCATGAGGGGTCTGCGCCCGGAAGGGGAGTTCCAGGGGTGAAGTCATCACCCAACGTACCTATGGAATAGAACTGTGAAAGCAAAAGAGGAAAATCTAGAAGGGTCCTAGCCCGGCAGAGGGGAATCCAGGGGTGAAAAGCAATCACCCAGCAACACGTGGAATAGAAAGCAAGAGTGAACCCAACGGGTGGGAGGCTGATATTCGAGAGGGGTCTGTGCCCGGAAGAGGGGGACCCAAGAGTGAAGAGACATTACCCCAAGTTCAATCCGAAAGAACTTTTTGTTTGATTATTTGAACTATCAGATCCTCTGAATCAGGAAAGACAACCTCCGAAGAGCCTGATATTGATTAGAACCGTGTGAGGGGTTTACGCTCGGAAGAGGGGGACCCATCACCCAACATACACTTGGAACAGAACTTTTGTTATTTTTGGAAACCATCAGGTTCTTGGGGGCAAGAGACTTTTTATAGAAAAGAGACTTAACCACCCAAGGTCCTGATACGTGAAGCGGAACTGCTGTCTCATGCTGGGCAAGCTAAAGAGTGTGCTGTGCTCAGGAGCCCCACCTTGTCCCGTGCTCAAAACGCGGGGAAGGGAGAACCCTGGCTAACATGTCCTGAAATCATTTGTGAACACTTCTTTCTTCCTTGTGAATCCTATCCCACACTTTTTATATTTAGCGTATGGATTGGCAATACGTTTTTCTTAGTATATGCCCCTTTATTCGACACGCCACTAGGACTGCCTTATTACTTGATGGTTGTAGCTCTCTACCATCTTAGATTTAGGTTTAGATTAGGCGTTTTTCCAACCTACCTATATAGTTTAATAAACACCCTTGAACTGTGATTACTTGTGTGTCTATTCTTGATAACATGTCATCGTAACACCGGTCTTCGGGGTAGTCGGTGTCGAAGATGAAGACTTTTTCGTATCTTTTTCAAATAAAGGTATTGAAAAGTGCACCGCTGTTCTCGAAGTGTAACCTTACTTGGAAAAACGGAACTGAAGCCAACGGGTGCTGTGCGTGATTGATTATATATATATATATATATATATATATATATATATATACACACACACACACACACACACACACACACACACACACACAGACATCTTCGATGACGTCATCCTCGAGACAGAGGCCCTCGAGGAACATTGAGTCGACTTCATCGGAGCACAGCACCCTCTGCCTGAAAAAGAATTTCAAAGCAGTTGAAGCTGGATATTGAATATCAAAATGAGGAATATGTGGGAAGACACAATCCATTCGAATGGTGCAACCAAAACCTCCTATTGCATTTGCTCAGATAATCACCTTTCTCTGATCCCTAGGGCTTGTATTCTGAAGATAAACGTTTGACGATTGCTAGTGTTTCATGATAAATCCAATATCAGTGCTTTGACACCACAAGCATCTGCAATCGATCTCAAGCCATCTAGCAGAGCCATTATAACCACCTCACGCCTGGGCAATGGGTGGGGGATGGAATGGATTGTGTCTGCTCTAGAATTCCCTTCAATATATGACTGCAGTTCTTGAGTTACTTTATTTCCAGTAAGGCCAGACGGAGAGTAGATTATATGGTTTAGGGGGAAAAGCTATGTGGATGAGGAAATCCTGAAAATAGAAAAACTGTATTAAGGGTAGTGTATCTAGTTGATTCATTTGGTGAATTCCAAACTGTCACTCCAGGAGCAAAGTTCAGTTTTGTAAAGACCCAGTTAAGATTTCTATGCAGAGTTGCTGATCAGTTTGACTAAAGGTCATGAGGTCTTTCTTACGGCTTGCTGTTGATGTAAACGGAGGAAAAGGTTAAGACTTAGAGGATGAGACATCATTACTAACCGGATCATAACTACTACCCAAACAAGAAGAAAAAACAGAAGCAGCGGCTATCTGCTGTGTCAGAGGTCTGATCTAAAAATGGACGTGTTCGAAGGTGGGTCAGCTGGGAAAGGCTCAACAGACTAGTGGCGAAGGAGATTCCACGTGGGCAGCACACACTGAATGTATTGAACATTGCTCTCTTGCAAGTTGGCAGAGTAACGTGGGAGCAGTATTGTTTTCTATGGCTTATATCTAACCGATGATTTCTTTCTCTGATATTCACAATGCAAATCCTTTGTTTCGATCTAACAAACCTTCTGTTTCCACAGACTGTTTTCCTTAGACGCCATTTAGTTTTTGCTCTAGGCAATGTATGCTTTCTCTTTGACTCACATTTGGATATGTCGCTACCAAGGTCTGAATTGCCTCTTACTGCTTAAATAACCGGTGTTATATTCAGATATATGCCATGACCACAAAAGCCATCCAACATCAAGCACATCTCAATGCAGTTGTTTCAATGCAAACCATCTCAATGAAAGATTTTGTTTAGATTATTTCACCCCAAGCCACCTCATCAAATTTTGTTTCTCTTTGTTGTAAAGTTCTATTCCACTATTCTTTATTGCTTAGTGGGAGAATGTCTTGCTGTTCCACTGACCTTTTCCTCCCCATATACTTTTCTTTGTAATGTTTATTCGTTCCAGTTTTCCTCTTTTTATCCACTACTCCATCCCTGTTTATTAAATACATACATTTTATTTCCGATGATCTTTTTTTACATTAAAAAAATAATTTGTCAGTTTGCTATTTAACCCAATGGGCCAAATTCTCAACAATCTGTAGTGGTGCAAATCAAGAGATACCCATGAGCTTCTCAGATTTGCACATGCTCCCTTACACTTGACTCAGAGAATAAAAGTGAGCATCTCAAATATTATCCAAGCAGCTCCAGATTTGCTCCAGGTTTAGGCTTTGTGAATCAGGTATTGGCTAGAAGGTGCACATCCCAGATGCACAGGGGCATCCCTTGTTTCAGTGCACATCTTTCGGAATCGGGCCCGTTGTGTGCATTTTCAGCAAAATGGAATTGCCCTGAAATGGGCTACAGTGAGGTACCTTCCACTGAAACGCACGCGCTGAAGTATGTAGATAACTTTATGGCGCAACTGAATGGAATCGGTTTTATCCATCTTCAAAGCTTTGAAGGTTTAGGAGGACCCGTCAACCAGGACAAGTGACCTGCAGGTAAAACACTGATAGTTGCAGTCTGCACTCAACTCTTTGAGCGTCTGAACAGGAAGAAGTAACGCACGATGGCGAACAGTGTGCTTGTTGTACTGAAAAATTACCTGAAATTACTGTTCTTTGATTAAACTGAAACCTACTGAAGTTATGCAAAAAGTTTCAATGACAATATTCATAACCCTGCCAAGATGCTCAAAAACACATCTTTATACGCAAACTTCGTTGGCACGTTCTCATTACAACCTTTAACATAAGGGAGAAACCATTTTTCAAACAGAATTCAATGTGTTCATTCCCACTCTTGACACCACCACTTCCCTTTTCCTGCACCTCCTGGGACCCGGTGAAAATAACCCATTAACACCCATATAAAGTATTGTCTGACTAGCAGAAACATCTCATCTTTACTGGTGTTATAATAAGAAAGAACGCGACGTCAGATATCAGGCAAGTAATTACGTGTAGCTGTTCATGTCTTCATTTTCATTTTAGCCCTTGACCTTGTGGTGCAAAAACACAGCGCCGAAGCCAGCGCTTTCCACTTCAAATGGTGGAAGACATGACTGACAGCAGCCACACAATGGACGCTTTGCAGCTAGAGACGCATCTGAAGTTGAGAAACTGAAAGCAGGTTTGATATGGAGAAAGGTGCCTTCCCGCCGACGCCTTCAGGGAAGACGCTGTCCCTTCCTGGGATCCTGCCAATTCTCTTCACATACTAGTATGACCTTGTCTGACATGAGTTTGCAAAGCTAGATTTCTCTTTAGTTTGAAGGGCAATTGACTGATGGTATGAAACGCTGCTAGACGCAATAAGAGGCACTACTCTCTAAATCGAGTTCCCTGCAACAACGAACACTTCAAAAAATGGAGGAATCAATCGCCAAGTTTAACGATTCCTTAGCACACTGTTAGTGTCACAGAAAATTAAACACTATTAAATGTTGTGATCCAATTCGAATAACTATTTGCCAAAATACCAATAGAAAGATGCCACCTAAAGATTTCAATTCAATGCAGTTTTATTTATACTAGTAACTAATGCCGAGGGAAGCCTGCTAGCCCTGGCAGTTTTGGCATTTGAGAAAACTAGGGAACAGTGACATTAATTGATTTGGCGAAGATCAAGCAATTTGATCAAGTGGAGACACCGAGAATCATATTTAGTTTTCAAGATCCAAAAAAGTAACACTCTTGACGACATCTCTGACAACGTGAAAAGCCTTTCAAGAGGTACATGAATATTGATTGAAATAATTCTTTAAACATTAAAAAAAAAATCCAATAGGCATCTCTGCATTCAAGAAACACGCTATCTCTTTAAAAATACATGTTTTCAAAAATACACGTTTAAGTAGGTCAGATATCAGTGCATAGAGAAAGCTATTGTAGACTCACTTTAAAAGGGTCAACTTTAACCAGTTGATGAAACACCAATAATGTGCCTAGTGGAGCATTGAGTGGTTGGCAGGGGTCGGCAGGTAGGCACACCCTCCTTGCATTGAGGTATTTGTCAGTGTCTCTCCCATAACCTGCTCAATCTTCTGTCTGACCAGGGAATGTCTGTATGAGTTGGTGACTGGGCTAGTGACTGGGCTTCCTGCAATTTGTTTGCTACCGACTAATTTACTTGAGGTCCTATTTCCCTATTTTTTCAACTGCAGTAACTAACTCATACCTTTTGGAAGGGGTGGGCGAGGGTGTCGGCTGAGACTGCAGGAAGTTCCCTTCCTTTTATCCTGAGGAGACTGCAGGAAGTTCCCTTCCTTGATCAGCAGTTCACCCCTCTTGTTTGCTTCCTTTTGCACTCTCAAAATTAATCCATGCTGCCTTCCGCCTCTTCCTGTTGTTCCCCGGCTATTAGAATTCATTTTTAGATTTGTTTTATTGAACTGTTGTGTCCGTAATTTGTGAACTTGTGACTTTTTTTTTTAATAGCTGGAATTGTATCCTTTTTTCATAGTGCCTGGAATTTATGAACTTGTGACGTTTAAAAAAAAAAAACTGGAATTTGATCCTTTTTTCGTAGTACCAGGAAATTGTGAACTTGTGACATTTTGATCTCACAGAGAGCTGGAATGTTATCCATTTTGCCCTTTTTTCGCATTTTCTGCAACGTATTTTGATTGTGATCTACTCCACTGAGATTGTGTGTTGCCACGGTTAGCAGGCCCACTCTGCTTATGTTTGGCCCCTTCTTTTTGGGCTCTTATTTCTCCTCAGAATGCTGCGAAAGGGTCTTAGGAGTCAATTAACTAATGATGACTCAACTGCCGAAAAACTGGTCATGGAAGTGATGGAAGAGCCTTTTATTGCTACGCCTCAGTCTACAGATCCTCTGTACCATAACCAAACTGTGGTCAAAAACCATACAGCTGAGCTGCAGGCTGTTGATGAAATATGTTTCAGTCGCCAAGGAGATTGTATAGTGACAACCCTAATCCATAATCTAGGAGACGTCAACTCTAATTTAGAGACATTGGTCCTATCTGGGGTTGACGGTAATATAAATAATAATAGCATATCTAAGAATGAGGGGGAAATATGTATTGGCCACCAAGAAGATCGGATAATGGCAGTGTTAATCCATAATTTAGGGGGAGATACCGCTAACCAGGCTGGAATGGGTATGCCAGGAGAAATTGGAACCACCCTTGGTATGTCTGCTGATATGGAGAACTATAAAACACTGAAGGACAAGACACGGACAAAACTGAAACAATTAACCCTCCTTAATGGTACTACTGTTGGTTCGGTTAGAATAGGTATGTTCACATATGGAGGGAGAAACAAAACACTGAAGGCCAAATTATCGGCACAAAAACGAAATTTGAAGCAATAAACTCTTTTCTCCTATTACCGGGCAGAAAATTATGAATTATTTCGGGAAACAAACAAACTTGTACAAGTACTGAAATAAAATCTATAATCCCAGTGAGGGGGATTGCAAGACTAGATCATTCCATGATGTTTGAGGAAATAAGGAATCCTAGAGAAAATGAAATTCATGACATGAGTATCAGAGTTTGCTGACCTTGCTATGGAAAATAATGGAAATAATAATTTTGACTCACTGTCCCATAGCGTTGTACAGCAAACCTGCCCCTACGGAGCTAACCAATGTTATTGATGAACATACAAAAAAACAGTGGCTCAGAGAAATGGGACTCACTTCAGAGGTCAATGATGAGCACTCTGAAGATGCACCAGTCCATCACACACCCAGGGAAGCAGATAGAATCCACTTAACACAACCCACTGTACCAGCATTTAACATGGTCCTTACTTCGTTTGTGAACCTTAATGATATCTGGCCTGAAGTAAGAGCACATACTGAACTTTTGACAGAAATCTACAACAGATGGGAAGGACTAGAAAAGAGCTGCAGGTAAGCCTAGCAACAAAGGACTACCTCTGCTGCGGATACTCCCATGAGGGAGGGGTCTGATGGAAATTAACAAAAGACTAGAAGGACTGGAAAAGACATGTGTGTCAGTGGTGAAACAAAGGTCATTTGCAGTTGCGGACGTGCCCTGTTCAGGGGGTCTACCTGTAGATGCTGGTAAATGTAATGTAGAAACGGGGGTTGGCCAATCCGAGGTGGGCTCCTCTGTTAATCATGGAATTGGACATGACGAGCTGCTCCCAAAGTCGAATCTGATATTATAGATCTAACAATAGATGAGGCCTCCAAGAGAGAGGATAGATACAACACAAATGAAAGAGTATTGGGCCAAGAAATCAAAACATTTCAAAAACATCAAAAATGTTACCTGCTCACGTAAATATCTTTGTAACCTCACCATACCAGAGGCATTGGCTAAGAGAAGCAACATAGGCAATGGTATACAGAGTGATGACACCTGCTTTGGAGCACAGCATCAGGGAGAGAACTTCCTATGTGGTAGAGGATGTTATTCAAACTGATCCTTTGGTGAGATCATTGGTGGAATCTAATGGCGGAATGGGGATCCGACATGGAATCATCTCATTAGTTCTGGAAACTGGTGGGAATCCAGCACCAGTTATAAATAAAATAATAGCGAAGCTGGATCCTTTGAGGAAGGTTGTAGATTTGGCCGAAGTGCGTATCTCTCTGACAGAGAGAGAGACTGGTAAGCCACTGTTTGTGAAACTGTATTTCCTGTTTTTGTCTCATAGCCTGCCAGGGTAAGTGAGGTTTCTTATCCAGTAGGCAGTAATTTGGGTGTATCCGGTAAAATGTATATGCAGTGCCCAGAACAGGACACATTGTTAAGTAAAAATGTATGTACCAAATACCACACAGAACCCTGTCGACTCTGTCCGTACAAATGGTCCCTTTGGCCATCGAGTTAGGAAACCACAGGGTCTGGGATCGTCCAGATCCCAGAGAATCCCGAGGGTAGCCAAAGGAAGTGAGGGGTTTGGTCAACCTACACACGATAATATGTGGGGCAGAAAAGGGATATTTGATGATATCAAAGTTAAATCATAGCAATTACTTACAGGCTACAAAAAATAATACAGATGACGAGCCTCTGGGGCCCGAATACATCAGTGTGTTTGAACTGGGAAAACATACTTAAAATCTTGGCAAAAATTCCGAGCCTTCGCCTTTTGTCTTCTTAATATTAAAACAGGATTACATTTTCAGAACGAGACCAATGGGAGAAATGCAGCATTTACTTCAATTGCAAACTTGTTTTCAATCTGGTTATTGCGGAAACTGCCACCTTGGAAAAGTTGGGGTTTGAGGTGAAATTACTCGAGGGTAATCAAAATCCTCGAAAGGGCAACTTCAATCTGAAGGTTGTGCTCCAACCAGATATACATAGTCTGAGGCAACAGTACAGAGGCTTCAATAGACAAAATGAAGATTGGGCCCAAATTAACGCCACTTTGTGGAATGCACTCCTGTCCAGTAAATACAGATATCAACAGGCTGATTGAGGAGGATATATATCTGAAATTGCTCTCATGGAATACAAGGAGGAACACCCATTTGTCATCTAACCTCGAACCCTCAACCATGCTGTCAGAGTTTAACTGTATATTTTTGCAACAAACATGGCTTGTGGATAATCTGTCTAAAGATGGCTATGAGGTGTTCTCTCAACTTGCAAAGCACAATAAGGTTGGGAGGCCTCCGTTGGGTTTGATGATTAAACAAGGGAACATTAGGTTTTATATCTAGGCCTGTGCCTGATCTCCCATTGGGGATTATGGCAGCAAAAGTATCTTCCTCTGTGGTTGACCTGGAAGTATTACTGGTAAATGTCTTTTGGCATAAGGGGCTAGCTGAATGAAATGACTTTTTGGAAACAATTACCATCTTAATCGGGACTGACAGCAGGCTGCCATGAATGGCAGGGTTATATTGTCAGGAGATCTTAATTCATACTGCTGCATGTCGAATAATGATAAAGAACCATGGAAGACTTTGCCAGGTATGGTTCAGGAAAATCAAAAGCAACAATGGGGAAAGAATGTGGATCCTATCGATTGAGTCTATGTGTCTCGTCTGTTTCAATGGGGGTCCGGATGCCTCTGATACATAGATAACAACCTGGAAAAGAGGAGATAGTTACTCAACCATAGACTATATTTTTGTTGATGCCCTCTCTTTTGATCAGAGTACAGGTTTTAAGATTATCCCCAATGTATATGCAGTGACCATAGTGTCCTGAAAGCGGACTTCGATATATTGGTAAATAAGTCGGTGAAAGGGGATTTAATTAAACTTAGAACAGTGGGGCAGGGTAAAGTGATTAGACGGACTGCCCATAATATTGGGATCCTAAACAGTGAACTCGACTCCCTTAAGACTATCAGTACCTTAGAATGTAAACTTTATGCATTTAATCCCACTAGGTTTGATACTTTTCTGGGTTGCCGGATAGATAGGGCTAGTACTAACCCTAGTATGAGGTTTGGCACATCTTGTCATAGGCATATTTTTAATCAACAGCTGGCCTGTGTGAAAGCCTATATGCATCGATCCTGAAGGTCGATTCGCTTTTCTAACTGTGACCAAGTACAAACAAATAATAGAATTAGATTAGTTAAACAAAAGGTATACAAATTACTGTAGGTCCAGAAAAGCAGAAGTGTTGCAAAAGGATGCAGAAACCATGCTGTGTGCCCCAGTAAAAAGAGATTTAAGGGCATTCTGGGTGCCGATTAATGGTCAAGTGCTTTCAACCATCGTTAGTGAATTGAATGCGGTCTCAGAAACCCAATGGGTTGATTTCTTTTCCAATTTGTATTGGGCTAACCCGGGGAGTACACACGAGGAAAGAAACTGTCTCCCTACTATGGCGGGGTGTGGCAGTCAACTATTCACTATTCCCTATGAGGTGGTGTTGGGGCTTATCAAAAGAGCAAAAATCTCCCCGGTTGCGGGCCCGAAAGGTTTGATCAATAAAACCTTTAAGGGTCATCCGAATGTCTGGGCACATGACCTCACCATGCTTTTTAAGAGTATTGTGAAGAATAGAGGCCTCCCTATCTCTTGGCAAACAGCTTATGTGGTCCCTATATTTAAAAGCGTGGAAAAAAATCCGGCAAGGTATTTTCACCCTTCTGCCGTAATTGATGCAGACTGCAAGATGTTCACCTCCATATTGTTTATTCACTTAAATGAGTGGATGACCAGAACTAAACGACTTAATAAATTCCAAACGGGGTTTCGGATGGGTCATTCTGTGAAACTTAATTGTCTTGTTATGAGGGTGTTACAGGAATCAGCATGGGGAAAGTATGGTGGAGACATTTATGTGGCCTCATTTGACCTCTCGGCAGCCTTCAACCCCGTTTATACCTGGAATCGCATATTCTGGATACTTCATATTCCAGTTGGTCGTCCACAACCACAGGACTGGGTCTGCAGGATTTCCGAGAGGATCGTATTTAGGGTTTCAATAAAGAAGTGTGAAAAACTGGGTAAATTTTCTTCCAGGAGTCTGGTAGCTTGAGCCGGAATGAGACTAGGTTGATGACTTCTTTTATGGAAAATGGCCCATAGTACCAGGGGGCCAATTTGTTGGGTCGTAAATGTCGTGGTAGTAGTTTCGAGGACAACCAGACTTGATCACCGAATGAATAAGAAGGCCCTGGTCTTCTCTTCGAAGCCGCATAACGCTTAGTGTGTGTTTGGCCCTTTTCTAAATGTTCTTTGGCTTCCTTGTGTATGTTGATGAGAGTTTCGATCGAGGAGTCGGCAGTAGGTACTGGCGTAGGATGTGGAAGAACAGAAGGTAAAACTGACGGGTGGAATCATTGACTGCAATAGAAGGGGCTGGTCTTGACTGCTAAGTAATCAGAATTGTTGTAGGTGAATTCAGCCACAGGTATAAGGAGCGACCAATCATCCTGTACCTTGGTGGCGAAACAACGAAGGTATTGTTCCAGGGTCTGATTTACACATTCCGTAGCTCTGTTAGTTTGTGGGTGATAACCTGATGAAAGAGCACGTTAGATTCCTAGGATGCGACAGAGATGTTTCCAGAATTGTGAGACGTATTGAGGTCCTCGGTCTGATATGAAGGCAGAAAATGTGTTCCAGGAAGATTCCAGCGATTTCTGATGAGTATGGTAGTTTGTACAGGGGTGTAAAATGAGCCATATGAGTGAACAAGTCAATGGTGACCATGATAGTCGTGTATCCCCTGGAAGGTGGTAATTCCACAATGAAGTCTGTAGCAATGAATTCCCATGGCCTTGTCGGTAGTGTAGGTTGCAGTAGGAGACCCGCCGGTCTCTTGTTATCGTGTTTGTTTTGACTACAGATAGAGCAGGCTACGATGTACAGTTGTACGTCAGTCTTCATTCTAGGCCACCAAATTTGTCTTTGTGTAAGATAGAGAGTGTTGGTGATGCCACGATGTCCGGAGTGGAGGGTATTGTGGCAGAGGTTTATTATCCTTTGTTGTAGTTTCTGTGTGGGAATGACTGGAGTGTTATCTTTGAACAAATATCCGTCCTTGGTTCTCAGATTCCATGGATTCCTCCTTGAAATATCCTTCCAGAGCTCAGAGGATTGGGTTTTCATCCAGACTTTTCCAAAAGACTGACTGCTTGAGCTACAAAAATCGTGTGGGGAAACATCTTGGGATAGGCTCGATCTTCAATAGTTTCGTAATCAGGATGTCGAGCTAAGGCATCAGCAATTTTGTTTTGTGATCCAGGAACATGACTGATGTGGAACTGGTACTGGGCAAAGAAGAAGGCCCAACAGGCCTGACGACTGTTCCTACACTCCAAGGATTGTAGAACTTGAAGGTTTCGATGGTCCGTGCGAACCTGGACTGGATGTCTAGCTCCCAGGAGTAGATGTCGCCATTCTGTGAAGGCTTGGCGGATGGCTAACAGTTCCTTTTCCAAGACGGAAAATGGGTCTTACTGGGAGTCAGCGTTCGTGAAAGGTAAGCAATGGGGTGTTCAAACTTGTCCTCACATTCTTGCTTCAAGACTGCTCCTATTGCGTAGTTAGAGGCATCCGTCTCCACTAGGAATGGCCGATTAATGTCTGGTTGGGCTAGGATGGGGGCTTGAGTAAACTCTGTCTTTAGGCGTTGGAATGCCTTATCTTGAGGTGCAGACCAGGGAAAGGGAGCGTCTTTCTTCAAGAGAGCGATGATCGGTTGAACAATCTCAGAAAAGGTGGGTATGAACTTTCGGTAGAAATTGGCAAGCCCTACGAAGGATTGAACTTGTTTCACGGAAGTGGGAGCCGGCCAAGATAGTATGGCCTTTACCTTCGAATGATCCATACCAATTCCTTCTGGACTAAGGACAAATCCTAGATTATGAACAGAAGTAACGTGAAACAGGCATTTCTCAGGTTTGGCTAGGAGTCTGTGTTCACGTAGTCGTAAGACTGTCTTTACATGCTCTTCATGCATTAAAAGGTCCTTGGAGTAAATCAAGATATCGTCCAGGTAGACCATGACGAAAAGAAACAGCATGTCAGAGAACACCCTATCCATGAATCGTTGAAAGACTGCAGGGGCATTAGCAAGTCCAAAGGGCATGACCAGATATTCGAAGTGTCCAAAAGGTGTTCTAAAGGCTGTTTTCCATTTGTCTCCTTCCTTGATACGAATCAGATGATAGGCACCCCCGAGATCCAGTTTCGTTAAGATTACAGCTCCTCTCACCACTTCCAGGATATCCGAGAGTAAGGGGTAGCGGTCCTGGAGGGTGCATTGATTTAATCCACGATACTCGAGGCAAGTCTATGTTCCTTGGTGTCCTTCTTGGGAACAAAGAACAGCAAGGCTCCAGCTGGGGATTTCGATGGTCTTATGGTGCCATTTTCAAGGTTGGTATCCAAGTATTCTCGGAGGGCCTTTTTTTTCAGGTTCGGATAGGATAAACATCCTTCCAAAGGGAATCACTGCTGAAGGCTCTGTGCCTATGGCGCAGTCTTCAGGTCTGTGAGGGGGTAGATCCTGAACTATGGCAGTTGAATAACTTTGATAGGCCTTTGGGACCTGAATGATATTGGAAACCATGAGTGACTCTTGTTGATCTGCTGGATTACTTTCAGACGATATCGAGGAGGGGTCCAGGATAAACAATGAGACAGACAATACTCTGAACCAAGAAACAAGGATCCTGCTGTCCAATGGATTGTGTTTCTGCAACCAGGGCATGCCTAGTACCATGGGGTAGTGGGCTGATTTGATGATATCAAACTTGATCAATTCCTGGTGATGGTTTATAGAAAGTTGTATTTCCTTGGTCTGCAAGGATATGGGTCCTGAACTGAGGGGTCTTCCATCAATTGCCTCCACAGGTTGCATTACACCCTGGGCTTCATATGGAATGTGGTGCTTAAAGACCCAATCTTGATCAATGAATACTCCCATAGCCCCACAATCCACCAAGGCCAGGATGGGGTAGGTCTCCTTCTCTGATAACGATAAGGCGGCTTGTAGAACCACTAGGCTGTTCTGTCCATGAGAGTTCAAGGATGGAATAGATGTTGAGCAAACCTCCCTCTCCCGACACCTCGCTCCATCTAGGATCGGGAGCTGGCGTTTCCTGAACGCCATGGAGGGGCTAGAGGACATTCTCTAACCAGGTGTTTCTCCGATGCACAATACATGCACAAAACTGTGTGGATCCTTCTCATCCTTTCTTGTGGGGAAATGGGTCCACGGAAGGCTCCTATTTGTATGGGTTCCGGGTCAGTGTCAGGAGTTGGAACATGATCCGTTTTTACTGAAGTCCCGAGAGAAATTTTCTGGAAGGGCATCTTGGTCTTTTTTCCCTCTGCCTTTCTTTCCTGGATACGAAAGTCTATCTGCATGGCTAAATCCATAAGAGCCTGGAATGAGCTAGGACGAGCCACTCTGGCTAATTCATGTTTTATATCCTCGTTTAGGCCCCTACAGAAGAGAGTGAAACTTGCTTCTGAGAACCAATCTGCTTCCTTGGCCAATTGTTTGAATCTTGTGACATACGTTAGCATGTCTTGGGATCTTTGCCGAAAGTCAAGGAGGCCTTCCTGGGCACTATAAACCTGTTCTGAGCGGTCGACCATGGTTTCGAGAGCCTGTATGAATCCGTCATAATCATCTAGGAGGGCATCTCCAGAATTGGCTAAGGGAGAAGCCCAAGTCAATGCATTTCCTGTGAGGTGTGAGATTATAAAGCCCACCTTTGTCCTGGAAGTTGAAAAACAATAGGGCTTAAAGGTAAAATGCACCAAACAGGAGTCCAGGAATCCCCAAAGGGATTTTGCAGACCCATCATACTCGTCTACGACACCACCTAGTAACACACACTCTTTTGTAGCGGAATCGCGAGACAAAACAAGTTGCTTTAATGTGGCATTCTCCGCTTTTAAGTTCTGCACCTCGGTTGTTAGTTCTTGTATGCCACGCATGAGATCCTGGACGGCCTTTTCCATATCGGTTTCAATGTCGGTCGTTCGGCGTCTCAAACTGTTGTGAATCTCCCCCCGTCTCACCTGATATCGCTTCTTGCAGGGATCCGCGGGAAGATTCTTCTTGCGGGCGGATCCGGTTTTGTACAGGCCGCCACGAGTCTCTTCCGACTCCAGCGTGCGCTCAGCGTTCCAGGATACTCGTGGGTTCAGGACGTCCAGGAAGGAAGAGGCGGTTGCAAGGATACGTGAATTCCAGGAACAGGGTGGAAAGGAGAGGGTGGAAGGAGTGGGAATAAGGGTCCAGGAACTTGGATAACAGAAGGGTTCGCCAAGCTGTGAAGTATACGTCTAGTCACGACCTGTTGATAGCGTTGAGACGCGTGGGGCCGCGGGGGCGTGGCATATTTATGGGACGTACTCCGTCCGCCGTGAAGGCTGGTGCGGGGCGTGTCACATGATATGGCCATGTTGGGAGAAACAATGAATGCAAGCCCCGCCGCGATAAGGACCAGGAAGTCCAGAAGGGGTGTGTTCTGTGGGTCAAGACACCCTGTCTCTTCAACCTACATGTATCCAATATTGTTGACTGATTGGTTGAGGTGGGTATGGACACCCCGAAACTGGGTGAGTTGCCCATCCTCTGGCTGGCATACGCTGATGATTTCCTACTCCTCGACAGCACCAAAGTAGGCCGTCAGCACTTAAGGAATGCATTTGCAAAATATACAGAAGAGAATGGGCTGTCAATCCCAGGAAAACACGAGTATTGGTGCTATCGAGGGGACGCCAAAGGCAGAGTTTGAGCACACTAGGGGTTTCTATTGATCAATCTGGTGTGCTTTATTTGGGGTTCCCTCTCTTGGCTCAGCCTTCGGGGACCGCAATTCATACCTAACTCAGACAGAAAGCTATTTCTCTGTCCAATCAGATGACTAAATTAGAGCAAACATTTGGGCGATTTTCCATCAAATCATCGGTCTGCTTTTATGAGGGCAAGGTGGTGCCAAACTCATTTATGCAGTGGAATTACATTACCATTAGTTGGCGAAATTTTGGGAAACATTAAAGGGATGGCTGTGGAGACGGACGGTTAAGTTACCTACCTCTATTCCGGCAACCACTATCAGGTTTTTTGAACTGAGAATAGTATCATTGGAGGCCCGGGTGACATGGAGACTGCTATCCCTTTTTCGTAGTATGATTGCCCCACTGCCGAATATGCTCTATATACAGTTGGGTAAATTGTTGGAAATGTGTAGACCAGGACATCATTCTAATATGTTTTTGATTAGAACTCGGAATAAATGTGATCAGTCTTTGAGTGACCTCAATATGGATACACACACTCTGATCACTAATCCCCAAAGGGTTAAAATAATGTTATATGAGAAAGATTGGATTACAACCATGAATAGGTTCCATTCTTATCCCTCCAAGTCATCTCCAGTGGGATCATAAGAGGCACAGTTATCTCACCCATCCTCTCCCAGTTTGCAAATCGATATTATCAGACGATTCTGCTAAAAGTACGTTGGAATATTCTGCCGACTCACGAAGTGCTATCACGTAAGAAAATGATAGGCTTACAAGATTCAAATTGCTGATTCTGTAAGAGATTGAGAAATTGAAACAGTAAAGCACTATTTTGCCCTGCACATTATTGTGAAAGGTAGGACCTTTTGGCCACATTTGCTAAATGCAGTGTTAATGGGGAAGACGACTATATATGGTCCTGTTGTATTAATATTGAGAATACTTCAGAGGGTATAGCAAATGGGTCGTTTTCTAAGTCTATTGATTTATACAATGAACGGGATACTCCATAATTGCCTCTTCCTTTTTTTCTTTTTTCCTTCTTGTAAATACAGTAGAGTATGTATTTGCTCTCACACATGACATTTATAATGGTTGGAAATATTAGTTTAAAAAATGTTGCAATGATTTGTAACCTTTCCACTGGTTCATTTGTTATATGTGATGAATTGAGATGTATTGAATAGTCTTAGTACTTGGTTTATGTAAGTGTTGGTTCGTGTGATATTGTGTTAAAGTTGTGTAATAATGTTTTCTATTTCATACTTTCCAATACTGAATGTTGTTAAGGTTTCTTCTGTAAACCCCATGCACTAAAAATAAAAAAACAATAATGCTTGACTGCCCTTTTCAATAGGAAGGTCTAAAACAGTAGCCCACAGCATTGCAGGTACCAAACAGTATAGGTTGCAGGAAATACTATTTGACGTTACATTCCAGCGAAGAAGCATTGGGACCTCAAGTCTCAACTGACTAGCACTAAAGTAATTGAAAATAAAAAATGTCAAATTAAAAAAGCAGTTCCAGCTCAGCTAACTCAACAAGTCAAAGTGGCTTTGTATTTATTTTTTGTTAAGAAGTCGTTTGTAACAACTTACTTAAAATTAAATGTACTTTGCCAAAAAGCACTGTGAACATGTCATATTGAGAGTTGGATATGTCCCATTGCAGGGTACTTTAAATGGTCAGTTTAAAGTAGTTAATATGGTTATATGTGATTTTACTGACCCCAATTTCAGAGTGGTAAATTTTTATTGCGCCCATAATACCGAAAACACAGAATATTTTTTTTGTTTTTTAAAATAGTTTGAGTCCCCCGTTTTGCTATCCTTGTAACGTCACCGCAACCCCATCCTGACTCATTTTAACCCCTTACTCCACTGCCCCATATATATATATTTAATATTTTCTGTGTTTTCGTTGTTATGTACTTCAGTGAAATGTACCACTCTGTTTTGTATTCGGTGTATTCGGTAAAAGGACTAGGTACCGTTAATACATTAATAGATGGCGGTAAGCAAAGAGCTGGAGACTGTAAACGGGGACAGCCCATGACACGCATTAAATACATGCTCAGTAATTAGTGTTTTTACATACTTATACAGGAATGCATTCTAGTGGTGATTATGATTTGGGGTAATTGGAAACGGGATATATAGGTGTAGGATAGACCTACAAGGCTCTGGGCTCTCCGTTCTGGGCAAGAAGACGGGTTTGGATTGGCAAGAAAATACTCAAACTAAATTAAAAGGATTGTCTTGTAATTTCAAACATATCTGAAAGCAGAAAAAGATCCACCACATGTTATATCGGACAACATGGAGTCAATGTCAATCAAAAAGCAATTCCATTGAGGTAGAGTACCAACACGTGGACTATTGCAGCATTCTGACTGTAAAGGACACCAGAACTGCAGCTGTGCCATTCTCCATTAGTGGTAAAGGGCAAGGTTAGGGTAAAGCAATGTACGGCTAGTTTAGATGCGTTGTTTCCTTTATGCTACTAATCATAACATTCAATCATGATTCACTCCTTGAGATTTAATTTCCTTTATAAAATATTAATGTATCTTCTTAAATATGTCTTCTCTTGCGTCCAAAAGAAAAATGGTACAACCTTTTTAATACTTGGTTCGATTTATTTCCAGTTTAATTTATTATGTTTAATATAATTGACAATCTAAAAACCTCCATCCACACTATGCTCAGACACATCCCAACCATCTCATAATTACAAAACCTGAGAACTATTAATTATGATCAAAGGAATGCAAAATGTATTTGGTTGAAGTTAGATTTGCTATCATCTGATGAAATGTCCATCTATGACAGACATATACATACTCTGCTTACCCAATTCACAAAGGTGATCCTTTCTTCGCTCCCTTTGTCACAGAACTACAACCTTTCTTGCTCACAACTGATTTAATAGGAACATGGAAGTCCTCCATCTAGCTTGGCAAGGCAACCATCTTAACTATCTCTGGATGCCCTTACCTTTCCCATGCATTCCATGTATGTTTTAATAGACTTAATTGAAGCAAAAAGCAAAAGTCTTAAATCTTAGATTATTTTCCTCAGCACACTTGCATCATTCTATTTTAATATGACTGTCACAGTCCAAACGTTTATTTTCCCTTAAGTACTGCCTCAACAAGATCGAGGAGGATTGTATCTGCAGGAAGCCACATTATGTTCCCATGTCAGAGTATAGACACATGTTTGTTACGCTGTCGGAAGCGGCCAGATTACGGAAGCTCTCCTTGGCGAACGTGAGCTCCGGTCAGGTGCGGCTTGACGCGTAGGAGAGGTCCCGCCTAGGATCTAGGACCTTTCCTCTAATCGAGCAAATCGTGCGCCGGAGAAGGCTCGGCTGTGAATCCGCCCGACGAGCCTGACGAGCCGTGTGGAGACCGCTACCTCGCGGGTAAGAGGCGGGTAAGAGGCGAGTGCCGCGGCCTTTAGTACGCCGAGGCCCCGTACTGATTGGCAAGCGTGGGAGACGCAACCTGGTACAGCCGCAGCCAGCCTTTTTCTGCCTTGCCCTGCCCGCCTGCCGGCGCCTCTACAAACAGGATCGAGTGCTGCCGTATCCTGAGACAGTCAATTACTGTAAATCAGGTAATGGGCATTTGACAATTGTCTGCGGGCAGAGCAAGGGTATAGAAGGTATGCTGGTCCAGGAAGAGGAGGTATAATAGAGGACAGCAGTCTGAAAAGGGGGAAGGAGGCTTCCTGCCCGCCTCTATATTGAAATTGCTGCATTACCTCCACTGCTCCCATTGGCAGAATTAGGTAGCAGAGTACAGACTAACCTTGCATGAGTACTCATCTTATGCTGGCATAGGAAGCGCCCCCTGCATAGTACGACAGCAGTTAGCCATACGGTAGCCACCTGAGCTGTGGCTTGAGGCTAGGACCTTTTCTTTCGACCGGACCTGCATCCGTAATCTGTCTCAATTATATCTATTGACCCTACATAGTGTCTAAACCCTTGAACTGATGGCACCCTCTAAAAAACCTCCCACTTCCAAATACAATCTAAGGGAAAAGAAACAGGAGGCTGCCCTAGGGTCTATAGTGGAAGAAAATAAAAGCAAGAGAAATAAAGGCAAGAAGGGTATCCCTGCTGATCAGGGAAAGATCACGGGCTTTTTCCCGTTAAATGTGCCAGTGGACATTAACTCCACTACTCTGGAGACACCCATGGAACCAGTGGTCAACATCTCTAATCTGGGCAGTTCACTTAACTTTGAAGACATCGACAATAACTCTCTTCTAGACTTGTGTCTGAATATCCAGAGAGGTATGACTCCTCAGATAATAACCCCACCGGACAAAGGGAATCTCCCAAAGCCTGAGAGCCCAGACAAAGAAGATGGCAAACTGCCACCTCATGATGGATCACTGATGAGATTATCAGCCTCACCTAACCTAGTTATAGATACATCATTGGTATCTGGCACAGAGAAAACCAACAGTAATTCCCTATTAGTGCCAGAAATTGCTGAACTACAGGCATCAGTGGCATCTTTACAATTTGCATTAAAAATATTACTACGGATGTCTGGGCGAATATTGGCAAATACCGATGTTCTGATCAGTGACCTAGAGCATAGACAGAATCTGGCCGAGGAGGCGGAAAACAATTTAACTGAAGCCATCTCAATGGCAAACGAATTGCATGAGCCACAAACCATAGCTCCAAGCATAGAAACAACTGAATATCCAGAGATACTGCCAGAGACACTGCCTCCTCGTAAGCAGCGTAAACAACGCAAGAGGGCTAAGGTAGCATCCTGCGGAGCTAGAACCAGCAGCCAGGGGGCGTCACCTCCTGAGACGGGGAAGCCCATCCATCGCTCAAGAAAAGCAAAAAAAAGAGCTGCTCGGGCAAAGAAACGGAAAGATCTAGGCAATGGACGCCTAACGAGCTGGTTGATCGCCGGGGATACTGAAGCCCTGGACGAGGTAGACGAACGTGAAAATACAATGAACGAGTCCTTATTTGAGGACGACATCGTCCCAATAAATACTCCAAAAACAGCTAGTAAACATGGAAGTCCAGATTGCTCTGTATTCCCAATATCGGATCCCATAAAAGAAAATGATACCGTCTGGGGCAACCGTACCTGTATTATAAAAAATCTGTATCAACCTGACAAATGTTCTTGGCTCTCACGCTCGGAATTTCTGAAGAGATTGTTTTCTGTTCCTCAATTGAGAGTCTTACAATCCGAGGACTTTCAATTTTTAGAACCATTGACGGGTACTTACCCCAAGGTATCTGCTCTACATTGTAAATTTATATCCACTGCACAATTGTTAAGGACATTTAAAAAAGAATTGTCAATGGTGGATATCGAGATAGATGCTGAACCGTTATATAATGAGCCAGGTGGCTCCGAATTGGAAGCTGTGATCGATAGATCGACCGTTGCCTGTCTTAATATACCAATTGGAAAGAAGGTGGACATGACAGAAGTACAGTCTGTTTTGAGGTGGTTGACAGAGGCTCTTCCCAAGGTCACAGCCGGACATTGAAAATTACTGCTGGCTTCATGGAACTGCAGGGGCTTTGCCCATCTCCTAAATGAAGATGGACCGATTACACAACTATCTCATTACAATTGTATCTGTCTCCAAGAGACTTTGGCAATGAATCCTTTATACCTGGATGGTTACAAGGGCCATCAGGTATCTGCCAAAAGAGGAGAAAGAGGACGCCCCTATGGAGGGTTATGGATTGGGGTAGCTAACTGGCTTGGTTCTAGAAAACTGAACGTGAACCAAGAAGATCAATTGCTTGCAGTTGAAATAGTAAAAAATAAGGAGAATTCTGGTAAACTGCTAGTTGTCTGTTTGTATAACCCTCCGGGGGCAGTGTATAGAGAATCCTTACAGGAAGCATTGCATGAGCTATTAGCCAGCTGGCTCACTATTGAAGGAAATGTGGATGTCTGTGTGGTAGGAGATTTTAATACCCATATGTTAGGAGGTGAACAGAGAACGGCTAATCCAAAGATATATCCTAAATGTGCCATGGAACATCAGAAAGTTGAGAGCGAAGGATTAGATTGGGTATATTTTTTCCGCAAATGGGTGCTGGAGATGATAAATGGTCGTACCAAAAGTGATCATCCGGGTAGACATACTTGGAGGAACGGAGCAATGGTTAGTACATTGGACTATGTTTTCGTCTCTCCAAGCATGCTTCTATCAGTCGAAGATATGATAGTAATCCCCAATAATTGGAGTGACCATGCAGTTTTAGCATGCTCTTTTGACAATATAAAAGTTCGTACTCAATCTTGTATGGTAGGGGATTTAAAAATTAATCATGCTGGGACCTGCATTCGCTGGTCGGACAGGAATGTATCACTGGCTACAGATTCTCTAAATAAAAACTGCTACCCCAACATAGAAGAATTTACAAAAATGTCTATTGATGATGTAGAGAACTGGATATACCAGTTTTCGGATAAACATGCTGCAACGCCTACCGGAAGCATGATCAGTGATCAAACGAAATATCCCATTTACGACAGATACATTCGAGAGACCAAAAGAACATTAAGAGCTAATTTAAGACGAGCCAAGAAAACTAGTTTAACTTGGGAGATATATACTCTAACATCTAAGAAACTGAGGAACAAATACAGGGCCGACATCAAGGCAAAGAGAAGCCTTGATAGAAATAGATCTTGGCAAAGGCTGGTGCAGACTATTTGCTCTCGGAAATCCAGTAGCATATGGTCTCTCCTTAATGAAGCCAGGGGAAACAAGGCTCGACAGTTAGCAAACACAATATCTAGTGCTGAGTGGACCAGGTTCCTGGAAAAGCGTAATATAGATTCTAAATATGACGAGATGACTGAGATTGGTAATACTCCAACTGACCCTTCCATAGACATCTCCTATGAATCCATCTTCTTTACGATTAAAGCACTGAAATCTTCCAGAGCACCTGGACCTAATGGTCTGGCCAATATTGTAATAAAAAGCAACCCGGAGTTTTGGTCTGTAGTAATGAATATCTTGTTCACAAAAATTTTGAGCACAGGAAAAATCCCAAGCTCTTGGCAATCGGCCATTCTAATTCCTATATTCAAAAAAGGAAATAGACTCGATCCCAACAACTACAGATTACTTTCCATGTTAGATAGTACAAGCAAAATTTTCGCCTCACTCTTATTGGGAAAACTCCAGAAATGGGTTGACCAGGCCAATATATTGTGTAAATTCCAATGCGGCTTTAGAACGGGGTACTCCACTACCCACAACCTATTGGCTGTGGACTATATGCGTAGTAGGGCCCTACAAGGTGGGCAACCCCCCCTCTACGCTCTCTTTGTAGATTTCAAAGCCGCATTTGATTCCATCCCACGAGAAAAACTCTGGACGAAGCTACGAAAATTAGGCTGTCCAGCTGATCTGCTGTATTACCTTAGGCTGCTACATCAGAACACTAAGGTGAAACTAAAATTAGACCAGGACGGTCATATGTCGGAGGAAGTACTACAGAATAGAGGGGTGAAGCAGGGATGCGTGACTGCTCCACTTGTATACAATCTATATGTCCACGACATCCCTTTGAAAATAGCTACTGCAAAAAATTGCCCTCCTAGCATAGGTAAAACCCCTTGTCTGGTGCTTGCATATGCAGATGATATAGTTATATTTGATCATACTTTCAGTGGATTACGACTTTGGGAATATTCAGCTCATAACGGGCTCACTATTAATGCGGAGAAGACACAAGTGATGAGATACACAAGTAAAAGATCTGCACGTGTACTGCTTCGCATGGATAGTGTTGTAATCACATATGCCCCGGTATATAAATATCTTGGGATAGAGCTAGAACCCAAAGGTGACTATAACACATGTAAACATCACCGGAAAACAAGAGCAGCACAAATTACTGCCCTCTTCAAAAGCTTCACAACTAAACAGGGAGGTTTTACTCTATGGGGAACCCGCCATCTTTATATCCAGGTTTTTTCCCCCATGATAATCTATGGCCTTGAATCCCTGATTAAAATGGATCTAGACTGGCTACAAATTGTGGAGGGAAAATTCTGGCGAAGGATCCTGGGACTCCCGGCTTGTATACCCATGTCGCTATTGAGACTGGAGCTGGGGCTTATATCGTTAAAAGCGCAGGTACTAAAAAAAAGGATGGGATTCTATTTAAAAATGGTGTACGGCAAGGGTAATGCCTTACTAATGTCATTCCCTTTGAAAAGTAACACTGAGGGTCCCATTAGAGAATTTAAAGACCAAATGGAACATTTACTCAATGACATCTGTTGGAGACATCGTGAAGGATCATATACTGAAGCGATGCAATCTCTTATGGGGAGAAGGCTAGAGCTGTGGGACTGGCTTGAAAATTTTGACCATTTAAGCAAGCTAAAAAGATATAGCTTTGTGCAAAATAGACTATACACTTATAAGAAACCGCAGACATATCTGTTGCTATGCCCATCCCTTAGGCTCAGGAGATTTATATTGCTATTAAGAATTGAATATCTTCCCATAAGGATGAACACAGGGGTAATAGATAAGCTACCCAAAGATCAACGCTACTGCCGTCTCTGTAGGAATTTGGAACATCTTGAGACAGCTAAGCATGTACTCACAGAATGTTTGGCAATGACAGATGATATAATTAGGCATCTGGGAAAGCATGTACATAACATGGAAACCATAGGTGACATGCTTTTCTGGAATCATTGTATCAACACCAACAGCATAAGATTGTTAAAAACACTCTACTCTATCTGGCTACGGGTAGAAGCTAAGTTGGGCATATCTATATAATGCTTGTTGGGAATTGGTCAGGTTGCGCTACTATATGGAAACTGAGATATTGTTAAGGGTAGCATAAAATAGTTGATCATATACATGACTAGGAGGCAAAAGATTAGTACCGATGGTTTATTTGGCAGACGATGAATTACAGAGACAGTGAACAAATTATTATAACTTTGCATTATTGGAAGTTGAATTTTTTAATGTATATATATTGTATTGTATTGGAATTTTACTCAATGTATGGTTTTAGTATATTGATGAATATGTGTAAAGTTTATTATTTAAACTATGTCACATTAAAATTATTATTATTATTATTATAGACATGTTTCTTTGAATGTATAATTTCTTTGAATGTATTGATGAGGGGATTAAATGAAAACTCGGAAATGTTTAAATCAAACCCAGCCAATGCTGTCCTAATGTGCAGTACCCCCTCTCTAAATGTCTATGTACAATATTGCAAATACCGATGCATACTGGACTCTTAAGAATATCCTTTAGCATTCCCAATATGTATTTTTTCTGCAAGGCACAGTTTAATTTCTTTCGAGCTTCAAGTTACCCTTCACTTTCATTTAAGGTGTTTAATTGACGATCTGAGGTTTTCCTGAATTTGCAAGGCTCATTGTAACTCTACTGAAGTTACATCCACTATCACTGTGTCATCAATGCATGAAATATAGTCAGCTATGCCTGTCGAAGTTTTGGGGCTGGGGCAACTTTACTGACACATCCCACAAAAGGCCACAAAATAAGTTCTCGGATTCCTCAAACTGCTCAAATAAATATTGACACATGTGGAAGAATCTCCTTTGAATGTTTAATTATATGTAAAGGGAACTTTACACACTAGCTAACTGGTTTGCTTAATGAACCAAGTACACTTTCCCTAGGTAAAGTGGAACCTTTTCCTGGACAGTGATGGCATGCTGCTTATCTACAAAAGGCAGAACAGAGAAACTACAACACCCTATCTCACTCCAAATATTCAGCACTTTATTCTGACTTTATAATAGTAAATTCAATGCACGGTTGTCAATCCAAATGAACAAGCGTGCCAGAGTTCTGGGGCTTGATGGAGGAAAGGGAAAAATACAGTGAATTTGAATTTACTATTGATGTTCAAAACCTCGCGAATAGAGAATAAGAAATGATTCAAACCTGGCAATGCAGTGAAATAGGACAGCTGCAAACATGACCCAAGAAATGGAATTTGAATAATTCTAAAAATATGTTCACTTAGGTCCTGATTGTTAAGACGGATTTCTGAACTCTGACCTGGTGGGCAGATGTTCAGAAGGCCAGCCTAGTTTCCTGGAACAGGGTAACCTCTGGACAAGCCAGACCAATCAAGGTAGCTATGGCAGGCGGTCAAGACTAAGTCTCAGGAGGGGTGAGGGTGACTGAAAGACCTCAATGAGCACACAGAGCAAGGACACTTACAAATTACTCCCAGACAGGTGTATAAATAAAAAAATAAACACATTTATTACAAAGCCTTTGTAACTCAACACAGTAAAAGAATCACAGCAAGCCCACTAAACCAACACAACACAATCAATACAAGATATGTACAAGACCATTAGGTCTAAAGGTTTAAAGGCACGAAATTTATTCACAACCTAGAGGGGAAGGAAAATAGGCAGTGCAGGTATTCTTTAGTCCCCTTTAACATCAAACACACACCTAACTAAGAGGCAGTCCAAACCCTAAGAAGAGAGGAGCTTTACGCTCAATAGTAGATGAAGTGCAGGTGCAAGTGGTTGTTCCAATGGGCAAAACGGGGTCTCTTCAGGGGTCTATAGCAGCTCAGGAAGGTGGGTGAGGTGATGAAGAATAGATTCCCACTATTCGACGAGGGCCTCCACTAGAAGGCTGAGCTGATTCCAAGGTTCGAGAATAGGTCGTTAGTTTGCACTAGCAGTGGAAAGGAGAGGGACCCCCAGGGGCCACTCGTGCATAAAAACAGATGGAGGCGCTAGGGGCCACCGGTTAGGTTTAGGGTTACTCACCGGCCCCAGGCACACTCCAGCCCAAACTTCGCCACTGCGGCTGCAGGTTCAAATGTGACAGAAAGGACCTCTCTGCGGCTTTCAGTTCCGGCGATACAGTGATGATTTCCAAACCAGACAGGGGCGATTTCTCCATTTCCCAATGGATGGATCAGGCCAGTTTCATTGCAGCAGGCTTCAGGGGCAAGATGGTCACAAATGCAGTGCACCTGCAAAGTTCGTTGCCACGGCTGGGCATCACGGTAACCGCGTTTACTCCGGTCCTGGCGCACTCTTCTCACTTCAGACCTGGGAAAGCCAAGTGTTTGGCATTCAGTGTGAGGGTGCCGGGGACACAGAGCTAGCAGTATACCAAGTTTCGAGGGCCTCCTGGAAACGGCGGCTGTGACAGAGCAAAGATCCTGCGTAAGCTGGTCAGTCCACTGGTTGGCCCAGGGACACTTCCGAGAAGGCTTACTTGCAGGTTTTGTTGAAGGTGCCGAGAATAGTTGGTCCCACTATTCTAATGGGTCGAAGCGTCTTTGCAGACCTTCTAGGACGACCAAATGCAGAGGGGTCCCACGGGACGACAGCGGGCTCGGGGTGCCAAACCTTCCAGCGGTTCACCAGCAGTTCCTCGACTCGGCTTCTTAGTTTCAGGAAACTTGGATCCTATCCTTCGTTCAGTGAGAATGCCAGAGATCGACATGGTATGGGTGTTTTTGGCCTCCTCTTATCTAAAGTTCCCTTCGCGCCAAAATGGATAGGACCCCAATGGGAGATCTGCTCACAAACACACACTCCATATGTGGACCAATCATGGACCATGGTGACCCAGGCATTCACAGCACTCCAGACTCTCTGGCACTCAGGATGTGTATTGGGGACAGGCAACCTAGCCCACATCCTGGAGGCGCGCACACACAAGGCATGTAGAAGCATGTGAAAGCGTGGCATTTTGCAGGAAACTGCAGGACCAAATAAGGACTGACCCGGGTCGGCTCATGGACAAAGAACCTTTTGGCACGGCCCTTTTGGAGCCAGGCCACCTATTCATGCCAAACACGGTAAGCGCAGTTAAAATGTCAGGAAAGGGTTCTAATTACATGAAAAGATAAGCTGCCACCAGCCCTGTCCATGATACATCTGCACATCCCCCAAAAAGTTATCCGTGAGTATCTAGGGTCTTTGGAAATGACGGAGACCCAAGTGCACTGTACTGTAAGGTACATTGTGCACTTTTTACATTTTGCAGAAGGTTGCAACATTGGAAAAAGGACTAAGGGAAACAAAGTCTCCCAGTACTGACTGTCTTAAGGGCATGTCAGTTTCCCCATAAAAAGTGAACGAAAGCCAGAGGAGTGCAGCAGAAGGCTGTGCTCCCCTGGTAAAGTCAGACTAAGGTGTTTAAACGGCAGCAAAACGTTTGGGAGTGTACAACTGGAGGGAAAAGTACATATAAAATGAAATCTTTCCCAACACTGATGAATGTGATTTAAATATAATGTATTGCATAAACCGGTTGACCAATGATCACAGGGATACCACCATTATAGAAAATAACTTGTAACCCTTATTGTTTCAAGAATGACGAGAATCATTTTTTAATATTCTAAAAGTCGTATGAAAGAGGCAGAATAAAGGAGCCAAGTCCTGTCACTTTTACTCCATTTTAACTATTTTTCTATGTACACTTTGATGATGTTTTGGGTCTCACAAGCATAGTCCTTTTCCCCCTGTTTTTCAGGCTTTTTGGGTCTGTGACCGCCCACATACAGACCATAGTAGGACCCTATTGTTAATCATATCAAGTCCTGAATGTTTTGGAGTGAGATAGGCTGTTGCAGTTTACCTGCTTTCCCTTTTCTAGATAAGAGGCACACTATCGCTGCGTAAGGACATTTTGCACTTTACCTACGGAAGGTTTCACTGTTTCTATATGGAAACCAGTTTGGTGGTGTGTATATAATTACACATTCAAAGGAGATTCTTCTGTGTGTGTGTTAATATGCAACTTTACTGACTCCATTCTTGCAGAACTTAAGAGTTGGCACAATGACACATTTTTTAAGGCAAGACTGCATAGACATTTTACTCCAAAAAACGTCCAGTATCAATTATACTGACCTACCCAGGCCTCGAAGTGCAACCCCTCCAGTATTCTTAATAAGCCATTGGAATACTTCACCTCTCATTTGTATACATAACCGATCCCTGGTGACTTCCTCAAAGATTGTGGTGGAGCCTGCAAATGCGCAAGGTTGTGCTGACATTTGCCACACACTTTGATGCTTGTAAGTAAGTAATGCAAATACAAAGCAGTTTGTGATGGTTGACATCTCTATCTGGCAATATGATGGACATGTTAAACAAGTAATTTGTCATCCCCCATTTCTGGAAAATTACTGGTAGTGGTGCAGAAGAGCAGTTGGATGCATTTTCCCTAACTCCCGCCGCCTCATCGCCGTGCGGCTGCAATAATAATAATAATAATAATAATTAGGCATTTAGGCATTTATATAGCGCTACGAACCCTCAGGTATCTGAGCGCTGCTTATTATTACCCACGGTGTGTGGTGCTCATTTATCGACCTCGGAAGGATGAAAGGCTGAGTTTGGCCCTGCCGGGATTCGAACCTATGTTAACAGGCTCTACACGGATGTCAAAGCGAGCGCTCTACTCGCTGTGCCACTTGACCGGCAATAGCAAAAGGGCTCTATGTAAGACTCCATGTGTTATGCCTCTGCCTCATCGAGTGTACGAGAGACAATATGCACTCAGACAACCATATCGAATATACCCTTGCACTGAAAGTCTGGAAGGACGCTGTATGGAAGGATGTCAGCACGCACCATTGGACATCATAGAGCGCTTAACATTGTTAAGAGTGACGATGTTTCATTTATCCCTTCAGTTACATATACGATAAAGCTATCATGAATGGAAAAGAAGACAAAGTAACTTGCTGACCAATACGTGCAACTACGCAGTAAAACAAGATCAAAAAGATACATAGAAGCTTGCTATAGAGGAATATAGAGCGTGGCAAGGATGGCCAAAGTTGGAAAATGGACGCCTGCTCATGTAAATATTCAATTCAAATACCCCAAACAGATCATGGTTGCAGAGTCAAGAGACGCTAGACGAACAGCTTTGTATGCAAAACAAAGAGGAGTCTATGTTGGCTTGGGGTCAATGAGGCTATTTTTAAGGAAGCGATGCAAAGCAGGAAGGGAGGCAGACAGACGAATTAGCCATGGATGAGACATTTCTCTTACATTAAAGAAGCAGAAAACATCTGCAAGAGGCATGTATCGGACAATTAAAAGTGTGTAAAGTTTATAAAAGGTAGAGTGAGCAAGTCTCTAGAGGCCAAGAGGAGCAATGACACCCAGTACAATGAAATGAAATAGCAGTAAATAAGAGGCTGAAAGGGACAATTTCGTGGTCTCTTCACATGTGACTCAGAAGTCGAAAACAAGGGCCATTTATTAAGCCTCAGATGAAGATAGTGATGTTCTTCCACTCCCTTGAATGTCCTAGAACAGAGAGCAGGCTACAAGGTCAACTATAGATGGGAAGCTCTGGCTCATGGCGGGACTGACAGATGGACTAATTGGGAAAGTAGGGATTAATCTGACATGATTTAAGCATCTGGGTTTCGGTTTCTTTACATGCTGCTAGCCGAGCCGAAAGTCCAAGGTTGGGTGAGAATGCCAACCAATCGGTGGGTCTATGGGGCAACCTGCTATACAATGTTGCATAGACCAATCCGCTGCCATTTTGTTAGCTATAATCAGTATTATACGTATTTAGAGGTAGTTCGAGGTGTGTCTTATAAGAAACAGCCAATGAAGTACTAACCCATATACATTCTATAAGTAGATACATTCCCCTAACCAATCCCTCCAGCAAATTAGTTTTATGGTTTGCTACATAGGATGATGTCATAGATGACACGTGTTTGGATATAAGACCTCTGTGTTATCAAGTTTGTGTGAGTGTGCAAGCATCCGTCTGATGTCTGCCAGTTGGCACTGCTTTATTAAAGTGAGAACAAAGTAGTACTTTGCCATCTTCTTTGAGTCGGTCTGGTTATTTGGTCTGAGATCTGTATTGGTAATTCCATCTAGTACAAGAGATTTAAATAGGCAAATGAGAGATAAAGAAGGGTATAAAACCCAAGAGAACGTAGAAGGATCTCTTTCAAAGGAAACGGGAGGCAGGCTAGATGGTGTCATAACAGACAAGCATAGAATGTTGCCTTTAAGTATACTAGATCTTGATGCGGAAAAGGATAAAAGTCATAGAAGCTGGGGCATAATGTCAGATGAAGAAAGGGAAGAAAACAAGAGGGAGCGAAGGGAGAGCGCATGCAGATTTTCAAAAGAATAGAGTGTAGAAAAAGGGGTACAATGGACAGATTTAGAGGACTTCAAAGAGAAGACCAGAATCAACACCATATACACTAAGCGACGACAAGCACGATTGAGCAGTGCAGGGGATGTATTCCCGCCTTATGTAAGGAGATTAAGGGCACTACCAGGAAGGAAACAAATGGGCGAGACTAGCCCTGCTTGGAAGAGAAGAAGTGTAGGCAGGTAGAATTACAGACCATATGATTACGGACCAGGATTTTCAAGATTCCCATTATTCGGGAAAGGGGGAAGGACGACCACAAAATATGCCGTGGCCATAAATGGATAAAGACAATTTAAGATGTAAATTACTGAGCTTAACTTCCAGTGCAGGAAAATGGATTCATGAACTAGAGAGAAAGACATAAGAAATGAAGTTAGCTATAGGTGACATAAAAGGCTTGCTAGCAGCAATCAGAGGAGAGAGCTGACGACATTTGAAAGCAAGCAGGATATGCAGGTGTGAATACACAAAACACAACACACGATGGAGCGCCATTTAATAATTGCAGAGCAGATGTATGGAGGGCGCTTAGAGTACAATACCCCGATACATCAGATATGCATGTGATTGGGACTAGGAAAATGGGGAGGATGAAGACCCTGTTGCTTATATTAAAGATATTTGAGAACCCTGGTGCCTTGAGATGCATGAACCGGGGATAAAACGGTAGCATTATTTTACCACATTTGCAATGGCAACTGAAGAAACAAGTGGTAATGGAAGCAAAGCCATGGCCATAAATACAATTGACAATCGTGCATCACTGCTGACTAATGCAGGACAAGAATAAGAAGGATGCTGAGAGTAGAAAGCAGGAGGAAGCGAAGTTTGTCCGGAAGAAGTTGTCAAAAACAGCCATAAAGGGAGCGGTATTGACAAGTAATGAAGGTGGGGTGATGCAAGAGATGGAATCAATGCAGCAAAACAACATAGCGTATACCACAGATCAGAGTGGGTAAAACGTTTGGCCAAGAGGAAGAGGAAATGGGCTGAGAGGAAGACAACAAGGTGGATTTCAAAACCCTCAGGGAAGACGAGGATTTAATGGTGGACAATCGCAGCAATTCTGGAACTGTGGAATAATAGGACACATAGCTACATGTAGAAGCAGAGGAGGCATGCAGAAAAACTGGCAAGTTCCAAGGGGGGGGGGGGATGGGTTATGCTCCTCAATATAATACAGAATCGCAGGAATATTATGCCCAAGATAACATGCGGGTTCAGACATGCGCTGCAAACACAGCTAATGCAGCCAGTGCCATTACAAATGCAATCTCCACAAGGGGAATCAGAGCATGTACACATGCAAGCACAACAGGTACAAACACAGCAAGCGCAGACAGAGCAGGTCATGGTGCCACAATGGAATAAGACTGCAGGAGTCCAGCAAGTGCCTACACCCAAATTAGGGATTGCGACTGTGGTAGGAGGAAATCCTTTCACAGGTACAGGGATGAATGTATATCCACAATGGGACAGCCCACAGAGCAAACTGATGTGTTCATTACCATCAGTGACACCAGACCCTCAAGAGGCAGCAAGGGTCAAGGTGACAATAGGTATTGCAATGAATGCACAGGGATTCTATGGGGTGATGAGTTTAGTTGCTTTTACAGACGAATAACCAATCTCTATAGGAGAACACGTCTATGCCATTATTATATCCTACAAAACAGAGGTGATGGCTGGAAGGTTTGGAATTAATCCTAACCTCTGGCATTGCTCTGGGCAACCTTCCAGACAATCATTCTTCTCCTGCCAAGCCATTACAAAAGGGGAGATATCCTAAACAAGCGTGAAACATGTTTAGGGATGCTTGTGTTTCGTGCAGAAGGGATGTGACCAAGCAGTTTGGGCTGGACTGCCCCTTTTGGGGTGGAACCAAGCCTGATTTGCAATTGATCTTTGCCTTTTTGTAATGGCTTCGCAGGCAAAGAACTATGGTCTGGAGGGTTGCCCAGAGGTTAAGATGCATTATAAACCTTCCAGCCATCACACCTTTTGTTTTGCCATTTTTATATTCTAGGTTTATGCAGTGACTTAATGACGAAACTTAACCTGATGATATCTTTTACTGACGAAGGAATAGTGTGTTCTACTCCAGGGATACATTGTATGAATGTGAGATTATTAGCCTTTACAGCCCAGAAATCATTACGAGGGGTCCCTTTGGACCCAGAAGTATTTTTGTATGGAGTGACTGTTTTATTATCATGACTGCCCAGATTGATAGGTACATTATTATGAATACCTGATGAGATTTTGTTCAGACCAGAAATCCCAATAGATGATGAAGAAGAAGGGCAGATTATCCCCTTGGAGTAAGAAGCAGCAGTGGCCAGAGAGGAAAGGGTGGTTCTTCAGAGGACAGATGATGAGGCGAAGAGGATGGAGAACAGTGATAGCCCCCAGTGAAGTATACAGGCTGACAGATTTGACAAACAAGTTGTTTAAGGATGAGTAGCCAGATGATTAATTCTTATTTTTCATAGGTTTTACTTATTGGATACAAGTAGAGAATAGAGAAATACCAGAGAGCATAGCGTTAGTAAAATTATTTTTCCAGGAAGATTTAGAGAAAGATTTTATGGACCACAAGTCCATATGTCGTGGGTCTATAGGGGCGGAGGTACAAGATGGCCATCGATAGCAGCTGTCGGAAGCCGCTCCAAGCCCCCACAGCCAACCTCTGGCATTCCCATCACCCGATATCCACAGAGGAGGTAAAAGCACAGTGCAATAGGTGGGTGAGGAGTGGTGCCCACTCACAGGCTGCGAAGTGGGAGTGAGTTGCTGGCCGTGCACCCCGTGCAACGCCACGTAGGACAGGAGAGATAACCGGCGTGGACACCATGGAGGGGGCAGGTCGGGCACCCCCAGGACGACCCGTTGGCCGGTGGCCCATTGGGTGTGAGCAAGGCAGCGGCAGCCGGGTGATCCCCCTAGCGGGCACGGAGCATGGACCCAGTTGGGTGCAGTGACGAGGACCCCAGCAGGCCCGGCCCATTCTGCGGGAGAAGAGGAACCGACCCACTGAGCTGGGTAGTGGAGGCACTGTGTGATCCCCCCGGTGGGCCGCAAGACATGCGCACACACGGCATAGCTGCGGGTAAGAAGAGAAGCACAGGGACAGCGGACACTGCCAAGGAGGCAGGGAGCCGGCCGTCATTGCTGCAGCCCAAGTGGAGGAGAGAGCACCAAGGCTGGGGTACGATGCCCGGCACCCATATATGAAGATTCCTGATAGCCGCTTTGCAGGTGAGCAGGGAAGGCCCTAGCACAGAGCGGTAGCTTGAGAACTTTATCAAAAGAAGGAATGCATAGTCTGCTTGGGACCCAAGGATCTGGTGATTGCCCCCTGTTCTCCAGCAAGAAGAGGAAGAGGGGGGGGGAACAGCTCCCCTCACAAAGACGATACAGCCAACAGGGGGTGAGGGAGCTGGGGCCTATCCTGTGGAGCCAGCGGGGAGCTTCCATTGAGAGGAGAAGTGTGGGCCCCAAAACTCAGGCCTAGAGGGGAACCATCTTTTAGTTGAGAGATGTCCACAGTGGCTTCTTTGATGATGCCTGAGGGACTGAGTGGAGTCCCCATCATAACTGGCCAGGGAGACGCGAGCGCATGACCGGCACCAGCTTGGCTGAGTAGGGGAAAAAGTGAGGATGGGGGAACCCTTCTCAAGACAAGACCTGCACAATATGATGAACCTGCAATCCACCCTGACCAAATCCTTTTAAGGGTAATTTCAATTGATGAGGGCAGACCTCAATACAGCATTGTCTGAAATGAGACAAGAGGTTGGCCAGTTGGGGGAACAAACTGACCTTCTTGAAAGGGGACTCCAGGAGGTGGAATCGGCTGCAAAGGAGCACAGCAAGGCCATTGAAAGACTGAGTGTGGTCACTCAGAACCTGGAGCTACAGATGGAGGCCCTGGGGAATAGGTCCAGGAGGATAAACATTCGACTTGCCGGAGACAGTATCAGACAAGGAGCTCAAGGGGCAGGTCCAGCAGATTTTGGCATATATATTCGGAGAGACTTGAGTACAGAGGAGTTGGGCCTGGAACTAGTCCACAGAATGGGCAAGACTCCGGGAGGTCCCAGAAGCAGACCCAGAGGTGTCCTGACAGTGTTCACAAAATTGGGCAGACAAAAGTGGTGCTCTGAGCAGCTAGAGCGAAAGAACCGCTGTCCTTCCAGGGCTCCCCCTTCTATCTATATCAAGATCTGGCGGGGGGCACAATACTCAAGCAGAGGTGGATGGGGGTCGATAGTCTGGAAGTTGGCATGACTAGGCATCAGATACAAATGGACCTTCCCATTCTGGCTAATATTTGACTGGGAAGACACTCAGAAGGCAATAACGTTTCCCTAGGAGGGAGCTGCCCTGCTACAACTGGAACTGGAACAGGATCTGCAGGAGGATATTTGCAGGTCGATGGTCAGTCGCTTGAGGCCACAGCCTTCCCAATGGACAGTGACTGGGGACCGGCGTCGAAATAAAACCCCATTGCGAGGTAGTAGTGGGGGATCCAAGGAGGGCTGAAGAGCCGCGAAGGCGGGCGAAAGCATGTTCTCATTAAAAGGGATAGTGGGAACTAGATGCATGACACAAGGCAAAGGGGACCAGGAGGGCATTTCATCTGGATGCTGGTAAGGGCAAGTAAGCCGGAGGTGAATTTAGGGCAGAAGAGTGGGGGGGGGTGGTTGGCACTTGGGGTTCAGGGGAGGATTGGTGGGGGAAGTGGGTGGAGCGTGGTCCATAACAATGGACCCTTGATGTGTAGGGGCGACAGTGAGTCAGGGGGGTGAGAAGAGGTGAGCCATGGAAGGCCTGTCCTTGACAGGGAGAACAGGGGTGCAGGGGCATAACACTTGACACTGACTACCTTGAAATGGGCAACTCATAATGTGAGGGGGTTGAATTACCCCCATAAGAGGAAGAAATTGGACCAATTTACTAGGCAAATGGGCCCACAACTTGGCCATTCAAAAGACCCATCTCCTGGAAGGGGACCAGGGAAGGCTCTGTCTGAGGGGCTTCTCCAGGATTTACCAGGCCTCTGGTCCAAACAAAACAAGAGGGTAGTGTTAGCACTTAAAGATGGTGTGTACATAAGGGTAACAGAGTCAAAGGCAGACAGAGGGGGTAGGTACATCATGATAGATGGGGTGGGGGAAGGAACATGTAACACGATAGTCTCAGTAATGGCCCCCAATGTGGAAGCATTCCTACGTGAACTATTGGTGACACTGGAAGTGTTCCCAAGAGGGCATATTGTATTGCTGGGAGGCCTCGAGCACTGGAATTCCCCCCTAAATGTTGCCTTGTGCGCCCTGACGCCTGCGGGCATGTGCCGCGTTATAAAAATTAAAATATAAATAACCTGGCATGGTCAGAAGCAGGGGGGCATCTCATAACAAGAGCGGATGGCCTCTGCATCTTTAAGGTGCAGATTTGACGGGATGGGCCTACAGGATGCATAGAGCGGGGTCTGAGAAGATGAATAACCAGGTTACTCACGGTAGTGACCACTTTACTCCTAGACCATAGTCCCCTTTCCTCCATACTTATGGGACATTCATCCGTCCTGTGGAACATGACCATAGCACTTTGTAAAAGCATCAAAATTTTGCAAACATTTTATTCCTTCCTCTCTTTCTACGTGGGGTACAGCACGCAGCCGTAACCGCGCCCATCTTGGCTCCGCCCCGCGCATCGCCCATCAGTCCTTTTCTATCGCCAGGTCAGAGACCTTTAAGCAATAACAGAGGAACCTTATTAGAGGGGACGGCTGGTGGGCGGGCGTATGGAGGAAAGGGGACTATGGACTAGGAGTAAGGTGGTCACTACGGTGAGTAACCTGGTTATACTCCTACGTCCCGTCCCCTTTCCTCCATACTTATGGGAGATTCCCAAGCACTCCTTACAGGAACTAGGGGTGGATGGAAAACCCCTTATTGAAACAGGTTCTTCAGCACAGCCTGGCCAAACTGAGCATCAGATCTGGAGCTCAGGTCAAGACAATAATGTTTACAAAAAGCCAATGGGGAGGCCCATGTAGCCGCTTTTGCTATGCTCTCCCAGGGGACATATTTCTGAAAGGCAACTGCAGCTGCCTTGCCCCGCACCAGGTGTGCATGAATACCTTTAGGAGGCTGCAACCCTTGGACAGTTTAAGACTCCATAATGCAAGCAGCGATCCATCTGGAGATAGTCGCCTTAGAGGCCTGTCTACCTTGTGGATTACCAAAGGTCACCAATAGTTGAGAAGAGCTCCTCAATTCCGATGTTCTGTCTAGATAGAATTTAAGAGCCCTCCTAACATCCAAACAATGCAGAACCCTTTCCGCTTCTGAAGCAGGGTTCGGATAGAAGACCGGCAGGGAGATTGACTGATTCAGATGGCAATCAGAGACCACCTTTGGCAGGAAAGAAGGATTTGTCCATAGGACCACCTTATTCTTGTGGAAAACCAAGAAGGGATGCTCCACCGACAAAGCTTGGAGCTCACTCACATGCCTTGCTGAAGTAACGGCAACCAAAAAAGACACCTTCCACGAAAGGTGCTTAAGGTCCACAATGGCCATTGGTTTGAACGGTTTATGGCACAACATCGTAAGGACCACATTCAGATCCCACGTCAGGTGCGGTTTGCGAACCGGGGGATAAAGGCATGTCAAAACTGTGAAATGTCTCCTAATCACTGGATTAGACAGAGAATAAGAGCATTGGTCTGTGGATAGGTAGGCGGCTACCGCCGAAAGATAAGTTCTGCATGACAGAACGTGAATGCCCGACTCTGCTAGGTGGGATACGAAGACAGCACAGTTTCAATCGTAGCCGCCCTTGGGTCCAGCTGCTTGTCTAAGCACCAATGACAGAACCTAAGCCATTTGCTTCTATACTGAGACCTTGTCGAGATTTTCATGGCTGCTTGGATAATGTGCATGTTATCAGCAGACAGGTTGAGATGTTCTAAGGACCGGAACTCAGGCACCATGTCGCAAAGCTGAATGATTGTGGGGAGGGGTGCCACAGCTGTTGATCCCCCTGGTGAAGCAGATCGGGACTCACCAGTAGCCTGATCGGTACACACACCGACAGGTGTTGAAGTTCCAAGAACCAGAACCTGGCCGGCCACCACTGGGCTATGACCAGAAGAGAACAGTTCACTGTGTTCTTCAGCTTGCAGATCGTCCGATGAGTCAGAGGCAGAGGCGGGAAAGCATAGGCCCTCATGTTGTGCCAAGGAATCTCGAGAACATCCCCCAGAGAGGAGGCTCCCAGACCATTTCTGGAGGCATACAGAGGAAGTTTCTTGTTTGCCGATGTTGCGAAGAGGTCCACCTCCGGAGTGCCCCAATGCAGGAAAATCCATGAGAGGATCTACACCTTCAGTTCCCACTCGTAGCTGATCATTGTCCGCCGACTGAGGGCATCTGCCATAACGTTCAGCTGGCCCGGGATGTGTACTGCTACCAGCCAGACACCATGACGAACCGCCCACTCCCAAATTTGGATGGACAGGTCCACAGGGAGACTTGGTGCCCCCTTGTTGTTGATGTAATACATTGACAGCACATTGTCCGTGCGGATATGGACCACTTTGTTGGCAATGACCGGTCTGAACACCTTGAGCGCTAGGAAAATCGCAAGAAGCTCCAGATGATTTATGTGAAGGAACTTGTCCTGAGGCGACCAAAAGTCCGAGACCTGAAGAAGATCCAACGTCGCACCCCACCCCAGAAGGGAGGAGTCAGTCATGACCGTTACCATCGGGGCTGGGTCCCAAAAACCCGCACCCACCAACAGGTTGCTGAGAGACAACCACCACGCCAGGTCTGCTTTCATGCAAGCCGGAATCAATATCAACTTGGAGTCTGGATCCATAGCCTGACGCCAAGAACTCCGAAGAGCCATCTGAGTTCGCCTCATCTTGAGACAAGCGAGAGGTAGAGCCAAAACACACGAGGCCATGAGGCCCAGAAGCCTCTGGAACCATCAGGCCGACATGCTCTCCGACTGCGCAAACCTCTGGCACGTGGCAAACAGATCCGCCATTCTGTCCCCGGTCAGGTAAACTCTGCAGTCGATCGTGTTCCAGCGAAAACCCAGGAAAATCAAGTCCTGAGAGACCGTCATGGAAGATTTCCGCCAGTTCACCGACAGCCCGAGATGGAACAGGCGCTCGAGGAGAGACTGAAGATTGCATGTGGCTTTCAATGGGCAAGGGTTGCGTAAGAGCCAAGAGCCAATCGTCCAAATACAGATTCACATGGATACCCTGCAGACGAAGGTAAGCTGCAATCACCGACATCCTCTTCGTAAAGACACGCAGTGCCGAGCTGAGGCCAAAAGGAAGCACTCGGAACTGGAAATGCTCCTCTCCCACAGAGAAACTGAGGTATCTCCTGTGTGGATTCAAGATCAGTATATGCATGTATGCATCCTGAAGGTCCACCACGCTGAGCCAATCACCCATCTGCAAAGAGGACTTTATCTGGCCAGGCGTGATCATCTTGAATTTCTCTTGGGGTAGGAAAATATTGAAGTGGGAAAGGTCTAGGATGGTGCGCAGGCCAGCCTGGTTGGGTTTGGGCACCGTAAACAGTTGGGATTAGAAGCCCTCCCCTCGCTCCCCCAGGGGAATGGGTTCCACTGCTCTGAGGGCCAGCAACTTCTGAATCTCGGCTCTGATGGAGGGCGACCCCAACTGCTGGAAAGGAGGGTTGGTGGGGCGTTAGGGGTAAGTGGAAGCCCACCCAAGCGACTGACAAGACCCACCAGTCCTCGGTGATGGTCTGCCACGCCTCCCAATGAGACACAATGTGTCCTCCCACCGGGGTCTTGTGCGAGTGCGGAGAACCCTCATTTGGACGGTTTTTCGGTGGCGTTACCACCTGAACCTGAGTAGAAGGCTGAGGAGAGGGAGAAAAAAACGGAGTCCGTTGCTGCCTCTGGCAGGAATTTCCCAAAGGGGTATCCACTCTGTGGGATTTTTGATCTTGAAACCCCCTGAATCCAGAGGTGTGCCGGGCTTGTGACAATGATCGCTGTGTCCTAAAAGGTGGTTTCAACAGGACGGACAAGGACTTGGCTGCCTGGGTGCTAGCCTTAGTTTTGGTCAGCTTCATATCCATTGAGGAATGAAAAAGCTCCTTGCTGTCTAACGGCAGGTCCAAAACCTTGTCCTGCACCTCCTTGGAGAACTTGGTGGTGTGTAGCCAAGCCTGCAGAGAGGTATCAACTCCAAGGATAAGGCCCTGGGCCGAAGTGTCAACGTGATGAGCCGTGGCCTCCAGCAGATCCTGGGCCAGGACCCTGGCATCCAACAACCCCGCCTTAAAGTCCTCCAGTTTATCAACAGGAATGAACTCCTCGAACTCTGACAACTACACATCTTCATATTCGCCGTCGCTAACACCAGTTCTGTGTTAGCCTTTCGTAGCTGCAGGGCCGAGTTAGCAAAATTCTTCCTCCCAAGGGAGTCGAGAAGCTTGTCCTCTTTCCCCAGGACCTGAGTAGCCATTGTAGAAGAGGATGCTGCAGGCCTGGACTGCAAGGTGGCCACAGCCACCACCGTGGATTAGGTGGGCGGACAAGATGCCAAGGCCACCTCTTCCGAAGAATGCAGCCTATAGCGCGCGTCAACTTTCTTACTGATGAACAGTCCAGAGTATGGCTTCTCCCAGACTCTACGGACCTCGGCCAAAACGTCATTCTGCAAGAACAGGCTAGTACGCTCCGAAGGAGACAAGGTGAACGCCCCCAAAAGCACACTCTCCTGCAGAGCGGGTGATCACCCTGCGCGTCATCCGACAGGTCAGGGTCCTGCTGAACCACATTGGGCACCACAACAACCTTGTCCACTGGGGACAACAGAAGCAAGGGCCGAAGGGTAGGGGGAGGCCCCGCAGGCAAAGGCGGCACCAGCGGAAACACTGAAGACGCAGGAGGAACCAACAGCGCAGGCGGGCATATCTCCCTAAACAGACCCTTGAAATACTCTCACATGGGGTCGGAACACATACGTTTTTGAAACTTGCCAAAAAAGGCATCCTCCGCTGATGAATTTGGAGCCGCCGAAGGAAGCCTCTCATGAGGAGAGTAATTCCAGGGATGCAGGGGAAAGGGTTGCCGAGAAGGCCCAACCCCAGCGGTGTCCATATAAATCAAGGGTGCCGAACCCACAGGCAGCGAGACATTGTGCGCAAGGGGCATCCGGGCATTCCTGTCATAAACTGGACGAAACGGATGTGCACAAGGAAACCGATGTTGACCTAAACAACCAATCCCTACACATGAGGCTGATGGCGTAGTTGTATGGGATGCATCCAAAATGGCCACCGTGGTCTTCGCGGGAACAGCTGCCATTTTTCTGGCACCTGAGGAGAACTGCGACACGTGTGGAAGTGAGGCAGGGGTCCCCACAGGTGGGTCAGGGGTCTTCATTTTAGCCTTTACACAAGGAACCTCGGCTGAGCCGGTACTCTGCGGCCTGGGATGTTTCTGTGACATGCCAATAGCCAAACTAGCCTTCTCAGGAAGGACCTAGGCACTGCCGGTAAAGGAGGAATTACGGTTCGAAACCTCCCTCCTTGCCCGCTCATCAGTTCTGGAGTCACTGCAGGAGCGGGAACGGTGAGGAACACCTTCCACCGACAAGGCCTTAACAGGCCTCTCAGAACTGTTGGGTCACCTTAGCCTCTAAACGAGGGACCTCGGACGCGAGCCCGGTAGAAACCTCTTCACGGCGGGCCTCGAACTTCCGTTCGGTATCAACCAAACCAGCCAAGGCCTGAAATGCCCGGACCGAAAGGGAATCGCAATAAAAACACGAGTCCCAACGGTGACCGGGACCCAGACACTCTAAACACAGAGGATGGGGATCGGTCCTAGCGAAGCATCGCTGGCAGGAAGAACAATTCGGGAAGTCTAGCTGAAACAGCATAGATGGACTATCACACAAACGCTAGCGAGAGCCAGAGAGGAGGAAAAAAGAGAAGAAACTGCAGCAGATGCTAAGTGCGCCCAGTCTCGAACGAGCAGAGAAAAGGACTGATGGGCAATGACAGGGCGGAGCTAAAATGGGCGGGGTTACGGCCGCGTGCAGTACCCCATGTAGAAAGAGAGGAAGCACTAACATTTTTGTAAAACTGTTATGCTCCTGTCCGTCCCACAGGACGGAGGAATGTCCCATAAGTATGGAGGACGTAGGAGTATTCACATTTTCTTTCCAACGTGCATGGTTCCACACAAGATTTGACTACGTGTGGGTCTCAGCCCCTCTACTGGGGGAAATTAGAGGCATTGAGACAGGCCCACTGGGAATAGCAGACCATACAGTGATCACTGTAGACCTTCCCTTACACAGATGCAGGGGAGGGGTGTGGTGGTGCAAGGCCCTAGGTGAGTTTCTTCAAGACCCAGCTATCAGGGAAGACTTGGAAGCTAAGTCGATCCAATATTTTGAACTGAATAGACTAGAAGATACAGGGGAGAGAATACACTGGGACGCTTACAAGGCAACATTTAGTGGGGAATTTCATTGTGGCCAAGGCAGCAAGAGTCAGGCAACTGAAGCTATTAAAATCCCAGCTGGAAGCCTAAATAGAGGGGCTCAGGTGGAGAACTATAGTGGCACCTACTAGGAAGGCACAACGGGAGTACAGACAGGCATTGGAACAGTTAAATGTCCTAAGGACAAGGAAGGCAGAGAGGTCCCTTTTGTTAGTCCAGCATCCAGACTGCGCACAGGGGCACAGGCTAATAAAACAGACTATTAGCGAGGCTCCCCCCGGGAGGGTGCAGGGAGAGCGGTTAGTTGATTAAGATGATTACTAGAATAATGGAGCCCCAGGGACAAGGTCACTCCCGCACCTCAGATATACAAGAATGTTTTGTACAATATTATGTAGACCTATATTCTTCACAGAACCCTACTGAGAGCTTACAGAGGGAATTCTGGATCAAGATTAAGCTGGCCCTGGTGGATCCTGAAGCTAGAGAAGGATTTGGGCAAGAGATCAAATTTGAATGCTCGGGAGACTAATGCTTCAAGGCTCTTGAGTCAGTGCATCAGAAGCAGCTGACACTCTAGGTGCAGCGCGGCTTGATGCTCTATTCTTCCTACCCACCCACTGTTAGTTCCAGTGGTCGAAGTGAGCGGGAGCGGTGCTCTTCTACTTTTTTAAATTACGTTTTACAGCTCCTATACTTTTATTTTACAAAGAAATCGTTCCGGAATTGTTTCATTTTAAAACAAAAGTGTATTAAGAAATTGAAACTTGCACTTTCAATGCACTGCACTGAACGTTCCTTTAAATAGCAGGTGCAAGTGTTTGGGGGTTTGTATTGTGTGTGGGAGGGGACGTGGTGATGGGGTTTTTGGGGGGTGGGTGCAGGCCAGCAGGGAACATAGTTCCACTACTTCTTTTTGTACACTTAGACCACTGGTTAGTTCCTTTCTTTTAATTTGTCTAGTGAGCTCAGCGTGTTTTCAGAGGAAATGCGCTGGTTGCTGGCTGCAGCGGCTTTCTGGCAGTGGAGTGGGTGGCATTGAAGGGGAAGCAGCCCTGCATGTACCTCGACTCCGAGCATGCTCACTGGACTGTTTACGGAGCGTCGGCTTTATGTGGCTTTCCATGTGGATTGGTGAGCTATTGGTTTACTGCCCCTTTTTTCCGCCGTGATCAGTGAGGTTTGTCTAAAAAGGGGAAAAAAGGCATTGTAAAGGGCTTAGTTAAAAAGCCGCTGGCTCTACTGACCCCGACCACTGATATAACCTTCTCGACTCACCTCAGGAAAGTCATGAAAAAGGAGGCGTCGTCTACCTTGGCTATCACTCCAATAACTTCACCAGAGTATAGGCAGGGTCATGGTCTATGCCTTCCACCCCTATGGTCTCTCCTACATCCTTGCAAGGGGACCTTGTGTTGGAGGCCCAGACACTGAGTCGGGACATGCAGATTAGTAAGTCCTTGCTTACTACTCATATGGCCCCTCCCCTATCTTTGAAAAGGGATCGATTGTCTGAGGTGCCATCTCTTAGCCTACGTAGAAGGCAAAGGATCTATCCTGAAAGTACAGATTTGCCTCTTACATTTAGCCTCAACAACGCCAGGGATATTGATAAAAGTGTGCAGGCTGGCAAAGAAGCTCACCAATATGTAATCCCAACTAGTGAAGAGGCCACTGTCACTGGAATTGCTTCAGTCAGCTCAGGAAAGACTTTTTGGTCGCCCCTGGCCACAACACCTACCTTGGAACCCCAAGCTAACTCTGTGTCGATAGTAACAGCCATTCCGGTGGTTAACTCCCAAGAGCAGATCACCCCCGATCAATGGATCATGGTAAAGGCCAACATTATCAACCAACTGAACTTGTGTCAACATTTTGATGACTTTAGTAACTCGATGGATTCCTTAGACAATTGTATGGGGCACTATCTCACTGTGAGGATGGATGTATCTTGCAAAACTGATCCCATATCCTCCCCATTGATGCATCAGTATCTGGCCCTTCTTGATACCTCTGCTCTGCCGGCCCCGCAGGGGGACGGAGCTCTATTTTCCATATTGTTAACTTCCTATGACCTGGCTCCTATCAATGGCTTTGGATTTTCAGCGGAACCTGTTGTTCCTTCTGTAGGACAAGTGGCTAGAGCGAGTCATCTACACCCAACTCCACTGATGGTTCCCGGGAAACCTATGTTAGATACTGGTATTGTGGGTTACTCTGGGAAAGGACATAAAATCTCTACTTCAAAAAACCTTCGGGTTAGGAAGTCCTTTATGCCACAGCCTGTTGACAAAACCATCTGAAATGTCATCATGGACAAAAGGAACTTCGTCATTACCAATACCGCAAACCAACAGGGAAAGAACCCAGAGAAGCTTTAAGGGACAAGGTTTTGGCCCGGCTCCTCAAACGAACTGGGCCGGGAGTGGTTAGACATTTAGATTTGAAATTTTTACTGAGACTGGAAACAGAAGAGTGGTATACCCAGGAAAACAGGGACTGTGTCCTGATGGGATGTGGGTCCAGCAATTTACCTAGCTAGCTTAGTAATTGTAACTATTTGCCCAGAGGTTCAACAAATCTAAAACATATAATTGATTAACCTGTAAATGTGTCTCCCTTGATGAGAAGGCTTTATTTAAAGGAACTCTGTCTCGTTACATTCATTGTGATAATGGTGCTTTTTGTTAGTCTGTTTTTATGTACTGTGTTATATGTTGTAAGTATATTTTTTGTTTTGGCGCTCCAATGCCTGTGGGCTTTCAGTGCCTTATAAATACATTTAAAAATATATATATCAGAACACAGCAGCCCCCTAGACTAAAGACACGAAAATCTATACCAAAGTCCTTGCAAATATATGGAAGGGGCTTCTCCCCGATTTAATTCAATCTGACCAGGCAGGGTTGCCAAAACATTTGATAATATTAGGCATATAACCCACCTGGTAGAAAAAGTACACAAAACCTCTATCCCGGTGGTCCTACTTTCCCTAGACGCTGAGAAGGCCTTCGACCAGGTTGAGTGGTCTTTCTTATTCCAAGTGATGGATTAAATGGGCTGGGGACAGAATACATTTGGATGGTCAGTGCCAACAACAAATCCCCCACAGCATGCCCCCTCAGCATGCCTTATTATGAACAGCTCCCTCTCAGGTGCATTCTCGCTGAGTAGGGGCACAAAGCAAGCCTGCCCTCTTTCCCCTCTTATTATATGCAATTTACTGAGAGCCTCTGCTCCAAACTCTCCAAGAATCAGGCAAGATGCATGGCACCCCATTCGGGGGAAGAGAGCACACAGTAGCTGCGTTTTCAGACGATATGTTGCTCAAGTTAGCAAACCCAGGGCCCTATATGGAGGGGGGCATGAGGGCTTTGGTGGAGTATGGATCAGTTTTAGGCTTCAAAATCAATTTGCCCAAGTCGGAACTGCTTAACCCTATGGTGGGAGGGAGATGTGGATCACCTTTCAATTGGAGCCCCAAAGGAGTTTGATATCTGGGGGTGTAGATAAACCCGACATTAGCGGGCTGGTATGGGGCCAATTACCCCTAGATGTTAGTGACTTAATAATGACCTCTGTAAATGGAGCTCACTTAAGGTTTCCTGGTTGGGCAAGTTTCCCGCGGTCAAGATGGCGGTCCTACCACAACTTCTCTGTTTCAAGCCCTCCTGGTTTTGGTCCCACAGTGCGTTTTCAAAGAGGTGCGTAAAGTCATAGGCCACCACAAAAAGGAGGTCTGGGGTTCCCCAACTTTCATTTGTACTATGAGGCAGCATAGATCTGAATAATCAGGGAGTGGTTCCGAGGGGAGGAGAGGAAATTGTGGGTGGGTATGGACCGGGCAGTGGAGAAATAGGACTTGAAAGATGTTTTATGGCTCCGACGCTCAAGTAAGCCACAGCACATGTACCTAAGCGTGAAATTGAAACTTATAGCGGATATGTGGGATAAACTTGCTAGGAAAGATGGCATCGCCTCTTTCCCATCCCCCTTGATTTCCATTTTTAATAACCTGAAGTTCATTCCGGGAGAGGAGCGAGCATCCTTCCGTAATTGGCACTTGGGTGGGTGTGAAGAGGGATGGACAAATTCACCCCCTCCTATAAAGGTACATGATGCAGAAGAAGGCCAGGAGATACCATGAACACCCAATACTATTTTGGACCAATTCCAAGTGCTCCAATGATGATAAATATGTAGAGAAGTACCCACTCAGCCAGCCCTACAGACCAGGTGCGGTACAAACCTTACCCAGAGTAGACAAAGAACCTCAGGCTGCAACTAAAGGGACCTCAATCGACAGTGTCGACTAAAGTGCTGAAAAGCCATGTTACTGACGTTGTTAGAGACACCATGACATAGCAGCATTAGACAGGAAGCACATGTGCCATCCACACATCAGGACACAAACACACACTCGAATACACGAAGACCATGAGCGTACAGTTCTATAAGTTAGAGGACAGATACACATATATAGTGTCATTGTTTTTATAATGTTGTCATTAGTTTAACACAGCAACGCAGAAACCGCAAGAAGCAAGATATCCTGAATAAAGCTTGCGGATGCTTATATGCAATTAACCTTATGTAACTGCAGGAGCACTATGGGACCTGACAGACCCACCTGTGACTAACATATAGAGTATAGAATAGCACCAACATGTAGAAGCCATGTCATGGCTTAGGAAAATTACAGCAGGCCACAAGCCTCAGCAAGAGATGACCTGAGGTGAATTCTGGCTTGACAAGAGCAAACGTGTGAGACAGGACCTGCTGCCAAGGCCACCAGATACAAACGACATTGCATTCCCTGATCGGCAGTAACACCAGCTGTAATAAATGTGAATAATTCCTCATAATTTAGAGTTGCACAAGCTCCAAATCATTGCCTCTGAACAGGTGACCCAGTCGTCCAGAGCAGGGAAAGAGTCAATCTCACACCGCCAGATGGAAGCTGCAACCAAGATGTTGCACTGTGAGATGAGCGTTGCACGAGATGAACGGGGACTCTCATGGTCTAAGGTGGTACACACAAGTTACAATGCAGACATAATCATTCTTATTATCTTGAGAAGGTACACCACAAGCTGAGAACCATTGCGGATCCCAGGCCTGGGGAAGTCACCTCTAGCCAATCACAGTTCAGTCTCGTAGGGGTGGGTAGCAACAGGCAAGAACCAATAGTAAGACCCACACACTGCAACATTGTTTACAGAGAGTCATTGGGGGATGGACCAGGCCAGCCACTTGACAATGCGAGAGCCATTAGACTAACATGTATAGTGTGCATTATAGGTGGACTATTGCTCTATACCCAATCCAGTAGTGCTATAGTTTTTCTGGAGAGGTGCCCAGGATGTAGCATCACACTCCCGTCATTTGGGTACAATACTGGCATGCGAGCCAGGAGACGTTGTTGGATTACTTCTATCCTTGTACTGATTCCTGTTGGTTTTGGCTGTAAAAAACGACAGTTTGAATTTGCTGTCTGGCTGGCTCTAGGTTCCTTTTGGGGAAGGTGTTGAGCCTTCCGAGAGTCCGCAAACTTCTAGTAGCCCTCAAATCTACCTGGGAGTTTGTCCCAAACAGGTGCTAAAGGATTAAGGATATGTTTCCGAGGGCCGAAATTAGCTCATTTGTAGATTGTAAACAAGGCCTTGAAGTCGATGAAAATGAAAGGTTGAGATATGTTCAACTCGGACACTGGCTCCTGAGCCCAGAGGTTAAAGCTGCGGCCATACGCCAACTAACACCTTTTGAAAAGTTTCTCACAACTCAAGATGGATCGAGCGGTCTCATTTTGGGACTGTATATGTCACTTCTTGAATCAACTGCCCAGAAGTCGTGGCCCTATGTGCGAAAATGGGAGGCAACACTTGGGAGAGACATTCCGAAGGAAGGGTGGGAGAAGCTTTGGAGGCGCATCCCCAATATGGATAAATCTTCGCAACCGCATGAGATTTGATACAAAATATTATTGCGTTGGCATTACACTCCATGCCAGTTCCACAGGTTCTTCTCTGGAGCATCAGATGTCTTGTAAGGGTCCGGGGAGGTAGGTACCTGGTCTCACTTGGTGTAGATATTCCAAAATTGGAACCTTCTGAAGGGAGGTGCAAGATGCACAGGTTCAGGTCTTTAGGGAAGAGGCGAGCGCACCAACAGAGGAGATTCTACTGGGGTTAGTGCTTGGGCTGCCAGGAGTGTTCTAGAAATCACGCAGGAAAGCCTGTATAATCCTGACACTCTCTGTAATGCTGCTCATAGCTCAACAGTGGACGGGTGCATTGATTCCTTCCTTCCAAAACTGGCTCTGGAAGATATGGGAATTTGTAGCCCCCGAATGGGCATTCCTACGCGATACCTAGATTTGCCACAGAGTGGAGGGAAGTCCTTCATTTTCTTAAGGAAGATTGTAGAGTACAGTGATGCCCACAAAGCTTGAAGCTTCAGGAGTTGGGGTGAAGGGGAACATATGAAAACTATGGACTTATGTGCCTGAACTGATTATGGAACTTGTTAGGGGTAAAGGGGTTGACGGAGGTGGAGGTGGAAGGGGGTGGGGATGGTCAGTTGTGGGTTTCAATCACTATTTGCTTGTACTTTTGTAAAATCAATAAACAGATCAATAAAAAAGGAGTAGGAGCAGTTAAATCAAGCTTAAATCAGGAGCATTTTTGTCACATGCAAAGAAATACCCCATGTCCAGAGAGGCAGATGAAGGTATAGTCAAGACCATCTTTGCTCTAATGAAGCAAGGAATATTAGTACCATTTGTTATCCATAGCCGAAGCAGAGTTCCCTTTAAATCCAAATCCCATGACAATATTTCCATCTAAGGGCAAATATTTTACAGGCATAGATTTAAAGAATACATTCTTTTCAATTCCCTTTCATGAAGTCTCACAGGATTTGACAGTGAGTCCCCTTCAATCTTTAATAGAATCCTGTAGGTGGATTTAAGCAATGTTCAGTGCTCGAAAGTGCAATAGTTGGATATGTGGATGACATTTTGGCGTGCAGTGAGACAGAAGAAAGATTTAGAGAAAATGCAATTAAGCTTATGACAATCCTCTCAGAGAAAGGATATAAAGTGGACAAAGAAGCTACAATACGGCCAGGTAGAGGTCTTGTATATAGGACAGTTGATTACTCAGAAGGGGAGGAAAGTGACGCCTCAGAGATCAGAAGTAATTATGAATACCCCAGAGCCTAAAACAGTGAGGGAAATGCAAACATTTTTAGGCCTATGTAAAGAATTTTATTTATTTTCCCATTCAAATTAAGAAGTCATGACAGCAGTCCTTACAGAGAAACCGACATTAGGACATAGACACAAACCATTAACCAAATAGAGTGGGATTTTAGATCCAGTTCGGAAAGGGCATTACCCCCATGCGCATTCTTTACCTGCTGCTGCATTTGCGATTGAAAAGGCTTCAAGTATAACAATGGGGTGTTCAGTAACATTATTTGTTGAGTATGCATTATTTGCAATTTTAGAGAAACCCAAAAGTACAGAGAGCATCAGGATACGAGGTTATTATATCGAACCCTGCTATTATAATTGTCAGATGTAAGACAGTGAACCCAGCAATGTTCATAGCTGAACCAGTAGAAGATGACTATGTGCATGATTGCACAATGTATAGTGAAAACTATAATGAAATTCCCTAAGATAAAGAAACACCCTCGGTAGGGATGGGGGTTATTTTTATTGATGGTTCTTCAATAATTGACCAAACAACCTGTGAAAGGCATACTGGATCATCGCTAGTAAAGCTGAACCGAGAGGGTGAATTTGAAGTAGTGACGGTGTACTCTGATTCTGCCTATGTCACGTCAACTGTAAAATGCAGGTTCGTCATGCTGTAAAAGGAGGGGCTTCCCTTCGCGCAGACGGTACTCCAGGGCAACATGCGCACCTAATGGATAAACTTATTGAAGTAATAGCACTGCCATTGAATCTAGCAGTCATAAAATGCATAGAGCATTCTAAAAGGACAGATTGAATTTCTCGCGGAAACAAAGCCACAGATTTAGAAGCCATAAAGGCAGCCTATTCCCGACCATTTCTAATTTTGAAATGCAAAGTGTTAAACAAATGACCGCACAATGCATGTTGGCACAGGAGTGCTTTAACATGCAGTCTATTGTCCAGTTAATTGGGATACAAAGGTGAGCACCACAAGAAGGGAAGGAATTCTGGAATAAGCAGGGGTGTTCTTTATCCAGGCAATTTGGAGACAAGATAGCACTGTAAAGCCAGTTATGCCTCTAGCATTATTGAGGGTAGCACTGATGCAGCTCCAATACCATGCGGCTCGATAGGGAAAAGCTGCTACAATAGCAGAAGAGGGGTTTTCGCCAAATCTGTTCGAGCATGTGGCATGCCAGAAATGTACTGCAGGGCACACTATGCGAACAGTGAGTAGGAATTCCTAGCCCAGTGGCCCATTTCAGGGCCTATATATATGTATATATATATGCGGCAGACATGCAATGGTTACAGATATATGCTTTTCTTGGTATGTCCTTTTTCTAGATTGATCGAGGCAGATCCATGTGCACCCCCTGATGCCACGTGCGCTGCCAAGTTCCTTGTGCATGAAGTGTTCCCAATATGGGTGTGTGTGTGAGGTTTTGCGGCCCGACAATGGACCCCATTTTGTAAATAAGTTGCTCGAACAAATAGTTCTTCTATTAGGAATTAAGCTTACATTTTCTTCCGCTTATCACCCACAGCGAATGGCGTCTGAGAGATTAAATTGATTATTGGAGGAAAAGACTGCAAAGATCAAGATGACATTAAAGAAGGGATGGCTACATTGCCTGCCCCGTGCCCTATATGCCCCAAGAAACCAGCCTGGCTCAGATCACCATCTAACTGCTCATGATTTGGTGACTGGACACTGCATGAGAACCCCCCTTTGCTCCTCCAACTTGGTTAAAAAACGGATGCCCATTGTGTAGCAAAAACACTTGTAATGAAATGCATGATTATCTAACAACAATGACTGCAAGTGTTTCTTTCATATCTCAACAAGTCAAGAAACAAAGGGAGGAGTTCAAAGAAAAGCAACAAAGACTATCAAATCATTGAAGCAGAGGATTTGTTAAAACAACCCGTTTTATGCCCAGGATACCAGGTGCTTGTACGAATGTGTGTACGCATTAAGTACTCCCCGCGTTGTAGATCCATACGAGGAAGAAGTCACACCCACAGCTGCAAATTTAAAAGGACGAAGAGCCTGGCTTCGTTTGTACAACATCAAGCCATTTAAAAGGTGAAACCCAACCCCTCCTGCATCTATCCACGGTGAAGCAAGAGAAGATGTTCTGCATATGCAGACTCGTTCTATGGCCAAGAGTAAAGACCGGGAAAGAACACAGCAAAACCCTAGACTAAAGGCCAGTATCTCGACATTTGACAAGGAGTAAACAGACTTGCAGTTATCCTGGAACTTTTTAGATAGGCTAAAGAGACAATGCATTGAAGTACCAGAGCTGAAAGAAGAAAAGAACACTTCATATTTATGTTACATATTGAAATAAGACTACACATATTCGTGTATGCTGTTTTTAACCTACATTGGTCTTATACAGCTCTAATAACAAGATACTTCAACATCATAATGTTTATTTTTAGAATTATTGTTGCAATCATCTTGCAGTTCTTGATAAAAAGGTGTGATTCATAGAGACTTACAGAGTTAAATATTAAAGGTTTGAGCAAAAAAGGAGGTGGTTTCAGAATATGTGAATAGTCTCATTGCCATCAAGAAAATCAATGAGCCTCCATGGAATGATAATTGTGGTGTCATTCTGCAGTATGATTTGTATTTTCCTCCTAATTATGACATTTAGACATGTTATAAACAATACAGATACGGTGGGTGACAATTAAATATTTTCTGTTGCCCCTGATGACATCACGAACAGCGTTTTTATTACCTTACTAGGCATTTATTTCAATTTAAAAGGGATGTTGGGGGAGATCATAATGATATAAATATATATCTTGATAATCTGTCTCATTTAAAGAATAACGTAGGGTATCAGCACATGAAAAAGGTGGAAAGGAGAGCATCCAATGAAAGCTACTATGGCTTATGCTTTGGGAACCTCTAAAATGTTCATAGCAACCAAAGTATTAGTGAAAAAGGCACATTGTCTGACACGCCTTGCACTTTGCCTAACCACAGGGCAGTTCCAAGGCAGAACAGCGTGCATAGTGTGGATGAATAAAGCGACATCACAAAGAGAAGACAATTATGTACAAGATATAAAGTCAAGAGAGAAGCCAGAAACAATGCATCAAATAATAAAATACGAACAGACTGGAATAGATGCAGAAAGAATCAAGATTGAAGAAAACAAGATGTAACAATGAAAGGATAAGAATGGGAAGGAAATGCAAGAATGCTGGGAAAGAGGTCAACTACAAATTAAAGGAACAGTGCTTGCCTCTGAAGGATGGGCTGAAGGATTGGTTTTGTATAAAGCAATGGCCTTAACCGAATAATGGGAAGTACTTGTGGGAAATGCAGAAACTGAATGCAAAAACCAACGGCTTAAGATTCTAAGATTGTTGACATGGGTCAGATACTACACCTGAAGATGGCATCTTTATGCTTCAGAAATAATGTCACAGTGAAAGTTGGCAAGAACAACAAGGGTGGCTGAGCTTTCCATTTACCAGGCATGAAGGAAGGAACAGCAGTTCTGATGGGGCATTATTGGACCCGTTGATCAAGATCATATATGAAGTTTCCACCAAAATGGGGAGGAGTTTGTTCATTGGTGCTGATAATCATAACAGCCTTAGTAGTACCACAAAGTGTCCTGCAGATTACAGACTTACCAAAAATGTACACACCTTAGGAAGAAAAGACAGTCAGAGGAGAGACAATTACTTCTCAGCAAAATCAATATAAACCTATTATGACATTCCAGATTAGCATATAAACAGCAGTAATATTTACAGCTGTATGCCTGCCAGGAATTCAAACTGCAGTGAATAACAAGTGCCTGCAAATCACCCAATGGGAGCTGCGGCAAACGATCAATAAGACAATAAAAGGATTTAATGACTTCACAGAAGAGTTGAGGGTGATCAGGCTTATGGCCCTCCAGAACAGGTATGTCCTGGAGTTATTTACAGCAATGGAAGGAGGCGTGTGCTCCAAGATCGTGCCTTTTTGCTGTACATTTATACCTGCGCATGATGAAGGAAATGGACCTTTGACATAAGCAATAATGATGTTGTCAACCCTGCATACGAAGATGGCGGATGAAGTTGACAAGTCCGAAGAGGACAGCTGGTTTTCATCTCTGTTTTCATGGATTCCAACTTGGTTGGCAAATGCTTTCAAATTACTTAGAACAGTACTTGGGTTGGTATTGCTAGGATTTTCTTTCATAAGGATCATCTTGGAACAATGCCAGATGACAGCCAAGAAAGCCATTTGAGGTGCAGAAGAGCAGTTGGATGTATTTCCCCTAGCTCCCGCCACCTCACTGACGTCCTGCTGGAACAGTAGGAGAAGGGCTCTATAGGAGACTCTCTGCATTATGCCTCTATCTCATTGTGTGTATGAGTGACAATATGCACTCAAACAACCGTATCAAATGTACCCTTGCACCAATAGGATGCTGCATGGAAGGATGTCAGCACGCAGCATTGGACATCATGAACCGCTGAGTGAAATCTGACATGAGCAGAGTGATGTCATAAAGAAGCTATACAAGGACATACTGAAACAATATGAACATTAAGAGTGGCGTAACTGAAGCGATAAGAGAAACATGTACAAAATTATGAAGTAATCATGAATGCAAAAGAAGACAAAGTAACTTGCTGACCAACAAGTGTAAATACGCAGCAATGCAAGGTAGAAAAGATGCATAGAAGCTCGCTATTGAGGAATATAGAACATGGCAAGGACGGCCACAGTCGAAAAATTGACGCCAGCTTGTGTAAATATTCAATTCCATGACTTCATGAAACATATTGGGGTTGCAGAATCAGGAGATGCTAGAAGAACAGCTTTGTGTGCAAAGCAAATAACTATGTTGGCTTGGGATCAAGGATGCTATTTTTAAGGAATGGCTGCAAATCACAAAGGGAGACATACGGACAAGCCATGGATGAGACGTATTTCTCTTAGATTAAAGCAGAAGAAAGCATCTGCAAGAGCCAAGTATTGGGCAATCAAAAGTGTATAAAGTGTATACAATGTAGAGTGAGCAAGTCTCAAAATGCCAAGAGTTGCAATGACATCCAGTATAATTAAATCAAATAACAGTAAATAAGAGGCTGAAATGAACAAATTTGGGGGCTCTATACATGTGATGCAGAAGGTAAAAACAAGGCTATTCATTAAGCCTGAGATGAAGATAGTGATGTGCTTTCACTCGCTTGAATGTCCTAGAACAGAGAGCAGGTCAACTACAGACAGGAAACATTGGCTCATGGTCAGACTGATGAGTGATGATGGACTAATTGGGAAAGTAGGGAGTAATCTGAAGTGATTCAAGCACTGGGTTTCGGTTTCCTTACGTGCTGCTAGCCAAGCCGAAAGTCCAAGGTTGGCTGAGAATGCCAACCAATCAGTGGGTCTATGGGGAAACCTGCTATACAATGTTGCATAGACCAATCTGCTGCCATTTTGTTCACTATAATCGGTATTATATGCATTTAGAGGTAGTTCGAAATGTGTCTTACAGCTAAGAGATAGCCAATGAAGTACTAACCCGTGCACATTCTATAAGTATACATGTTCCCTAACAATCCCTCCTGGAACAACATTTCAGTATCAATTCAGATCACTTTACTATAGTTTATCAACAGGGTACATAAGCAACAAGACTTTGGAACAATGCCTTCTAAGCTCATCTCCTTATATACATTGCATATGATTCTTGCAACGTGTGCATGATTTTTTAATCCACAATCTTCTGACCCATGCTCTCATTTTTGTACCCTAGTTCTTTTCCAAATTCTAAGTGTTTTCAAATCAACCCATGAATTGGAGCTAGACCTTCAGATCCTTGACTTTCTACCTAGCTAATTCGACCCAACCATATAAAATTCTTATTATTAAAAGAAGTGAGAAAGACATAGAATGGCATTTCACTTTCCTGTTATATTTTCTACAAAAATCTTTAGACACATCAAGAAGTGGTCACTTTCAAGCACTTTTTCTACTCTATTATCTCAAAGGAAATCGAAATACAAAGATATGGGATTATACACCAACTGCTGCTTGATGCACAAACTCTCTTGAGATGTACATTAACCATTCTTAAATTCCACCTGTACAGACAAGCATTCCACACTTTACCCAATTGAAATTCCCAATATTCTGCATGTCATTGAAACTACCAATTTCTATATCAGCTGCACATGCTAGCCCAATGTTTTAGGGGATACTAGGCTAGCATATTTAAATTACATGAGTAATTACAAATGTCTGCAAGGAAATTCTATTGCATAGTACTTGGCTCACTACATTGATTTCCCCCCGGTGGGGCTTACACATTAACCCCTTAATTGCTGAGACTGTAATGCTTACCTTAGTAAATTGGGGTTTGTGTATATTTATACTGTCCCTGGAATGGTTTAAAGTCATAACCATGTCCTAGCTTACTGTTGATACTGTTTAATTGATACTGTTACTAAATAATTTGCTACAATACAGACATGTAAGGAAGCAAAGAGGGTGTCTTTGGTTTGACTGATGTGTCTCAATTAAACTCACTTGGGATGCTCTGTGCCATATATGTTCTAAAGGTAATCAAAGCATTAAGCAAACACAATGTCTAATGATCTCTTCTTTCTCCTGCTTCACATCCAGTAACAGAAAGAAAATATGAACCATCAACAGCTAAAAATTGCATGTTCATATTTAAAGTTAAGTTATCATCAACTACTACATTTTTAGGATTTCAAATGTCTGTATAAGTGCAGTAGCAGTGAACATGGGAAAGCCGTTTATACACGGTGTCCCTATTGAATATGACTCAGAGAAGATAGGAAGTTGGATCTGTGCAACATCATCTCTCTCTTGTGAGGAACCCTCCACTCTAACCTTGTACAGCATCTTGTCCTGAATCTCCCCCCTCCCCCTTCCATAAGCTCAAAACCTTAAATGAATGTACATAAACCTGTTTTATGTTCAAACGTTGCTGCCTCAATACTCAGTTGGTATCTCCATTATATGGACTGGCTGTGTGGAGGTGCACTCTGGTCCACGTATTTGGGTTCAATATGAAAACATGTACAACTTGGTGTCTAGTCAAAGTAAAGTATAAATTCAAGGTGCTCCCAGTTGGTAGAGTGCTACCTCTACTGGATAAATGAGAAAGTGGGTGGTTCAATGTAAAATCACATGGAACAGACTGGGGCACAGAAATAGGCAAATCAATGATTTTGCTGACTAATTGACCAGATTCAAGAGTATCGTTCACATTTTGAGGTTGTCAGAAATGATGATAGACTTCAAGGTTTTAATCTGTGTATTTGGCAGGTGCATTTATCATAAACAATCCAAAATCAAAACGTTTTTCTGTATAGAAGTATTCAATTTTCATTCACATTCCAAAGGTAAAAGTTGTTCATTCAACAATACAGGTCTTGTTCACATATTCATTTCATATGTTCCAAACTGTATTTATCATGTATTGTAATCCAATAATCTTGATAGGTGTCAGTTACTACTCCCTTGATATGCATAGAGAGTATGACTGCCAATCATAAAACTACTCGTTTTGGGCATTACTCGCCCTTCTTCAGGTTTGTAAAATTGGATACGGATTCTTGTATTCTGTAAGACATAAATAATGTATCTTAATTACTAATCTGTATGTAGACTAAGGCCAAGTATAGTCCTAGTGTGTCTATACTAGACTGTAGACAATAGACTATATGACTATTGAAACACTTGTGTATAGGCACATTATAAATAAAATATCATATCATATACAAGCTAAAACATTAAACATCCCTAAATGACGTGTTAGAACCTAGCTGTGTACTATATACCCTGAGAAGAAAGTCACATTTCTTGCACCCTGTTAAAGCGATTCCTCGCCTAGGACTGTATGTCTACCGTACTGCATTGTGAAAATGGACATGTTGCGATTGTGATCTTCGACAAAGCAGCGGTCAAGATATCAGTAGGCATGTGGCATGAGAATTGTGACTGAAATGTTGCCACTTGCAGAAAATCAGAAATTAAGAGGATCCAGAGTGACAATGTTTATTCGTCAATAATCCTGTTCTGTCATGGGACGACCTAAAGGCTTTTCTTAGATGCAAGATAATCAGTTCGGGGACTCACAAAAGAAATTAATGAGCTTGTAAGAGGATTCAATTCAACACTACAGCTAAGTCAATGCCTAGTCTGGGATACTGAATAGAAACCCTTATTGATATATCTTATGTCCAGTTCATGAGTTCTGGATGACTACCCCTATATAACACCCCTCTCTAGAATCCCCCTGACCCCACTGAGCCAAGAAGTAGTTCTGTTTTGCAAGTTTAAAAGGTTTATTTGAGAAATAAAACAAATATAGATACCACGCTTTTGTAATAAATTAATAATCGATATCGCCCTTATAAATATAATGTTAATCAACAATGGGTAATCTGACACTAGCACACTTCTTTATAATCAATGAGGAGTTGGTGTAGGATGGATAAAGTAGCAAAAATACTTTTATGATTTCAAGGGAAAAGCAATGAGAAATAAAATGCAGTACAGAAATACTTGATATGATTTTAGCAAAAGATAAGGTAATCACTTTTTCTCTGGCAATTCACCCCCCTCCCCTATGCAATGTAAGAAATGGAAGGAGATGGAAAGAGGAGCACACATTTCTCAGGAATGCAGTCAAATACAATACAAAATTCAGTTCCCCACCAGCAAGCTTAGAGGAAACAGGTATGAGTTTTAAAACACTGGCCCAAGTGCTTTGAATGTGGTGGCAATGAAGTGAGAAATATGCTGAAAATGCTTTTAATTCCCTTTAGGAGGTTCAGGGTGAGTGAGAGATACTTGGGATGAGTTCAGGCTCACTTTAGCAATGATTCAGAGATGGTGATTAAGAGGCAAACTGATTTTTTGCAAGGAAAGAAATTACTGCTGATGGTTACACGTGGCTGGATTTTTAACCAAATCGCAAATCGTGGTAAAATTCGCGAGTGCGTGAATCGTTAAAAAATTATAAGGAGTAGGAAGTCGGTTCTAGGCTTGTTGGAAAGCTTGGATTCTAAGCTTTCAGAGGAAAGTTAAACCAAGTTCGTAGTCCAAACGGTTCCAGAGATATGAACAATTTTGTAAAGGTCGTTTTTCAGATTTAAAGTAAACTCAAAATGACAGGTGACTGCTTTGCAGTTGCAGAATTGACAAATGACAGTGGTGCAGCTTTACAAAATGACAGGTGACAGTTAGGAGGCAGTTCTACTTAGGTTAAATAGATTGAATTATATTACTTTAAACTAAGAGATTTGGTTTTGCCCCGTCCTAGCTGTACTCACAATATATTTGGAAGGACTGGGTCTCGTCACGGATCTGATCAATCAGGCTAGCGGCACTTCACAGCGATCTGGTCTCTGGGTCTGCGGTTCTGCACGGTCTGGTCTGGTCTGGCACTGGTCTGGTCTGTCCGGATACAGCGGTCTCTGCACGGCTCCTGGATCTCTGCACTGGTCCTAGCAAAAGTTCTTGGCAAGGAATTCAAGCAGCTCGCCCGGCTGTGAGTAGCTTGCAATGATTTGAGGCCTGCTGCAGAGAACTCAGCTTGTGGTTTTAGGCCTCTGATTTAGGTTCTAAAGTATAATTTCTAGGTTCTGGAGTATGTAGCTGGAGTCAGTCTGGAACTGGTATCTTCTGGATGTTGTGTGGTCCGGCAAAACGCTCCGCAGCAACTGGATTTGAATGTCTCTACCTGTCCCAGCAGTCTCTTCTTATGTGTTTTTAAAATGGGTGTGTGCCTGGGCCTAGCAAAGCCTGCCCCTCTATACTTGTCATTGGCCCAATTCTCCCCTCTCCCATGATTGGGGGAAGGAAATGTGAGTCAGAGTGATGCTGTAGGTTTTATGGGTCAGAGGATCCTCCCCTGGTCAGTTTGCCCACAAATTTATATTTGATTCAAATACATCCTTCCCAGATATACAATTTGTTGAAATTACATGTGCACATTATATATTCCTTATGGTCCATGCTTGTCCGCCTCTGATCTTCCTGGGGGCTTGCATTCAAAAATGACAACATTTTGTGCTTTTTAACTGGTTTTGCAATATCGGACATTTACCCAAATTTACACACATGTGCGCAAGGAGTATGGGCATGAATTGATGAAGTGTCCGATTTTTAACATACAGACATTTGGAGTGAGACCCTATTTTCCGCTAGCAACCCCCCAGAATACACCACAGGGTCCTAACGCATCTCAGAATGTTCACAGAAAAATCACAAAAATAATGATATTACTTATATAATTCTGGCAAGTCCGCACTATGAGTTATCTATCTTTTTAAAATTATGCTCTGGCCCAGATGGGTGTGGTTTAGGTTCCAAAGCACATGGGGGAAGCTTCTGCCTGTCCCCGCTTCCAGCTCGGGTGGCTCCCAGAGGCACTTCTCCTCCCACTTCTCCCAAGAGGAAGCCACTTTTACGACGCCCCCAATATAACATTTGCCTGAGTCCAGGACAGGCCTTTGTTCACCTCCCTGTAGTCCCCAGCTGCTCCACCCCTAATCTAATCAGAGAGGTGACAACTCCTTTTGGCAAGGGGAAGAGTGGCTGAGCAGGTTTTAACTCCTGTGGGGGTAGATGTCGGGCAGAATTCAGTTTCATTAAGCCAGGTTTCAGCTAAAATGTCACTTTTTGTTCCCCAGTTTAAGTCAATACAATGTTTACATATGCAGCTAGAATGCTGATTCTAAGTTCAAAACTATGACATTTTAACAGTTACAAACTATGTGACACTCAAAAGTAAGTCACTCAGTTAATTTAAACATTTCGATTTTGGTGGTTTTAATCCAGTTTCAGTTAGGCTGCTGACATGCATAGCTCAGCCAGTTTTGTTATGAACAATTTTTTGGGCTCTTCATCTTCCCAGATTTTGTATGCACACATACTTCATTCTGCCAGATGTCCGCTGGTGTTCAGTGAGATTTTTGGATGTGTTGCAATGTTTGAAAATAGGCATTTTGAGCTGGCATTCAGAGAAACCAAAGGTAATTTTAAAGCGTTTTTGAGCTAACAGGCGCTGCTGTTTTACCTTTGGCACCCATTCCACTCATGGCACCCTGGCCCATCATGCTCGCACTGGTGGGTGGCAAGTTAGGCAACCATTTTGGTGTGCGCACAAACTGCGTGGTTCTCCTGGATTCTGGCGCACATGTGGGCTTTTTGGCCATCTTGGATTTTCTAAGCCCACAGCACCAAATGTTGCAGCATGATAGCCCAAACGTGGGTCAGGACACCCAACAAGCTGGAGGAAATTGATGATTTGAATGAAAAATCAAGGCATGTACTGTTATGATCTTGAATATATCGGAAGGTTTAATCGACTCAAATGTATAAGAGAAACATGTTGAATTTGGCAAAAAAATAGCTAGGTTAACAGAAAACAAAAAAGGTAAGGGCTATAAGGTTTAGAATTAAGCTTAAACCTCAGGCATTTGCTTTGGGCAACCCACCAGACCATCTTTCTTCAGCCTGCCAAGCCATTACAGAAAGGGGAAAGACCAGATGAAAATCAGACTTGGTCGCACCCCAGAATGGACAGTCCAGCCCAAACTGCTTGCTCACGTCCCTTCTGCAAAAGACATCAAACCACCCCAGACATGTTTCTGCTTCATTGGGTGTCACGAGAGAGGTGTCATTTGGGTCTCTAGGCCCAGCAGTCCTGGAGCCATGTCTGGGCATACCCTTCCCACTCTAGGTGGCAAAAGCAAAACAAAAGAGGTAATGGCTGGAAGCTTTAGAATTCATCACAAACCTCAGACAATTGCTCTGGGCAACCCTCCCGACCAAACGTGGACTCTGAGCCTGCTGCGCCTAGAGCCTGGGCCTGTAGTGGCTTGGCAGGCTGAAGAACGATGGTCTGGTGGGTTGCCGAGAGCAGTGCCAGAGGTCAAGATTAATTCAAAAGCTTCCAGTCATCTCCTCTTGTTTTCGCTAGGCTGTTATCACTACACTTTAACAAGAGTTTCAGACTGATCTTGAAAGTGGATGATTGTGACAATTTCCACAGAAACATGTGCGCACATGGAAGTGATACCTGTAAATGTGTTGGATGCAACTAGGGAAATAGTGAGTGTGTCATCATTTTAGATCCAGAGGGAATACACAAAGTGACATTGGACGATAATTCTGATGGTTGATGAGGCTTAAGCCGGGCCTCATAACACTACAGCAGATTAGGTTGGATGGCGCTTTTGTTTATTTTGGCTACTTGACATTAAAATATATACTATTTGATACATCAAAATAAGCATCTGGTATTAAGTGAAGCTATTGCTAACTTGAAACTGGCTGAGATAGGAGTTCAGTTAACAACCCCTCCTTGCAGATCTAGATCTGGAAGCACTGTTTCTGAAGGAGGCAGAAACAGCACTTCCATACCTGGATTTGAAAGCAGAAATGTATAAATATATAAACTCCCATCATAGTAAATGCCCCAAGCAAACATTGCTAAGAATCGCAAAGGTTTGACAAGTGAACTAAATGAGGAAATTAATGAGAATCTATGCTGAATACAATATTATTCATCGTCCATTATTCCCATCATAAAGGGCCTCCACTCACTCAGCAAAACCTGTTCTTAAATATTGGTTGCCTGTAAATACATTTTGTTGGGTGAAAAAACAAGCAGAATCACACTGCTTGTTTTTCATCCAACAAAATGTATTTACAGGTGTGTCCAGTTTTTGGCAGGAGTTTACATATTAGATTTGATATTTTCAAAAATGAAAGCTGTATTCAGGGCTTATGTTTTTTTGTTAGGGCCGCTGTAGGGTGTTACAGAATAGTTGTTGCATGCAATCTTTGCAGCAAAGATTACCTTAGAAATTTGGAAAAGTAGGATCCATCTGGGTATAGAAATGTGAATGAATTGAGATAAAAGGCAAAATCTGTAGTTTGAAGTAATCAAATTATCCAGGATACCTAAATCAAGCATGGTTCATAAACGGATGTGTGTTCTTTCTTTGATTGGGTCTCAACATTTCATTGGATCCATCTAGCATTCCAGACTGTCTGAAATGTTCCTGGATTACACATTTCTTTTAAAAACCTGCTTTGGATCAAGAAGTCCTTGCAAATTATATACCAAACCAAGAAAATCACCTGTCCTCTTAAAAATAAATAAGACAACATAAATTGAATTACAGGAACACCTGGAGCACCAAAGTCTACTTGGAGGCAGACAATCAGGCTTCCATCCTAATAGAACTTGCGCTCATTGATGATGTAAAAGAGACTCCTACAGATCTCAAGTGGAGGCGATATTGGCATTTATGATCCAAGTCTTTTGTAACAGCCTTTACACGTGTTTCTAGGCGCGACAAGACAAGCAAGGGTATGGAGGGAAGACAATTTTACTATGCCTTGTGCCATTCATATTTTGCAAGTGCGGTATCACAAGGGGCAGGGGAGGGAGAAGTGCGAGGGAAAGGGAAAGTGCTATCAGGGCACAGTGGTCTGAGTAAGTGCAACCAGGGCAGCGTGTCTCTGGATAGGTGCAAGGAGGATGAGGACTGTAGAGGCTACAGTTACAGCCCCTAGTATATGGGGGCAGTGGGGAGACGGGTCATAGAGGAGCCTGGTACCCAGTGAGACTCTGAGGGTATCCAAGCAACCAATCAGCGCAGCATGCAGATAGGTCAGCAGGGGATGGAGAAAGCAAAAGCAGAGGAGAAAAGGAAAGTCTTCAGCTGCTTCTGGAACTTCGGCTGGTCTGGCTCAAGTTTGAGATGCATTCCAGAGGGAGGCACCTGCAGAGATAAATTATCTGCCCCCAACTCTCTGCCTGGAGAAGCATCTGACCCTCAGAGTTGGAGGCAGCAGAGTGAAGGGCTCGAGAAGGCAGGTATTTAGGAAGCAAGTGTTAGATGTATTGTGGGCCCCGGCTCCAGAAAGCCTTGTGGACGATGCAGAGGGTCTTGAACTTGATCCGTTCAGCCCCCGGGAGATTTCAGAGCTGGAGAGATACGGTCCCTGAGCTTGAGGCCAAGGATAAGTCTTGTAGTCCTGTTCTGGATTTGTTGCAGAGAGTGGAGAGTAGAGGAAGGCAGATTCAGAAAGAGACTGTTAAAGTAGACCAACCTAGAGAGAACCAGGGCTTTGGAGACAATGAGCTTAGGGAGAAAGTGAGAAAAGGAAGAGTACTTTTGAGGAGGTGCAGCTGGTAATGGGCCTTCTTGGAAAGGTCTGTAATGTGAGGAGAGAAGGCAAGAGTGGAGTCGAAGAGGATCCCAAGGTTTTTTTGCCTCACATGAAGGTGAAGGAAGAGGGCCCATGGAAAGCAGCCAGAGTGATTGGGGGAAAGCGATAGCAGGGGTCCCGATGAGATGGATCTCCGTCTTACTGACATAAGGTAGAGATCATTAGAGGTGCACCAATCCTGAATCGCGGATAGACAGTCAGGATTGCACAAAAGGGGAGAAGGCTGTAGGGAACCTGAAAGAGAGCTACGTGTCACCCGCACAACACTGAATGTTGCAGCAGAAGATAGATTAGGTGGGCCAAATGGGCCACATAGAGGTTAAAGAGCCAGGGTGAGATGTTGGAGCCCTGGGCATCACTATCTGTAGAGAGGTGATGGAAAGAAAGGACCCAACTTGGACCAGGGACGGTCATTCCAAGAGAAAAGAGGTGAGCATCTCCAGGGCATGATCCATGATGCCGAGGTTCTCACGCAGTTGATTGATCAGGATGGTGTGATTGACCGTCAAAAGCAGGGGAAAGGCAAGGAGGATGAGGACAGAAGGGATGCTGGAGTCGAGATTGGAGAGCACATTTTCACGCATATTCAGGAGAGCAGTTACCATGCCTCTGACTGCTTTGAAGCCAGACTGATGATCATGGAGACCACCAACAGTTTCAGTGTGAGGAGTAAGTTGTGAGATGGCCAGTTTGTCCAGAAGTTTGCCCAGGAAAGGAGTGGAGATTGGGCGATAGTTAGCCAGACAGGTATGATTGGCAGAAGGCTTTTTTAGGAAGGGGTGCACAAGGGAGTGCTTGAGCAGAGAGGGGAAAGTTCCAGTTGCGAAGGACTGATTGCAGAAATCGACCAAGGCTGGGATGAGGGTGTCAATTTGGTCCTTGATGGTTCTAGAGGAGCACCTGTTTGGATGACACTTTCATAGATCGGACTTGTCTCGAATCATCATCAGGTGTTAGAGAGAAAGAGGAGAAAGGAGAGGGCGAGGTGGCCAGAAGGGGGCCGAAAGAGGGAGAGGAAGGGCAGAGCAAGGACAGGATGTCTAGAGTAGTGAAGTGCGAAGCCCGGGCCATACAGAGGGCCTGGCAGAGAACAGGAGAGGTAGAGATTGGCCAGCTCCTTGCAGATTTTGAAAGAGTTTGGCTGTGTTGATAGATGTTGCAGAGACGCAAGCTTGGATGTGGACTATCTTCTTGGACAGGACAGAGTCTGTAATGCATTTGGAGCAGGCAACAGGCCAGTTTGTCAGTGGATGCACCCGATGCCCTTCACTTCCTCTCAGACACCCCACAATTGCGTTTCTGGGAGGTGAGGTCGGGGTCAGACCAAGAGTTGCACTGGAGGTAGGATTCAGATGGATTCTCGTGGCAGGGGCATTGATGTCCAGAGTGTTAGAGATAGCAAGATGAAGGTTAGAAAGAGCGGTGTCAGGCTGTGAGTCAGCCACAGGAGAAAGAGGACCAGTGAAAGTAGAGGCAAAGACATCCACAGACACGTTTCATGGGCCGAATGACCGAGAAGGAAGGCGGTGGTGCTGGGGTGGGCTTAGCCTGGGGGACAGAGTGTCAGGTGAGAGGAAAGAAGAAAGTGGTCGGTCCAAGATAGGGGAGTAATGAGAGGGTTAGAGAGGGATGTCTGAGGAGATGAGAACAACCAGGGATCTAAATGTTGCTCGATCTCTCTGCAGCATTTGATACCGCGGATCACTATTAATATAGCGTCTACGGGAAGTGGCTGCTATCTCTGCTCAACACTGCACCGGGTTTGAAGCTTTTCTTAAGAACAAGACTACTACGGTGAAAATAAAGGATTTTACATCACATTCAGTGGTGTTGACCTGTGGTGTACGACAAGGTTGATACCCTCTATCTATATTCTTTAATACTTGTCTTATTTTTATCGGCCTGACTTACTGATGGATTCTGTTAAATGTCACAAATGCAAAGTCTGTCACCATGCTATCACGGAAAACATTCATGCATCCTATACTTGCCATACCACGAGCCATAAAACATATTACCTGTGACAGCACATTTGTGCTTTATGGGCTGAGTTGCTCATGAAATAAATAGTACATGGGGCGCCTGACATGCAAGCTTAAGATCAGGATTCTTCAACATCTCAGAGCCATCAAGACATTTCATCTATCATACCCCATGGTAAAGCATTTTAAGGACCATCATGCAAGTAACTTTCAGCTACTTACTTTCTTTGGGGTTGATCATGTGACCATTAATCTGTGTGATGGAGGAAGGATTTTGAAACTTTGCCTATTTGAGACCAAATTAATGTTGGACTTGGACACCAAGGTTCCTCATGGTCACAATATTGGCGAGAAACTTTACACATTTATTGGCATGCGATTGCATGGGTATTAGTTCTTTGTCTACCATTTGTTTGGCCTATGTGTGGTTTTTGCTGTTCATCTGCTACATCACTTTTAACCCATTTCTTTATCTGTGTAATGTCCTATAATCATGTCACGGTTAATGAGATGTGACACTAATCAAGTCACGATCATTGATTTGGTCCTTCTTCCATTTCTAATACTTACAGTTGTTAGCAAGGTATTATGTGCTGTGAACAGGAGGATCAACGACTTACAGTATGTAACATTTGTTTTCGATTGTTTTTTGCACCTGCAATTTATTGTTATCCTTCATGTGGTATGGCCCAGCGTCCTCGCATGAGTACAGCAAATTCTGTTTTGACATTCATTTCCGGCTGTGGGACCGTTTGCTGTGCTGACCAGTTGTTGTGCTTCACTTATTAGTTCCAATAACATTGGGTCCTTGTTAGCATTCCCTGGCGACATCAGGTTTAGTCTCCTTCATATGCGCAATGGCCTTTGCCACACATCAGCTGTCTGGCCACCTACATGCTGGACCATATGGGGTAATTTTCCTGTATGGGTGATTGAGGGTACTGAATACTGTACCCTTTTAAGAATGTTTTTTTATTCAGAAAGCCACTATATGCACTTGTACTTTATGGTATCCACATTGATGGGGTATCTCTCTCTATATATATATATATACACACATATATATATATATCTACATATATACACACACATATATATATATATGTATATATACACACACACACACATATATATATATATATATATATATATATATACACACACACACACATACTTATATATACATTCATATACATACATATCCTCACCAAACTGCAAAAAAAAAGTATATGGGTCACTCTGATTTCTTTTTTTTGCAAGGTTTGCTGAGGTTTGGTCTAGGGGGGGCAAAGTTATAAGGGGGTCCCAAAACTTCTTTTTTTCCCATAGACTGAATGGGGAAAAAACTTTGCTCACGCCTACAGCCCAAACCGCTGGACAGATTTTCACCAAATTCGGACCAGGAGCAGCGGCTTGGTCCCAAAAGCGTGCTTTTGCAAATTTGGTGAAAATCCGTCCAGTAGTTTTTTATAAAATGAGCAAAAAATAGGTCCAAAAAACATAGTGATATCTATGTTCGGTCCGCAGACACACTTCCCTGTTTGGTCCGCGGACAGTGTCCTGATTGGCCAACCGGCTTGCGTCATGTCCACGGACATGCAACTTGTTCGTTGATTGGACGGTGAAGAGCGTGAAGCACGTCAGATCTTTCGGGAACGCCCGCCATCTTGGATTCGCAGCCAGCGCAGTGAAACTTGGTTGAAAAATACTATTTAGTAGAGTGTGTTGTGTGAAAGTGTTTGGGGAGGGTGGGGGAGTAAGAGATGGGTTAAAAGTTTTATTTATTTAGGTGGTAGACCCCCCTGTTGTGTTCGCTTTGTCCGTGGACAACTCAGATGTTCTAAAATGTTCTAAACAAACGAAATGGGGGTGTTCTGAGGACACTACGCCTGTCTGTATTGTTTGCAAGCAAGCTGAAACTGTTCTAAGAACACTGGCGGGGGGGTCCTGAAATGTTCGAAAGTAAACGAAATGGGTGTGTTGTGAGGACGGTAAGCCTGTTCGATTTGTCGCAGGCAAGTTGAATCTGTTCTAAGAACACATCATATGTCCTGGGATGTTCGTCAATAAAGAAAATGGGGGTGTCCTGAGGACGGTATGCCTTTCCGTTCTATTCGCAAGCAAGTTCAAATTGTTCTAAGAACACATGTTCGCAAGCACGTTCAAAGTGTTCTTAGAACACATTATGTGTCCTGGGATGTTCGTAAAAAAATGAAATGAGGGTGTCCTAAGGACGCTATGTCTGTCCGTACCGTTCGTAGGCAAGTTGAAACTGTTCTAAGGACACTCATGATGTCCGCGGACATTAAAAGTGTCCATATGGCATAGTTAAAATGTTTGACTCTATGGGTGTCATATGCTGCGGTGGTTGTGGCCATGATCAAATTTTATAGGCAGCAAAGTTATAAGTCACTATGGGTGTGATTTGCTGTGATGGTTGTACTTAATATAATATACTTACTGTTTGGTTTAGTAACTGGAGTACATGTATTTCTTGTTTATTTCTGTGATAGAAGAAAATATCATGTTTGTATTGGTAGTTTGTAACAACTTATAATCAACATTTTTTTTTTACCCTCTTATTTAGTAGATTACAAACCAGTGTACTGTGCAATTTGCTCAGTTTCTGTGTTTGTTGCTAAAATCATTGGGTCTGTGGGAGAAAAATAAATCCATGTTGGATTAAAAGAAAACCCTTTTTTGGTTATGCTACAGTCTATTTGTTTGTTTTCAGTGTTCACTTGTTGTTGTTGTTGTCTAATGCTCTATCTATTGGCCTGCTGCAGATTTTTGGAGCAGTTATTGACATATTCTAACAGTCTATTTTTTGTTATAATGTAGTGGTACTGATTTATCTGTTTGGTTATTGAAAATCTTGGGGTAGTTAGATACCAGTTGGCGTATTCTAACTGTTTATTTTTTTTATATAATTTAGTGGTATTCATTAGTTGTTGTAGAATCTTGGGGCAATTATATAGCTGTTGGCATATTGTAACAGTTTATAGTTTTCTAATAGAGGTTTAGTTAATGTTTAAGTACAGTTTAGTTAATAAATGTTGGTTTTAAGAAGATTAAATAAGCGTTTGTAAGATTTGCAGATAATCTCTGCTTTAGAGTAATGGTACTATCATTACATTCGAAGCATCCACAATTCTTTTTTATATATGCAGTATAGTGACCTGCATTGGTTGTGGCTCCTGTGTGGTAGATTATACCTATTGTGAAGGTTTTCTTACCAAGTGATACTTGACCATGCGTGAATCCAGTCAGCTTGCAGTTGTTTTTGGTACCATCTGCATTGTAACGTATAAGCATTAGTATTACGTATTTACTATGTGTTTTTATTAGTAAGGTGGAGCGATTATCCGAATTGCAGGTAGTACATAATCTACCATGGTTTGCATTTTGTACAAGTAGCTGAAATGGAATGGATTCCCAACTAAGTATTGATACATACACAAAGCGCTCGTTGGGGATTTGTTCTTGTGTCACATTGTTGCATAGAGTGCATGTATGTTTCCACAAGTATGAAATCTGGAAGATTTCATTTATAGGTATGTTTTTGTTTTCCAGTACTTGCAGTAAGTACATTAGAAATTCTTGTGGATCTTCCTGTGAGTTTATAGTGAATTTCACCATTCCAGCACAGTAGTCCAATTGTTGTCTTATTCCATAAACACTATAGGTGTTGTCAGGATTGTTTGTGGCGTTTCTATGAAGTACTAACATTTGCAAACACAATTGGTCTGTACTGTGTAAGTAAATGTTGTCAACTATTGGTGGTAATTGAAATAGAATATTCATTGCTACATTTGCGTAGCAACTTACACCAATTACATTTGAAAGTTTAAATGGACTAGGTAGTTCTGTATCTGAGTGTTTTTTTTGGAGTTTGTCTTCCTTCTTTGAAGAAGTACCTGGTTTACTTTCCCTAATAGGTTCTTTTTTGTTTGTGATACTTGATGAAGTATTTGTTTTTTTTATTCTCTTTGGAGGATTTACAGTGACATCCTGTTGCATTTCTGTTTGATTTAGTTTTCTTTTAGAACATTTTACTTTTTGTGGAATAGGGTATGTTTTTAGATGGGGGTGTATAGTAAACGTAGTCTATTGCATTCTAAAACACAAGGAATATCAGCGTTTACTTTACTTGCATCAAAGTTGATTAGAAATAGACTGTCAAGTGTACGTAAGCGTGATAGTGCTACGTAGCTCATGCCTTCTTTAAAGACTGTGTTACCAATGTCTATCAATGCTTTGTCTAGGGTAAGACCTTGTGATTTATGAATGGTGACTGCGTATGCAAGAGTTAGAGAAAATTGTTCTCTTTGTACATACATGCCTTTGAAGAGAAGGAATCGAGCTGTTGAGCGTCCTATCCTTTTCACTTCAGAAAGTTTGTCAAAGAGAAAATTGACAAACTGAATGTTGTTGTCACGTGGGTATGTTTGAAAGCCAACAACTGTACCCAGTGCTCCATTAACTTGTCCTTGATCCACGTCAAGGTTAAGTTTAAGCATTACTCTGCAATTTAAGGATAATTTTAATATTTTTTCCAATCCAGCTGTGTTGGAGATTGAATTTTCCAAACTATTTAGTCTTGTTGTGGCTTGTTCACACATGGGTAGTGTCATACCATGTATGTCTAGTTTGTCTGTGGTGCTAATTTCAATTATTGGTTGCATTTCTTTTTTTTAACATTGTTTCATTGAATTTGAAACAGCTTGCAATAGTTGGCATTAAGGAAATACAATTGACATTTTTGTGGGCTAATTGTTCCATAACATCCGTAGCACATGCATTATGGCCATAAAGTGCATGAATGTGCCGGGTTTTCAATATTGCTTGTGCTTCTTGAGATAATATACCAACTTTAATACTTTTTAAGATGTTGGCATAAGTGAGATCTGCAGATTGTCGCACGTTTTCTGTTAATTCTCTGTATTGGAAATGTTGCCAAAGGTTGACATTTCCAATGCTACCAACAGTTTTACTGTTTTAAAAATAGGCTCACCTTTCACTGGTGTCAATTGAAGAAGATCTCCGAAAACAATAATGTGTTTTCCTCCAAAAAGCTCTTCGTAGTTTGTTTTGAGTACTTCTTGTAATCTGAGGTGAATCAAGGCCAACATTAGGTTGGAGACCATGCTCACTTCATCTATTAGTAGCATTTACATTTGTTTTAATACACTGCATAGTTCCATTGCAGCTTCTGTAGAAAGTTTGTAATAGTCCAATTTGTTTTGGTGTTCTACTGGCAGGAATAGTAATCGGTGTAAAGTGACACCGCCTATGTTGTAGGCAGCTAAACCTGTGGCGGCAGTGACAACAGCTGACAGTTTGTTTGGCAATTGTAGAAGGAATTTACTGATGATTTTGATTAAGAATGTTTAGCCAGAACCAGCTTCACCACTGACGTACAGTAGTATAGGTTTGTCATTTTGGCAGGTGCATTCTTTGCTTTCATGTTGTACACCATGTGCAATTTCTTTTGTTACTTCTTCAAAAATGCTACATTGTTCATTGTTTAATTTTGATTGTAGTATAGTTAAGTCTTCTTTATCTTCATACTGACACATGGTGTTTTCTACTTCAGTCATAGCTAATTCTTCCTCATGTGTTACTAGTGGCTCTCCCAGTGGTTCTTGGCTTCCTGTTACAGAAGGTTGACTACTGTCAGGAGTGTCCTTATGTAGTTGGGCCTGCAGTTGTTCTTCGTGTTGCTGTTCATTGTGCAACATTGTTTTGTACTGTGTAAAGGTTACGTCAGTTATAGTGCTTTCCTTTGCTTTGAAAGCGTCTTCATAGGAGTCATAATTATCTAGTATTTCTTCTTCTTTTGGCCATGATTTAAAGAGTTGTAGCAGGGACATGGAATATAGTTCTTTATGTTGAGGGGTCTTTAATGACAATTTGATATGATTACTGTTTTACTAAGCTGCCTTCACAATTTGTCACTCTGTATCTACCTTTTTTCATTGGGTTTTATATTATTTTTGTATGTGAAGTTTTGGGCTATGTGGTATAGACACATGGTTTCCAAAGTGGTACTTCTGTTTGGGTAGTATGTGTCCAGAAAATTGTTTTTTAAAATGTCTTGGCTGTTGGGATCATGTTTGGCTATTGTTTCTATATCTTCGTATGATTTTAGAACTCTTTTTCTCGATTTAGCAGGACCAAGACTTACATACTATATTTTGAGATTTTCCATACAAAGCAGTACCAGAGAAACGATCTGCTGCTTCATAGGAGCCACATCTCTATGGGAGAGCATTTTTATGCCCAAGCTGTATAATTTTTGAGACAGTGTTTTGTCTGTTGACAGGTCATTCCAGAGGTCTTTTAGCTCCGTTTTTTCTGCTTTGGTTAAGTATGCTGTAACATATCGTGCAACTGCAGTGGAATTGTCTGCAATGTACTGCACATCTATGTTTGCATTCCATAAGTGGGCAATGATTGCATTGTTATCATTGATATATTTTTCTTCTTCTGTTCTTTTTATGTAATATGTATTTTTAGGTGATTTACCTTTAACACTATGTCTAACTGAAGACATGAAGTTGTTCACTTGACCTGTTTTTGTAACCGCTCTAGGGAAACCAAAGCGGCATTTGGTGTAGTATTTCCCTTTGTTTTTGCGACAACAATATTTGCTACATTTCTGTCTTTGAAATTGTAAAATTTGTGCTTGAAGATCACTATTTGTTGCTTCTGATGGAATTTGACAAGTGACATATTTTTCAATCAACTGTAAAATAGTGGCGTCACTGTCTTGACCAAATTTAGGAGCATCTTTAATCCATAAAAGCATGTGGATATGTGGTGCTCCTCTGGCTTGGTATTCTTTTCTCCAAAAGAAGTGTTGCACTTCTCCAAGGGGAGGAGCAGTTATATTACAAATAAAGTGTAGCATAGCAACGAAGCAATGGTGAAAATATCTTGAAACATTAACAGGATGTAGAGAAAAAGTTCTCCAGGTGTTAGTATATCTATGTTTGTTTTGTTTTTATTTGATATGCGTAGGAAATCATGTAAATCTTTGCATGCATATTCTGCACAACTTAATGTAACAAACCAAGTGGGTGGGCCAAGGTTTCTTATCATACAACGTACATCTCTGTGACTTTGAAACCAGTATTCTTTAGTACCACGCATATTTGCGTATAGATTTGTAATATTTGATTGTAAAACCTCATCTTTTTGTTGCACTTTTTGTAATAATTGTGTAGCTGACATATTTTGAAAGTGGGATCCTGATTTTAATGTGTGTGCAACTCCGTAACATAAAGTTGCTAGTTCCTTTTCAAAGAGTAGGTGGAATATGTATTCCACATTTTGTCTAAATCTGGGATCTTCAGAATACATTCGAAATGAGTAATATTTTGATGCTGTTATTTGAATAGGTCTATCATCGCACCTTCCTCCTTTGCCAGTAGGAAAAAGTAGACGAAAAGCACGTGCTTCTATACTTTTTTCTCATATACTGATTGGTGATCCTTTTGTTTGACGCATTTGGTACGTTTCTAGTGCATCTTTTACGGTCTCATTAGAGTGCAATGGGTGAATTGTATAATGGTCTGAAATATTGGATATTGTAACAGGATCTAGGAGCTCAAATTGACCAGCTTCTTGTGTCTCTTGAATTATTTCAGTGGTATCCAAGTTTTCTTCAATATTAATTTCTTTGTAGTATTCATTATTGTCTTTTAGATATTGCAAAGCTTGTCTACCATTATGTAAATCTACCAGCTGTTGCCAAATTCTTTTGTCTTTTGTAGACCATTTACTAAGATAATTAAAGATTGCTCCATTGGACGTTGCACTCCTAGAGTGTGCACATTTTCTTTTAGATCTAATGGTAAATACACTACTTTTCCACTAACCTTTCACTAATTCAAAGGGAGGTAATTTAGCTGTTTTTGGTTGAAGGCGTATTATTGCTTGAATGGGGTGCACGGTTTGAATTATGATGCTCTCATATAAATTGAGTTGTTGTAGCGGTTTTGGTAGTGGAAATAATTCCAAATTATTTGTGATATCACGTGAAGGAGTTTGGTTGTTGTCAAGTTTTGTAGTGCAGTAACTACAAAGTATTAAGGGGTCAGTTATTTCGTATTTGTTTTCTGCTATAAGGTAGAGAGCTAATTCAAACCATTTAGAATCTTCATTGTCTTCTATTTTATATGTTATGTCTACAGTTCTTGTGTTACTTTTATAAAACGTTCTACGGCAACATACAAACACATGGTTTGGTACTTCAGCAGATGTACTTTTAAATTTCAGTATTTCTTTTTTGTATGTGTGTAGTAGAAGGTTGCCATGCATAGAATTGTTGCTAATTTGCTTTAAAGCTATTTCATTCTGTAAGTGGCTTTGACTTCCAAAATATTTTTTCTGGATATAGTCGATTTCTTCAAGTAGGTCTTTTGCTGTACCATGTAAAAGAATGTTATTTAAATTGGCTAGTGCTAAAGCAGGACTTTTAGCATAGTACAGTTTATAGACTAGATTTCTTATAGTTGAATGATGTGTTGATATCATTTTGATATAATGGAAGGTGGTTTTGCAAGTAGGACCTGAAATGCATGCCAATGAATGTCCTTGTAGTCCTGTGTACTTGCGCACTGGACAGGTATCCATATTTTGCAGTAGTTTAATTTTCATTTTGTCCTTGCCTTTCACATATTGATTGAGGAATTGGCGTAAAGACTTGAAAGATTCTTTGGGAATGTTACACATTGACGTGCATGGCCATTTGTATACTAGACGTTCTGATTCAGTTGAATGGAGAGGTAATTCTACGTTTTCTGGTGATATTTTTGTAAGCAGTACTTCTTGTTCCATTATGGTATTATTTACTTTTTCATAACCTCGTCCACTGTTATGTATGGCAATTCTATTTGTTTGCTTTTGTTTGTATGCATCTTCATTAAAGTATGGTTCTGTGCTCTTAGTGTGACTCCATTCAACTCCACAGATACTTAAGTTATTTCTGTTGACATTTTGTTTATTGAGAAGTCTTTTTGTAATTTTGTCATTAGTTTTGTTAGTGGTTTCATTTTGTTTAACACTAAAATAAATCACTTTCTTTTGAGAAGGATTGCACTGTCTATCAACGCTTCTAAGATTAATTTCCTACGATAGGTTTTAAGGGTTGAGTTTGATTTCTCTCCTGTTTTTATAAGATTTTGAAGGACTTTGTGATGGAACATTTTTGCTAAAATACCTTTTATGGTATGCTTAGTTTGCACTATATCAAGATTTATAGGAGCAGTTTTATCTGTAGTGGTAGCTGATTTTTTGTTAATTGTTTTGTGGTTTGTTTTACATTTTGATAGAGGAGGCAAAGTTTCTGTACTTTAAGCTTGTTTTGTTTCGCCAAATGACCGTATTAGCTGTTTTGTTTTAACTTTTTTTTACAAATTCTGCTAGAGATGGATGCTTGTTTTGGACACTTCGATTTTCATTTGCTCTGTTTCTGCGTTGCTTTCTACGGACTTGATTTTTGGTAGGCATTCTTTAGGGTCTGTTGAAAAAAAAAATAAGGCATGGGTTGGGGTGTTCTTAATGTATGTGTGATGTGTGCATGAGTGTGTGAGTAAGATAATAAATATGTATGTAATGGTGTGTGATTGTGCATTGGGCAACTACAACTAGTTGGGATGGCTATTCTTGAATTTATGTGCTACTAAACTGGGGAACAGATGATAATAGAAAGTAAGCTGGTGGTGTGGAGAAGTAGAAATAGTAAATCTAATGGTATACAATTAAAACAGTTGTTTGTTCTATAATTTCAAAATTCTAGGGGTTGAGTTGGGTTATTTGTGTGTCAAAAACTAAGAAATTGCGCGTCATTCTGCCTGTAAATCTTTGTTTAAGAAATGGGGTTTTGTAGACAGAATGGTGCCCAATCTCTATTTTTAAACACAGAAATAGCAAGAATTAACCTTACAGTGTGTTTGAATAATAGTACCAATAATATGGTGGTATTCAACTTACTTTTTTCTGAAATTAGCAGGTTTCTTCTTAGTTCTTTGTACTTCAAGTTCAGCTGCTTCTTTTCAGGAGAATGGTCTTCACTGCAATTGTAAAGGAAACAAATAAGGAATTTTGTTTGTACATAGCATTGTTTTTAATTTAGACATTGATTTTTTTTTGATTGACATTGACCCTCAGCGCCTTCCTCAAAATCATGAAAACTATCTTATTCACATAAGATGCGTCGCACCAGTTGAATACATATCATATGTTCTTAATGCATAAACTGTATTGTAATGACTAACTGTACCAACCAAAATATAATTTGTATGCCTTGTGGAATTCATAATGTACCACTGAATACCACTATTTCTGTAACTAAGCTCTTGTAAGTAACAGCGCCTCAATGCCATGGGCTGCTTGTGCAGTATATAAATATAAGTAAATAAATGTTTATATTTTTGTACAAGTATTGTTGTTTGATTTTTGAACATACTGTGTGCATGCAATTTTGTTTCAGTATGTTAACTCTTCATATTGTACTTTAAATATGTTAGTTCAACATGCTTTGAAAATGTGTGTGTAAAAAGAAATTAAATAGCAGATAGGTTTGGAAGTCACAGTTGATTTTAGGAGATGGAAAAAATGACAGTAAATTCATTTTATAGATTATACAAGCTAAAAGTCAGTTAATCTGTTTATATGAATCTATAAAACTTGTACATGTACTATATAGAAAATATGCATACCTGTAGTCTGTGTTCATGCATATGGATATGCATGCAGGTGCAAGTAGAAATCTTGGAGACTTGTACAGTATTTCTGGTAGAAGGTGCTTTCCAATGATATGACACTTCTACTCAGAGAGATTCACAGTACATTTAAACTGCTGATCTATGATGATGCAGTTAGATGTAGAGGTCTTGGATGTGATTGGTGGATGTTCATGTGACTTCTTAGCTATATCCAATGAGGGAATGGCACAGAAAGTGAAAAGGAAATGGTAGAAGGACTGTTCATGTTATGATATGTCCGCGGACATGGCGGTAGTCTGCAGACATCGGGTGTTACATCCAGGGATTTTTGGGTTGGGGAGCCATGCAAATGAGAATGAGCAGAGAAAGGGATTGGTCAGGAAAGTTTAGTGGGTGTGTTGTGCCAGGTGAGAGTTTCTCAGATGCTCTTTTTGCTTAGAGAAGAACAGATAGCTATGGCTGTGTGTTTCAAAAAACAGATTGTTTGGATTTTGGGAGACTCGTGGATACATTGGTTGAAGGTGCATGCAGAAAGCTGTGGAGTAGCTGCAGATATTGGATTCCCACATGTGAAAGTGCACTGACATGGAGTACGTGGAATGAAGTGGTTGGACTTGCTACCTCTCTGTGCTCCTTTGGAGACAGAGCAACATACAGACATAATTGTAATTCATTGTGGAGGGAACAGTTTAGAACATGTGTCTGGAATTTCTTTGCAATTTGCAATGAAAGAAGGACTTGGGAAGGTCATGAACATGTTTCCAAATTCTCAAGTAATTATTTCACGGATTGCGCAGAGACAAATGTGGCTTTATTGTTTTTCATTTGGTCCACAAATGTAAAAAGCAAGGCGCAATGTCAATAAGGTTGTTTGTGCCTTTCTAAGAGATTTTGGCATGTCCTCTTTTCACAATGAAAACATGTTTCGTAGTACATACATTTTTCGCACAGATGGAGTTCATCTTACTTATGCTGGCAATCAGATTTTTTGGAGAAATGTACAAAATGCATTGCAACCTTTTTTGGAATTACAGCATCCATTTTATAGTAGGTGTTGAGCATTTCAAATTTTCCAAACACAAATAAACACCAGGACACTCCCATTTTGTTTCTTTACAAACATTTTAGGATACATAATATGTTCTAAGAACACTTTCACCTTACCAGCGAACAATACGGACAGCGTCCTCAGGACACCCACATTTCATCCATTGACTAACATTTCAGGACACCGCATGTGTTCTTAGAACAGTTTCAACTTGCCTACGAACAATACGGACAGTCAGAGCGTCCTCAGGACACTCCCATTTTGTTTATTTACGAACATCCCAGGACACATAGTATGTTCTAAGAACACTTTCATCTTGCCAGCGAACAATATGGACAGCGTCTTCGGGACACCCACATTTCGTCCATTGACGAACATTTCAGGACACTGCGTGTGTTCTTAGAACAGTTTCAACTTGCTAGTGAACAGTACGGACAAGTATAGTGTTCTTAGGACACCTCCATTTTCGTTTCTTTACAGACATTCCGGACACCCATGCTGTCCGCGGACACCTGAACTGCTTTTTAAAAAACAAACAAGAAATGAATTAGGACACAATATGATAATTTTACTTTATTTTACATGTATGTTAAATTTATGACAGAGAAGGTGAGGCAAAAACAGGAGAATTAGGGGTTTCAATAGGTTTTATATGAGGTGAAGAGAGGGTTTGGGGATAATTGACTGGGATATGGTGAGGGGGGACAGGTACATGTGGGACAATGGTATGTAGTTGTTTATTTGAAGTGATCTTCCACAAAGATTTTTTAAATTATTAAAATTTGCCATGAGTAGGTAAATTTTTTCTTCTATGTGCTGAAGAGTCTTATCCAATACAGCTTTTTCTTTAGTATTTTCAATTATTGTATGGGCTGTACAAAAAATATATATATATGTTAAATGTATATACAATAATATTAATTAATTGGTTTATATAGTAAAGTGTCTACCATTAGATTCACTATCTTCTGACATTTTCTCACTTGGGAAATGCTCCTCTAGCCACTCCAGAGTACTAGACATTTCTGTGAGAAAAAAAACAATTTTATTTTGTATCTAATACAGAAAGTTTACAAATATATGAGTAAAATGCAATACACTTACTATTTCAGGTAAGGTGCGTTCTGAGTGGTCTGTAGATCTGCTGTTGCTCTTAGTTGTGGAGTTTCTGTGAGGTAATCATGTTGGAAGCCTATCTTTCTTCTTTTGGTATATTCCATTTTAGAAAATATTGTATTTAAATGAATGGTTAGTGTGTTATATATGGGTTATACTTCTTATTTATTACTACATATAATGTGTATGTGTGCTGGTTTGTGAATTTGTAAAATGTTCATATGTTATGAAATAACAATTAAACATTCCCCGCAGACTTTTTGGGTAGTGGTTCTGTTGTCCGACCATGTCCATGGACATCAAAAGAGTTTGCGGACAACAAATTCAGTAGAGGGGGTTCAGTATGTTCTATAATACATGTACATAACATCAGAGTTACTATTGTTACGTTGCGCTACTAAAAAACTATGAAATTCAGTGGAAAAACTTTGTAAAAGGGACGTTATGGTTCCAAGTAAAACCGAAAAACCCCTGAAATTGCCAGTTTTGGTAAACTAAAGAACCATAACTCGCGCCACCACTGTGCACTGCGATGACTAACACCCACGACATCAAAGATGACATCACAAATGTCATTGATGACATCACTGATGACATCACATGTGCATTTACTTTTCATGAAATGTCTGTACAAGGGATTCTTATTATAATGTTGAGAAAAAAGTGTCAACGATTATTGGAATAAATATCAAGAGCTAATTAGTGCATTAAGCGATGCATTGATATAAATAGCATTATATTATGAAGTTCTATCCAATATACTAAGGGACTCATGCAGAAACATAGGCATTGTGTGCAGCATACATGATGAAGGTATAATATTCATAATGTTGATATGTTCAATAATGAAATTATAACTGTTTTCTTATTAGAATTTTGTGTACTGTGAAGTAGCTAATAAAGCCCACGTATAATATAATTGCATTATTACAGACAAAACACAAAGACACAATAACACATTCAAATATGGGTCTATACAGGGAAAGTGAAGTAAGCAAAAAAGCAGAAGTAGTAGCAGAAATAATTCATAACCTAACTGATTATCTTTATTCAAATAAATGATTGCTCTGTTTCAAAGCTGATATTTACCCTATGTACATGTATTACATGATGTGACTGGACCCTAAGGAAAGTAGTGTGAGTACAATGTATACAAATATGAGCATATACAGGGAAAATACAGTAATAAAAAAAACAGAACTATCAGAAAGTGCTGATAACTCTGCTGATTATCTTCATGCACAGAAAGAATTGCTGTTTTTCAAGCTTGTGTCTTCCCATATGTATATGTATCATATGATATGACTGGACCCTAAGGGAATTACTGTAAGAACATACTTGAAGGATAAGTCTACAAATATAGTACGTTTACAATTTTTAGTTCATGACTGTTACTGAAGAAAACCATGTGGCCTAGATATGTCAGTAATGGAAAAAAGGGAGAAAGACATGTGATGTCATCTTTGATGTTGTGAGTGTTAGTCTTAGCAGTGCACAGTGGTGACACGAGTTACGGTTGCTTAGCTTACCATAACTGGTGAATTTCAGGGGGTTTTCGGTTTTACTTGGAACCATACCCTTTAACAAAGATTTTTTCACTGAATATATATATATATATATATATATATATATATATATATATATATATATATATATACACACACACATTCAGTGAAAAAATGTTAAAAGGACATTAAGGTTACAAGTAAAACGGAAAAACCCCAGGCATTCACCAGTAAACTAAGCAACCATCACTTGCGTCACCACTGTGCACTGCTAAGATTAACACCAAGGACATCAAAGATGACATCACAAATGTCATTGATGACATCACTGATGACATCACATATATGGGCCACTTGTTTTTGTTCACTGACATAGCTAAGCCAGGAGGTTTTGTTCACCAACAGTCTGAATATGAAAATGTAAAAGGTGCTATACATCTACACCTTAACCTTCTTGTAGATTTTTAAAGTACTTTCCTTAGGATTTGGTCTCAGCTCATGGTGCCCATATAGACGGCAAAAAATAAACAGTCCTCAAACACACAATTTGTATACATGACGAACTTCAATGTTATTGTCATTTTCTAGTGATGTTTTTTCTTTCTTCCTTACTTTGGTTTCCCTGTATGTGCCTCTGATTTGTATGCATATTGGGTCTTCATAAGGTATTGTTTATACTTACAAGTATCTAATAAGTCTTGAATTCTTAGCTATTTATTCCATATTAACATTAATCTGATAAGGTAGAATTCATTATTTTACTACCCAAAATCACCAAATTACAAATATTGTACTTTTATGGTGCATGCTGCAGCCATTGCCTATGTGTATGTATGATTAGGTTCCTGTATTAACAACATTCCAATGTAATGTTTTGTTGAGTTAATTCTTTAATACATTAAGTAGTTCATGATATGTCTCCAGATTACCCCCCGACATCCTGTTACCAACATTATAAACACAACCCCTTGTAGGGATGTTAGCAGACTAACACAGTTCCATTAGGCTTCTGAAGAAATCCTTCAGGGCAAACTGCAAATACATTGCAGTCGCATACCCCAAACTGTTCCCTTCACAATGCACAACCATGTCTGGGCATTTAAAGTGTGCCATACTCTGACACAATAACAGCCAGCTTGTCCAGTTTAACCCACAAACTGCCTGCCACAAAACTTCCACTTCTTGCAATCTTATACTTCCACAGATACCATGCTTTCAGCATACACCTTGAATGACTGGATCAAATCTCCCTAATTCCAGACACACTGATTTCTTAAATCCACAGCCATAGCCATTTTCATCAGTGCTCTCGCCAGATGAGACTCCTGGCTCCCTCTCTTCATGTACCCCACACCAAGAAACCTGATTGGCTGATACACCGATGTCCGCGGACACCACGACAGAACATTTCCATGCCAAGCATCATCAAAAGACCTGGATGTGGCATGTGCCATCCGCTGACTAACAGTCCAATTTGGGTGAGGGGTTTGGGGAGATTTACCCTTAAGTTTTGAATAACATTTTTTTGCTTTTATGATTTCTATTTCCTAGAACTACTTATAAATGTTTTCATATACACTGTACAACTTTTTCACATAAACTTTCTCAGTGCATTTTGAATATTTACAAGAAACATCCGATTCTCAAATTCCCAAAATCTGTAAAATGCAACCCATCACTCCAAAAATTGTTTGCACCATCCAACTTGATGTTTTCATTTTCAAAAGATACCATTCCACCACCATTCAAAAACTAGATACACCTCTATTAAAGCTGCAAAGTTGCCTTTGTTTATTTAGTTTCATAAGGTATCACTGTATTCCTTTCTCAGGTTAAAACAGTTAAAAAATATGCTGGCTTTATTATGAAGGGTATGAAATGTGTTCAGTCTGGTAACAAAATGTTTGACTGCACAAATAATATTATGTCCCTATTTATTCTGAGGAGCAAATAAACTTTTATAAATGTGCTAATTTAATTAAGAAATGATGTCATCATGTATTGATGCGTGATGACACTGCCATATCAGGAAATAAAGGGTCGGACAAGAGGATCCTTTCATCAAGTACGATCGGTAAGAATTAACTGCTTTGTTTCATTCTTTTTTAGTTCTTTTCAGATTAGCATCCCTTGGTCTCCTAGAACTGGCATGTTTGGAAGCAGATATGTTTTGCAAGTACATGATGAGACCTGTGCGAAATTGAAAGAAAACCTTTTCTTTTAGGTTCTTACCCACTTTGTCTTAAACAGTGGAGAACCAATACCTAAGCCAACATTCTGTACTAACAGATGATGCAACCAAAAACAGAGTGAGTGTATATTAGAAAAGTAAACTAAATATGTGAGAAAGTGTGATAAGTAATGAAGGTAAAATACCTGAAATAATTATGTTCATTAGTGTGAATTCTGTTTTTGTTTGGTACCTTTGTAGACTCTCGCCTGATGATTCACTATAGAACAGTGGGGAAACACGTGTTGAGAGAAAGGAATACAGCGATACCTTATGAAACTAAATAAACTATAAAAAAGGAAACTGAAATTGTGGTACTATGAAAACCAGTATGTGGATCATTTTTAAGAAAAGATATAGTTCAAGAGTAAGAAAGGAAAAAATAGGAATGGAATGAAACTGGTTCACCCTGCTGTATTAAACAATCTTTACATAAATCTGGCGCACTAAGAAAGGTACCAAAGGCAAACTTGGATTATTGATAATATTGGACAGTCACAATATTGGTACTTTCTGTGCTGACAACTGAAACAAAACTACATATGCACAGACTCGCCGATTAGGTTGCTTACTATTGACTGATCTCTCTGAAAATTAACCTTTATTAAAACAAATTCAGTAAACACTACCTTCAATTTTCAATTGTACTAAAATCATAAATACTATATAACCTTCAATTATATTATCCCGCCATACTACAAATACTGTATACTGCCCCTACAGTACCCCTAATTACTATACACATTATTATTAATATTAAATACTATTTACACTTGAATATGTTATCCCACCATACTACAAATACTGTATACTCCCCCTACAGTACCTATAATTACTATACACATTACCATAGTGTATGTGGCCAGTGGCCACAAACACTACAATATAATGAAACCAAATAAGTACATGCAATATGTGTTGAAATAAAGAAACCCGCCAGAGCCCCCTTCTAATTCAAGTGATGTCTGCGGACATGGCGGCATCTGCAAACCCTTTTTACACTTATAAAAACAGCTCCAGATCATCGTTATTCCACTCCCCTTCCCTTTCCAAGCCCTCTTTCACCCACCAAATAACTCCAAATCTAGTTCCCAACACATCCGTTCATGGCACTATCCATGGACTACCGCAGTATCCACGGATTACCATGGCACCTGCATGCCCCATTAGCCCCATATCATCTGCTCTCCACTCCCCCCACCCTTCCCAGCCCCCTCTTTCCAGCACCAAATAACCCTAAATGTGTTTTCCAGACTGTTTCTCAACCATGCTGTCCGCGGTCAGTATCGGCTGTCTGCAGATCCAACACGGCGACTTTTGGGAAATATGACACACCACATGCTCTTTGCCATCCAATTAACAGGCACGTCCGATCTTCGCAGACACCACATCGCCCCCCCCCCCCCTCCCGGGCCAATCATGGGGCTGTCCGTGGAGCGACTGAACCCAGATATCACTAATTTCTTTTTTTACACCAAATTTACAAAAGCACACTTTCAGGAACAAGCCGCCGCTCCTGGTGCAGATTTGGTGAAAATCCGTCCAGCGGTTTGGGCTGTAGGCATGAGCAAGTTTATTTTTTCAATTGAGTCTATGGAAAAAAAACATTTTGGGACCTAGAACATTGCCCCCCTGCACGAAACCTCACCAAACTTTGCAGAATCAATCCGGGGGCCATGTACTTTTTTTGCAATGTTTGGTGAGGTTTTCTCCCAGTGGGTGCAAAGTTATAAGCTCCCCAAAAAGTGCTCTTCCTATGGGTTGAGCAACTTAACCATAACTACAGGGCCACTACTGCAGCCCTCATATACACACACACAATTTAGATGGTATGGATACACCAGTTTTACTTGATAATGAAACGCTCTACAATCAATTCGGCATTGACATTGAGAGCATGACCAGTGGCTTCAAATGTAAATCGAGGTTTTGCCCCAATATTGTGAATGGTTCGATTGATGTTTTTGAAGAGATGGTACTAAAGGATCTCAAGAAGTTACCCGCATATATTAGACACAACCACACCAATCTCTCCTTTGGACAAAAAGAAGCATTACAAATGTTACAGAATGAGGACACCATTGTCATTCGCCCTGCCGATAAGGAAGGAGGAGGGCTTGTGTGGTATAAACAGCTCTATCTGGCAGAAGCAAATAGACAACTACAAGATCTCAGTTGTTACTGTCCAGTAAATGAAGAAATACTTCAAGAGATCAAAAGTGAGTACCACTCATTATTGAAAGGATCACATGAGAAATGAAAATATTCAGACAAATATTTTTACCTTAAAACAAACTATCCAGTAATTCTAATACTATATGTACTTCCTAAAATTCACAAAGACATGATGACACCAGTGGGGAGACCAATAGTCTTGTCAATGAAGAGCCTCCTGGAAATTTCATCTAAGGTTCTGGATTCATTTTTTCAACCCTTTGTACAGAGCCTAACCTAATATATATATGACACTTCTGATCTTTCGAATAAGTTGTATGATGTAAATTGGGAACCTACTTATGTTTTGGTGTCCCTGGATTTTGTGTCCTTGTATACCTGCATAGAAAAAAATATTTGGTCTTAAAGATTGTTTACATTTTTTAGACACAAGTTCAATACATTTTAGGCAGCAAAATTAAATGCTTTTATGTTAATTATGTTACAGTTTTGTTTAACTTAATGGGCCCGCTTGATGGCCACGAGGGGTTGATTCTCTCTGCACTTTGGGGCATCAATGATCATGGTAGCACTGTTTATAGCATGCAAAGTACCCCCCTTGGAGTTATGGCACAAGGTAGGGGGCAGGTTGTGTTTGATTTTAAATCACTTTTAATGAATATGAATTGGTTGATAATTGGGGGTTTCCCTTTGTTTTCTCTAGTGGTTCTATGATGAGGTCTCTCATATATGTATATCTCCCTGTCTTTTTAGAGTTGAATTGTTATTCTCCTGATGAAGGCGTAACTCAATTAAAGTTAAATACGCCGAAACCGGTTGAGAAACCAGTGATGAGGTCAACTTTGGACATCGATGTGACCCATCCTAAACTGATGACCACTTGAACTATCTGTTGTTGTGGCTTTTCATATATATTTATTATATATCTCTCTCTCTTTTTTATGAAGACAATAAGTAAATCAATTGTTATGACTTTTTTAGGATAAAGTTTTACCTTACATGTATTATTGTGATGGATGTATGAATGGTTATTGGATGCCTGTGTACGAATGAGATGGATTATATGTGAAACTATGTGAAATTATGTGTTCTTAATTCCTTTCCTGCAATATAAAATTATTGAGTGCTATGATTAATTCTCAATTAAAATTTGATATTTAAATAATGGATCAGGTTCAATTAAATTTCTTGATTCCTTCTGTCTCCAAAATTGTATCCTCTGGTTTTCTTCCGTAATTAGTAATGTACTAATACCCTGACCCAGAGTGTGGGGTTTCCTGTGTCCTTCAGATAAATATACAGTTTTGTTTAGAACATGTTTTTATCTTTGATAAACAAATGTTAAAACAAACTCTGGGAACTGCCATGGGAACATGTATGATACAGGATATGATATATTCCATTTATAATGTGCCTGTCCACAAGTGTTTCTAGGTGGCACCCACATATGCCAATCTATATAAGGTGTGGTGAGAGGAAACTACTACATGGGCAGAGAACTAGGAGTACAGCAGATATGTGATAGTGTGGTATAGGTTCATAGATGACCTATTCCTGATTTTGGATGGCCCACAAGAGAAATTGGTGGCATATATCACTTGTTTGAATAATATTGAGAACAACCTTCAGCTCACCATTAGAGTAGTACTACAGAAAAATCCATCCCTTACAGAGACTTTTTAAGGGCCGACGCAACTGTTCAACTGAGAGAGGTTTTGTGAGAGAAGCCCAGTTTATGAGAGAATGTTTTTTTAAACGGGGTTATTCGGCCAAAAATGTGGAGATTGCATTTGAGAAAGTTAAACATAAAAATAGGAATGAGCTTTTGAAAAGAAATAAAAGAAAGCCTGAAAAGGATGGAGTAAGATTTATAACAGCTTATACCCATCAGGTTAAGAGTGTGAAATCTTAGTTTTTCCAAGGCTTTTAATGGAGACGAGTAGTTATATGTCTTTTTGAGGTGGTTTTTAAGAAATCGCACATAAGATGAGAGCCATATGAAGATGAAAAAATTCAGTTGTATATAGATTGTTATATTGACTAATTACGGTTGCATTTCTTTTTTTTATGTTTTGATACTTTTTTTTTTAATATCACTGGCTTATACCCCAAGACCATTCTTATGAGAGGTTTCAAAATGACAAGATGTTGCTATTTTGTTATATTTGGTGATCAGGCAATTTGCACCAATTGTTTGCACTACTAATACTGCAATTTTGCACCAATTTGTGAATTTGGCACTAATGAATTGTGCACACTTTAGTGTCCCTATGTAAAGTGGACAGGTGCATTTCCACATATTTAGTACTGTGTTTTGTTGGTTTACAAACAGTTGCCTATTTGCACTTGCTTAGTTTGCACTTGTTAATGTTACATCAGCATGATCCGCATCACATGGTGTAATAATTCACCTTAATTTAATATGGATGTTGGATGCAATACCATCATTCCTGCTCAAATATGAATACATAATCATATTCCATTATGGTGCGATCTTTTGGACCTCTCATTGATAATGGCCACGGAAAAAGCCAGATGAAGCACTTGCACTTTATAGAACTAGAATATGAGAAGTAATATTCAATAGTGATATAATGTGAGCGTGTGTAGTAATTATGTATTGTTTTGCATTTAAATTAGAAGGCCCTAGCCCACTTGGAAATGAATTATTGACTATGATGTAATAGTACTAGTATGTTAGTCTGGCGGGTGCTCTGTACCGTGCTTTTAAACATACACCCGGTATGGTGTAATGAGAAGTTGGAATCTGTGTTATTTGATTTCAGATGGTAAATCCAACTCTAAACGATACTAGCACTTGCACCTTGAAGCTTCAGAAAGAGTGGAAAGTTAAAATATAGAATGAATGGCCCAACATGTCACACCATACCAAATATCATTAACACAATATTGAATTTACTTGGGGACATCCACTTTGGATTATATGTAAAGAAATGGTATAGGTACTGGTCCAAGATGGTGGCATTGGTCAACATGGGTGTCCATGTGATTTGAGCTAGTCACATGACTTTGGTTTGACCAGGAAATGCAGTTCATTCAAATCTTTATTTAGAGAAGCTGCATGTATTGTAAATCAGAACCCTGCCTGATGAAGTTCAAGTCACGGAGAGAACACGAGGCAATTGATTAGATATATGTACTCACGTCATTTTAAAAAAGGCTTATTTTCATAAGAATTGTAATAGTCAGCAATGAGCTGCATTTTTTATTCCTACCCACGAGTGCCTGGATTTGCTTTTTGGCATGCTTTGCCATTTTAGCTGTTATTTTAGCTGTCTATGGTTAAAATCCACAGGCTGCTTGCTGAATGTTGCAAGTTTAATACACACATATCTTTACAGGGCCTGCGATAGCAGTTATGGTTAAGTTGCTCAACTCCTAGGAAGATCACTTTCTGGGCGGCTTCCAACTTCACGGCCCAACCCCCGGAAGAACCCTCACCAAACCAAGCAAAATAAGTATATGGCCCTCAGAATGGTTTTGCGAAGTTTGGTGCGGTTTTGTCCAGAGGGGGCAAAGTTATAGAGGGGGTCCCAAAATTTGTGGAAATCCTCGTAGACCATGGAAAGAAATGCTGCTCGCGCCTACAGACCAAACCGCTGGACAGATTTTCACCAAATTTGCGCCAAGGTGGTGGCTTGGTCCCAAACGTGTTTTTTTGTAAATTTGGTGAAAATCCGTCCAGTAGTTCTTTAAAAAAGCACCCAAAATGTAGGTAAATAATAATTAGCGATTTCCGAGTCTGGTCCGTGGACTCACTTCTCTATTCCATTCTTGGACACCCCACTGGACTGATCGGGGGGGGGGGGCGCGTGTTGTCCGTGGACACTGTATGCGCACGCTGATTAGTCAATAAAAAAAGTGAGGGTCGGAGCCAATACCTTTCTTGCATATTGGGATGATGTTCACTTGGGCTTGTGTTGGCAGAAATTTCACTGAGGACACAATTTGGCTAAACAAAGTCGAAAGAACTCTAGACCATATTTCATGAGCTGATTCAAATAGAAAGGTGGATAATCTACTCAGGCTAGAGGCCCAAGAGTTGCTGAGCGATTTTAATACTTCCAGAATAGCTTCTTGATTTACGTCAATCTGCAACATATCCCTCTCTGCATGTGGTTTGAAGGAGAATTGATTACTAGAAGCTCGAGGAAGATCAAACAATGGCGCTGAAATGACTCCACTGGCTCCCCATGGCTGCAATGATCAAATTCAAGACCCTCTGCATTGTCCACAAGGCTTTCTGGGGCCGGTGATCTACCTATCTGCAACAATGTCTACCTAAATACTGTCCTTCCTGAGCCCTCCGCTCAATTACCTCCAAACGTCTGCAAGTGAGCCAGTTCTCCAAGCAGAGATTTGAAGGGCGATCTTTATCCTCTGCTGGGGCCTCCCCCTGGAACAGCCTCCCTGACGCTCTCAGTCTTGAGCCAGATCTCCTTAAGTTCCAGAAACTCCTTAAGACATTCCTCTTCTCTGCCTCCCCTCCCTGCATGATTGCACCTTGAAACACTTGTGTATAGGCGCATTATAAATGACCAATCTTTCATTCATTCATTCAATGTTTGAATGTGCAAGACCCAAGCTTCCTCTGAGACAACCTAGGTCTGTGTTTCCATATTATTAAGGTAGGACCGGAAAGCCTGGGCATTCTTATTTCGTAAGGCTAGAAGCATGGACTCTGCTTCATGTTATAGCCTATGCACCCCAGTTGCTCTCAGACAGTTTTTATAGTGCTGGCAAAGTTTTCCTGATCCGCTCTTTTTTCTCAGGGCCTGTCAGGACGTTGTTGTTCTGTATCTTCCTGTCCTGAGATCGGAGTAGTCTTCTTTGGTAAACTGAGTCTTTATTGTACACAAAAAGGTCTGGGAGCTTGTGAGAAACCAGAAGGTGTCTCACCCGCTAGTCCCCGGGGATCTGTCACTCAGGTGGCCAGGACACAGCCATCACTTTTGGATCCAGTTCCTGGGGGTGGACCCGTGCGGGAGGATCATCTGGGTGAGGGGTCTTGTGGGGGTGGGACACCGGATGATGAGGGATCCGCTTACCTGTAACACCTTTGCCCCATCATACCACGTTGCATATTTAGGAACTCCAACCCCCCCCCCACTTCACAACACAAACACTTTCTCATGGACAGCTTGTTATGAGAGATGGACTAACACCCGGGCCGTATACCGGACATGTCCCAATACAATGGTCAAGCAATTACTGACCATCACACACCTTACTTCACTTACACTTTCCCACACAGATAAAAGGAGGAGCACGAGAGCCCACTCTGAGCAAGGCAAAACACGTAAGGAAGCTGAGTTTTCAAGATGGCTGTTTAACACAAGGAGAAAGACGGCAAAACAGAAGGGGTTTGCAAGGAGGGAAGTGCTTTGGACCATTTAGACGAGGAACTGTTACTTTCATGAACCCTCGAGAATAGAAAGCATTAAGATCAGGAAACCAGGCTGAAGAATCCTGCATTGTGTGTGGGAGGTACCCAGAGCCCTCCCGCGTTGATAAGCAAGGCAAGACGAATCGCTTGCCCCTGTGGTACTGTCCTTGTCTCCTACAACAAAGCAGCGCCATTTAATCAACACAGCCAGTGAGTTGGGGAGACTGATACCAAACCGGTCTGTGTTGAAGCCAAAGTTGCAAACGGCAACATTGTATCTTGAGCGCTGAAGCTAACAGTGTGAAATGCATATGATAACCAATATGAGTAGAAATTGAACAGATGGATGATTGAACTTGGAAACCCAGATACAATGCCCTTCACAGAGTGGTCGAGGCCCGCGTGCATTCTCATTCGAAAGTCTCTGTAACGTATCCAACTGAGAGTTGAGAAAGGTGAAAGAGTGGCAAAGAACTGTGCAACGAAGTTGTCCAGCGACGGGTCAAGCAAAATCCTGTGCACAATCGAAAATCTTCGATGTTGATACTGCCAAGCAAGTTGGTCCGAGCCCGAACAAGGGAGATCAATTGAAAGCTTTTGGGATAAAGCAAGTTTGTGTTAAAGTGAATTAAATTGGTCTGAGCCCAGCAAAGGGAAACTGATTGAATTTTGCGTTAAAATGGATCTGAGCCTGGCTGAGGGGGATCCGGGGTGAATAGAAATCGCCTGAGAAATTGGACCCATAGAAATCCTAATAAGTTTGTATTAAAGGGGCTCTGAACCCTTGCTGAGCGGGATCAGAGGTGAACAGTGAATCTCCTGAGAAATTGAGTACTTGTGAAATTCTGAGAGGAAATTAACTTGGTTGTTCGTCACATCAGGCCCTCTGCAAGAAGAGACTTTGGAACATGAAGAGACTTGGGCACAAAAAGGCCTGGGTTCTAATGTTTGAACTGCACCCTCGTGCTAGAGAAGCCAGAGACAGTGCTAAGCTCGAGTGTACCACCTTATCCCGTGCTGAAAACGTGGGGAAGGGAGGCCAAAGGCCTGAACATCCTGACATATGATTTCTTGAACCCTTTCCTTTTTGCATAATATTGTTTCACACACTATTTGGATTCAGGGGTAAGGCTTGGTAATAGATTTATTAGTATAGGCTCTTTGATTCTGACAAGATACCACTAGGACTGCGTTATTATTTGATGGTTGTAGCTTGCTCCCATCTTTAGATTTAAGATTAGATGGGAGTTTTTGAAACCCTTTTTCAAGATCAATAAACACCCTTCAACTCTGGTCACTTGTGCCTGTCTTACTGTTGATACCATGCCTTCCTTACAGCGCCCTTCTACCGAGAACGAACACGGCCAAATAACCAGTTCTATGAGAAGGTGCCCACTCAGGAGGGTCTACAACCATGTTTTAACTCATTGTGCATTTCACAGAGGGGAACTATCCATATATCAGTCTTTGTCCCACCTACAAGGGTAGTCCAGCACCGAAATGCTTGGCAATTCTCCTCTAAACCCGAGTACCAACAGCACCCCAGACACGTGTTTCGGCCTAGTCGGGCCTCAAGCTGGGCCTCTCTAAGCACAGTGAGAAAGGGGTCCACGTCTGGATTACCCTGGGTAACTTCGGGAGAAACCCAAAGTTCCTAAAAATGCACAAAAAGGTCTGGGAGCCCCTCTACCGAGAAAACACTAGTATATATACATATCATTTCGGTGCTGGACTTGCCATGTAGGTGGGACAAAGACTGATATGCAAATAGATATTTCTCCTCTGTGAAGGGTGCAGTGAGCTAAAACATGGTTGTAGACCCTCCTGAGTGGAAGAAATTCAAAAGAACAGGGTATCTGACCCATGACCGTTCTCAGTAGAGGTGCTCCCACAATCTTATTGTAAACATGAGAAGGGTCTGGGGGCCACATGTGTTAGCTCGCTTGTTTTTAGGCTTCGATTATTTCCATTACGAAGCCTTCAAAGTTGTCAACTGAGAAGGAACTTACTTGCCTGTCACTAGATGCAATTACAGCATAGTTATACACATAGTTGTTGACTCGATGGACCAGGCTTGGGGACCAGGTCAATCTGTTCCCCATACTGTTAATAGCTGTGACTATGAGGCCGATACAATATTCCCATTTTTGTTGCACAGTCGATGGCCACCTAAAAAAGGCTGCAAGAAAAAGTGATCACTCAGATTTGTTTTGAGAATTTCAAATGTCAAGCATTTCTCGTGTATCGCATTATCTTCAAAGATATAGTCAATCATAGAACTAGATTGACCATTCAACCAAGTAGGTTGCGTCCTCATGTCCCTGTGCACTGAGCCGTTCAAAGGCTGAAGACCCAGACCGGTCAGTGTTTGACCCTGCTGCTTCCCATTCGCAACTTTCAAGGAACAGGGCTCCCCGCCTGTGCCTTTGTTGAGCAGATTAAGCCCTTGGAGACGGTCAGAGTTAAAATCGTCCATGTCCAGCACATGCTCCGCAGGGTAGTCACAGGTCCAATCATCCATGAGGGCAATAATCAGTTCTAATTCATGTCCCAGTGTACACAGGCCCTGGCGCCAATACACATTTACAATCAGTATGTGGATAGTTCCATTTGTGGACATTACAAATGTGGGTGACCATCACTCCAAAGGAGACGCCGCGATTTGGCATTACTTGAACCCCTGCAATGGATTGAGCCAAAGTCATCAGACCCCCAAAGGGGCGCCTGTTCATCTCTTGCTTAGCAGCCTGAAAAGATACTTTAAACCGTCTAGAGAAGGAGGAGCCTTTAACCATGTTTCCTGCAAAGCAATGATGGTATACGCCGTCAGTTGTTTGACCAAAGACATATTAGTGTATAAGTGGTAATTTTCCTGAGTGTTCCAGGAGATTATCTTTAAATCCCCTAAATGACGGTTTCCCTTAATCTGGGGATATAACTGTGGAATTTAACATGACCCACTATCCAATAGCCAGTGCCAGTCAAGGATTTTCTTTTTTTAGCAGCAAGACCTGCTCTTACACCAACTACCCGTCCCCACCTCTTTGTGAAAACTTTAAGTTATTGCTTGAGCTATCTGTTTTCCCCTACTCCACCCTTCTGTATATTATCAGGGTGTGGGAGGTGGTCAAAGCTCAATTTCCCTAAATGTTCATGTTTGTTTAACAGAATGTCATACAGAATTCATTAATTCAAAGATATAGCTGCACGGTCGGTCCTCCTTCGTTCCACAAAGAAGATTTGTTCCAAGTCTTTGGTACTCACATTCCATAGGGCGGGAATCTCTCTTAAAAGCAGCAAACTGTTTGTACGGTTCAAAACAATTGCTGAGGTATCCGGGATTACACTTTCAATCAGTGCAGTAAGTGGAATTGTTGAAGACTTGTCTATCTGCAAATGTTTGAGAATTTGGAATGGGTAGGCCTTTTGGGCCCGTCGGAAAAAAGGTATATAGCCCATATTGATGGCTTCCCTGGTCTAAAGATGGTGTGAACGGTTAATCAGTAAAGGACACTGCGGCATGACAGAAGGCACTACCAGGCTGGACAGGGTGTTGAGTTGCCTGAGGTAATCTTGATGTTGGCAGTTCTACTCACTGATCCTGCACTGTTCCGCTGTTGCTGTTATCTTTAATGTTTGAGACTATCTGAGAAGCAGCCCCATCTCTGTTAAAAGCCCCCGGAATGGACTTGAATGGTGGTGCTTTTGCCATCCAAGTGTCAGGGGATATGTTGTGTCCCCTGGCTTGCACATCCATCACAGCCCCCACACTACTACATAAGCCACTGTTAAGTTCGTTAACACCTGGCATTACCTGGCTGAATACAGTCATGTTACCCCCCTCACCCCACCGCTTTCGTGGTCTGTTTTGCAAGGGCGTAAGTCGTTTCAGGTTTGGCTAGCAAAGATTGAAGAACATTTTGTGCCATCTGTTTATTTACATGGGATGCAGAACAGTGTTTAGCCCTTTTCTTTTGTTCCACCTCCAGTAGTTTCTTAATCCTTCATCACCCCTTTGCTGGCCTTCTTTCGCACTACAGGCAGCATCTCAACGATGGAATCCTCCTCTTCTGTGCCCCTACTTCCGCCAGGACTGTAAAGATAGGATGATCAGACTCTGGTCAATGCCGCCCCCTTGTTGGTTATAGATTTCTGTGAGTTTGTCAAGGTCACTTGTTTTATTTGTGCGTGCTCCCGGCAGCTTATGTTATCGACTTCCTGCTGACCGGACGACTCCCTCTGGTGATCGTTGCTGATGAGGAAGATGGTATCTTTTTCAACTCCTATGTCCTAGCGGCCATGGTTCGAACCTTGCTCCAAAGGCTTTGGGCCTGTGGCAAATTCTGCTAAGCCAACATGTGTGATGTTCTTTTGCTTTGAAAAGAGAAATTCCTTGGCCGCCGTATGAAGATCCATGTGGTCGAATTTGAATACTAGCGACTAAAGCAGTGCCGAGTTGGCCTTGGTTTCCCAGTGAATCGCCTCATACAGTGAAATCAGTATGCACAGGACTTTGTTTACTTCAATCAGCGGATCTTCTCTAGACACCCTTGAGACCTCCTACATTCATCACATCATTGCCGACAGGCGTCTTGGGGGCACTACTATAGGAGAAGGCGCTGGAGAGGAGGAAAGAAAATCAGAGCCGTAGTGTGAGTGGTCATTAGAGCCTGGTAGATTGGACGTCATGGATATATCTGTGGAATGTCCACTGGACCTGGGTCAACACGCCCATGATTCATGATAGGTAAATGCTCGAGTTTGTTCAGGTCAGGCTCCTGTAGGTCCATGTGTAGGAGAGACGCCCCTTCGTTCGTTAGGCCCAAATGAGTCAGGTTTGGGCCCCTTTCTTGAATAACTTTGTAGCTTGTCGGAACCTCCTTTTCAGGCTTTTGCACAAGAGAAAAAAAAGTAGTTATCAAATCCAGCCATTGTCTTTTTTTCTCCACGGCATCCGTGATTTCACTGTCACAGCTTGTGCCACGTATACATCTGTTATGTCTCCAGGGGAAGGAGGAAGTGGTAAATTCACTGCCGCAAGCATTTTGGCGTCTGAAATAAGGTGTTGGATCTGGGGTTCCTTCTGGCCTTCACTCCATATATCGGCCATTCTAGACGTGTGTGGGTTGAGAACATAACTTTATTTGGTAGAAATCCATAAAAGCATGAAAACTATCACATACATAGCATCATAAACACATTCATTGGGTCACAATTATTAAAATGAGTAAAATTACAATTGGTAAATGCCATGGTCCAGGGGAATATAAAATCCATCAGTTACAGGCCAATAGTCAATAATTAGCCCTATGCAGCCTGGCTCTGTGTACACATTTCGCAATATAGCAGATGAAATTCAGGTCTGTGGAGTTCTTACACAGGGTCACGGCCTTAGTAGACGATCTGACACCCTTTATGCATAGTATTGGGAGCAGATAGCACTTTATCAGCAGTAAGTATCCATGGCAAAATAGTATAATATGCCTAATGGACTCCTCTGGATTGCCACAGACCTTGCAGCCCAACTTCGGAGTCGGGGACCACCTTGCTGTATGGCTTGCCAGTGTTGGAGCATAGTTGGATATGTATGCACCAAGCATATACAGGAGTGACCAAATTGAAATAAGGTTCAACCATAGACCTATTTCAGTAATATATATTGCGCCCCAGAGCATAAGGCCTCACATGAAATTCTCATCTGGTTAATTATGGCATCATGGCACTTACTCCTTAACCCAGCCTTATCCCTCAGGGTTAAATTCTCCAGGCTAGACCAGAAAAGCCCCATAGCCAACTTCTTTAAGACGCACTTAATAAATCGCAGCTAGGGCAAAGGGCTCTAACCCGCTGTGCCTCTCAAATTTAGCATTGCTTCACGATATTTAGTGAGTTCCAGGATATGCCAGAGCCTTGCCTAATACATCAGTGGCTTCATGGCTATAACTTCCCCAGTGGGCTTTAGGGCACACTTGCACCTTAGACTTGCCATAGGTGCTGCCTTGGACTGCATAAGAAGGCTCCTTAGGAAGCCATTGTCCACCCGACTCAGCTCCACAGAGGAGCGGTGACCCCATATTTCTGCTCCATACAAAGTCGCTGCCCTCCCCTGTTCCTGATAAAATGTAATAGCAGAGGTAACTGCACCCCTTCCAATTTTATTATAAAAGGCAGCATATTCCTGCACTATATTTTTCTAGGGTAGCTGCAGCTTTGACAAGATGAGCTGACCATGTAAGATCCTCTGCAAATCTAACTCCCAAATAGTCCTAGTGCTGCACCTGCTCTAGCACAATCACCTACAGGGATGGTTAGTTTGAGTTTCTTCTGGTTTCTTCTTCCGAAGACCATCACCTTGTTCTTCTCAAAGTTAAGTGACATAGTCAGTTCTTGCAGTTCTCCATTAAAATGTCTAGGTTAAGCTTAGGCCCCTCAGGGTTGTGGATAAAAGAACTGCATCGTCTGCATAGAAGAGTGCTGGAAATCTGTCCCCTCCCAGCATTGGAGGGTCAAGACATGCCACCAGCAGTACCTCTATGATGACAATGTACAGACAAAACAAGATGAGGGCCAGCACAGACCCGTGCCGTACCGCCTTCTCTACAGAAAATTAATCTGTGGTTTCGCCATTCATCCCCCACCTCACAGCAGCCCTATTATGACAGTTTAGGGCTTGGATGTTTTGTAGAAGAGCCCCGGGATTCCTTTTTCTCTCAATACATGCCATAACTTAATACAACATATGCTATCAAACGTAAATCCACAAACAGGGTGTACACCCTGAGTTTTATTCCCAATACATACTTAGAAATAATGGCATTCAATTGTACGCACTGGTCCATGGTGCTAATAGCTGGGAGAAACCCTGCTGGGACAGGATTCAAAATGCCATTCTTGGTGGACTATTTTTGGAGTTGTGTAGTCAGTACTTTCGCATACATTTTACCTGGGGCATCAAGTAGAGATCGGTCTATAATTGCATGGCAGCTTATGGTCCCCTTTTTATAGATAGGCACTATTATTGCACTGCGCCAAAGTTGCAGCACATTCCCCGTCATGGCAATACAAACACCTACTTTAAAACAGGCGCCCACACATCGGCTCATCAGTAAACAAATCTATAGGCAACCCATCTGGACCCGGGGCTTTGCCACCACAAACTCTCCAATGCCTCCTTCACTTCTTTAATCGAGAAGACGGTTGTAACTGCTCTGTCTCCCCCAACAGTGCCATGCAACAATAGGTTGGATGTATCTACATGTCCGACTTCGTACAATTAACTAAAATACTCAAACCAGGCGAATTGAGGGATTGAAAATGGCAACCGATCACCTGCCCTATTGTCTTCCCTTGCTACACATCTCCAGAAGTTGATCTGATCTCCATTTCTACAGCAGGTTAGGAGATAATCCCATTTAGTCTTATTAAATTCAACCTTTTTCTTTTCCAGCACTGTCTTATAGGCTGCCCTCGGGTACCTTGCAATCTGTCAATATGTGTTCCCTTCTTTAGGTATTTTAAAAGTTAATTCCTAGCCGTTTTACTGTCCTTATCGAACCACCCCTGATAACCCAGCCCCAGTTTCACATTCCCGGTTCGTTTGATGAAAAAAGGATACAGGGCCTTTGTTATACTCCTGTACAGGTCCTCTACATCGCTGGGTGTTTCACGCCTCGATCATATTCCCTCAATATGCTCAATTATACACTCATAAATAATAGGTTTAGCTAGGTGGAGGTCAGGAGAAGCCCACTTTATTGCCCTCCTAGCCAAGCCTGAAACCATAATAGGACTCCAAACCCTCAAACCCTGCTAGTTATTACTACCAGGTTTGTCTGGAGAAACAGTAAAGCATAGCAGATAGTGATCGCGCTCACAGCGTATTATCACCTTCATACTTTTGACCTTGGGCCAGTCTAGCATACTGATTGCGAAGCAGTCAACATTAGAGCTTCCCTTGTGATTTACAAAGGTCCCTGGCTTATCCGGTAACATTCTCCCATTGCATGATCTTAAGCCAAGCTCAAACGTTATCCTAGCTACTTCAACAGCAGCCGGGTGGGATCTAGCCAGTCTAGTGGTCTCCAATAATGGATCCCAATTTTAAACACATAAGGTCCCCGGTCCCAGTGGGAATCATCTCAGAAAGCACATCGAAATCGGGCCCAACTAGAACAAGTTACTTACCAACTAGTAACGTTCTTTGACTGGATGTTCCTCCAACGTATTCCACATCTTTGACATGTAATGTCCACAGCTGTGCACTTCGGAAACTTTTTCGGCAGAGGGCGTCCTGCATCGATGATGTCCGGTCGATGTCCCTCAAAGGCCTCCGTCGAGGACGACGTCACCGGATGTCATAAATAGGACGCACGGCGCCCATAGCCTCAGTTTAATTTTTTTCCCCCAGAATGTGTGACACCAGTATCATGCCTGCTTGACTGCACATAACCTTGCAATCGCATAAGAAATACTCCAGAGGGGCTGGTTGGCAGAGCGATGTGGAATACGTTGGAGGAACATCCAGTCGAAAGAACGTTACCAGTTGATAAGTAACTTGTTCTTCGACTGGATTGTGTCCTCAAATGTATTCCACATGTTTGACAGACTCCCAAAGCAGTACCAGAAAATGGAGGAGGGAAAAGAATTTAGAGTACACAATCAAATGGCGGAATAAAGAACCGCCTTACCAAAGGCCATAACTTGACCATGGAGCGTATCCAGGGAGTAATGTTTAACAAAGGAGTGGAGCGAAGCCCATGTAGCAGCATCACAAATATTCCTAATAGGAACACCCCGCTGGAGGGAGGTGGAAGTAGCCAGGCCCCTAGTAGAATGAGCTCACAACCCTTCGGGAGGGTCCTTACCCGCCAATCGGTAACACTCCGTAATAGTGAGGATAATCCACTTGGACAAGGTCTGTTTGGTAACAGCCTGGTTCAAATGGTGTCCAGAATATCCTACAAAGAGCTGATCATCCACTCTGACCCTGGACATCCTAGAAATGTAAAAATTCAGAGGTCTCCTAGAATCCAACCGATGGAGTTGCTCCTCTTCCTTACCAGGATCAGGAGGAGGATAGAAAGATGGGAGAACCACCGTCTGACTCAAATGAAATTCAGATACTACCTTGGGTAGAAGGATGTACCAGCAGTACAACCCTGTCCTTGTGAAACACAGTAAAGGGTGGCTTAGATGACTGTGTCTGAGATTCACTCACTCTGCGAGCAGAAGTAACCGCAACCAAGAACACAGTCTTGATGGACAATCTCAAGGACAAGAGTGCAAATGTTCAAACTGAGCACCCATGAGAAATTTCAAAACCAAAATATAAATCCCAAACTGGCACCTGGAAAGGGGACGGCGGGACCACATTAATCAGTCCTTTAAGAAATTGAGAAATCAAAGGAATCTTAAAGTAAGAACATTCTTCAGACGAGCGCTTAAAGATAGACAGCACCGCCAGTTAACCCTTAAATGGTAGCCACTTGAAGGCCTCTGTGGGCCAAAGAAAGTAAGAAAGACAAAACCATAGGAATGGAGCACTAAAAAGGACCAACATTGTGACCTCTGCATCAGGCGCAGAACTTACGCCTACAGCAACAGTACGGGGATTTTGTTGCAGGCCGCCTGGTCGAAAGCAACACCTCCATCACGTCATCCGGGAGGTCCCAATCCTTATACCTCAACCTTTCAGATACCAAGCTTGAAGGTTGAGAGTCTTGACCTCTCGATGGAGACCCTGACCCCGACCCCCCCCTCGCGTGCCCGAGAGAGAGAGAGAGAGAGCAGATCCTCTCGGTAGGGGAGATGGCGTGGAGGGCAGATGGACATTTCCAGAAGGTCCAGGTACCACGCTCTCCTGGCCCAATCCTGAGCGATGAGGGAACTGAACCTCCATAACCTCTGCAACACTTGAGGAATGACGGGGACTGGAGAAAACATGTACAGCAGCGGGAATGACCAATCCACTATGAACGCGTCGCCTAAGGCTCCTCTCGGAGGAAATACCCTTCAGCAGAATCTCTTGCACTTCGGGTTGACACTGGTGGTGAAGAGATCCACTTGTGGGGTTCCCCAAAGGACGAAGATCTCCTGAAGGACTTCCTGAGCCAACTCCCACTCATGAGAGATCCGGCACTGCCTGCTCAGAGTGTCCACTGCCGCAATTTCGTCTCCGGCCAGATGAACTGCCGAGATCGAAATTCCCTGCTGGATGGCCCAGAACCAGAGCTGCATTGCCTCTCTGCACAAGGGGAGTGACCCTACCCCCCCCTTTTTTGTTGAAGTAATGAATGGCCACTGTGTTGTCCGTCATGATCAGGACACTTTTCCCCCGCACAGACGGCAGAAAAGCCTTCAGGGCTAGCTTGAGGGCCCTCAGCTCTAACAGGTTGATGTGGAGTTTGGACTCCGACGGAGACTAACCACCGCTGGTGGTCAAGTCGTTGGCATGAGGGCCCCATACTGTGAGGGAAGCAACCGTCACTACAGTCACCTCTGGCCATGGTTGCCAAAACAGCTCCCCCTCCATCAGGTTCCCCTCGTTGGCCCACCACAGAAGATCCTGTGAGACCAAGAGTGGAATCTGAATGGGATCCGACATCTTGCCTGAGAATTATGACCACTGCATCTTGAGGACCCATATCAGGGATCTCATCCTCAGCCGGGCCTCTGGCTTCAGAAAAAGGCAGGATGCCATGAGGCCGAGCAACCTTACGAATTCAAAAGCCGGGTGAGACTGGGCATGTTGAAACTTGTCCACCATCTGCACAATGTGATGAGCCCTCAACTTGGGAGGCAAGCACTTCCCCAGGGACGTGTCTAACACAGCCCTGATGTACTGGAGCTGTTGGGAAGGTGTCAGATGTGACTTCTAGAAATTGAGGGAGAAACCCAGCCTGTGGAAGGAGCGACAGGTGAGACCGAGGTGCTCGGGAGAACGCACCCAGATCCCTCAGTCGTCCAGGTAGGGGTAGACGTGAATCCCTTCCTCGCCTGAGGTACACTGCCATCACCACCATTAGCTTGGTGAAGACCCTCGGGCACAGGTCAATCCGAACGGCAGGACCCAAAACTGAAAGTGAGAGTCTCCAGCCGCAAACCTCAGGTACTTTCTGTGCTTGAAAGTAAGCATCCTGTAGGTCCAGAGACACCAAACAATCCTGAAGTTGAAGGGCCTGGAGGACTTGAGAAAGAGTAACCATCTTCAACTTGTCCTTCCTGAGAGGTTTGTTCAACCAATGCAAGTCCAGGATGGGTCTCAATCCCCCATCTTTCTTTGGGATAAAAAAATAAGGGGAATACCATCCCTTGTTCCTCTCCGCTACAGGCACCAGTTCTATGGTGCCTTTCTCCACCAGGGTTAAGATTTCCTGCACAAGGAGCAGATCTGGAAGCGTCAGTTTCCCCGGTGGATTGTTGTGAGGCCGATGTAGAAAGGGAAGGCAGTAGGCGTGGGCTATCATGTCCAGAACCCACGCATCCGAAGTAATGGATCGCCACTCTTCGAAATGCTGAGCTAGCCTGCCCCCAACCGGCGAACCATGGGATATGGCCCCATGACTATTTTGTAGCGGCTGCGGCAGTTCCTGAAGGCAAAGAGGCAGCTGCCTGAGTGGCGTTGGCACCTCTATTTCCCCCGACCACCATGGTTACTTTTTTTTTCACTGGCCCCTTTGACTGGCGGCCCCTCTCATTCTACCAAAGGAGGAGTAGTAACGAAAAGAACCTCCCCTCCACTGCTGACCCCTGGGACGAAAGGCAGAGGTTGACGCAGAGCTGCGCTTAAAGGTCTGCAACCTCTCAAGGCTCTCGTCAGCCTTGTTGCCAAACAAATGCGCACCATTAAATGGCATGTTCAGAAGATGGGCTTGCACATCCGGAGTGAAACCATACTTCCGCAACCATGCAAATCTGTGTATAACAGTGCTCGCAGCCATGGACCGGCTAACACTGTCGGCCTTATCCAAACCCGATTGAAGGGATTCACACATGGCATCCTTGCAGTCTTGCACGAGAGCAAGGAAGCCATCCCTTTCATCCCCCCTCAGGAATATGCTCAGCCACTAAAGAAACAGTTCCACAGTGTGTGTGTCCGGACCTTGCCAAGGCACACATGGAGTTGGCCAATTTCAATACCATGCTCCCTGCAGAAAATACCTTCTGAGCCCATCCGTCGAAACGTTTGTCATAGGGTACGGCGTCTGCCTCAAGGTGGCCATAGCCACCTGAACCACCAAACTCTCGGGAGTGGGATGAGTGGATAAATAGCTGGGGTCACCAATGGAAGGGGAGTACTTTTTTTGTCAATGATTTATTAACAGCCGGAAGAGATTCCGGTGACTGCCAAGCAGCTGCCACCCTTTTCTGTAAGGTGAGATGAAACGGTAACACCAGGTCAGAGGAGGGACCTTGATCTAAAATGTCTGTTAGATCATCCTGCACAAAGTCTTCAGGAGGACTGGACTAGCCCAGATACTCTGAGACCCTAGCCATGAGCCTCCTGTTTGAAGACCCAGCATGAGCCCCAGGCTCAGACCTGCCAAATTCCACTTCCAGAGAAGTATCCAACCCACTGGCATCATGAAGGGTTTCCCTCAACTCTTCCAATTGACTGTCTCCAGATAAGAGAGGAGCCACATCATGCTCAGACCTTTTTTCATCTTCATATATGTCATCCAGAGGGAGTTGAACCCCAGGCCTTGGGACAGAAGAGGGCATGGAGTCCAAAACTGGCCTCACAGACTTCGTCGAAGCCTTCCTTGAAGGATCCACCAAATCAGGATACTCTAATGGAAAATTGCAGTCAAAAATACCCAAAGGCATCGAGGGCACTGAGGGATTCGATACCAAAAGTGTTGACAACCTTGGCGCTGTGAGCGCCGTGGGCTGATAAGACAGAAAAGCATCAACATCCAAGTCGGAATGACACGGCGCTGACCGAGTCAATTCCGGCTTCGAGCCCTTAGTAGGTTGCATCAGTCTGGCTGAGACGAGGACTGAGACCTGGAAGCACGCCTCTTGCGACTATCTGAAGCCTTGTCCGAACGGGACCTCGAAGGTTCCCGGTGCGAGTCGCGGACCCGAGCCCAAAGGCGTGCGAGCCACGGTACAAGACCATTCCTTGCTGGCTTTGTTAGAAGGTGCGACCGGAACCGTGCCCTGCCGTTGAAATATCACCAACATCTGCTCCTTAAAGGCAGCCCATTCCTCTGGAGTCGAGGACTTTGTCGGGCATGCCACTTTCCTCGTGGCTCTATCCTCCGAGGAGGATGGGGAAGGCGACTGGTGACGGCACTTCCGAGAATGCCGCGGCGAGGAAGAAGAATGGCAGTAACCACTCTGGGACTGAGAATCCCGGGTCTCCTCCCCACACGGAGAGTTGCCTCTCGAATTGTCGGTGGACACCCCTTTGGTTTTCGACTTAAAAGTATGAGACTTACTGGGCTTAAAACCCCTACTTACCTGGAGCTTCCCCTTCTGCTCCCGCAAGGCCTTGGCAGTCAGCGACTGCCATTTAGAACAGTCGTCAGTGTTGTGACTCTCGCCCAAGCACCACAAACAAATGCGGGTCGGTGATCGACATTTTCAACTTGCAGTCCCGGCCGGTCTTGAAGCCAGACCGCAGAGTTGGAGGGGTCAAAGAAAAAGACATCTCTATGATGAAACACACGAGGCGCGCCGAGTTTTTGAAGCAATCATGTTTGCGGAAAAAACGGAACTTAGGCTACGGGCGCCGTGCATTCTATTTATAACATCAGGTGACGTCGCCCTCGACGGAGGCCTTCAAGGGACATCGACCCGGCATCATCGATGCAGGACGCCCTCTGCCAAACAAGGTTCCGAAGTGTACAGCTGTGGACATTACATGTCAAAGATGTGGAATATGTTGGAGGACACAATCCATTCGCATAGCCAGTCCTCCTTTGGCCCTTCCTTTCGGGCCTTTAGACGCATTTATGCTGTGGGAGCTGAAACCCTGCTCCTCAAGGGTCAGTTACTCATGTTTCTTGGAGACATACTAATTGATGACAATTGAGAAAACGCACCCAGTCAGAGGCTTGCGAGAGCCGAATAGCTCCGGCCACATTGAAGTAAAGTATTTTTAAATTGATATGCCTTCTCTTCCCTCAGTCTGAATGGCATCACCGGCCGAGGGAGCCAAGAGATCCCCCAAGAAGCCACTGTGTCATTCAACCCCATTCACCCTCCCCATTCAAGCTGGCAGATCAGAGAGGCAACCCAACCAATATGTGCTCCCTATGCAAGGAGCTCTGTTTGGGGCCACAGGGTAAATCGAAACATTACAATTAGCGGGAGGGTACGTTCTCATCTCTATTAACAGCAAACCCTCCACCAAGTCGGAGTCCTTCAGTGTAATTTGGATAATTTGGATAAAGTCTATCTCTATCCGGCATTCTACCCCATACAGCATACAGATCTTCACGAATCACAGATGTACAAACCCTCACAAAACACAACCTGTGAATACATTGGTTAGCTAGCGCTGATTTCACTTCATAATTACCCTCCCCGAGTTTATGCACATCATATAGGCATACTTCACATCCTGTCCTACTCCAATGCCTCCCTGCTGCCACAGGCATCCTTACCCTAGCTTGTTCCTTGTCCTGCACAGTTATGGAACCCATTGAGTTGGTTTTGGGGTACACATTTTTCCTTCAATAAAGAAAATCACTAGGGATGGCTGTCACAGGATGCAACAGGTCAGCTGAGTTACCATTGGGAGTAGTATACTCTTTAGATTGCTTTCTCTGTGTGGGTCCCTGAGGAATGGTCACAGAATGCCCCCCTCACCGGCCTTAGATCTGTAGCCTTATTCCCGGGTATCTGCGGGTCAGGTAGTGAATTTGCGCCTGGCTTACAGCATGCAAGGTTGTTCGGGTGCAATGCATTTCTTGGGTCCGGTCTAAACCCCCCTGGTAAGCCCCCGGTAACCCCCCCACCCTGTATCTGCTTGTTCAATTTAACAACTGGGTTTTTTAGCTGAGTTACCACTGCCATTATGTTTGAGAGGACAGCAAGTATATCATGCCGGCAAATACAAATCGTTGACTTCAGGCAGTTCAGCTGTCTCACCAGCCTCCCCTTCCACCCTCCTTACAGGATTGCCCCTCTTTGCCTTTATGCAGGGATTTCTGAAATTAGTGTTAGTGGTTCTTTGTCCTATGCTTTTTCACAACTTTTGTCCATGGGGTAGGGTTATCCTCAAGATCCACCTCCCTGCTCAGTCCATCAAAATGATTTATAATGGCTATTGTGGGAACTATCTGCACATCAGTGGGGCTACAGGCCATACTAGTTTTCTTTGGGGGGCCCCTATCACTCCAATCATCATCCTGTTCTTCAGCCCCCATGTGTGCAGCATAAATCATTTGCAGGCAGTTCAACCTGGCGGGAGGGTACTTCAAAGCCTACTGCTTCCTCTGCCCTGACCCTAAAAGAGTCCACCAGTCCCCCGACAGGTGCCATGTTTAGCACATCCAATACCACTGCTGTCAATGTATTACCAATTGTCAGAGGGCTGTGATGTTCAATAGGACCACTCCCCGACCTACCCTTCAGCTTTAAAGCTGGGATTTTGTAGGTTTTACCTGCTATGTAGATAGGGAGGTTTGTCACTTTAAATGCGTCCAACGGGTCTGTACTTTTCTCTATCCTCCTTAGAATTGGACAACAGGGTATTGCCCCTGCGGCTCCAGCACCACCAGAATCGGAGATATGGGGGTCAGCCTGTATGGTTATTATTTGGCTCTTATTGGGACTGACATTGCAATTTGTTAGTACGGGTTGTTTCACACAAGGGCTTGCAAACTCACAGCTGACACTATTACATGAATTTAACAGTATCGAGATCTGGGGCCACCATCTCCCCCAAAAATTCTTTCATTTCAGAGATGAGGATATTCACCTCATCTATAGGTTGAAACCGCTTAAACAGCTTCCTCTGACCTACTCCTACACCAGTGGATAGCAGTTTGCCCACTTTCCTTTCCCCATTACAAAACTGCTGAACAAAAGAATTACCAAAAATGTAACCAGTTCTACTGAAAGCAAATCCTGTGTCCAGACACAAGGTAAAAGAATAAAAATAAAACACTTCTGCGTGCTATGTTTCGCACCACAGCCTCGCACCGAATACCCTGATCTGGAATATGTAGGCTATACTTGACCCAACACATTATCCACACATAAGCTCCATCAATATCCTTACTTCCGAAATAGGGATTTCTCAGTGCGCTGGAAGAGTAAAATTATAATTTCACAATGTACACAATATGCCCTGAGTTTCAGAGTTGGCATCCAGGGTCAGATGTGGAGCATCACAATACACAGTTGCCCCAGGCCAAAATAAAAAGGTTACAATCCAAATGCCGTCTTAGAAACCAGTAAAAAAACAAGAAATATAAAATGAATATCCAAAAAATAAAAACACAAGTCCAGCAAAAGCTAAAAAAAATTAGAAATTAAGAAGTTACGAATAAGCAAAAGCTCTCGGAGGCTTAAAAGCTTGGCTTCTGCAATGCCAACGACAAAGCAGCAGCTCATTCCAACTTGAAACGGGTCATGCGAATCACCCAAGACACACAAGTCCCTTGAAAACCTGTAGAGCGGTACCAGCCCCACTGAACCCTCAAACTGAGCGCAGATAACATGATAGTTTGCACAATGGTTCCAGTATTTCAAAAATCAGAATTATAGTGCTTTTTGCTGATAAAGAGTGCTTGTGAGGCGAGACATATTTTTGGAGTCAGAATGACTGAGGAAGTGAAAGATGTCTCGGGTATTACATGCACATCATGAATATGTAAAAATCTAATCTGAACACTGGATAGAAAATGAGTTATGCTCAAAAGTAAATAACGATTTACTGTTTGGTAGCAAGGAAGGACAGGCCGAGATAGATTCTAAAAAGAGTGCCAAATAAAAAATGGCGTCTTGGGAGCAGGTGTCAAAAGGCCTGAATCATGCTGATGTTGAATATTCTGTGGCAGCGGTTCACTGTAAGATGGAACAAGTCTTGGATGGTATATTTAGAACTTTTGGCAAAGAAAGCACACATGATTGATAGTAAATTAGATAAAGGCATGGGAAAGCTACCAATTGGACAGAACAGCTGCTTACTTGGCAAAAAATCAAATGAGCTCATGGAGTTTTTCACGGTATTAGCTGCCAAGTAAATTTGGCAGGACCTCGAGAAGTAGTTAGGGGCTGTTTGTTGGCAGGCGTTATAGGATGTGTAATTATGCTTAGCTGAGCCTAAAATAAGCTTATCAGTCTATGTGTCAGTCTGCTTGTGCTTGCCAAAATGAGCTAATGTGGGCTTTGTGAGTGACAGAAAAGCCATCCAATCAGAGGAAAGGAGGGCTTAGATTAAAGCGTTATGTCATTGGAAAAAACATAAAAGCAAGCTGACTGAAGCAGCTCTGTGTGCCTCCCAGTATGTCTTTCTGAACCTGTATTAATGATGGCTGTGAACTTGTACCTGGGTGTCCATTCATTTGTCCAGTCTCCAGTGCCAGAGTCTACAGATGTCAAAAGCTGATTAAGTGCAGAGGGTCCCCCTTTACAAACCGTTGCAAGTCCGGGAAGTTAAGTAAAAATCCCAGGAGAAGTCACTGAGCCGAGCACCTGTGGAACCACTTGCTTCCTCTTCCTCAAGTGGTTTACAAGATGAGTGATTTATTGAAGAAAGGGGAGCACCTACCGGTGTGTCCATAGAGAGGTCCAGATGGTGTTCTCCCCTGGCGTTGGTTGCTTCCTTTGCAGCCGGGTGTGGACAGCGAAGACAACAGCTGCCTTGACTGGTTAAGTGGTTGAGTCGATGGGATACCCAGAGTCCACCAAGAAGGGGTTGCTGTGGATGTTTAGCCGGCCCAGTGTATATTTAAATAAGACTCTTGGATTGCTATAGACAAGATTGTTCGTATCAGGGCACTGCCTAAACTTTGAGAATATATTGTGTGGTCAACAGTGATTACCAGGTCAGAGGAGTAGGTTTACAGATTAGGAAGCACTTGCTGAAATCTTAGGCTGACAAACAGGTGGATAAGCTCAGGCAGAAGACTAGTTCAAGATGTAACATGGGAGGATATGGGGCTTCAAGCCGTTTACATGTGCATTCCTCTTCCAGGTCTTCAATTAAACTAGCCAGCTTCGAAGGTTTTCCTCAGAAAGCAAGGAAGCCTTTCTCTACCCAGTAGTAGCAGAATTCCTAAGGCCAAGAAGGTGGAGGCCACATTACTTTGGTTCTCTGGTGTATGGGAACGACCATTAGCAGATTTCTGGGTGAACAGGATTGTTCAGATAACAGGAGTTCTCTTCTCTGTTGCTCTCTCGTCTTCCTGGTCCCCATACTATCTGGGAAGTACAAATGGATTTTGGACTTAAAGAGACTGTACTGCTACATTCCAGACCGGTCATTCAAGATGATGTGCCTTCACAGAATTACCCCTCACAACAGTGAGGAGGGTTTTCTCACCAACCTGTGTCTTCAGGATTCTTATTTCAACATTCCGATCCATCAGAATATTCAGAAGTTTGAGATTCTTCATTGCTGTGTCGATTTCCAGTCCAGGGCTCTTCCATTCAGGACAAGACTGATCCCAGGACTAATAGCAAAATTCTCGGCCCAGTGGTGGCCCTTCTCTGTCTGCGGGGGATCAACACGTTGCCATGCCAAGATGACTGGCTGATCATGGAAGATTCTTGGGGGCAGCTGTAGAAGCATGCTTGGATGATCTGTCAAGTGTTGGAATGCCTGGGGTTCCACTTGAATTGTCGAAATCTCATGCAGTGCCATCCCAGGACTTCCAGTTCATTGGAGTCAGACTTTGGACATCCAGGGTTTGGTCCTTCTCCCGGAGGAATGAGCAGACAGGATACAGGGATTGTAAAGGAATCCACTGGTGGTTTAGTCATCTTAACTTTGAAGGTCCTTTGGGTTTTAAGCTAAATGGCAGACTACATTTTTGTGGTGTCTTGGGCAAGGATGTCTATGTGCCGCCTGATAGCTCATCTTCACAGGCATTGGTGTCAGAATGTCAGGAATACAAGATCCAGGTGCCAAGCGATATCAGTTCAGTTACAATGGTGGCTGGACAGGGATTATCTACGAGTTCCTCTTACGTGAGCCCTTGCGGACCACAATTTTCAGAGATGCCAGAGTTTTTGGATGGGGAGCAACCTGGGGATCCTGGCAGCATCAGGAAAGATGGTGTTTGCTTGAAGTATTCCCAGGTTGGAGGGGGCTGGCTGCAATGTGCAGGGTTCTACGGGTATTATTTCCCAGCATCCATCAAGGCAGTGGAAGTCAGAACAAACAACATCACAGCAATGACAAACATGAACAGATAGATGGGTCTCACTCCAGGAAACTGTAACAGTTATCTCCATCCAGGAAAATAGGCAGGGAGCTACCCGATATCCCCGAGACTGGTCCCCATCACAGGGGCGAACAATGTGAAGGCAGACGAGCTAAGAAGGGTTCTTCCATCAGCTTCATGTAAAGTACACCGAGAGATTTTCAATTGGTTCTGTTCCAATCTGAGTTTCCTTCAAATGATCTTTGCCTCCACCTAGAATGCATTACTCCCCATGTTCTGCTCCAGGTTCCCATCAGAAGGGGGTGGATACCATGACATTCAGGTGGCCTTCGCGTCAACTCTATGCATTTCCCCCTTTTCTCCCCAGAATGATCATAAAGAGAAGTATTTCGCCGTCTCTGAAGTAATTCTTTTGGCTCCAATATGGCAGAGGATGTACTTGGTTCCGTTGGTGTTGGAATTAATGTTGTCCTGATGTTCTCCTTTCCAGCTTCCCCTTGGCAATTCAAGAATCCACCAAGTGTCACAGGGCACCGTGTTCTTAAATGGGGGGCTTGGAGATTGAGAGGGACAGGTTGAGGGGGAAAGAAACTCTGCATCTGGATTTGGCAGTTCAGAGGTCTAAGAGGCCTGCTACCCTTAATGTCCGACAGTGGCTAGAGGAATTTTGCCTTAAATAGATCTCTTATCCTTCTTGTCCAGAACCCAGTCATCATGCAGTTTCTGCGGGAGGGTTTTGGACTGCCTGTTTCTTCTCTCAGAGGGTCGATGGAGAGGGATTCAGACTTTCAGAGACTATCAGTGAAGAGGAGGGATATTTGTGGCAAAACTGCTTAGTTGTTTTTTGATTTTGGTTTTGTTGGCGGCAATCACATCATCCTGATGGTTGGCGCTGATTCAGGCACTAATGTGGAGACATCCTTTCCTTCAAATCCAATAAGGCGTCTTGAACCTTTGATGCAACCCTTCTTTTTTGCCAAAGGTCCCCTGCAAGTTCCACCAATTCCAGGGTCTGCTCCTTCCAGATTTTTTCCCTAATCCCTCCTCTCTGGCAGAAGAAAGGTATTATACCTTAAGCACCAATAGGGTTGTTTTCACTCATCTTAGACAGAACAGTGGAGGTTAGGCAGGTAAAGTGTTTGCTTATAATCTTTGGGAGTACAAGTCGGGGAAAGAAGGCTTATGTAGTGTTGTAAGTCAGATTCAGGAAACAGACAAGAGGGCACATTTTGCAATTTGGTTTTTTGCAAGACCTGCCCTGACCCTACTTTGAAGAGGTTCTCCTTCCCGATCTATAAAGAAAACAACAAAGCGTGCTGGTCAGGATGTCATGCAACAGAACTCAGCCCTCCGTCCAAACCTAATGTGATCTAGGTACTGTCCCTATCATCAATACAAAAACTCAATCAGGAAAGTTCTCAAGGGATTTCTCTCTCAACCCTGAATGGGGTGGCTAGTTTTTACCCCCCTGCTCCCCACCCACGTGTCCCTCTGATTCTTTCTACCAGTGCCTGTGTCTGGTGACACAGTTCAAAATGTCTTTTTATTCTTCCTCTTCTCCTGATGGCGGCTGGTTGAAGTCCCCCACACAAAGGTGCCTGGTAGTACAGTTAAACGTGTCTCTGTTCACCCTTTGGATTTTTATCCTCACACCTCAGCCTGGGGTATTCTTTCCTTCTCCCCCTCTTCGGGAACATCTTCTACCTTCCCTGCTTGGAACCTTGTTTTTCACACCACTCTTTGGAGTCCTCTTATTCTCGTCCCACCCTCCGGTACTGGATCTTTCAACCCATCTAGAGGTCTCTGAGCTCTCAGCCGGACTTTGGTTTCTGCTCCTTTTATCCCCGCTTTGGGTATTGTATTTCTCACCTCCTCTACGGGTCTTGTGTTTTCCTCCGTCAGCCCACTTTGGGCTTTCGCTCGTTCCACCCTGCTCTGGGGTACTGTATCTCTCACCACATTGGACAGTCTCCGGTTTCCATCTCTCAGCCCACTTTGGGCTATGGCTGATTCTCCTCACCCTCCTCCCTGCGACAACGGTGTACCTTGTTTGCTGTAGCTGCGTTACAGGGGGGAGTGGTTGTGCCGGCTGGCCTGGCTGCATGACCCGAGTTCTTGCTCGAGTTTCCTTATTTCTCCAGGATGGCGTCTCTCAGCGCTCCTTGTCTGCGTGCCAGCGCTGTGCGCAGCGCGCCACATTTTCCTATGCCTGGCATGGTTGGGGCTTCTCTCCTGCGCTGTATGGTTCCTGTTCTGGACCGCATTGGAGAAAACGGCGTTCCATAGTCTACTGTGCTCTTCCGCATCAGCTGCTGTCCATGTCTGAGAGCCTCCAGTCCCCGCCTTGCAGGAGGATGTCGTCTCTTGCGACTGGCCCAGTGGTCGGAGTGGGTGAGAGCGGTTGGGAGCAGTGCTTCTCTACTTTAACAAAATATATATGTTTCACTGTTCCTATACTTTTATTTTAGAAATAAACCGTTCCAAAAGGGTTTTCGTTTTAAAATACAAGGGTAGGAAGAAGTTAAAACTTTCACTTCAGAACACTGCACTGAACGTTCCCTTAAACAGCAGGTGCATTTGTTTAGAGGTGTGGGAGGGGGCATAGCATTGGGGATTGTGGGGGGTGGGGGCAGGCCAGCAGGGAACATAGCTCCATTACTTTTCTACACTTCGACCACTGGACTGGCCCCACAAGACTGCAGTCACCTGCGGCTGGCTCTGCAGGACTTGCTCCCTGTGCAACTCGCTCTATGTGAGTGTGTGTCTTGTGCTGCTCGTCTGGCCTCTTAATGACTCAGGCTGCACTGAGATTGGACAGTCTATTGATGATGTTGTTTATGCAACATTGGGAACATTAAAAGGTCAGAATCCAAACCAGCCATTTCAAAAGAGTCTTGCCACAATTGATTTTCCGTAATCCCCACATAGCCAACAAACAAATGGGAGTCTAAATCTGAAGGCGGTGGAAGAAAAAACACTTTCTTGGGATTCCTGGTCCTTAAAGAGGGAGTCACTCCCAGTGGGATCTGCTTGCCCAGTCACTTAAAGGGTTTTAAGCATAGCAGACTCATCTCCCTAGTCCCATTGGGGGTAGGCTCCTCTTGGAGAGAAGGGACGCACTCCCTGGATTAATCGTAGTAGTTTATGCAGTCAATGGATCAGGAAGAACATTACATCAGCCTATTATTCATCATGGATCCAGGTGCCAGACCATATCAAGGGGAGGTCGGCTAGGGATTTGGCTACATCATGGGTAGAGGATCAGGGGTGCCCATTCAAGATATCTGCATGGAAGAACACTTTTGTGAGATGCCATAGGGGGTTAACAGTGTCCGGCATTGTGTTTTGAAGGTTAATATCCAGGATTGAGTTTTCACAAATGTTGGTTTGATGGTTTCTGTTGGCATGCTGATACTTTGCGTTTTCTTAGACCAGGAAGGGCATGTGGTAGGGAAAAAATGTAGTTAACCTTTCATAGTAGAAGAGATGGGTACTCTTCTAGTAGTAGTACTGGGAGAGTGAAAAGTATAACTAAGAGTAATGAAGATGATTGGTAAGCAATCCCATCTTTATCGGGTACAAGTGTATTTGATTATGAACAGTAAATGTAATCTACAGGAGAGGTTGGGAATTTTATTGCAAATTGTAGTTTCATGTTTATTTAGAATTTTCCTGTGTGCTACTCATTTTTTTCTGTGCATATAATATGTTGAATTCTTTTTTGCCCCAAGACTGTTACTATAGTAATTTAATCCTGAGAAGGATACAGACCATATTGGGCGTGTGGGAGGAATATGTGTGGTAAGTTTGTGTGGTGCATTCTCCACAAAACTGCTGAAACCACTGTTACAGAAGAGCGAGAGAGGGGGAATGGGGTTCTGAACTGAGAAAATCTGGTTGGCATAGCAATGGGCAATGCCATGGCATGAAACTGGTAAATCACTCAAATCTCTTCAGAATTGTCTGCCTTTCTGCCCAATAAAGTTATCTAACAACATTTGCTCCAAACAGCTTTGTAAGGAGCAAGTCGGTTCTTGGCCAATGATTTCACATTGGGCTATTTGTGACTGTTTTTCCAGGGACATTTGGGCTTTTTTTGGGCTGCTTTAGACAGATCTTTTTTTGTCCTCCTATTATTATTATTATTATTATGGTATTTATTGCGCACAGACCTAGCCTCGAGAAGGAGGTACAGAGGAGCAGAGAGGAGTGGTACAGATGTACAGGGTATCGGGGAGGAGAGGGGTGGATGGCATCTAGCGAGTCAGGTGGCGTGGAGGGCGATGTGATAGCCTAGGTGTTGAGGAGGAGAGACTCCTTGAATTGTCTCCTCCTGAGGCTGCACTTCTACACCCACCCACCCCCACTTTCTCTAACCCCACCCCCACTTGTTCCACCCTCTACAATCCCCCCTACCACTCCCACTAACCTCACCCTCATTACGTGTGATGGTTGGGTTTTGTTTGGGCTACTTTAACAAGTCCTCCTTGTTCTTTATGTTTTTGTCCCCAACCAACTACCATCACCCACCCCACCCCCACTCTCTCTAGCCCAAACCCCTCACCCACTCTCCCCCTACCCACTTTACCCACCCTATCCCCACTCCCTCTCCCACACTAACTCCACTAAACCTACTGTCTCACTCTACCGCCACGTTATACACCCACCATCTCTAGCCTCACCCGCCAAATCCCCCAATCTCCACCCCATGCACCCACCACAACTCCAATCGCTCTACCCCCACCTACCCTACCTCAAATAAGTCTACCATCACCCCCCAACCTCCACTCTCTACCCCACCAACCCCAACTCCACTCTCCCTACCCCTACTCTCTCTACCCCATCATCCTCCACTCTCTCTACCACACTCACCCTAACTCCACTCGCTCTACCCCTACTCTCCACCCACTCCAATCTCCACTCTTTCTACCGCAACCCACCCTCCCATCCCTATCTAACCCATCTATCTCTAGAACCCCCCACACCCTCATTCTCTACCCCTGGCATCTCACACTGTTGCTTTATTTCTTACCCTCTCACTTTCTCGCTCAGATTAACTCTTGCTAGTCATCAATGTCACACTCTCTCAATCGTTTCCTCCCTTGCTCCATTCTCCTTACTTCTCATTCTATTGCACACCCCCGTCCCTCATTGCATCCTCTGACATTTTGCACTCTCCTCCTTGCACCCTGGTGCCTATAAATGCAAAATGCAAAGAAAAGCAGCGCTAAAACTACCGGCTTTGCCAATGCTTGTTTACTATGTTACTCTTGTATGTAGATCAAGCGACAATTTTGAAATAAATATCATTATATTGCTTAGGTTTTGAGGAACAATGAATACTTGAAGGATTACCTGAACTAAATTTAACACAATAAGATGTTGAAATACAATGAAGCATTTCACAGATACAATTTTGGGATGATATAGAAGGCAGGTGGGAGAACGGTTCAATGATTTGTCACAGTTTTAAGGAGTTTAGCGATTACAAGTGATTCGGTCACTTCACATAATGAGCACATTAAAGACCGTTTCATGATAACACTGGTATGGGGAAAACAATCTGAAAAGAAAATCCAACCTTGCAAGCAAGTGTTGCTGTTTAATGGACTGTAATGGTGTGTTAATGAGATTACGGCTGATTAATTGGAAGAAATCCAGTTTTGTAGATTGTTTATTTCATTAATATTTAATTTCCAATACTTATAAATTGTAAGCCAGGCACTAAGATGCATCAGAGCCCAAAATGCAGAAAATGGTTAATTAAATATGAAAAGAAACCTCAACAAACAATGAAAGCCTCAAATGTACCCCCAAAACAGAATAAAATCATAAAATAACAGTAATCCAGAACAAGGAGGTGAATTTAAAAAAGAAATCCAGGAAGACTAAAAAAGGCTCTTCCAAACGCACCCTTTAAACGAATAGAAGGGGGGATAGTGTTCCAAAAAGTAATGGATGGCCCAGAAGCAGCTCGCTTAGAAGAACAAATGGGAACTTCCAGGAATAATATCTCCTAGCTAGTGCTGAGCATCCCCAGCACCTCCAGAGATCACCAGCTGTGAAGCTAGATAGCGGGGCGAGTGGAGATGAATAGCCTTCTGGGCCAGACAGGCAACATAAAACACTGTTAAGGCACCTAAGGGGAGCCAGCACAGTGGCTTCAGGAGTGGCATTATATGGTTATACTCTGTAAAGCAACTGTAGTGTCTACTGAAACCTTTAAGAGAGCACCCAGTCCCTGCTTTGGGGGCCTTGACTTTGATCCATACTGCTTTATACGCAGGAATAAATACTTTGATAGCATGATTGCTCCATATATGGGTGCACTGCTTTAAAGCCGGTACTAGTGGTTTCTAGAGTGGATTGTTGCCTAATGTAGAATAAAACGTCCTTCTTGCCCCCTTAGCAATTTTGCGAACAGGAATGCTTCTTTAAACTCTGTGCAGCCATAGGGTGCCACTGCTTTTTCGAAATTATGTAAAGGACTTAAAACGTTTGCAAAACTTCGGATGGCCCTTCAGAGCACGGACACAGAGGGAAGCTGCCGATTAATATGAGGTGTCATGCAATAGAGAAGGATGGCCATGTTGTGGCTTATGTTTAGCGTTTCGGTCGAGTTCTTAGCCAAGGACTTTGCGATTGAAGGGATCTCTCTGTGAAGCATTTACTACGGGGGGAGAAGAAGCATTTCCTAGCCGGTCAATGCGGCCGGAAACAGTAGCATGGATGGGATGATCTGCAATCGCCTGCTGCGTTAGGGTCAGGAGTGGGTCATTTGTCGATGACCAGAGCAGGGCTCGCTGTAACGATGAGCTTACAACGTCTCATATCGAAGGTGATGTGAGCTGGGTGGTTCTGGACTCTGCGTTTTGGAAACACTTTGCAGACAGGCCTGGCTGAATATGCCATCACAGATGGCATACTTGCACTTTATACTTAACATGCCTACTTTATAGCTAAAGAGCTTGCTATATTTAGCACTGCACTGCCTTGGTAACACATCACTGGTTTCGTTAAGTTCATGATTAACAAAAATTAGAGCAGTAGAACAAACTCTGGTAAATGTTATTTGAACTAAGCTGGTAATTTTACATTTACTAGAAGGCGATTCCACGACACACAGATGTGCAAAATGTCCACAAAGCAAGTCTACGCAGGTCGATTACAGTGGTGAAACTCGGAGGAGGTGATCTCACTAAACTATACTAATCAGCCCTAACAAGCAGTTAAATAACAGTCAAGGGACTGGCACAAGGAACAGCCCAGCAGTTTGCGGATTAGCTAGCAGTTTGAAATCTCACAACAATGTAACGCCCGCGTCACATGAAAGGGAAGAAGCAAATCAGGTTACATTACAGTGTGTGTATACAGACGACCTGAAGAGGTCAGCACTGAGTCATATTTTACCTCTCAATGGCGAAGGGGAAGCAGAACTTTGGCACACTCTGTAGCACTTCCTGTAAAATGAAAAAGAAACATTATAAGACGCGTGCTATCCACTGGCACAGCTCAGCGCAGCCTCGCACCAGAAACAGCGTAAGCAATCTACATATTCATATTTTTCAGGAACATAAGAAAAATCCCTCAAGTAAAATAATTGATTATTAAAAAGGTATTATGCTCGTGCTTGGCAGATTGCAAGGACAATCTCATGAGAGCCCAGGAGGGGAGCACCTGGCCTGGAGGGCACTAACACTCCGCACATCCCCGCTGGGGCCTTCAACAAGGCCATATGGATTTTGCAAGAAGCTCGGCGCCATATGGGCAAGGCACGTCTGCTGCCGCTTGTACCCGCAGACCAGGCACGGGGATTTCCGATAGATCCTGGCTCACAAACGCAAACGTTGTTTCAATTAAAAAATGCAGGCAGCAGAAAAGGAACCGAGCCTGGCAGCAAAATGAATTACTGGGGGACGCAAGTGCCCCACAAAACATCCTTCATAGTCCAAGTGAAGCGAAAACATGTTAGTGTCCGCTAGCTATTGCGTCCACATTCCAGATTTACGCAGCAAAGCCGTTATTGTGGCACCCGACATTAACACTTAATTCCCAAAATATAAATCACACTTAATTAAAATCGTAATAAATCCCCCTTAAGTACTAAAAGCACGAAATAACGTTGTACTCCCTTTGAAATACCGGGCAACTCACTTCACAAACCGGAAAAAGGTCGAAAATGCCAATTTTAAGAAAAACATTACGGTTTTTTCAAATACATGTTCCAACTCTTTATCGGTGAAACAAGAAATGAGGATTTTGAATAATATGCCTATTACGCCCTAACAACATCTACCTAGTACAGACTTATCTTTCAAGACATGCCCCATATGACATTCCAACACTAAGGCGAGCAGATGTATATAAAAAAAACATGTAAACCAGCTTATCGTATTCGTGTGCCTTAGTATGGAACTTGGCTCTGGAGTGCTGTGGATTAAACAGTTGTGAGTACTGTTGAGATAATTTACCATTGACACTGCATATACAAAGACACTTTACATTATTACGCACCGCAAACAGAAGAGTACACGTTCATACATTATCAAACTTGATGAGACTCCGTATACTGCTGTCGAGAGGATGAAAGGCTGAGTCAGCCCTTCCAGAACTCATATCTGTGACCTGCAAGCTGAACACACATCTCTGCATTTGGTGTATTTTTTATTGTTTAAAACTACTTCAATACGTCACCAATGCTGATGACACCGACTGACTAAGAATATGATGACAATGTAGCATATGGAAAGCTTGGCTTTAGATTGCCACAATTAGGTAATACACATCACACAACCCCACACTTGCTAAAGCCAAGTGTGATTTCCATATGTGCAGTAGTTTTTGTATAATGCCTGGACAGGTAATCTCCAAATGGAACCTCTTCGCTTATATCAGGTTAAACTGGGTACATCACGCAAGGGTACACTTCACCAATCTAAAGGTTTGCAGACTTCTTGTAAAAGCGGTCATATGTACACTTATTTGGAGGGGAGCGGGAGTGATGGGTTTGCCTATGGGATATTTAATTACAGGCGCCAATGAGCCGATTTAGAGATAAACTGGAAAGTTTCTCATATTAAAAAGACTCATACTTGCTGTTAGTACGAAAGCAACCACAATAGGACTACCTGTGGCATTTAGTTGCAATGTAAATAATGGGTATTTCCCAACGCAGTCGTAATTCTATTTGTTGACCTGAGTCAGCCCCGCAAACTTTTAAACCTGTAGCCCCGAGGTTACATACACACATCTCCACATTAACGTCATAAATAGGGTGTGAGGGTATGATAGGTGAGGGTATGCGTCTCCCCAAACCCACCTAAACGTTACCTGGCTATATAATTAAAGCCTGCATAAACAAAACTCAAACAAGTAAACGCATATATTTTTTTGGGGGAAACTGGGAATTGTAACTTATTAAATCTTCAGTAATTATAAAATGCAAAAGTACAGGGTCAAATGTTTCCCTTTAAGGGATTTATCTCATAACAATGACCATTTCCCACGGTGGACTGTTATACTCTGCACCAAGCAAAATAGTCCACATGCTGCGGCATTAAAGAAAGTCATCACATTCTACCCGAGTGGGAAGGGACATAGGATCAAGCACTCTGCTTTCCAACCACCAACCCAGCCATTTTCAGAGAGACAGGGCAGTAATGCACCTGCTTAGCAGAGGGCTGGCCTGGAGGTGCCCCCCATTCATGGAATTTGCCTCCATGTGCCCTTTAACTGGCATGTGGGAGGCCCCCTGGGATCCAGTCACATAGTATGGGCATCCTGGACACCCATGTTTCCCCCACAGGAATACTGTCAAGATTCGGACTAGCAAAACGCGGGGCTGGATGAATCTGGGCAGTTTCCCATTAAGCGCCACTGGTTCAGTGCTGGTGGAATATTAGCGCGGGCCACATCTGATTTGTACACACAGAACAAGAAAGCATTCTGTCAACCCACATGAGTCTGCCGGTGTTGTCTGGCAGGGAGACTTTTCCTAGTGGCAGCAGTGTAAAACAGACAATACCAGCTTCCTGAATGGAAAGCCAGACCACCAAAAGTAGCCAAGCCCACTACCAGGTGGTTTGTGCTTCCGATTTCTGCAAAGAGCTAAAGTGTCAAGACATTAGGTATACATTTTGTTTCAATAACAGTCTAGTGGTTATTGTATGAAAACATTGCTGGTATTGTTCAGAAATGGCAATATGGCAGCAGACAGGAATAGGCCAATTAGCCATTATTTGGTTGCTTTTCATTTACAAATGATCTCCAATACTTGATAGATAGACCACGACCTACAGGGGACCTGTACATGGCTAAGATGTCCATCTTGCCCCAGACCTACAGGGTGCCTGTAAGCGACAAAATGCCCATCTTGCGGAAGACCTATAGGGTGCCTGTAAGTGGCTAAAATGCCCATCTTGCCCCAGGCCTAAATGGAGTAGCTAAGATGCCCAGCTTTCAGAGGGATGGCTGAATATTGTGACTCAACTGCCACTATGCAGGTTCAATGCTGATCATTGGACCGGATGTTTCCACATCTGGGAGAAAAAAATTCTCCCTGAGTATTTGCGCCCTTTCATGAAAATTATCTGATTTTGTTGACGAAGTCAGGACGCGAATTCAGGTCGACAGGACCAGTCAAGAGACTTAACCACTAGACCACTGTAACATCTTAATGAAATCCTAATCAATACACATGTTCGTTTTTTCGTTATTTATATTTCGTTTAAAAAGTTATTCGTTATTCTCTATCCATTTATTTCACCGCATACCATGTTAAGATTGTACTCTGCAGAAGATTTGTGGGTCCAGTTTTGTACTTTTCTTTTAAAAGATGTGCAAATTTGTATAATTCGCAACATTATAGGAAACGCTTCTTTTTTGGGTTAGTTTCCAGTTGTTAATAATTCAATTAATCAATGTCCTGAAAAAATGTTTATTTATGTGGAGGGTTTGAGAAAAATCTCCAGAGTCACCAGCCCCCCCACACCCCCCTCCCACTTCAACGCACTGGCCCTCCCACCCCCATCGCTGGAGGGATCCCACAGTTAATACATTTCCATTTCCAGCACTATGCAGGTTTACAAGAACATGCAGGCCCGGACCCCACTTTCCATTTAACTGTATTAGATTAGATAAAGGTTTTAAATGGTCAAGGCATATTTTTGGTTACTGGAAATAGTGGGATAAGAGACTTGGACCTGTCAAATGAGCGACCATTGAGCTCTTCACACTCACAGATTCGTGCGCTTGACTATACAGTTTGTCTCCTCCAAACGCCAACATTTCGAGGTTATAGAGTGACGTGTTTTACATTTCAATGAAGCTGTCTCGCGCGACCTTTTTCGCTTACTGTGAATCATTCCCCCTCCCCTCTCCTAGCCTTCCTCCCCAACCATTACGCCGCACCCCAAACGCCCCCCCCCCCTGCCCGCCCGCCCGCCCAACCCCGTCAGCTCGCACACCACTCCTGTAGCACAGACTAAGCTCGCTTCCCAACTGGCAGGAGCGTCCCTCGGGGGACACGTCTTTAAACCTCCGCACTCTTTAAAATTCAAGCAAGCAGCAGGTCTATAGACTGGTGCATAAACAGTATAGACGAAAAATCCCCTCTCAGCTTATGTCAGTGACAAAGCCGCTCAGCGGTTGACTGCTTCTCCCCTGACAGTGGAAGCCGGGTTTACACAGATCAATAGATGCAAGTCCCCGTCTCCCAGGGCTCGGCTGTCCTCCTTAATTACAGGTGCTACTAACATTGACTGAGTGACGCAGACTTATGTATTTACGAAAGATGCCAGGCAAGAATCATCTTAGAGAAATAATTCGAGTATATACAGTTTACTTGTTAGCAATCATGGACTGGATTAGCAGCGAGGAAGCATTTACACATGCGCACTCTGCTAGACTCATTCGGCCAGACCGTAGAGATGGGAACAGGATAGCACCAAATACATATCGGTAACCTCGGACTGGCCTACAGGGCATTGCCCGAACTAAAAACGCACAATGCTTGTGTGGACCAGTTTTTGGGTCAAAGTTGGTTACCTTGTTACTTCACTCTGTAGCTAGTAGTTTTGACCAGTGTTGCTCAATACATTTTATTTGAAATGCACAATATGCATCACATTTTACCATAAAACTCCCCCATGGGTACTGTTCAAAAAGTCTGTCACAAACGTACCTGCAATTATTGGCATATAATAGAACATGTCTCAACCAGTTTCATCTGATAGTCCCATTAAGAGAAAAAATTCACCATTTTTGTATTGTATGTATTACAGGGCCTGCGGTAGCGGCCCTGTAGTTATGGTTACGTTTCTCAACCCATAGGAAGAGCCCTTTTTGGGTGGCTTATGAATTTGATCACACTGGATGAATCCTCGCCAAACTTTGCAAAGAAAGTATATGGCCCAGTCTGAATTTGGTTAGGTTTCATCACAGGAGTGGGGGGGAGCAAAGTTGTGGGGGGTGGGGTATCAAAATGTCTGTTTTTACATAGACGCAATGGAACAAAAATGTTTGCTCACGTCTACAGCCCAAATCGCTGGAGGGATTTTCACCAAAGTTGCGGCAGGAGCAGCGGCTTGGTCCCGAAAGCATGCATTTGCAGATTTGGTGTAAATCTGTCCAGTATATATTTTTTTGAAAATGGGCCAAAAGTAGGTAAAACAATTTTTGTGATATCTGGGTTCGGTCCGCTGACTCACTTCCCTGTTCAGTCCGCAGGCTGGCATCTGATCGACCTATAGGGCGACGTTATGTCCATGGACATCGGGCACGACCACTAACTGGATGGTGAAAAGCGTGAAGTGCGTCAGATTTTTGGAAACGCCTGCTATGTTTGATTCATGGACAGCCGCCGTTGTCCGCGAACATCACTGTAAAAACATTAAAAACAAAACATTTCACTTATCAATCTCTGGGGAGGTGCAAGGCGATGAGGATGGGATGAGATGGCGGCTGCAAGAAGCCAAAAACGGTGTTTTTCCTCCTGGAAGTCCGCAAACAGACTAGATGTTCGGGTGCAGTCGTGTGATGTTTGCAAACACTTCAGATGTTTGGGGATATCTATGCATATTTTTGCATTACAGGGTTGGTAAAAAGCAGTTTTCGGATGGCTTATAACTTTGGTGCCACTCAATTAAACTGCATACAAGTTTGGAAATGTATTATAGACGGGATTCTGAATGGTTGTTGAAAGTGTGGAGCTGTTTTGCCAAGAGGGAAAAAAATGAAAGCGGGGGGTCCCAAAATATTGTAAAGGCTTATAAATGCGGTGCCATTTGACGAATATTCACAATATTTAGCAAAACGATTTTAGATCTCTAGATATACATGTTTTTGCAAAGTTTGGTGGGATTCTGTCAAGAGGTGGCAAAATTAGAGGGTGATCCCGAAATATTATAAGGGCTTATAAATGTGGTGTCATTTGTCAGGATTCCATGGTATATTTCTAGAGTTTCAAAGGTTCACAATCTTAAAAGACACACTGTTATCATACCAATCTCATAAACATCAATTACTTACATACTTGATTTAGAAATCATCATTTAACAATAAAACCTTTGGATGTAATTTAATTTAGAAGTATGGTGTTCAAGTTATTTTTTATTATTAATTAAAAGAATTGTACAAAAAACTTCCTTAATAAGTTTTCAGGAATCACTTCTTTCCCCAAGGCAAGATGGAGGGTTAGTACAGCAACAGTGATTGGAGGAAAACATCGATGAGGTAGTATGGAATTTTGAACAGGGTTCTAATCTGCCTTTCATTTTAGTTGCCTTTGTTGCAGGTTGCAGTCTCTTTAGCTCTGAGAGAAGATTTAAGAAAAATCTATAATTTACTTATATTTAGAAGAATTATCAGTTCCAGACTTCAGAAAAGAAAGACTTATATTCAAGGATTCTTAGAAGACAAGAAGTTACAGAAGAAGCAAGCTAAGTTATTCAAAATATATTGAAGATATATTACATGGAGTGAAAATTCATTGTCTTTTTAAAAGAAAAAAACAATGTTCATAGACAAGAAAGAACTGTATTTATTAAGAAGTTATTCGTTACAATCTGCTGTTATATTCTGCAATTGCGAGTTATTTTTTGTTAGTTTTGATTTACGCGCGATGCTAATCTAATTACTAACTAACACGCGGTTTGTTCTAGAACTATTTAATAAATTTATAGAGTTTGAGTTGAGTAATATTTTTTATCCAACTCTATTTATTTTAGTCACGAGCGCGAGCATATCTTTTGCCTCGCGCTCGTCGTTAGTATTAAGGTTAGAGATAAGAACCTTACGTTTTTTACGTACTACGTGTACGCGTCATCTCAACTCCGGAAACTAGAACTCGGAGCGGCTCGTACTTCAAGAACTTAGTGTTGGTTCCTGTGTAGCTCTTTGTCAAGGAAACAAGGCGTCGGCAAGTGCGCGGTTCGTTTGGCGTCGGTTGGATGCGCGGTTCGTTTGGCGTCGGTTGGATGCGCGGTTCATTTAACATTGCAGATGTCAGAGAGATGCGCAGTATCTTCTGAAGGATTAAACAACATTTATTTTTGCGCAATGCTAAAGTTACAAATTCTCCAATGATAAAGACTGTTCTCAGAGAAAATATTTGAGAGAGAGAGTTTAACAGTAATGACATTCTATTGATACTATTGAAAAGAAGATTTTGTCTTTAGGAAATCCAATAAAGTTTACACTTAAGAGTTTCCAAGAAAAACAGAATTGTTTCAACATCATCAGAAATGAATGCCTATCAGCACCAGTGGTCGAAGTGAGCGGGAGCGGTCGGGAGCGGTGCTCCTCTACTTTTTTAAATTGCGTTTTACAGCTCCTATACTTTTATTTTAAAAAGAAACCGTTCCGGAATGGTTTCGTTTTAAAATAAAAGAGTAGGAAGACGTTGCAGCTTGCACTTTCAGTGCACTGCACTGAATGTTCCCTTACACAGCAGGTGAAAGTGTTTGGGGGCTTTGTATTGTGTGTGGGAGGGGGCGTGATGATGGGTTTGTGGGGAGCAGGGGCAGGCCAGCAGGAAACATAGCTCCACTACTTCTTTTCATACACTTCGACCACTGATTCAGCACACAAGCATAGGCAACAGGTATTTCATAGAGAAGTCAATAATAAAGAGAGAGAGAGATAGAATTATTGATCAGTTATACATAATCTATATATATATATATGCTATTGTTTTTTTCTTTAGATTTCACAGACACTGAAGAGAGAATAATCCAGTACCAGAGAGCATCAGACATCAGTGTTATCCAGTGAAGATCTGTCTTTGTTTTGTTCTCCAATTCCCCTTTCCCCTTGGGTTTGCCAGCTTGGTAGTTTTATCTTATTAGAGACTATTGGGCAGGCATACTTGGGGGGTCTGGTGGGCCAGCATCATTCCTGCAGGAAGATTCGAGATTGGACCTGACACCATTTCACGAATCTACACACAAGTTTACAAAAAGATTTTAGATCTTGATATACATGTTTTAAGTGGGATTTTGTCAAGAGGTGGCTAAATTAGAGGGGTGTCTCAACATTTTTAGATGCCATATAACTTTGTTGCCGTTTGACAAATGTGGACAAAGGTTTTCAGAAAGATTATAGACCCAACCTTGAATGTCTCTGTAAGGCAGAGGTCTTCAAACTGTGGGGTGCGCCCCTCCAGGGGGGCGTGGCCGCATCCCAGGGGGGGGCGTGAGTGCCCAGCATGACATGTGTAAAAAAAATAAAAATAAAAAAAAACATTCTTTTTTTTTTTTTTTAGATTGGAGGAAATGGGAAGGGGCAGCTCACATGGTCAGACTGGACCATAAAACGGTTTTAGGCACCAATGAAAAAATGGCCAGCAGTTACAAATGGATATTCAGTCCCTTAGTCACAGACTGTTTGAATAGTACCCAAGGGGTTTTTTGTTCAAACGTAAACAAATTGTGATCTTTAAAGAATATTTATTCAGCAACAATGGTCAAAGCTACTAGCTGCATAGTGAAGTAACTGCTCAAACTGGCCCACATTGGCCAAAAAAGTGGCCCATTTTGACTGGCCTTCACTAGCATTTTGCATTTTTGGTACGGTCATCGCCCTATTGCCCTATAGGCCAGTCCAAGCCTGCCGGCTCATCCATAATGGGTGAGGGGGCGTCCACCCACTGGCCACCTCACCCATTATGGAAGAACTGAGGAGCCAGCCCAATGAAACACTGAGCACTCCCTCAGCTGCTTTTTCCAACCAAGGGAGGGTTCCTGGACTGGCTGAACTGTCAAAGGGAAACCCTGTTTGCCTTTGACAGTTCATTTCCCCAGCCGCACATGATCACTGAGCCATGCAATGCTGGGGGTGTTTTGCTTCGCCAGCCTTGCATAGCTCATTGGAAATGCTGACTGTGGCACTGCATGTATGTATGTATGTGCGAGGGGGTGCTCCTGCGCCTCCTCGCACATACGGGCAGAGCAACCTGGAGCGGGGCATTTTAGCAACCACACGCAGGCCCCTTCAGAAGGTACGTTCATGGCAATTTATTTTTTATTTAAATGTTTATGGATGTGTATATGCTTGCGTTATAAGATTGTGGTGGAGCAGGATAGGCGGCAGCACTGGGATAGTGGTGCGAGTAGGGCGGGGAGAGCCCAGGGTCTGTACTGGGAGTAAGGTGCGATGAAGGCACGCAAAAGTTCATAGCGATTTCTACATACTGCCCATCTGCCACTTTTGGGGGGGCTCGGCCTGCCCAAACTTTGCTCAGGGGGGCCCAGGCCAAAAAAGCTTGAAGACCACTGCTGTAAGGTCAGAATGGACTGTGTCAAGTGGGGGCTAAGTTATAGGACTATTGTATGTACATGCATTTTGACACTTTTGAAAAAATAAAACATGAATGGATTTCCAGCAAACTCGTATAAGGAGCATTGGCAAGGACCTTACAACATGGTTTTATAAGTGTGCCCGTGTTTCATTTCTTGACAAGTATCATAATGCAGGTACAAAAAATAGTGATATACTTTTGGTGACTGAGATGTAGCCTGTGGCCATGGGCAGTGGGCAGTGGCTAGATTTTCCGGCTCATGACATAAAAGTCATGATCTGGACAATTTGCATACTGGCCAGGACCACGAGGGACGACACATGGGGTTGAAGTAGCCATGTCCAGCTGGGACCGGCTATGTGGTAAAGTTATTTGAAAGTGGGATAGGTTTGAAAAGGAAAAACAAAATTTGCTTGTGGCAATATGGTTATAGGGTTTTCTCTTCATCTTCTGCCGGCTGCCATGGAAAGGGAAGAGGGGCTCTGTAATGAGCCCCGCCTTCCCTTTCCATAGTGGTCATCTTGGAAAAGGATTTAACTTCCTACAGCAAGACGTTGCAGGCGTCCCGGTGTAGTAAGAAAAATCCTTTTTTTTTTAGCATCCGGGTTCCCACTTAGGTGATAATGGCCTTCATCCCCCATTGCAGGGGCTGGAACAGGGTAACGGTCTGGAGCCCTCATTATCCGCCCTCGCTTCGCTTGGGCCGATAACTTGGACTGCCGGGCCGTTCATCCCAGTTGATGAACACCACATTATTCCTATTAGCATAACTCAAAATGCTAATGGAAATGTTGGAAAATCTTATTGAGTCTATGTACTTTACTCAGAAATGTAAAGTAGATTGAGTCTATAAGATTGTTTTGTTGTTCTATTTTTCAACTGTGAAAGGTGATTCCTAAAGGAACCTTACTTTTGTTGCTTTTTGATGTAATTTTTTTTGGCAGGCGAGGTTAGAACATAAAAGTGGGGAGGGAAATGAGGGAAGAGACACCAAGCACTAATATGGAGGGGCAGGTGGACAGGGGAAGGTGTTGCACGTGTTTTACTTCTATGATAGGGGGCAGTGTTTCTCATGCTCCTTGACAACAGCTTCAAAAGCACTTTGAAATTGCTACCCCCTGCAGTGTGCTGTGTTGCAGTACATAGAGAGGACTGCCTCTTTTATTGCTGGCAAGGTAGCTGGTGGGACTTTGGGTCCAAAAACTACGAAATCCCACAAAACAGCTTCCTTCCCTTTCTGCTCAGAGTGAGTAAATATAGATGCATATGCACGTTGTCATGTTCACCCCCTAACCAAAAAAGGGGCGAATTACCATGTAGTTATCAAAAATATACATATTTTAATCTTCATCAAAAACACATTACACAACATATTTCTCTAAAAAGGCTCGACACTATAATCAGAACACATTCTGAAACACATATCTGTTTGTGTATATATTGTCCACCTGGAAAAAGAAAGGCTAACGCTTCAAAGCCTTTCTATGCCTAACTCTAGGGTGTGTACCTATCTTGACCACCACTGTTGTTATTATTGCCCCTCCTAATTTCTATGGGCAAGAGGCTAAGCAACCATAACTCATGTCACCAACGTGCACTGCTAAGACTAACACCCAGGACATCAAAGATGACATCACAAATGTCATTGATGGCATCACTGGTGACATCACATGTGAAATTAATTTTGATGAAAAGTTCCTACAAGGGGTTGTGTTTATAATGTTGGTAACAAGATGTCAGGGGTGACCGGGCGACCTATCATGAACTACTTAATCTATTAAATAATGTACTCATCTAAACAACATTGTTTTGGAGTGTTGTTAATACAGGAACCTAATCATACACAAACATAGGCAATGGGTGCAGAATGCACAATAGAAGTACAATATTTATAATCTTGTAGTTTTGGATATTAAAATAATGAATGCTACCATTTCAGAGTATTGAGTAAAGTAATGACTGTAATAACTAGCTAATAAGTCAAGACTTACTACACTCCTGTACTGGTACAAACAATACATATGAAGACCCACAATGCATACAAATCAGAGGCACATCCAGGGAAACTAAAGTAAGGAAGAAAGAAACAGCATCATCAGGAAATGTTAATAACATTAAAGTTTATCTTCATGTATACAAATGAATTGTGTGTTGGAGGCCTGCTTATTCCCCCATGTATGTGCACCATGAGCTGAGACCAAACCCTAAGGAAAGTACTTTAAGAACATATGACAAGGTTAACGTCTAAATATATAGCACCTTTTGCATTTTAATATTCTGACTGTCAGTGAACACAACCACCTGGCCTAGATATGTCCGTGAACAAAAACAAGTGGCCCAGATATGTGATGTTATCAATTACATTTGTGATGTCATCTTTGATGTGCTGGGTGTTAGTCTTAGCAATGCATGGTGGTTGCTTAGCTTACCAAAACTGGCATATTTCTGAGGTTTTTCTGTTTTACTTGTAACCATAACGTCCCTTTAACAACATGTTTTTTTCATTGAATATATATTTTCACTGAAAAACATCAGTTAAGGGACAGTTACGATTTAATGCATCAACACCATTGAAATTCAGCAGATGTGGGAAGCAATGATCATCTTAACATTGTGTCCCCCCCTGTTGATGACCCCTAGGATCTAATAACATGTTCATACACAAAATCGCAGGATCGAGCGGTCAACCCACTGAACTATCTTGCCGGTCTCCAACTCTGTCATTGTGAATCCCATTTATATTTGTGTGTCATGGGGTTTGCAAGGGGCGGGGGGGGGGGGCGCCGAGTTAAGATGATTATCACTTAACACATCCACTGAATTTCAAGGGTATTGTTGCGTTAAATCTGATCACCTTAACTGTCCCATAACTGATAGTTGTTCAGTGAATTTCAAAGGTCTGGTTATACCATAGTTTATTCAAAGCCACTAGTCATGTCCATGTTCCACAAATAGGTAACCTTAGGGCACACTAGCCACGGCCTTCGACTGTGCCCACTGGCCATGTTCCACCAATAGGTTTCTTTAAGGCCCAGTGGCCACAGCCTTCATCCGTGCCCACTGGTCTAGTTGCAACAATCGGTTTCTTAAGGGCCCACTATCCATGGACTTCAGCTGTGCCCACTGTCCATATTGCACCAATTGGTTTCACTTTACATTTTGCAGCTCTAAAATGCCTTAAAAAAATCTTTTCCCATTCTCGCTGTAACTGTAAAATGTCCCGGTTTATATATTTTTGTACTGTTTTCTGATATGCTATGTCAATCAACTATCCATAAACACGGTAAACCCCGGTTTAACTGCAGTTATCCAAAAATGCTCAAAAAATCCAAACCAGTTCCCAACCCTCACAAGAACTCACCAAGTGCCCCATTCTCTTGCTTAGGTCCAACCACTTCCCTCAGGTGTTTTTTCCCTTCCTAGCCCTCTCCCGTTCCCCTCTATCACTCTTCATTTCATGTAACACTTTAATTCCTGCTCACGTCTTCCGTTGTAGCCACGGTTATAGCTGCAGTTATCCCTGGTATAACCCCAGATATGTGAAAAGGTTTGAACTGTAACTCTGTCCGCGACCATCCCGACGCCACCATTTCATATCTTATCCTCAGTTTCTATTCCCCCACCCTTAGCCTGATGCCATTTCATACTTTTCCCCACCAAATGGCTTTTTTTGCGCACCTTTTTCATTTCCGAAAAGCCTCGCTGATGAATTGTGGGACACATATATAGCTATTATTTTAGGAGAAGGGGGCATCCCTTTCTTCAGCAAATAATTTAACTACTGGACGGAATAACCCCAGACCCCTCCTGGAAATTCAACACTTTGTGTCCATTGTTTCGTACCAGGTCCAATTTCGTCAAGTGATTTTTACTGTGCACTGCGCAGAAATGTTGACTTTTTCTCTATGTGGAAATGAATGGGAGTAATCCGAAAACAGGGTTTTTTTTAGCTTTCTGAATAACTTTCATTTTATAACAAATATTACTCAACATTTCCAGTGTGGGTGTGCTGGGTGTAACTGCATGCCAAACATTTTGTTTACAAAATATCAGTCAAATCCGTCATGCAAGTCAAAAGTTATTAGGAAACCAATTTCCGATCCCTATAGTTAAGATGACATCAATGATCATCAACATTTTTCAGCTAATAACTCTTGATTCGCTGGACAATGAAACATCTGGCTGACATTTTCAGAAAAAGATTCTGGCAGGGCCACTCATCCTGCAAATGGGAAATGTAGGATAACTGTCACGCCAGTTCAAAAGTTATTGGGGCAAAAAAAAAGCTGTTGTGGCCTGCTCTCATACATTCCCACAGAGACAAAGGTCTTTGCATTGAACAGGTAGACACTTTGAGGAGGGGGAAAAGCAGTGAATCATTTTCTTTTTACTACGGAAACTGGAAACAAAAGTGTTTCACAGAAAAGAGTGTGAGAAATAGGACAATAGGAGAAGGTCAAGATGGATATACAAAGTGGGGGAGGCGCAGGAGGACCTAAAAAGGACAAAGGTGCACGTGGAGAGTGGCATTGGGGATGTGGAAGACACTTTAATTTTTGAGCTTTTTAGCGTTACCACAGTAATTGAAAATATTGCGCTACTGCAGAAATAATTATTGTGGCAATTCACAGTGGCATTATGGTGATCGCAGGTATGCTAAAGCAAGTCATTTCCAGGGAAACTATCACAGAAATTAAAGAAGTGGGGAAAACAGGGGCCTGGGTCTTTAAGCTTAATTATGGCCACTGGCCAAATGCTGTGGACACTGACCAGTGTCAAAAGGCCATTGGCTGTGGTCACGAGGTATGACCAAAGGCAATGGCGAGTGGGCGATGGATACATTATAGCATAAAATCCTTAAATACAGTGAACATATTTTATTTAAGAGTTAACATGAACCAACTTATCGCAACACCACCCATGAAATTCAGTGGCTGTGGGAAGACTTGACAATCTCAGCTTAAGCCGAGCTTTCAAAAATTGCATCATGGATAACTTCAAATTAATATTGTTGGAACTTCCCACACATGTCAAACTTGATGGGTTTTGACGCTATAATGTTAGGAAAACATCCCTGTCATTACGACTCAAATGGAGGAAATATCATTCTCAGCATTCCAGGCTCACCCCAAGCTGGCGCCTCTTTGATGCCGTTCATACTGGAACACTGTAGCAGCCTCGATCTCTCCAAGATGGCGTTCACACCTTCCGGCTACCTTTTACATATGCCGGTGACTAGGTTAGTCTGGCGTGTTGCTACTGCACTCCGTGGGGCATTTGCTTCTAACGGTTCGACCTTCTGCAGCATTTTTCTGTGACAACGCTTTGGGGTTTTCTATTATCCTTGCATTCGGCCTTCATCCACCTCTTTTTCTTGCCTCGCCTTCCCCTTCACTTTCTTCTCTCTCTCTCGTTCCTTCTATATATTTCATTCCATTTCCGCTTTGGACGGCATGATCAGGATCCCGTCCTTCTCTCTGCATTGTGCTATACAATGCTACCTCTCTCCTTACTCTCATTGCCTTTCCTTCCCATCATCTAGGTCTGTTCCATCCGACTTCTTCCTTCTCTTGCCTCGTCTTCTGCTCTTCTATTCAGTCTTGCATTGCTCTTCTTCCATTTCTTCACCCTCCTTGTTTTTCCCTGATTCCTGCTAATTCTAGTGCTGCAAACTCGGAATCATTGTCTCCTGGACTGCAATCCCGTGCTGAATCCTACCTCCAAGCCTTCCGCTGACCATTCTATGTCATCCGTATTGTTTGATTCAGACTCAACTATTGGCCTACAGCCATTCCTCTACCTTGCTTCCGGATTCAGGTTTTCTTCCCCCTGAGGGTTTCCCCGAGGGTGCTGCCCATGGGGTACATGGAGCCCTGCTTGCTACAGGCCTCTGAATACCTTGGGGGACCCTCTTACTACCATCCATACCACAGACTATGGGGAGTAAACACTGCCATAAGCTACAAACCGTGAGTACTCCTTAGCTCGCTAACACAAGTTGATTCTTCATAAGTTTCAAAAAGTCGTAAAGTGTGAAAAAAGGGGTGTTTTTTAAAACTTTGTTGTAGTTACCTGTAGGGAAAATATACAGGAACAGGTACACTGCCTAAACCGCAGGACAGATTTGCTTCAAATTTTCTTTAGGGGCGACATACAATAGTACAGATGTGACGTTCGTTGGTTTGGGTCAAATCTAACCAGTGTTTTTTATTTTTGTAACGACTTTAACGTCTTTTTTTTCACAGAGAGTAATGGCTCCCTTGCACCAAAATCGTTTACATGGCTAATATGAGGCATAGCTTGGAGCAGAGCTAGAGAACAGAGTAATTTGTGTGGAAAAAGGAACTATTGTAGACAATGTATTTTATTTTTAAATTAAAATAAGTGGTGGGCTAAGGAAGAAGAGACGGGCAGATGTGTATTTCATAGAGCAGCTAAAACTAAAATATAATAACCTGTTCTACTGAAGTGTCCGGTATACTTGCGAGGCTGTGTTCCATTACACAAGCACTTTCACATCAAAATGCTATGCAATTACGGAGTTTCCATATGCACTACTAGAAACTTAGAGATTACACTGCCCTTTGAAGTACTGTGCATTTATTTCACTACAACAATGCATCTATCCCCCTCCCCAGCTAATGCCCCTGTGGGGTATTTTAAGGCCTAAGGTAGACCCCAGACAATGAAACTGCCGTAGCAGTCAACAGGAAAACACAGCTGGCCTGTGTTGTTTAGCACCTACTCTCTGGCATCACAAAACTGCATTTTAGCAGCTACCGAAATAAAGGCTGGACTTTATGTTTCACCCAAAGAAAAGAAATTAAATAAAGAAGGGCACTGCACTGCAACTGTCCCCCTTTCATTATAAAACACCCTAGAGCTGTGACCTTCATGGAAACACACCCTGGCACTTGTGGGGCAGGCAATTTCAGCAAGGCAAACAAAAATGGGCTGCAGGGCCTCTTACACCCAGAATGACAAAGTTATGTGCTGCTTCAAAAAAATGACATGCATTCCGGATCATTTCACCCTGGTAACTTTTTCGTTTTATAACAGCCCAAAATGTGTTCTGTGCAACCTAGTCGTGCCTGTGTTTTGCCTCTGAATGCCAAGAATCCAGATAAACCCTGTGGAACAGCAGTGTTTTAATCTGCTCAAGTCTGGAAAAAGAAGAAGTTACCATGCCGCCGCACGGCTAGCATTTTTCCTTGAAAAAAAGTAACGCACGTGAAATTCTTCAAAGAAGCTTTCTCCCTCCTTTGCTATGTGTCAGTTTCACATAAGTCATTTGCCACGCATATTCCTATAGAGGAGAAATGGACCAGAGCTTTGAGAGGCTTATAAGAAAGTAAATGTCCAAAGAAAACATGCACTGCATCCCCGCATTGAGAATCTTAACAATACTAAAATAAACGCATGTGTAAATTCTGCTTTTGTCAAATAAGAAAACTGCTTCATGAGAGCAAAAAAGGTCAATAATACTGTAGCTCTCACAGGAACACAATTGTACATTATGGGGAGGAAAGCTGCAAACATTTGTACATGGTGCTATGCTGTATTTCCCCCCCAAAAGACATCATCTTCCCAGCTAGGCCCAGGAATTGCTGTTAAAAACCAGTTTGCAAGGATGGCATTTCCTTCACCAACTCTGAAAGGGCCAATGTGGGGTAATTCACCACCTCATTAGACTGGCTGGCATTCTGCAGCCCAAGGACAATGGGCAGCCCTGCCACTGAGATGAGAATTCCTGCCGACACCTCTCCTCAGCTTCAATTGAAAGACTTCAAAAAAGTAGTCATGACAACATCTGTGCCAGTGGGCCAGAGAAAGACATTTGGCTTGGGGGGTTGAAAGACTATCCACCTTGGGGACAAAGCCAGCCCCCTTGGTTCTAAAGACTTTTTCTTCTTAAAACTTATTTATGTAACCTGAAAACGTAGTAAAATGACGATGTAGACCTTTCTGACAGGTTGTGGAAGCAAACACCAGAAAAGTGTCATTTCTGGGAAAATTATAAATGACACGGTTATGAAAGTTGGATGCAAATATGACCCACATTAATATGCTTCAGTGCACCTATTTGTAGATTTGTAGGGGAAATATTTCCCCCAAAAAATGGAAAAGATAATTAGAAGGACTAAACATTGTATACATGTGGGAGTTGGAATGATGGGTTCAGTATAAAATATGGCATTTGCCCATATGATTTTCAAAAGTGCAACAACTGTATAAATGTGCAATTTATGTCATAACTGATTTGGGCAAAAGTTACTGTGGGCTGGCCATGTACATTGTAAAGCACACACCATAAAACTGATGTCATGTCCCTGAAGTTCAACTGGCAGACTTGAAAGCGGTGACAGCCACCCCTGACCAATCCGGTTGTTAGAGGCTTGTCCAGCCAAAGTCTGCCCCCATAGTAAAATCCTGTGATGTCATCCTCCTCATAATAGGAGGAGGCTCAGAGAGACAGGGGTCTTCTGATTTCCAGCTCCATCACATCCAGAGGTCCGGACATTCCATACTCACCCTGCAAGATTCCAGATTCCACTGCCATGACAGGGATAGCTGATCCAGACCCTCCTATCCATGCAGAACCAAACTTCAGAACTAACCCCCCCCCAAAAAAAATCCCAGTAATTCACAGAGAAAGGGGAAAAGTAGCTGAATCCTCATTGGGATTATCCAGCACTACCTGCTTGCCCTGCTATCTGCTTTATCCAGCTGATGCCCCGCTGTCCACTGAGACCAGACCATGGTTGCCTCGCTGTGCCCCAACAGGAAAGCCGCTGATGTGCTGTGACCCGATCCTTGTCCCGCTGTTCAGATACCCGGTTGGCGGTCCAAAATACGAAATTCAAGTGCTTATTGTAAGTATAACCCCTACCCCATAGTAAAACGTAGCATATCCCATTCTGATACATTGCCATTTGTTTAACCCCATAAGTACACTAGTAACTGTTTAAAATTGTCAGAACCCTCTGTGTCTCCTGTTCCTCGATTTCCAGGTGTTAGCGCCATTCTTTCCCATCCTTGTAGTCCATTGCATAAATCCTTAGTAATATTTGAAATAAACTAATTAATTCCCACATAGAGACACACAGCGTTTGGGGGGGGGGGTTAAGACTGCAGCTTAACCCTTTTCACGGGCAGCGTTTCTCTTCTTGACAATCTAGCCCCGAAAATATAGTTGTAGTAGCACTTGTCATTTGTCTTTTTAAATCAATTTCCCCTGTGTACTGCTAGTATCCTAAAACCCAATTTTATTTCCCTCTCTAGAATCTTAACCTAGCACCCATCAAAAGTTACCCTTTCGCTGTAGTGTGGGATGTATTGACCCACTTTGCTGTGCTATGCAGCATCATTCTGTTAGTTATGGTGAAAGAAACTGCAACAATGGCGGCAAAACTCTAGTGCGTGCCAAAAACCTACAAAAACTGCGTTCTCAAGCACACACTGCAGAAAATGTGCCAGTGGGCTCCATGACCAGTAAACAGAGTGCAGAGAGAGAGAAGCAGCGCTTTGCAAATGAAACTCCAAAATGTTCCTATAAATGACATTTGCTTTGTGCTAAAAACCCCAAAATGCCTATAACACAACACTTCTCAACATTCAAAATCTTGCTTGGCACAAAAATCATTTAATATAATGAAGCATTGTGAATCTACAAAGTCCTAATGTGAAGAGCAAAACATTCATCAGACAAACTGGATTGTCGGTAAACTGACTGCCCCTGTCAGAATCTGGGTGCAGTACCTTGGGCTTCCAGAATGACAGCTGACAGATAAGTTACTGATGAAACTACAAAGTGATCTAAACTAAAAAGTCTGCCGGATGAGCAAACATAAAAAGGATTGTGGCTAAAAAGGATACAGATCTCAGTTGCTTTTTATCCCACAGAGTTAAAGCTAAGAAAGTAATGTATTTATGTTTGATGCAGCAAATTTGTTTTTTCCTGGATTTTTTATGAAGAATAAATTAGCTTGGCTGAGCTGCAACCCTTTAGAAGTGGACAAACAGCTTTCTACCCGGGGGAGGGAATATTCTATCAGCTGAAACGCACGGGGGAGATGATAATTGTGGGTTAACCCAGACTTTTGTCTACAAAAAGAGAATGAACAATGCCAGACCCTTCAGCCCAGGAAAAAGAGGACTCCCAGGAGAGACAAAGGGGTGGGGCTAAGCGACCATTTGTTGTTAAGCATGAACAAAGAACAATTTTTAAGGACTCAACTTGTGATTCAAAGTGGTGAAAAATATACCAAGGACATATCTGTTAGTCTAATTTTTGGCAGCACATTTTAAGAGGCGACAGAACCGTGTAACATGTTCTGGACAGGAATGGCAATATTTGTGGTTTTATGTGAAATGTATTAATCCTAGAATTGTGAAAATGTACACACACATCCCTATGTCAAACACACACATTTGTGGAAATTTGCATAAAGTTTGGAAATTGTGTTCATAGCAAAAAGGACAAAATTCTGTATAAAGTTGAGACAAGATCCTACAGCTGTGGGGTTTTGAGGAACAGGTACTAAATAAAATATGGCATCTTTGTGTGTGATTTGTGTCGAGGTGACCAATGTAGACATGTGTAGAAGAACAGCGACCCATAGTATATTTGCATTGTCTTATCCCAATCTCAACCCATACTATCTGTAAATTCAGAATCATAGTATTGTCAGAACCTTTCTTGCAATGATTTTCATTAGTCAGTGTTTTTGAGTAACTAAAGTGAATCCCAGAAAGAAATTGAGTATCCACCACATGAAGGGTTGCGCCGGCCACGTAACTGTGGAGATTCATGTGTGGCATCCTCTTTTTCATAGTCATAATATGGTGTAATCAACCCATCTTTCATTTTCAAAGTGCATTTCTGTTTTCCATTCTAACGTCTATTTTTCAAAAACGACTCTCACTAAAACCTCTATAACTCCCTCAGTTTTTATGATAGAAATGAAATGTCAACTCCTAGTTGTACCTAACATCCATAACTATCCATAGAACCCAAACCGTGCAATTCTCCCGTTAGAGCGAATATCGCATAAGGAAAAGTTTGCTGCAATTTTACATTCTGAGAAATTCTACACGTGTAAATTATCTTTAATTTGTTTCAGACTTGGACTATGAGATTTCAAAAGTTTTCTTCTGGCTAAATCATTGCTTGTGTTTGTTTGCAACTGTTCAAAGCGGCTCCCATAGGAATTTATAACAATTTAAGTATTTATGACCACATTAGGTGTTTTTGCTCAGTCAATTCCAAAGATCATTTCAAAGCCATTCTGACAGCTGAAAAGTCAATTCCTTTTTTCTCTTGTGTTTGAGGGGGAAGGTGGGACTGATATTCCGTTTGATTTGTGCTATTCCTGAATACCAGCTCTCCCCTACCATCTCTTTACATTGCCTATTGGGGGGTTGAGGAGTGTTGTAGGGACACCTCTAACCATAGTGCTATATGTTCTAAACCAACACAAAATTATTCTTTTCTGTGCTGCATTTGTCTTTGTGCTCATTACTTATTCCTAGTGTATTAAAGATATTATTCAGTGTTCTGTCACCCCATTGGTGATTGTTGTTTACCTATTAAAATATATTGTGATTAAATTTTAAATACATAAATAAATATTTACCTTTGCAAACTAACCTGATTCCTGGGGGTCTCAGGAGAAGGGTGTGATAAGAGTGGTATACCATTCAGAATATTGAACTTATAGATACAAATAAATAAGGGTTTCAGTTGTGCACTACATGTTGGGCAGGACCTGGGTGTGTGCCTGATTGAAATCACTTACAGTAGTCTCATCCCTGCTTTGTGCCTTGGTATGTTAGCATAAAAACCGAAATTCGAATATCTCTGTTTAGTTCATTTTTCAAGCTGTTTTGTCAATTTTAAGCCCGTGGAACTAAGCAAATGCAATTTCTTTGTGTGTGATTTAGCTGCACTGTCTTTTTCTTCCCAACTCGATTTTCCGAATTGTATGTATATGCTCATTACCTTTGCATTGGATTTTGCGAGTTTCCCTGCCTTTCTGATACAGCCTCACACATTAGTGCCTTCCCCATTCAACCGCACATGTAAAATGACAGTTTAGTCATTTCGCGTGCTGTTTTGCTCAGTTTTTGCCTCCTTTTCAGTGGGGGTCGGATTTTAATTCCGATTGTTGCATAGTGTTCCTGACTCCTTGTTACACCCCCCAAGCCACACACATTTTGATTAATAGGGGTTAGAGGGAATGCTGCAGGGGGAATGATTAACTGTGATGCCATTTAAAAGTCCACTAAAAAGTAATCTTGCATTCTTTCAATTGTCTATGGTTTATCCTATCTGAAAAAGGTCAAACTAAGTGTATTCCATCATTTTACTGTGTAATTATCACCACACTGGTAATTGCTGCCATATGCTGATGTGTTTGAATTTTATCCAAAGTTAAAATAAATACATACTTCCTTCATTTTACACACTGGTCTGGTTCATGGTCCATTGTGACATGGGGTACGTAAAGGGGGTGGGGGGAGAGAGACTGGTTGGCTGCCTTCTCAAAAAATTTGAACCTATATATGCCATAAAGAATAAAAGCTTTTTAATTGTGCGCTGCATCCCGGCCAAGTAGAGAGTCCTGGTCTGGATTGTGCCGCATATTTTAAAATCCTTTACACCCGCCCCCCTCCTCTGCCGCATTATGACTGGCAGCCTTGTTCCTTCTGATTCACACTGGGCACCTGTCCCTCCTCGCCCAGTCCATCTTAGCACTTAGTTCTCCTGTGATCCCCTGACCCCCCCCCATAACCTGTACTTGGCTAGGAATGCAGTAGAATGAGCCCTTCAGCCCTGTCCTAGCACTTGCTTGGGGACCTTCTTCCCCTGTACTTCTGCATTCCCCTGGCACTTGTCCACCTGGCATCCCCTTAACATTCGCCTAGCCCATAGGCCGGCCCTCTTCCCCCATCCTCCTCCCCCCAAGCACTTGTGCGCTCTCCACTCTGACATGCACCTCTCCTCCCTCCTTAGCACTAGCGCTTCCACTCTGACCAGCACCACCCCTCACCACTTCCTTTCTGCACTTGCACGATCACAATGTCACAAGGCCGAGTAGGTCCGTTTTTGGCTGTCATGTGCCCCCCCCCCCATCTGTCTAGTTGGGCATTTTAACACCAATTGAGCTAAATACCCCAACAGATTGCCTCATACTGGATAGCAAAATGGCATTTACTACGACCAAAATATCAAGTCAAACATGAGCTTTAAGTAAGAAACAAACAGTCTAGCAGCCAAACTGAGTATCGTGTCAACCAGGGACCCAACTTCTAATTACAGCTTCCAGTCTACCTAAAGTTGTCTGACCCTGGGCAAGTAACTTACTTTCTTTTTATACTTCACTTAATTTCCTACATATTATTAAATAAAGGACACAAAAAGGGGAGGGAAGTACTATTCAGTGAACTGGATTTTTACCGAATATCCATAACACAATTATGTTTGATATTCATAGAATCTAAATCCTGATGGAAATTCCCTCCCCACCCCCCCCACATATCCTGACTAGACAGCATTGGAAATCCGCAATTCCACCTGTGTGGAGCATCGAACAAGGAGGCCGGTCCATCTTTCACTCATCGTCTTCCAGCTGAAGGCACACAGACATGTTGCCATGTGGTCCACCTCTGTAATACCATAAAATGTGTCAATCAGCTAGCTGATGTGGGAAGGCAATGGAGTAGCTTAGCTCGCCAGCTTCACACCACTGACTCCAAACTCAGGCGAAATTTTCGAGGATCTAAATCTATGGCTTCCAAGATATTTTTGTCTCTTAGAACACCATCAAATGTAGCAAGGAAAAAATGTAAATCCAATTCACTCAAGGCAGCATTTTCAAACATGGAGACGCACGCAAGGTAGCAGTTTTGAAGAATGCAATGAAGCCAGATCGTATCGCACAGAAATTTTGCCAGTCAATGTCCGGAGCCAGCTCTACTGTGCATAGCCACTGTATTTATATCCCGGATTGTGGAGCCGTTTAAACATTCCTCAACTGATTCATAGGCAAAGCAGTCTCTCGCCCCAAAATCAATTCTCTTTAACGAATAAGGATTGTGATATCGAAGAGAGTATGGAAATGGTAACGTGTTAATGCAAAGTGATGCTCCATTTTGACATTTATTTTCAAAATGCTTCATTGTCAAAATTCTTATTAAATATATGCTTTTAATAATTTGTTTTAAGTCCAATATCTGCAGGCAAAGTGTGGGTTGAACAGCCACTGCTTCACTCGATTTCTCTGCAGCAGGAACCTGCACCTTTGACTAGGCAGCATAGTCAGGACAATTGCAAGGGATCATGGGAATGGACATTCCAAACAACTGGAGATTAACAGGTCGAAGTCTCCTGCTCTATAGTTTCTGAGAGCAGGAACATTTCTGGACTAAGAGCAAGGGACTGCCACCTGCCTCTAATATCACTGCTCTGCCTTCAGGGTACTGTACTGGAGGGGCGCCAAACCTTGTAACGCTCGCACACCTTTCTTCATATAGAAGCATTCTGAAAGTGCAGAAGTGAGCCCCTATTTGGAAGGTGGCACTAGGCTAAATCAGCAGTAGGCTAACTCGAGATCTTCAAGTGTGGAAATCCAGTATGCATGCACAAGTAGTGCATATTTGGAAACTGACCCAACACCATGAGCAGCATCTTCAATTGCTCTTGCTTTTATAGGCAACATACTGGGAGTGCTAGCGCCGTGTTTATAATGACAAAGTGAAAAGACAAGTCTCACAAGCCAAAACATAATTGATGTGTGCTCCAATACCTTGAAGCGTCTTAGAGCTAGACGGAATTACCAATAAAATATCTCAGACCAAATAACCAGACATACTGAAAGAAGATGGTATGATACTGCTTTTATCTCAATGAAGTAAAGCAAGATTCATCGTCATTCATCAAATTGATTCATGCAGGATCACACTGTCCTCTCGATTATAATTCGTTTAAATAATGCTAGATGCGTCATCTATGATGTCATCCTACGTGGCATATTACAAAACATATCGAGGCGTGGGATTGGATCATGGGAACATGTCTACATAAAGAGTACATGAGTACTAGTCTCTAATTGGAGGCCCCTTGTCGTCTGTAGGACACGCCCTGAGCTACTTCCAAATAAGTATAATACTGATTACAGCAAAAAATATGGCAGCATAATAATACTTGCATTATTGTATATAAAAGTGCATGGCAGGCTTTTCCGTTTGGTTGGCAACCCAATTACAACCTTGGCCATTCAGCTAGCTAGCACCATGTTCATAGAAATGAAACCCAGGTGCCTGAAGATACGTCAGCTCTTCCTTTGTTTTCCCAATTAGTCTACCCTCTCCCATCAGTAGGCCTCATGCCAGAGTCCTCTGTTTGAAGATTGACCTTGCCAATCTGCACCTTCATGGAACATTTAAGGGAGTGTGGGCACACCATTATCCTAGTTTCAAGCCTAATGAATAGCCCTTGTTTGCAAGTTCTTCATCACATGTTAAGAGAACACAAATTTGTTCGTTTTGACAGTGCATTTAACACTATTTGTTTCAATTATACTGGGTGCAGTTGCTTCTCTTGGCCTTTAGAGACTTGCCCATTCTATCCCATAGACACTTTATGCTCTTAATTGTCCAATACTTGCCATATGTAAATGTTCTTGTTACTCCTAATCTTGAGAAATATGTCCTTTGCACATGGTCTGCTCGTTAGACTCCCTTTGTACTTCACCTTCATCTCTCGAAATAGCATCCGTGGTCTCGGGCCAATGTACTCCTTTATTTTTCAAGCCAAAAAACAGCCTCATTGTCTTTTCACTTGATGATCCTGGGCTTATATTTTGCGGTAGCTGGGTTGGTTGATATAAGCCGTCATCCATCTTCTTCTAATGGTCATCCTAAACACTGAATATATACCTCTTATAGGCAAGCTTTTTATGTATTCTTTCTACCTTGTGTTACAGCATATTTACAGTTAATGACCAGTGAGTCATTTCATTATTGTGTTCATAATTACTGCATCATTAGATATATGTTTCTCTTAGTGTTCTAGTTATATCGTCTTCTTTAAGTATTTTCATAATGTTTCAGCATAGGTTCTTAGATCTCCTTTATGACATTCTTTTGCTGACGTCAAATTTTGTCTTAATGTACATCCATTCTGTTCATGGCTGCATTTCGACAGTGCAGCAAAGGACATCCTTCTTGGTAGCTTTCCTCCACTATATCAGCTTGTGGGGACAGTCCAAATGTTTGAGTGCATATCGTCTCTCATATACTCAATGTGGTACAGGAATGCTGCAAGGATTCATGCACAGGTTCCCGATTGTGACTCTTTGTCATTCCAATAGGATGGTGCTAAGGGAGCAGAGATCGGGGAGAAGGTGTCCACCTGCTCCTCTATAGATGTGTGACAGGGTCAGTAGCCTCAATTACTCAGGAGGACATGGGACCATCTCAGATGGGTATGGGAGCCCTACTAGGGTGGAAGCTAGAGCCAACCCGATCCCAGAAGGGATAGTGATAGTTGGGAGGGTCCCTGTGGCTTTGTTATGAGCCAGTCTGCTTGGTCAGTAGTCCCACTGTTGATCACACTATACCTATGTTGCAGGATGCCGGCGTGTTTCTCTCCTTTTTCCTCTAGAAAACTACAAAAACCAGCAACCATAGTGGTAGTCCAACAAGTAAACAGCCAACAGAAGTCACCAGAGAGAATTCATAATGGCGCACCCCGACCGCAAGATGAAGCAAAACTGCTACAAAGTGCTGCAAGGCCGGTTACAATAACTGTTAGCATGTACAAAGAACACTGCAATCCACTCCATGAACAACACTCACTTGTAATAGAACCACGGAGCAGCTCACCAACATAGACTCACACGAAATTGATCATTTGCTATAGCGGGCTGCCTTTGACAAATTCGGCAGGCCCGCACCCAAGAAATGGCTGGGGCTTAGACCCCACTAGATGGGCAAGAATTCATTGGCCTGTAGAATCAGAAGAGGAAGACGACAGAGGAGGAAAAAGAGGGCACAGAATTGTTCTGGTGAAGTCAGAAGAGGTAGACCAAGAGACCAAACGAAGGAAGGATGGTGCAGACATGCATGAAGGCTGGTTATAGAAAAGTTGATGTATTGGCTGGTGAGAGAAAGTGCTACTGTGTTGTGACTATTTGTGAAAGGGGTGAGTGACAATGGTAGTAGAAGAATAGGGAGTGAAAGGAAGGTAACTGAGGGAGAGGAAGGAGGGTGACTGAGGAGAAGGTGGGGAGTAGTAGTTTGCAGGGGGTAGTAGTGATTTGTAAGTGAGAGCAGTCAATCTGGATGTGGATGTAGAAGTAGCGTGAAGGTGGAAGTACTAGTAGTGGTATTAAGGAGGGAGGCGTAGTGGTGTGAAGGTGGGATTAATGTTGTGGAGGGGAAAGTAATTGTGGTGTAGAGGAGGTAATAGTGGTGTGGAGAAGGGAGAATTGTAGTGGTGTGGAGGGGAGAATAGTAGAAGAGAGAACGATGGAGGCAAAGAAGGAGGAAGGGAAGTGAGTAGCACAGGAGACAGAGTAGATCATCCGGGATTAGAGCAGAAGGGCATGGAAGACCAGGTGATTACAAAAGGCCCATTTCAACTGGGGTCCCTGTATCGGAGACACCTAGATTGTTCCCTCAGGAAGTCTAGATAGATAAGGCATTTGCATTTAGGCCATCACAAGAACCTAAGTAGGTGTTACCGATCACTAGTGCCCATCTGGGATCGAGGGACATCTATGTTAGAGTTGGAGCACGCGTGTTCGAGAGAAAGGGATGCCCATTAGGTCCTTTTTTTATTTACAAATAAAAACCCTTGATCTTGGAGTTGGGGTTTTCTTTAGGTCATCTGTGACAGATGCCAATCCAAGACGAGATGATGGTGACCCTTCTAGCACGAGGCCAGTTGGCAGCTATGTCGGTGCAAAGCAATTAGAAAGAATCTGAATAAAAAATGAACATTGGAAAAACTCCCTAGGGTAGATGGAGCAAGGAATTAACAAGGGTGAAGCCACAGATCAAGTATGACTGCCAGATGCTGCCACATGAGTGCACCTGAGCCGAACAGAAATCACTTTCTCCTGTTGCTTCATATGAATGTTGGTAAATCAGGGGCACATCTGTGTACTACACCTCTGCACCTTCCTTACATCCATTGATCGACGATGCCTGCCACTTAGTACACCTTTGTATTGCAATTTAATGTAGTAAATTCTGACTAGTAAGTGTTTTAACATCCTATGTGGCATATATAAGATTATACGTTGCCATTATATAAAAAACCTTAACAAACAATACAGCTTTTCAGACTTCAACTGTCCTGCATAATGCACATACTTTAGAGCAGAACGATATCCTGGTGGGTAATCTGGATTGGGATCTGCCCAGTTTTGCAACTTTTTTTGATGCTTTGGAGGGCAATTTAAGTGACTCCTAAATGGCCCGAGATGCCTGACAACGCCAACAAATACTTGTCTGTGGCCCTCGCCATGCAATTTTGATTGTTTCAGGTAAAAGGCACCAATACGGCACAGAAAATTGTTCTGTTCCTTTTTACACCGATGATTACACCTGCATGCTGAGAGACATGATAATGAATCTATGTATTGCCCCTAGTTTTTGCAGCTATTAAAAACTGGCAGTATATATAAAGATATCAGCATCTCTCACCAAATGAACATTCTATGCAGGTGGATTGACAACAGGCAGCTGCTAGGAGAGATAGGGGCAGGTTTTACGCTCTGAACTCCCAGCTAAGTGCTGCCAATCCATGAATAGTGCAAACATCTTAATTTACTGGCAGAGGTTGCCTGAATCACCCCCGCCCCCCTCCCCCCAACAAAAATACTGGTGAATGAAGTTATCAAATTGCATAAAAGTGTGTCCAATCATTTGATTTCATGACTTTGGAAAAAACGACGCAAAATCCATTGGCTGCATTCTTTATGTAGAATGTTTGCTAGGATGCACATCTCGATCCTCTGGCGAAAGATTACAAAGCATTCTGTTTTAACAATGCCTCCTTCTAGTTTCTTAATTGCCATAAATATTGTCCAATGTTCCTTATGACCCGGGACTCCAGCTGGGTTCATAACAGCATGGAGAAGTGGACAAACAGGCAAGCTGCATTGCAGAGTAAGTGGGATATACTGATGGAAGCACCAGCAGCGTGGGTGAGAATCCTAGTTTCCACAAATCAGTAGGTGTTCCACTTGACTATTGCTTTTTAGGTTTTCATAAAAAATGTCTTTACTGTGAAATGCGGCTTCCAAAGGAAGCAGCAGTGTCTCACGTGCTGGCCAACCTAATTAGCCCATGAGGCCGGTCAATCAGCCATCTATGTATCCCTCTGCTTCATTTTATTGATCATTCTCCAAACGTGAGCCTGGACAGAGCAGATACCAGCAGGAAAGTGGGGAGGCTCTGCTGTCAAACCACAGCATTTCACACTAGCGGGTCTCTTATGTGTTACTGGAACTATAGCTTTTCACAAAGACTGATAATATAACCCAATAGATTGCCCCACTACTTCCTTTTTTGGGGGTTCAGGAATAGGAGTAGTCACGTGGGGTTGACTATCCATAAACATTCACTGGATAAATAGTGAACTTCTGACTGATTCCAGAAGTAGTTTAGTTGATGCCCATAAGTGGTCAATGCTGAATATTAATTGGCACTCTGACTAGTGCCCCATCTTCCAACCTTCCCAGTGCTGGCAACCTGGCAGATGCCTGGGACATCTCTTTTTACAATGATGCAGCCTTTGTGACAACTGTGCTACATTTCAGGTCCCGATTCCATCAAGTTAAAAGGAGTGCCAGTGTAATGGAGAGAGTCACTGAGCACCCTCCCCACCCAATCATGCACCCACCCACCTTCCGTATGGTGCCTATACACAGGTGTTTCCAGGCACCACAAAACACAAGGGGGGTGTGGGGGGATTGGGGCATGGGAATCAAAAGTAGAACAAACAACGGTTATATTGGCATTGTGACAATCTTACCGTGCAAGTGCATGACAAGGTAGTAAGTGCACGGGAGAGGGAGGGGAGCGAGAAGTGCCAGAGTAGGGTACCCCAAGTGTTTGGGGACAAGTGCTGGGCAGGCCGAGGTGGCAAGTGTCAGGGGTAAGGGGGGGGATGATGAGCGCGGTGGGCAGGGAGGACCAGGAAGGGCTAGTCTGGGGAAAGGGAAAAGTATGCTGGTCAGACTTTTAGGGGGGGTCCTGCCCCCTGTATGACTCTGAAGGGACTAGGCCCCAGTCGTAGCGGCAGATGGGGAGTTAGCTTGGAAGGGGGTGAGGGAAGGAAGAGGAGAAAAATAACGTTTTGAGATGTTTCTGACACTTAAGAAGATCCGTCTCAAGTCTGATGGGGAAGGGAGGCGTTCCAGACGGAGGAGCCAGCCAATGAGAGGTATCTACCGCGCAATCATTGCTTAGAGAAACGTTTGATCTGCAGAGAGTTGGAGCCAGAATACTGAAGGAATCTGGCTGGGAGCTATTTAGGAAGGGAAAGCTGGATGTAAAGAGGTTACAGGCCCCAGACAGCCTTGTGGAAGATACAAAGGGTCTTGAATTTGTGGTCACCGGGAGGAAGTGGAGAGATTTTAGGGCTAGAAATATGTGGTCCCTGGGCTTGAGGCCAATGATAAGTTTTGCAGTCCTTTTATGGATTAGTTGAAGGAGGCGAAGGGAAGAAAGAGGCAGGTTGAAGAAGAGGCTGTTGCAGTAATCTAGCCTAGAGAGCACCAGGGCTCTGGAGATGTTGAGCTTCCGGGGCAAGGTGAGGAAAGGTAGAATACCCCTGAGGAGATGCAGCTGGAAATTGGACTTCTTGGCAAGGTCCATGATGTGAGAAGAGAAACAGAGGAGTCAAAGATGATCCTGAGATTTTTTGCCTCACAAGTGGGTGAGGGGATTGGACCCAGAGAGGCTGGTCAGAGAGGAGAAGGGGGGCCAAGCAACAGGCCTCCCAATGAAAAGGATCTCTGTGTTACTGGCATTCAGGCAGAGATTATTGACAGAGCACCATGACTGAATAGCAGACAGGCAGTCAGGTATGAGGGAGGAGGAGGAGGATGAGGAGGAGATAGGGGAAGGCAGCTTGAAAGAGACCTGTGTGTAATCTGCATAATACTGGAAATGAAGGGAGAAAGTGGCCAGAGGGATTAGGTAGATATTGAAGAGCCATGGCGATAGGATAGAGCCCCGAGGGACGCCACAGGTAGAGAGAGAGGTAGAAGAGAAAAAAGGACCTTTTTGCACTTTGGAAGGTCTGTTTAAGAAGAAGGTAGTCAGCCATGCTAGTGGCCTGTCCATGATGCCAAGGGTATCTTGTAGACGGTTTATTATGATGGAGTGGTTGACTGTCAAAAGCAGAAGAAAGATGGAGGAGGATCAGGGCAGAGGGAGTATTAGAGTCCAGGTTAGAGAGTAGGTTTTCACAGGTGTTCAGAAGAGTAATTTCCGTGCCTCTGGCTGCCCTGAAACTGGACTGGTGGCCATGGAGGCAACCAACCATTTTGGTGTGGAGGGTCAGTTGGGGGGATGGGCAGCTTCTCCATGAGTTTGCCCAAGAAAGGGGTGCTAGAGCTAAGGCGATCGTTAGCCGGGCAAGAATGGTCAGCAGCCTTTTTAGGAGAGGGTGCACAAGTGAGTGCTTAAGGTGTTGAGGGAACGAGCTAGTGGCAAATGAGTGGTTGCAGAGGTCAGCCAATGCTAGAGCGAAAGAGACGATGTTGCCCTCGATGGTTCTGGAGGAGCAGGGAAGCATTCTTTGCCCTGAAGCACGATCCTGACCCCTCACATCTTCTTCCATAATCATCTATTCATCCAGCACTAGGGCCCTCCATTTGCCTTTGTATCTGCACCATGGCAGTCAAAGAAGAAAGTTTTCTCTCCACTGCTTTCTTTGTACCCTTTCACTCCTGCTTGGCAGTTGCTTAACTAATGGCACTGGCAAGATGTCGTATTTGATGCTCATTGGCATCATAGAACAATCCACCTTTAGCCATCAATTGCCCTCAAATTAAGATTCCATTTGCCTCCTTTTCTGTTTGAAGTACTTCTGGACATTTAGCCAGAACGTTGCCAAGGAGGAGGTACCCTTCTTTTTGATGACGGCCATCCCTATGCACCAATATTAACCTTGAGGTTATTATGTTGATATGTACATGTACTGTCCATAGTTACTAGTTGTCCGACACATCATTCTAACCAGCAACTTGACAAAGAACGTGTTTTTGGATGAAGCCCATCTTACCCTTTAAACAAATCACATCACTTTTCAAATGAATGAAAGAACATATTAAACATGCACCTTATTTATATAATTAATCGACTGTGGCACTTCCTGTCAAAAAAAGATTCATATGCAGTTTAAAAACAATACATATAGCAGCTATGAAACAAGCTGAGATTTTTTATAAGCCAGTCTCTTGGCCGACTATCATTAAACTCGCATCTTTGTATTTCTATGTGTTGCAGAAAGAAAAATCAAGTGTTTTGAACTAATGTCCAATTTGCAGCTCCAGCTGCAGCTGCAATCCTTCATAGGAGCACACGATTTCCTTTTAGTTAAGATTTTGGTGCTCAGCATGGCACAGCATAGAGAACACCATTTCCTACGAAGATAAGTGGATAACGTTGTCGATCAGCTCTTTTATTTATGAACCTTTTGGCACACATTGATGCTATAGACCAAGGGTCTGTAACCTTTGGCTCTCCAGGTGTGCTTTTGACAACTCCCAACAGCCCTATTCACCACAGTAAATGACGAGGGATGATAGGAGTCATAGTCCAAAGCATATTGCAGACTACTGCAACATTGGTACTACTCCCATTGGCATGAATAGCGCTGAAGCAGCTATTGTCCAGGTCTTTGTCTCACTCCTTTACTCACTGAAAAACATTTCATAACCCTCTCTATTCAGATTATTAAATCGATGAGGTAAACTAGTCCCACCCCTCCTCACTCACATCCCACTTCCTCAATGTCTTACCATATCTCTTTTTCACCCAAAAAAAAGTTAACATTGTCTTAAGTTAACATTTGTTCTTTAAATTTACTCATTCTGCTTTCATCATCCACGTCTTCAAAACAAGGCAACAGTTAAGTGACCAGCTGAGTGAGGTTGAAACCTCACCTCTACCCGATGTTACTTAGTTCATTCATTGTGTCCTCAATGACATACCCAACCTCTCACTTACGAGTCCTTATCAGGGATTAAAATCCTTTATGTATCCAATAGACCCTTGTCTTGTCCAGCTAGAGAGCCCCACTGGTACACTTCATGCTAGTGGGCCCGAGTTCTGATCGGCAGCCAGCAGTACGGTGATGTGAAAAACATGTACATCTCCAACAAATCTTCCTTCCACCATCAGCAAGTCTCTTAAAATTTTCCCAGTGTCATTCATAGTCTTTAAGGTCTTTGTGATTGTGGGAGAAACAAAGGTCTGGTGGACCTGAAGTAGATTTGTCGTGGGAAATATTTGTTCTCAATGCCCCTCTTACCAGGGTCTAGTACAAACATAAGGTAGCATCCCAGAGGTACAGCCAGGGCCAGGACAGACACAGGGTTCATGATTTGTCAGAAATGTTGGCATGGGGGTTTCAAGGGATGTCTCCCTGTCCCTTCCCAACTAGTCTCTTTTGGAGCATTAGCACAGGGTCCATGTCCGTCTGCATTTGTGTGTGTCTCGCTCTGTAAAACACGTCGTCCTCTCCTCTGTTCTCTATCTTCCTTCATCTTATTCCCTCCTTCCACTCTTCTCCTTGCCCCACCACCACCTCCTCCTCCTATCTTACTCTTTTCCAACTCCTGTGCTCCTCCTTTCACCAGCCTTGTCTCCTCTCTCAATCTCCTCTGCTCCTCCAACTTCTCCCATCTCCAGCCTCCTCCAAATGTCCTCTGTCGCCACCTTCAATCTCCCACACCTATGCTCCGTTAGGACTTCCTCACATATAGGGATGTAACGGTATAACGGTATACCGTTAAAGATACCGTGAACCACTTAATTGACCAATAATAACCGTCACATTGTTTATACCGGTATACCGTTTATACCGTTAAGTGTGCTTTTCAGTCTGATTTGGAAAGGCTGCAGAAAGCAAGTGCTGCGCAGTCTTGGTCTTGCACTGTTGGATGTGCCATCTGCCAAGTAGTTTCAGTTGGAGCAGTTTTTAATGCCATTCCATAAACCACACGTGCCTGACACAATCAATATGTTAGCAATAGGAAGAATAAATACAGTGCCAAGAAGGAAAATGGTTTACTTTGGGATGGCGGCTTTGGGGTTTATATATTTATAATGGATAATGTTTGATAAAACATATGACAATGGGGGATTTCCCTGGTTCTATCATTGAATTTACATATAATAAGTCACACTGCAAAATTCACTCATCTCTGTGGGTATTCACTGCTGCCATACCAAAGGTGACATGTCCGTGTTTACTGAACACCTTTTGGCCCGCAAGTAAACTAAAGGCTGTCACATAAAGAGAGAGTGTGTGTGTGTGTGTTCATGCGCACACGCGTATACTACCATCAGCCTCGATTGATCTGTGGCGTGCAGGTTATCAAAATGGCAACATGTTCATCTTCACCAGTAGCCAGTGGGGGAGCCAAAAGCCTAAATGACCACGTAAGAAAAGCTATTAAGTTTGCTTTGCCAGTCGCAGCAGGGCTCTCCCCTCCTCCTCTCCACACGTGTGTTTGTGTTTGGTGGAAGCAAGGGGTGACATTTCAGTGGAAAGTATGTTTGAAAAGCCCAATTCTGGTCCTGGGTGCCTGGTTTTGTTTGTGATGATAAATCTGACAGTTTATGACCTTTTAGAAAATATTTGTTAAGATTAGTTAACTCCACCTGCTATACCGCGATAACCATGATATACCGTCATTTGGCAAGAAGGTTATCGTACCGTCATAAAACGAATAACCATGACACCCCTACTCACATGTGGTCCTACCCACACCATGTGGCTACCTGTGAAGGTCCGCATGTCTGAGTTATTGGTTATTCAAATATGCTTTTAAATTCATGTATTAGTAACAAAGTAATGCAGATCTCCTGCGTTCCCTGGAACAACAGAGTTTGAAACCAAAAAACCAATGTACATTAGGTCTGCATTCTGTGCATGCACAGAAGTTGTTAGTGGAGCACCCAGACGGCTGAGCGAACAACTTTTCCATTGTTGTCTTACGTCACCCACATTACGTGTCATCCGAGAAAATGCTGGAGGTAAAAGGCCAGATGTATTAGGGGCCATGTGAAAAACCCCTGTCCCCAGACACAGATGTTGGGGTGGGAACCAGGGGATCCTCCCCAAAAAAAACTTGACTCTGCACCACAGACTCTTCCCTACCCCTCCACTGTGTCACCTCCCTGCACACCGAAAGAGTCGGGCAGGGGACAAGTGACAACACTGAACACCTAACCTTGGTTGACATATATGAAGAACGCCAAATCACGTGGTTCCAAACTACAGATGTTGGCCGATACAATAAGAAGCATCACTGTAACATTAGACATGGCTGAAGAACAAATCCACTTGTTGAATTGTAGCATACTACTATTATCAGAACACTACACTGCTACATTGTAAACTTGGATCAACCCAGTGTCATGGGGTTATTTGCAGAGTAGGCTCTGAAGCTGAATTGTAGCATGAAATAACTGCATGCAATGAACTGCTGCTACATAACGTTTTTGGTAAAACCCAAGCTGCCCAGACAAAGGGCTGCTACTTTGTAGATAATACAGATATAAAGCACAGATCAGAAAATCAAGAATTTCTTTGTAACTCAAATTTGACAGGTGACCCCATCCTCGTCGTTTCCCTTTTTGATCTAGCACTGCCATCATCCATACGATCAGTAGTACAGGGGGACCCAGTTGCCCAATTTCCTAATTTATTATTTTGCAAGTGGAAATTCGCTTATACAGTCTGCTCCAAGACAGGGCCGTAGCAGTATGGCCTGATTTTGACATTGGTGCACTACCATGCACTATTATATTCATGGCAAGGCGGCTCTATGGCTATTTTGCACAGCCAACATGGCTTCCTCTTTGTTCAAGCCCTTTCTGTGGAAGCCACTGGTTTCGTTGGTGGTCTCCAACCTGTCAAAACTCTACAATGACAATATATAGTCATGCCTCTTTGCGGGCATGGTCCAGAGCCTAGGACCTGCACCGGGATGCTTTTAACTAGTGAGTACTAGGTTAGGACTAGACTCCCCGATCCATAGACCCATCTCAGCTGATGTTATGAGGGATTCTGAACTGGTTATTCAGGATTGGATAACCACTCATTTTGAATGTTGCATGTTTCCCAATAGGTGAGTTGGGGTCACCTCAACCCAGCATTTTTGTAAATCTATGGGAGTTTTTAAGCCATTCCCCGTTTGACAACTGGAACCTGAAGTCTGCAGCTAAAGAAGCCACATCATGAATCCTGGAAGCTGCTGCTGTGACACAACTAAGTACAACTAAATCCAATTTATGCAAGGCACAATATTTGTCCTCATTTTGACAGGGGAAGACACATTGATGATAACCTCCCTTGAACTGGTGGAAAGAAACTGTTTGCTATCCTGCACCGCATTGGGCACCTTCAGAAAATATTCCAGAGCCATAGGCCTGTAGGTGGTCTACACCATCTAGAGTGGGGACTTCTCTGTGCCTTGTACATCGTGCTGCCATCTATGCTGTGCAACTTACTGAGTGATATGAACTTTGTGGCTGTGCTGTTGCTGCGACTAGACAGTAAGACCATGCTGGTGCTCAAACCCTTTGTTCTCCTCGGTATCATCTTCAGACCCTTGCTAGGTCACCAAAAGTGCCTTTTCAGGCTCCAATGTTGTGGCCCTTCCTCAGCCTTGTCGTATCCTGAACCATGAGACCTCGAATGGAGACCATGAGACCTCGAATGGAGACCATACCCACTGGCTTGCTGGACTAGGCTGTCAAAAAAATATACCTCTGCACTGCAACCAATAGTCGCTCCAACAGTCCTGTGTTAACTGGAGTAATTGGTCTGCTTGTACAGTGTTTGAGTGCCAGGGATGTATACCCGGTTTGTAGGTCCTCTGGACCCCCATTTAATCCAGTGGGGAATACAATCCTACATAGCAGCAACTATTTCCTGACCTTTGGTGGAGGAACCTGGGTAAAGAAATCTCATTTGGGGTCCCCTAGTCTATGAAGATTGGTGGCAGCCCTCCTCTACTTCATACAGCCTGTAATAAATGAATTGCATAGCATGAATCTGTAGGTGAGCTTGCCTATTGACTTAATGTCTTATAGCCTATGAGACAATATTTGTATTAACGAAAAACTCTTTTAAGAGACGTTTTTACTGGGGTGAGTTAGAGGCAAACCCCATACTTTGATAGTAGGGGAGCAGAGCCACAGGGGAGTGGGGTGCTCTAGCTGCTATGCGATGTGCCCCCGAGAAGATGGATGGAGGGGGGATTAGCTGGACTCGCCACCACCCTGTGAGAGAATACTATATTTTCCTCTCAGGGAATGCCCAACCACAGAATAAGACTTCATGTCCCAGCAACTCTTTCCCCTGACTAGGCCAATTCAGGAGACAAATTTGAACCTGATTGAAGAACGCTTAAGCGAATAAGCTTACTCACATACTGTGTTTTAAAATGTTAATCATCCGTGTGATATGGTTAATTCAAACTTTACACACTATTAAAAAATGCAATACATATACATTTTATATTCCTCAATATCTAAAAGAATAACACTTGAATTCATAGTCTATATACAAAATTCATAAATTAAAAACAGGTATAATCCATCACTCTCCTGTCCTATACTTTTCTCTATCTACACCATTCTGCTTTTCGCAATCATAGAATAGTTTAATCTTTCATCGCATTTCTATGCAGACAATTCACAAATCTTTTTCTCCTGTCCGTCTCTTCCTGCCTTTCTACTGTTCGATCTTGGATACACTCCCACTTTCTTAACCTTAATCCCTCTAAAACCGAGATTCTCTACCTCCCCCCTGCTTTGCCTACTACCCCCTACTTCCTTCTGGTATTCGCTTTCCTCTCTCTCACACACCTTTTCCAAACTCTGCCTGCAATCTTGGGGTTATTTTTGACTCATCACTATACTTTGGCTTGCATATTTCCCAGACGGCCCGCGCCAGTCGCTTTCTTCACTTTAATGTATGCAAAATCCGCCCCTTCCTTTCATTCCACGCCACTAAACTTCTCATTACTTCCTGTATTTTTTTCCCCGACCTCACTACTGTTCTGCCCTACTCTTTGGTTTACCCTTATCTCTTCGTTCTGTGTTCAACTCTGCTATTCTGCTTCTTTTTCTACTTCCTCCTAGATCATCTGTGAAGGTCATATCTTAGCTCTGCCTCTCTTCCTCCTCATGACTCTGGCCTCCCCTTTCACTTTCTTTGTGTTGTTTTGAAATGCTACCATGGCCAAGTGCCTCTCTATCTTCCTTTTATCTCACCATATTCTCCATCATGCTCTCTTCGTCCGCAACACCTTCATCTTCTCACTACCCCTAAATCCTGGTGTGTCTTCACGCTTTCGCACTTTGTCCCTTCTTGGGGAATGCTCTCCAACCTGATAACCTGATATTTGTACATCCTCTTCCCCTCACATTTTTCTTTCACATTTAAAAACGCATCTTCTTTCTTCTCTATTTCTCCCTTAAACCTTTTGTTATGACATCGTTTGCTATCATTGCCTAATTATTTTGCACTGTTTTTTGAAATTATCTACAGCAACTTGGTGAAGGCGCTCAATAAATGGAAATAAATACAAAGTGTACATTCATTGCATGGTTCATGGCATTAAGATCATTTTTAATCAATTTCATAATTTAATATTTGCAACCATTAGTGCTAGATTATTACCTTTTAGATATTGTACCCAACACTATGGTGTTCTTATTGTCTTACTAGTTTATCACAGGGCGTTAATAGGAGCCGAAACATTTCCAAATATCCCAATGACCGACTTATACGACAAGTATGTTTCTCCCTGAGTATACCAAAACATGGACCAAGAACTGCAAGGAAAGGCAGTGCATTAAAATGAAGCAACATCAATTTACGTCTATATGCATAAGAGGGGAATTTCATTAGGTATATTTGTGGTTTATTAAATTCATATGCAACTGTGATATATTCTTGAAGGTTCCCAAGTTTACTGACAGATAATATGGCTTTCACCCCTGCTGTGTGGACTGGATATGGCCTTTGAAGTCCCGCCAGCCTGAGCCCAGGTAGGCCCGAGTGAAGTGAGTAACTCGGCCAGGGCTGTGGAACATTAAATGTCATGTTCGTACCACACAGCAGGGGTGAAAGCCTTTCGCACCCCAGGGTTTCTCCAGGGTGCAAATGTGTTTCTCCCGCTCAGGAGATTGGCGTCGCTTACGCAGCCAATCTCCTGAGGGGGGAAAAAAATAAAAATGAAAAAAATACTGCTGCCAGCGGGAAAAGGGACCAAGTCCCTTTGACATTTTTATGGCGACGTCCAGAAGCACAAAGCTCTGGTCCAGCAAGTAAGTGGGGAGGGATACAGGGGATGGGCAAGGGTGAAGGATTTTTGGGGGTAATCAAGGGAGGTGGGGAGGCAACAGGGAGGGGCTCATTGTTGTATCCCCAAATAAATAAAAATGGCACCACTGTGGAAGGGCCTCAGGTGGCTGGAAGCAGCAGCCAGAGAAGAACAAATTACTTAGCCCTGGTAATGTTCTCTCGACTGGATGTTCCTCCCACATAATCATCATCTTTGATATACTCCGACATCCTGCTTGCAGCGCGGAAATGTTTTTCAGCAGAGGGTGCTGTGCATCATCATCGACCTTGTGTCCCTCGAGAGCGTCTGTCCTCCTCGAGTATGATGTAGACGCTGGTATATATGTCGCACACTGTTCCCTTTATCTCAGTTCGTGTTTTTCCTCTCACCAGCACAGCAGTCTCGAAGATGAGAATACTTGAGCGTCAATAGAGAGGAAGCTGTAAACCACTGAAACTCTGTCTTGGCCGAGGTGAAGGATGGGAGGGCGATGAGGAACATGTGGGAGGAACATCCAGTTGAAATAACTACCAGGGGCAAGTAGTTTGTTCTTTGAATGGATTGAGTCCTCCCGCGTATTCCTCATCTTTGATATTTTCCCATAGTAGTGTGTTGCAGGAGGTGGGAAAGACTAGTTTGTATTTTTATCTAATTTTGGTTTATCCTGTGTAATACAGCCTTTCCAAATCTTGATTCCTGGCCCGAAAGGGAATCTAAACAGTAATATTTCACAAATGTAACACCAGGTGGCAGCATTGCAGATGTCATGTAGTGGCACCCCTGTCTGGTGGGCTGAAGAAGTGGCTACACCTCTGGTCGAGTGGGCCCTTAGACCTTCAGGAACCTATTTCCCGGGCAGGTTGTAACATTCTGATACACTAAGTATGATCCACCAAGACAGTTTTTTTGGGGACCACTTCTCCCATTCTGTGGCCCTGCATAGCCAACAAACTTTGGTTGTCTACTCTTATTTTAGAAACTCTATTGATGTAAAGGCTCAATGCTCTTTTAGGGTCCAGTCTGTGTAATCTCTCCTCCTCTTTAGATGGATAAGGAGGAGGGTAGAAGGCTGGTAAGACGATCATTTGTGTCAGATGAAATTCTGACACTATTTTTGGCAGAAAAGAGGGATGAACCCTCAGAACTACCATGTTTGTCCTTATGAAAGACCGCAAATGGTGGTTTTGAACACAAGGCCTGAATTTCGCTCACTCTGCGAGCAGAAGTAATGGCTCTTAAGAATACCGTTTTAAGGACAACATCCCAAGTGGAAAAGAATGCAATAGTTCAAATGGAGAACCCATCAGGAAGCTTAAAACTAGGTTATGATCCCAGACCGGAACAATAAAAGGAACCGATGGGAAGATGCTGCTCCACCCTTTCAGAAATTGGGTGACTATGGCAACCTTGAAGTAGGAACCTTGTTCCAGAGAGTACTTGAAAATGGACAGCGCAGCCAGATAGCCTTAGATGTAGCAACCTGTAGCCCCTGTTGTATTAAATGTAGTAGAAAAGACAAAACCGATGGTGTGTCACAAGTAAAAGATCAATTCCTTTATCTCTACACCTGCTGCAAAATCTGTTCCAACATCACCGGTATAAAGACTTTGTTGCTGGCCTTCTGGCCAAAAGCAACACCTCCATGTCACTTCCGGAAGGTCACACTCTTCATACCCCAACCTCTCAGAAACCATGCATGGAGATTGAGGGTCCTGATCTCTGGATGAAGAATGTGACCCCCCCAACCCCTCTTCTGAGAGAAGGTCCTCGCTTTGTGGAAGATTAATTCAGGGGCAGATGGACATTTCCAGACCTTTCGGGTACCACATCCTCCTGGCCTAGTCCGGGGCAATCAGGATCATGGATTTCCTGAGAACATGAGGAATGACAGGGATTTGGACGAAACACGTACCGAAGTGAAAATTCCCAGTACACTACAAACGGGTCCCCTATAGCTCCGCTCAGGGGAATTTCCTGGAGCAGAATTATTCACACTTACAGTTGACACTGGTCATGAATAGATCCACTTGTGGGGTTCCCCAAAGGGTGAAGATCTCTTGAAGGACTTTCTGAGTTAACTGTCACTCGTGAGAGACTGTGCTCCGCCTTCTCAGAGCGTCTGCCACTGTGTTTTCTACTCTGGCCAGATGAACCCGCGGCAGAGAGATTCCTTCTTGCAGTGCCCGAAACTAGAGCTGCTTTGCCCCTCTGCACAGAGACAGTGACCCCACACCTCCTCTCTTGTTGAGGTAATGCATGGCCACGGTGTTGTCCGTCATTATCAGGACACTCTTCCCTCATACAGAGGGCAGAAAGGCCATCAGCGCTAGTCTGATTGCCCTCAGCTCCAAAAGGTTGATATGCAGTTTGGACTCCGACGGAGGCCAGTGTCCGCTGATTGTTAGACCGTTGGTGTGACCTCCCCAACTGGATAGGGATGAGTCTGAAACCACCCTAATCTCTGCCCATGGTTGCCAAAAGCGGCAATCAGGATCAACACATTCTCCTTGACAGACCACCACAGAAGATCCTGCGTGACCCTGTTTGGGATCCGTACCAGGTCAGTCATCCTGTCAGAGAACTGTGACCACTGAGTCCTGAGGGCCCACTGAAGAGGCCTCATTCTCAGACAGGCCTCTGGCACCAGAAAAATGCAAGATGCTATGAGACCGAGCAACCTCAACATCGAAGCCTGCAAGACTTGAGGCACTTTGAAATGTGTTCACCATCTTGATTTCATACCGCTACAGGTACCTGCTCGATTGCAATCTTCTCCAACAGTGTCTGAACTTCCTGTAGGATGAGCGGATCTGGTACTTTCAAGGACTGGCCTCCTGGCGGAAAGTCTTGTGGTCTCGTTAGAAAAGGGAGGCAGTAAACATGGGCAACTGTTTATAGTGCCCAAGCATCTGTTGTAATACTTTTCCATTCTTTCAGATGCTCAGATAATCTGCCTCCCACCACTGTCGAATGATTCAAGTTTTCAAAGTGGTTTTGTGGCACCGGTTGGTGCAGAAGGCAAGGCAGCAGATACTGCTGCAGCTCCTCTGCCTGTACATCCTCAACCCCCTCGAGGTTGCCTTCTCTGTCCCCTTTGGCTAAATTGACCCCTCCCTCTGTTAACTGAGGAATAGTAATGAAATGAACGATTTCTCCATCCTGCTGCGGCTGCCTAATGGCCTGAATCAAAGATGTTGCTGCTGCCTTAACTTTTCAAGACTTTTGTCTGCTTTAGATCCAAACAGGTAAGACCCTTCCCACGGCATATCTAATCATCTGGATTGCACGTCAGAATCAAACCCTGATTTATGAAGCCAGGCAAATTGTCTAAGAACTGTACCGGCAGCCTTAGAATGGCTAATACAATCTGCATGGTCTAGCCCTGACTGCAATGATTGGCACATAGCATCTTTACCATCCTAAATAATGTTCATAAATCCATCCCTTTCTTCACCTTCTGGAACGTGTTCAGATGACATGGCTATCACCTCCCACAAAGTGTAGGTGAAATTCGCTATAGCACAAGTTGCATTTGTTGCTTTCAGTGCCCTACTCCCTGCAGAATTCACATTCTTTCCCACGTCATTGAGCTTTTTATCCTCCCTGTCTGGAGGGACTGTGGATATGCTGCTCTTAGATGCAGCAGTAGCTGCTTACACAACACAGCTTTGTGGACTTTGATGTTTCGAAAGACACTCTGGATCCACTGATTGGGTCTGTGTTTTTGTGTGAAATCCTTGTGAACTGCAGGGATGGTATCGGGATTTTTCCATTTCTCTAGAACTCTATTCTTAACTGCTCCTTAGGAGGTCCCCTGTCCAAAATATCTGTAAAGTCATCTTGTTCATATTCCACAGATGATCTACCTCATCCAAGGTATACAATACCATTTTCCATTACTGATCTATAAGATGCATCTGCATTACCTGAACCTTCAGGAGTGCCAAAATCAACCCCTGGAGAGATGTCTAGACCACTGGCATCCTGCAGGGGTGACCATCAGTTCCTTTGGAACACCAGAAGTGCCGTATTTCCTACCAAAACTATAAAAGGGGCTTTCTTCCTCATAAATAGAGGCCATGGACTTAAAACAAAAAGTCTCTTTTCCCCTAAATTTTAAAACCTTTGACAGTATTTCAAAATTCCTTGAGGGCTCTACCCTGACTATTTCGGCATCAATCAACTCGACTTGGATGCTTTCGACGTCAAATGCGTCGGAGAAGGAGGATCCCTTTGAGACTTCAAGCCCATGAGTAGCGCACAAGATGCATTTGAGTCCTTCGAATCCTTCATCCTAGTGTCCGGGCACTCAGGCACACAGTCAGTGGTTTTTACAGACTACACCCTGTTGGCTTTTCCTGCAAAGGAGCTGGCTTTGCCGCCTTCACAAACACCTTCAAAATCTGCCATCAGAACTTTTCCAGTTACACTGGACTAGCCCCCTTTTTAGAACATCTTAAAGTTTCCCTTTAGGCGATTACTCCTTTTCTTCGATCTCCTCGAAGATGAGAGGACTGCTGAGATCTCGATTGCGTCAAACTTTTACTGTGCCTCTTGCCCCAGTATGGAGATCTCCCTCTTGGGCTCTTCTCTACAGATTACATTTGTGTGGGAGTCACTGAGGATGAACTTGGGGATGGTTTGCCCAAAGCAAGTTTCCCCTTCCTCTCTTGTAAAGACGGGAGGGGGGTATCTGTACTCCTGCCCTGCATATAGCAGAGTAGAAGCACAGAGCACCCCAGTCACAATTCTCTATAGGGTAGCTATGGACTAGCAATCAATGCTCAAGCTCTCAGGATGTGATGCAGGTTGGTTCTTAAATACAGTGTAGTCCCCAAGTCCTCACAAAGGAATGTCCACACACTATGTTAGTGATAACACATTTCTTTATATAAATAAGGCTCAAGTTATATACATACACAATAACACACTTTGTGCTCAGGCAATACTATAATGATAAATCTGTACAATATCTATGTGGTACCACAGTTAACTCTTGAGTCCATTAAAATGCACCAACTCCTGACAGTCTCAATGGCATACAAATCAAATAGTAAAGTGGATCAGCAATAGGCATAAGAGGGAAGGCAAGTTGGGTTAAACAACTGGCAGAATACTGGGTCCCAACCACTAGACAGTTGTGTGTGAGGATTCCCCTCCCCACACCTGGGAAACCTGTAAATGAAGTGTAACAAGCCCAGTCGATATATTGTTTAATATAGTCTTGGTTCTTTCTAAAAATATTCTACTACCCTAATGTACCTGGTTTAGCAGAGTTTGACGTTGAGTCGTCGACGGATCTTTCTTGAGTGAACTTCCTTTAAGGCAGGAGCCACGGATCGTTGAGATTCCTTGAAGAAAAGGAGAACAATGTTGTTGAGGCAGCAGCTTCAGTCCTTGCGGTGCTCGTCGACTATCAGTCATGGAAGTCCTGCGAAGATGAGGCATGCGGTACACCTCGATGAGGAGAGTTTGTTGTTGGAGTCAATGAAGAACGTAGGCCCATCAAGGGCGTTTGGTCATCGGCGTTCGGTGTGGGCGATCAGGACTCAACCATGGCTGGCTTTCAGATCTTCGTCAGCGTCTTTGTGGACTTCGGTGGCGGGAAACCGACCGGCAGGTTCTCCTCAGTTCGGTGACGACCTTGACTTTCTCGGGCGGGACAAAGCGGTCGACGTTGAGGAGCAAGAGAGTCCTTGATTTCAAAGTGTCTTAGGCAATGAAGCATTGCGGCTCCGTTCGGCGAGGTTACATCGGTCTGCCGAACCTCAGTCGACGGTGTTGGTCATCGAGGGCCTCGATGTCCTGGCACTTCACTTCAGATTCTTCGGCGGTCCCCATCTCCAGTCGGCAGTCTTTTGATGACTGAATTCCAGGGAGCCTGGGTGAAGGTTAGCTGGTGCACGATGATCCCTCGTAGCTCGGGAAGGGGTCTCCTAGCCAGGTCCTCTCTTGGATCAGTCCTCGAAGGCACAAAAGCTTTCAGATTGCATCAAAGGAAAGCAGCAGCAAAGCCTTCTTCTTCCAGATGGGCTTCAAGGTTAAGCATCAAGTTTCAACTTCAGCTTCTGGACAATTCCAGTAAGTGAGAAGTCCCCAGATATACATTCTGTCTCTCATTCACACTGCTGAGCCAGGCCCAGGCAGCCAATCATTCAGAAGGGCATTTAAAAGGCAGCCAATCAAGCTCATAGTGCATTTGGGCCATTCTTCTCCATCCAGACACCACTCACAACAAGGAATGTGTATTGGGACAAGCAGCCAGCCATTCAGCACTCCACACTGCATTCATACCAGTTTCGGGCAGGGCTGTCTCATTCATTGCGTCACACACCAGAAACCAGACACCCATAACATGAAATGAATTTTGGTCAAACACTCCATTCACCCAGGTCCCACCCACAGGGCGTACCCACAACATACAGTCATTGGGAAGGCTCCAGCCAGTCTGGCCTGGACTTTCCCACAATACCATAAATGGAACTTCCACCAAACAGCCAGTCATGTGAAGGGACAGAGTCAGGGCTTCCCAGGACTTTGGGAAAACAAAATAACAAGCATTAGAAAGCAAGAGGCCACAGGGGCAATCTTGTCTCCTATCAGGAATCAACTGATTCCAAGGGGAGGGCCAAGGTATCCCAAAATGGAGGATACTCAGAGCACCTGTCGAATTCAGAATGGAGCTGCCACCAGCCCATGCCCTGCTCTGTGGGCCACACACAGGTGCCCAAAAACATACACTAGAGGTACAGGGTTGTACCCCCACCCATCTGTACCTTGTATGTTCACTACAACCAAAATGAGGAAGAGCTGCACTGCCAGGAATCCCACATGGACTCCTGTGCAGAACACAACACAGAACAGACATGATAAAAGCACTACAGGACAAGGACAGGGAGGCCATGTCCCTCCAATGTATTTCCAGCATCACATCTCCTTTAACGCTTTTCCAGTCAGAGTGGCACGAGCCACAATATTCTACGATGTGGCCCACCCCCAGGCACCAGAGACATGCTCGATGAGGATCGGTTATAGACATCTTAGCCGAACACTGAGCGCATTTCTTGAAGTCTGTTTTTGGGGTATGAGTAGACATGTTTTGTAACAATACTCGTAACTATGCAGTAAATAACACGCCGAGGCAAAGAACCGTTTCAAGCAGCTGTGCGGCTTTCGAGGGACACAAGGTCGACAACACACAGCACTGTCTGCTGAAAAAGGTTTCTGAGCTGCAAGCAGGATATCAGAGTATAACTAAGATTAGGAATACGTGGGAGGACACAATCCATTGGAATGTCTATTCTTGCCCACTGTTGCAGCCACCTGATTAGCTAAGCATCCTTCCCCTAGGTTTTGCATGAAATGCCACCGTTCCACCCTATTAATCATTTCTTTCCTCAGAATGCCATAGCTTAAACCCATAAATGGCTAAGAACTTCTAATACCAATACGTTTCTTGAGGCGGCTAATGATACTTCTGCCCAATGGACAGGCGCCTATTTCCACCATTTTCACTAATAGCTGGTATAACAGCATATAATCAGTAGCAATGCGTTTCATCAGGAAAAGCAACCTTTTTAAGCTTGGATAATGCGCTCAGTGAGGTAATGCCAAGTTCAAGTCTTATCAGTTGAACAGTAATAGAGTTTGGCAATCCTAGAGTCTTACGCCAAAATATACCCTCTATCTGCTCAAGCCATTCTAGGTCATTTACAGAAGAACATTCTATTCCATATAATAAAGACGGCATAAGGCTCCGTTTATGAATTCAAATCAGGACACCATAGCTATAGCCCTCATAACAGCATGCACAATCTTTAATTTTCCCGGCTTTACTTAGGAATTTAGTACCTCTGAACTCCAAGTCCATCAGATGCAGCTGCTTACTTGCTATAGACACCCCCAAGTAAGTATGTGCAAAAATCCCTTTTAAATTCCTATCTCTGAACTATTCAGTTTTCAGCCAGAGCTGCTCGGCCTCTTTTAAATGGCATGTGCTGAGATTTCTTAGGATTTATAGATAACATGTAAAGTCTTTGAATATATTAGTGCACTTAACACTCTCGCTTCATGCCAAAAAATGTATGGTCCAATATTACAATGTCATCGGCATAGACAATCCATAGTATATGCTCCTTCAGCAATTTTTAGTAGAAAAGCGCGACCTTGTTGTAAAACCAATGGCATATTAGCTTTGTACAAGTTAAAGAGCAGGGGTGTGGGTACACGCCCATGCTTCAAGCCCACATTAGAGGAAACTGGTTTGGAAAGCTTGACAGTGCTAGCCAGGCGAATCTGGATGGTAGTGTTTGTATAAAACAGCTCTACCAGCTTGAGGAGCCCCACTGGAATATTCCATTTAATAAGCTTGGTTCAGAGCAGCAATCTGTCCACTTTATCAAATAGGCTATAATCCATGAAGGTGACATATAAAGGGGCACTGTTTCCTACAGAAGCTTTCTCAATAACTCTTTAAAACAAAGATGTTGTGGCTAGCAGACACATTTTTCTTAACGCCCATCTGTAATATATGGAGTGGATTATTTATTGCTGCCCACCTATAAAGTTCCTCATGCACAATAGAGGTCAAGATTTTGTCAGGCAGGTCTACCAATGCCAATAAGCGATAGTTGCCAGGCAATGCTTTGCCACCTTTCCTATGAACAGGTATCATCATAGATTTGGACCAGGACGTAGTGACTACTCCCTCTGTTAATATTATATCAAATAATTGACATAGTATTGGTAACAATGTGCCCAGAGGGTCTTTTACCATATCATTCTAAAGTCCAGCTGGGTCTGCTGCTGTAGAACTATTTTATTTTTTTATGACAGCATCTATATTGGCCTCTCATGTTGATTTCAAGTGGTTCAACCTGATGCTGCTTTGACCCTATTGGTTCCATGGGTACACGAAAGAAAGACTGACGCAGAAAATAAAACCATGTGTCTTCATCCATCAGATGCATTTGGCCGTTTTCTACCTACTAGCTTTATAAACCAAAACTTCGGACTATCATTATGGGCAAGTGCATACATCATAAATTGCCAATTGGCATTAAGTATGGACATTTCATGTCTCTTTAGTCAGTTTCTATAACCAGTTTTCAGTTACCGTATTTTGTGTCTGAGACTATTCAAGTGCTGTTTCATATTTTTAATTCATTGTGTAACCCATGTTTCATAGTATGCTTTTCTGAGGCTATTAGGGTATCGCACGTTCCTTTTCTCTTAACGGTACGTTTTAGAAGGGCACACTGCGATGCCATCAGACCAAAATACCTAGTCAACAAGTAAATACAGTCAGTAAGGTCCTGTGTAGTTTGCGAGTGATCTGCTATCATTTCGAAGCCAACAAGCTATGTGAGCATTAATGGCCTGTATGTTCTTATGCATCCAGAAAATTCAGTTCTTTGCCATTGCTAATGGCTGTGGTGCCTAATTTGCCTTCACTAGGTGAATGGGCCTGATTTTTAGAATCTAAGCTCTAAACCTATTTTGCATGTTCACTCAGTGTAGTTTTCTCAATTATCATAGAGTGTACAGTCATACTCGCTCAGGGTTAAGAAGAAATAGTCAAGGCAGGAGGATTTGGAGCCAATGTAAAAAGTAAGATTACCTGGTAATCTACTTCTACCCTGCCATTTAACATTATCATGCCACGAGTGGTGTGGCGAGTCAGAAGCAGGACACAGACTCAATGAGGGCATCATAAGTGTTTTATTAAAATAATAGAATAACACCTGTCTGTCCCTAACACTATGAGTGTTCCCTAGCTCTATATTCAACTAAGGTGCTCTTCAGTCAGTTGTGAAATGTCCAAAGGGAATATATCTGCTGTCCAAAACTATAATTACTGACCCTACCACTATGAAAAAAACGAACTCAAGTCAGGAGATTAACTCCCTTCTCATAAGGGTACTTCTAATATCAGTCTTGAGTACCAACAGGCTTTGACTTGTTGGACCAGAATTCTTCCCTTCCTTGGTTGGGTTCTTGGGCTCTCCTTAATACGTAATCAGCAAATAGTCTTGTGACTTCTTGGATTAAGCTCTTTAGTTCCTTAATTTGGACATCCTTCTCGGGGAGCTCTTATTAATTTTCTTTTCTTGGTTGCAGCTCTCTGAGCTTTGTTGTACATTACTTGCAGAGTGATTTAATAGCTTACATTCAGTTGGTTCTGTGCCATCTCTGGTTTTCTCTTCAACACTATAATTACTTTGTGTAATGTGCTGAATTACTACCCCATTTTCCCTGGATATTTGTATCTTATTTTCTCTTCTGTCAGTGGTCACTTGTTCAACAGTTCTTTCTCAAGAATCACAATATTTGAATCTTCTTTGGTTCACTTTTAACTGTTTCATATTTTCTACTGGAGCGCGTTAACTGTGGAATATAATTATCTCCCTGGGCCCTCCCGGGCTTCCCGTTCTACAGCCACTCTGATGAACCGTTTTATGATGCTCAGCGGGTTAGAAACTCACGCCCTTCCTGATCTCCTACTCCATAAGGACAGATGCAGCGTAGGGCCTCCACCAGCTTGCGTATATGTGGTTCTCTCTATCTTTTGTCTGTTGTCTCGTTCTCTCGCGTCTCTCTCTGAATGCAGCTTCATCCACGCACTCGTCTCAGTGGATGGGACCTTCTGATTTAAAGAGACATGATTTGTTTCCATACGAGTACCATATCTATTATGGGTTTCTTCCAAGTACTAACATTTTAATTGTGGTTTCTTCATCAGAGTCTTGATAACTCACCGGATTTGGTATATCAAAGCATTTCATGCAGGCCATAATATGAGCGGTCTGAGTGAGTTCCTCACGGCAACGGGAATCCTTGTCCCCAAAGGGGGTGTCTCTCCCAGTGAGGTTTCACTTGCCTCTACCCCTAGGGAGGGTATTGCATAGCAGACTCACCTCCCTAGCCTCACAGAAAGGGGCTTCCCTGGGGGAAAAGGGACAAAATCCCTTGATTCAACACAGTGGCCATAAAACGTAGCCAATCGAGGCTTTTCCTATTGCCCTGCGGCTTATTTAGTACGGCGTCATGTATCCAATAATTTCGAAGCCAACAAAAGCGAAGCTTTTACCAATATAAGTATTAACAAGGGCATCATCAGATCCAATTAAACTATATATTTCATGATATTGTATGTGTACATAGTGCCTGGAGGATCATACATGTTTATAACAATGAGGTCTGACCAATATTCGAAGAAATGGCTAACTTATTTTGACACACTGGGGAGGTGATGTCCTTGGCTAGATAGTAATTATGAATACCTAACATAAGACCACCTGCGTCTGGGTAGAAGAGGGAACAAGCTTACTTGCATATTCAGGAACAAAAAGGATTTCGAGCTGACCATGGACTGCGCTGTCAGGCAGAAACGTTCCGCTCATTTGCCCAGAGAGGACAAGTAGGCTGGAAGCATTGTGGTACTGTGAGCATAAAGGCAGGGGAATCCAAAACAGCCCGAAAAACATGCTGAGCCAGAAATTGAGAGCAATCAACTACATTTACCACCTACCCAATACAACAAGGTTAAGAGTAATCTTATTACGACACCATTAAGAGGCCTGTCATTTAGGGGGCAATCAAGGTATCGTATATGGGCAAAGCAATGGAAAGACTAACCCCAGGTCGGCTTACAGAAACACCTAACCCAGCAGGTGTATAAGCTTGTCCGGGGGCATTCAGAGATGTGTGCAAACCGGGAAGATGCTGATATATGCTAGCACTGACTGGTCCCTGTAGGTACTGAGGGACTGCTACCGTGGGTGAGGTGGCCTGCCTATTGACTATCAGTCAGCAGAAATATCCGATAAAAAGCAGAGAAGAGGACATAAGGATCAGCTTTGAGAAGGAGGTGTAATCCGCTTCCCATAGGCAAGGTTCTAACAAGAAATTCTCAAAGCAGCAGGACTGCCTGAAGCCTGGCAACTTTCCAGAAAAGTTTGAACCCAATATGAAGAGGCCTCTGAAAGGAGTAAGAGTATTGGCTGTCTGATAAGCACCCTGATTAGGAGGAAAAATACTCATTGTAGAAAAGACAAACATGCATGTGATGAAGCTACAAGTACCAAATTCCAAACCCGAAAGCAGAGGAAGGAATGAGTACTCTGCCTTTGGATAAAACGGAGTATAGAAAAGCTAAAACACTAGTAGCCAAGAGACTGACGTGGGCAAGAGAAGCCAAAAGATCATGGGGACCTAAGAGGCTTTGAAAGATCAGAACCATGAGTAGTACTTGCTGGAGGATAATTCCTAGGGAAACAATTTCTGCATTTGTTTGTTGACTAGGGATGGACATGTTTAGACTAGGTTTATAGAACTTTGTTGACCAAAACTTGGAACATTTCTTTGGAGAAGTATAGAGTAGCCAGGAGGCTAAAGGGCTTATTAAGAGTAGGTTTGAACTTTAATGTTGGTCACCACCTTTGGAACCTTGTCCCCCGGGGAGACTCTAGTGTATCAAAATAAATGAAGACTGGTTAAGAATAGCTTTAGGACTTGCATTCATTGACTCAGCATTCCAAGGCACGCCGACACAAAGCCGGAGAGCCCCACTTTGTTTTGGCCCACCATTCACACTGTTTTGCTGGATGTAGCCCTTTTTAGAATCTTCCCCTAGCTCCTTTAAATCTTTCTACAACATTGACTTTGAACTACCAATACCAAGGAAAACACACTTAATTCAGAACTTGGGTGTCACCCTCTATCTTTCTTCATTATATGACTGTGACATTGAAATCTTGCTAGCAAGCTAAGGATGACCCTCCAAAGACATTTGAGCTTTCATTGGTTTGTTTTAGGTTATGTAAGGCTGGTGATTTTTTTTATTAAGTGTACTTTTCTGCCTCACTTTCCTTGTGCAGCATTACTACTGTGTAACAGTTTTAACTCTAGTTTGATAAAGTGTGGGTGGTGTCTAAATGGGCATACCTACCTGTTTATGTATACATGTGTAAAGTAATTACTTTGTAGTTGACTTGGGTTAATGACACAGTATATTGTTTAAATACATGTATATTTGTATCTGCATTTCGGCTAATTTACCTACCCACAATATGTGGCTCGTGTATCTCTGAACTGGAGGGGAACTTCCTGTGATGGCTCAAGCGTGGTGCTGCGACGTGCGATTTGGCTCAAAAGGCTTATTCTACATATACATATTATGTGCACAATCCTCTATGTCGTCTCCCTCGTGAGTAATGTGCACCTTATACCAGGTTCCTAGGAGTTGAAGCCTTACGAATCAGTCATGTCTAGGAGTGAGCATTCGACTATAGGTCAGCTGCCCAGCACATCACACTAGTAGTGATATAAAAATACCTCCTAGAACTCGTTTTACCAGGCATTGCTCTGAATACTGCTCCTACACATTCCATTATTCAATGTGAATTACATGCATCCTCTTGTAGATATTCATTGTGCAGGCCTAAATTCAGAAAGTGCTTAGATATTCGATAACTATATAGCTTTGAAATTGCGGCAAAAATTCTAATCTGGCCTTTCGGCAAATGACAACACTGTCATTTGCCGAAAGGCCAGATCAGAATTTTTGCCGCAATTGCGAAGCTATGTGTTTATAGAATATCTAAGCACACGCCAATTTGAGATCTATTCAAGAACAGAAGAGCACACAAGCCTCAGAAGAAGAGCAGTGGCTCGAAACACGCGTCAGGCTGATCTTCAGTTCAATAAATTACATGCAATGATGCATCCAGCATTTTAATTTGTGCGCAGAGTGAATGTATCTATTTATGCAAAGTTTTCATACTGTGGAGTATTAGGCAATATACCCACAATATACACTCACCTGCTGCCTTTTCTTGATAAATTACTGTACAAGCACTAGGGTCTCTAGTTCTTCTTTGCCAGTCTTATTACTAAATTCAGAAAGCATTATACTTTGGTAACACATCATGAACATTCATTTTTTCAAAACACAATTAAGTGTTGTATTTAGTTTCTGACAATCGCATAACCTCTCAAGAACTACTGCTTTGCTGCAAGCTAGACAAGGACATTGAAGGGCAACCAAAGCTGTCTGAGTACTCCAAAGGTCTGAAAACAGTGCCTGGAGAAATGCCTTCCACTAGTCTCAGCTCTTCATTTATGTCCTGTTACTTCACTGCCATTATACATTTGTTGGCTGCTGTGATGCACTCTTCACTTGGTGCGATTCATACTGCAAAAATAAAACATGATGAAAAAGGCCAAATTATATATGTCTTCACAAACGCAGCTTGAATGTTATTAAGTTGCTCTTAGCACAAACTTTTTATTGCTTTTCTGCTGCATTTTGGATTTTCATTTTCTGGGCATGGTCCAATCTTTAGGTCTTTTTTTCTCTCTAATAATATGTTTTTATCTTTTTTTGATAGGTTCATCTATCTGCAGGAAGCTTGTTCATATGCCAGATATTCCCTAGTTTCCAAACCGGCTGCGCTAGTAATAGGAGTTCTGCCAAGAACCATCTGTTTTTGCGGTATCTTAAACATGTATTTTCTCTGAGGGTACAACCTTAATCCATGGCACCGACTGGTTTTCATCAGAGAAACAAACTCGTCTCACAAAATCACTTTGTTCTAGTATTGTGCTTCGGTACTACACTTAAGTGAAATCTGAAGGCACAGTATGCTTTCTCTGCACGGCATTATAGCGACTGAAGACACTATTAATATGATCTACATGTAACCTAAACCTGAATTGGGCACTTCCCAAGTCAGCAGATCGATGCACCACAGCGCAATCCATACTTGACTTGGTTGCCCTTATGGAGAGAAAACGTATATTCTTCATTTAAGGCATCACAGTAGGATATACAATAGTTTTTAGAACTGCTCTCACACGATGGTTACATACACGGTTTCACTATGGTCCATTATTACCAACACATCAGAATAGGGAAGAGATATTTTGAAAGCAACGAAGCCAGTAACAAAGTAGAGCTATACAATCACATTCTTTCATTTTAAATGTACGTGTATATGAAGTCAAGAGCCACTCATCAATAGGAGGCGCAAGGATTCTACCACTCTTCAACCCAACTTTCAAAGCATTACATGAATCTGCTGGGTTTAGCCACACTGCTACTAACGTTGCACTGAGAAGTGAGGTTCATTGACACTTCCTTCTTAATGCAATTTAGGATGCAGCGTTCTGTGTTTGCATTTGCAACGTAAATTAATTGAAAATGCAAAGATTGAGGGTTCCTAACAGCATGTGCTACAATGAGCACATGAAAGGAGCACAGGGGAAGACCTAGGCGCATTGACACATGCACAACTCAATGTAGAAAGTCAGTAGACCAATGTAGGGATGGCCTAGTTATGTTAGTAGACATATTCCCTGCCCAGGTGTCCGTATGGCTTCCAGGACAGGCAAAGGGACTTCTTTACCTACCACCTCTCCCTGCCTGTCGCAGGAGGGGGTTGGTCAGATCACGGACATCACACAAGACTGATGCCCAAGCAATAACAGTGTGGAGTTAAAGAGACTGTGCTGGGTTGGGCACTGCCTTTCTTGGTCAGGGAAGGTACTGAATGGGAGGGGGGTGTCCCACACAACTGCATGACTATTCCCACACAACCACTCATGCAATGCAGTGTCAGACTGGACCATTTCACTGTAAGTGTATGTTTGTGGGTAAATGGGTTACCTTGCACACATTAATGGGGGAATTGGTAGAGATGCATGGGGCATTGTAATTTGACACTGGGAAATTAAGGAGGCAGCAAGACCATGGCATTGGGCAATCGCAGAGCATGTCTGGACAATGTGAATGGTTTGTGGCTGCTATGTAGGCAATGCGAAAGTGGAATAAGGCCATGTGGTATGGTAATTGTTGGGGAAAAAATGAAACCAGCATGGTCCATTTCCGGAGATTATGTGGAAAGAAGGATAGCAGTGTTCGCAAATCGAGTAAGACTGGCATGAACATTGACATTTACTGGGTGCATTATGAAACGGTCACAAATATGTCAATTCTGTAAATGAAGAAACTGGCATGCCAGTGGGCTTAAAAGGTGCTAAGCTAGCGTGATGCTGCTGAATCCGGCACGTGTATTTTCGGGAACAGGGCAAACTCAAAATGTAGAGACTAGACTATCAATGTCTCTTACTGGGACACATCTGCCAGAGTACCATTTAAACTTGTTCGACAATGCTTTCGACAAGACTATAGAAACTAGAATTACTTTTATAAACTGGAGCAAATGTACGGACGACAATATGTGATGGTCTGGGGCAGTTTTAAACTGTGTCATATATGTGGAAATTGGGATGGCACTGTTTAGAAAGAAAAGCCAGTACATTGACCTGCATTCTGCCAATTTAAGAATGCCATGATGTATTTGAGAAGCACCCATGAGCATGGTGGCTCGTCGAGCATCAGATTTGCAGAACCCTGGAATATTTAAGCAACAACCTAATATTACTGAGCATTGTGGATTATTTGCACTATTTCTTGACATATTTTGGTAGCAACCCAGTATCCAATGGCACTGTTGCATTAACTAGAAATCCTTACTGTCTTCCAGTTGTGATTTGTTTAATCATCTATGTGAGGAGTCAGGAATGAGACGTGGACACAGAGAACTTGTGGTTTCTGGTCATAAATGTTTATTCAAATCAAGAAGGGGTTGGAAAATGCCTCACTATCCCTAACCTAGGAGGTATTTCCCTACCTCAACCAAAAACGAAGTGATCTGTCCTTTGACAAAATGTCCAAAGAAAAATATGTCCTGTGTTCGTAATCCTATTCTAGCCCTCACTCTAAACTAACTCTAAGGTGCAAAGGATATTGTCTCTGAAAAAATGTTCGCATTCAACATAAAAAGGTATCATTCGAACCAAACAGTTCCAAATGGATAATGTTCACAGTTCCAGGGAATGGCTCCTTTCCCCAGATTCCTTGCTACCAATATGTAAAAAGTTAAAACAAAGAACAACCAAGTTTCTCGTAATTTAAGTGGGCAACTCCCTCCTTTTGGTATGTCCACAATTCCAGGGATTTGGCTCCGCTTTTCGGGTTTCCTTTATCTGCCAAAATGAAGAGTGCACAAATAAAAATTTGCCAAGTTCCTTGTAACCACAAGAGGGTAACTCCCTCCTCTCAGTGTGCTCACAGTTCCAGGGAATGGCTTCCTTGTCCAGATTACTCCTTATATTCAAGACAACTATAAAATCCCAAAGGCATGAATCCTCCTTGGGTTTCTTTTTCCTTTATCTGCAATTTGGGTGCGGAGTCCCAGACACGTAGGCCACCTGGTATGCTCCCCTGACAAGTTTTCTCTCCACCTTGGAAACAACTCACAATCTCAAGGGCATGGGTCTTCCTTGGGATTTTCTTCCACTGTAGTTTATTACACACCTTTTGACTTTGCCTGGTATACTCTCCTACCAGGATATCTATGTAATTTTTCAACCACTTGACGTACAGTCTCTCTCAAATGCTTGACTCCGCTTGGTATACTCTTCTGCCAGGATTTTTTATGCTATCTTTGCTTTTGCCCACAAAGTGATGTTTGCTCACTGTTGGATTATCACCTGCGATTTCACAGAATATTCGTACTCTTATTTGTTGCATTTCCTCTTTTCAGGTATGGGCCAGCGACCCATTTGTGGTATGGATTAAGACCACGCTTAAGCCTTCACAGGTTTCATTCTGTATTTCTCATTACTTTCATAGAGCGGCATGCATTCTTAGGTAACCCATCCATCTTCCCTGGGCTTACCGGGTGCCTTGAATGCTTCTCGTGCCTCTTCACTACTTCTCCATGCAGCTTCTTGGCTCAGCATGCGCCTCGTCAGCCGTTGTAGCTGTGCCGCATTCGGTTCCACTCTGCGTGGGTCCCACTACCTCTCCGACACAGATGGCGAGCCGTCTGTCACTCGGTTACCTCTCACGCTGTCAGGGTTCGCCTTGGCTTTGCTTCCCACTGCATGCTCTCTCATAGCGTGTTGTCCGGTCTATGCGCCTCTTGCGGCATTACCCAGCTTCTGCACTTTTCCCTCACGCCATCTGTCAGCTGCCTTGAATTTAAAGTTCCCAGCAGGATGAAGCACCTTCCAAAGACTAGAATGCAGAGTTCATTTATCGGTCCGTCATCTTCATTGTTCTGTTACTCTTTCTCGTCCCAGTTGCGGTCACGTTGTCTTTAGTGTAATGGTGAGGAAGCGGACGATGGATCTCACTGAGAGTAATCTCTACTGCTCCCTGTCTCTTCCTCATCTCAGTTATTAACATATCACTTCCTATCGCATGTTGGGGACTGTATGAAGTAGACCTGGCAAGGATTTGAGGGAGATAGTTACAATATGTCTTTAAGGCATGTGGAAGAGAAGGAACTTCCCTAAAAGTGAAGCAGGATATGCTACTACTTAGCTGGACAACTCCAACAAATAGTGGGTTTTCTAGCAGACACAGCAACAATAGAACATGCCCTGATGAGTGCTAGCATAGCCCCCCATCTCCTTACAGAGGTATTATGGCAACAGAAAACTCGAATTGAATACCCTCCATCGCTCCTACAATTAGGTAAGCAGATATGGAGAAAGAACGAAGAGGATACTAAAGGTGAAAGAACAATATTCCCCCCCAGATCCCATTGGCGGCTCTGCAAGGAACCAGTAGGGAATACCTCAAGCAAAGCAGAACATACTGGGAAGACAAAGGGATGATCACAGTAGGAGATCTCGGCTCCATGGGGAAACTAATGGAGTTCCAAGACCTAGTCAAAATTCATGAGATACACCAATTTATGCAAGACTCATAAGACACCCGGGAGCCCAGTGGTCATCCCCTGCAGCTCTGGAAACCAAAAACCCTGTACTGGGGCTTTATGTTGTATGATGTGTCCGAGGGAGGTCATATGGTCTCCAGAATATACCAGGCACTTCTGGAAGAGTTGAAAAGGAATTCTGCACACATCAATTACTGCGCCACAGAAGAAATTAGGTTCCCATAAATTGATCTTTTTAACACATTAGATATTTATTGATAGCCCTTTGCAATGACACGTGTTTCGGCACTTCTAGTGTGCCTTCCTCAAATCAGGGCAGTATCCATCGGCTCACTTCTCAGTTGCACAATATCGTAGTGGTAGGGCGAGTCCCATCAGACTCATGTAAATGAGAACAAACTTCTGCAAGTATCAGGATTCGTGCATCACGCGTCAGGTAGGTTTACAAAATGGAAGAGATACCCAAAGATCTACATAAAGGGAAGCTCCCATGGGAAGCAGAAATAGGAAGAGACATTACAGAAAAGGAGTGGTCCAAAGCAATGCTATATCCCAAACAAATCTCCAGAAACACCAGGCTGAAACAGCTACAACTTTTCATACTAAATAGAGCATACTTGACACCTAGGAAGATATCACAGTTCCCAGGGGCAATTGCACAGGGCTGCCAAAGATGCGGAAAAGATGAGGCAGGCAAGGGACACATGTTCTGGGACTTGCCCAACGATCCAGACATACTGGCAAGATATTGAACAGCGCATACGGAAGAATGCAATAAAGGGCCAAGAATGGTCAACCGAGGCCTGCCTCTTAGGGCTATATAAATATCCATGGAAAGACAGAGCAATGAAAAGAATGATAGACCTGGCATGGGCGCTAGCCAAACGGCGAATAGCAATGATGTGGAAAACCAAAGAAGGACCGAGCATAGAGGCATGGTGGAAAGATTTGAAAAGGTGGGCTATGGCAGAGACAGCAGTCTGGTATGAAGCCTTAGGAATGGGAAGAAAACATCACGTCATGGAACATACTCGTGCAAAAACTGTTCACCTCACCAGACGAAAAAAAAAACCTGAATATGGCAATCTGTGAAAGGAAACCGACAAAAGATTTAAAGAAAAGCAGTACAACCAGCATCCGCCATCCCACACTCACTTAATGGACAGACTGATCCATGGAACTTGTACCTTTATATAGATATAGATTGTGGACACAGTTACCGTTCCAGTTGGGGTTAGGGAAGATAATGAGAGGAGGGTGAGGGAGGGGATATGACAGTAGTTAAATATCTGAACATTAACCAAACACGATTAATTGCACTTGTGAAACTAATAAAACATTTTTTTAAAAATGTGTGTGAAAGTTCTGGGTGGGTGCCCATGTGAAGTGAATGTGAGAGAAGGAGTATTGGTGAGGGACTGGTGGGTGAAAGGGTATCAATGGTGAGCTTGTGAGGCACTGGGGGGACCCGGGGAGCACTAAAGCATTGTTGACATTTCCTTAAAGTGGCATGGCGTGTTTTACTGGCATTTTTGGACAAAGAGACTTGTTGAGGGTTAGTAACGTGGATAGAGTTGCATTTTGGTGCAGCCAGTCTAGATATTGCTTAGTGTGGCATGGCATTTTTTAATGAGCATCTATGAAAAAGCTGGCATGAAAAGTGCACTTGCAAGTGCCAGTTTGGACATGCGTTCTTATTGTGGCATGGCATTTTAATGGCAACAAGCCAACAGGAGTATGTTCTTTTATGGGGGTATAGGCACATATTGGCAGAGCCAGCCAGGACATGTTTTCTTATAGCATCATTTGTGTCATTAAGCAAAAAGCAAACATTGGTATGTTCCTATATGGAATACTGGTATATATTAGTGCAGCCAGAGTGGAAATGTATGGTCACAGCCAGTGTGGAGTTTTAAAAAAATAAATAATGGCTTATGTTGTGGGGAAAGGTATGAAAATACATTGGGAAATGCTCCTGTGCACTGTTAGTGACTTACATCGATTGGATTTGTTTCATGAGTTACCCTACAAAACTGACTGCATACTGCCTGGCCTTTTATCCAATTTTACACAAATGTGTGCTGTATAATGCATGATTTTAACCCATTAATCAAAATAATTCCTCTGTGCGAGACACCCCCAAACATCCTTTCGTTAATTCGGGCTCTCTTGCATACTTTTGACACATTTAGCTACAGTTAAAAATATTCACCAGCTGCCACTGGTGGCTGGTACATTCGAGTGCAAGGGGCCAGGCACTGCCCCTTGTTTCTATGCTAGGTGAAAGATTTAAGCATGGATTAAAAACATATTTACATCTTTCAGATAGCCCAGTGCGCACGGGCCTCTGCAGTGGCATTATCATCATGGCTAATACACAAGTATTAGAGTGCCGGCTGGCCCCAGAGTATGGCACATCCCAGCATGCTTTAATGAGGAGCTTTGGGGGTGCGGGCTCAGCATGGCTTGCAGGGGCCACCTCAAATGTTGTGTTATGCCACTTTTGAGGTCTGTGCAATGCAGTTAAGCACTTCAGCTGAATCTGAACATGTTCTTTCGCAAATGCAAGCAACTTATGTCTGTTTGGATTATTGCACCAGTGGTCTTTACACTTTGAATATTTAAAATGTCATTTTGCAATGGTGAAATCTAATCCAAATGAAGGACACCGATACAAATAAATGTGCACCAGAAACTCCTCCTAGAATGGCTTGTGGACATCATAAAGGAGTTTCATATGGCGTGTGTGGCCCCAACCAGGTTAAAGACCATCAATGGAAGAAATGGCCCAAGCCATACAGAGAGTAACATTTCACTCCTGAGAATGCCTGGAAAGTAAACAAATAAACCTCGTCTCTTTGTTCCTGCCAGAATCACTTGGGGCTCGTATCCTTAACTTTATGGACTCTGGAAGCAAACTGATCCAGAGCTTGGTGGCCAACATATTTACTTTACGTTGCAACCTAATCCATCTGACTGTGCCGAGAACCTCAAGGCCAATTCCGAGCATTTACAATGCACACAAGGCTCGTCTGGTGTATCCTTTCTCCCTCAGGACAGCTCCAGTTACTATTACATTTCATGTGAGGCACCTGTGATGCTTAATAGGGTGCAGAATCCTACATAAAACTGAAACGTGCCAAGTGGGACTGTAAAAAAGCCTTTAGTGGCCTTTGACTGGCAGACAGAAGAGCAACAACGTGGCCTGCAGGAAGCATTTACTTTTACCAAACGCACCTCGATCATGGCTGGGAGGACATACTTTTCAGTCCGGACGCAGTTCTTTTTAACGCGCTATAAATATTTTGGGTCTCAAGCCTGTGTGTTTGTTGAGGTGTCTATGTCTTACATTCAGTAATTGGAACTGGTTAATTGAAGGAGTTCGACGGACATTTTTTTGTAGAATGTGGCAGAGAAAGGGGTTGATGCCGAGTTAGTCCGATTTTAATATCTAACAAAATTAAGACCCATAGAATTTTTTTTCTTTTTTTGCTAATTTTATCATTTCACCACCACCTAATGAACAACTTTGAAAGCTTATGCATCTAGCATCTCAGCATAATATTTTCAGATAGTCCAATAAAAGGAATCAAAGCTCTGAAAAGAAATGCACAAACATCAAGGAATAAACAGAATTCGAGGGAAGGGAAACGTTCGCTGCTGAATTCCCAGTTATCTACCGAAAAAAACCAAACAAAATATAAGGCAGAGCTGTTTTCATGCATTCTTGACAACCAAGGAAAAGTGTCTCTCAAAAGGAGCTCATCAATCATAGATGTGCTTTGTCCCATTAGGCGATTAGAGAGAGCGTGAGAGTTTGAGGATGTGCAAGGTACTGATTTTCAGCAGGCCAGAATATATGTGGGTGATGGTAGGGTGTAGATCTAGAGTATCATTACATTGTTATTGGGTGTAGTTATTGCACAGCCTGGTGCACATTGGATGCCTGCCATTTAGTACGGGCAGCATGATGAGGTGGTGGTAGTAGTAGTCAGTGATAAGAGTGGGGATAGGTAAGTGACTGATGTGTGATGCATGTCGTGTGCAGATCAGAAGACAGGGAATGAATCTGGTGTAGAAAAATGTCAAACTGACTATTTCCAATAATTTATTGCCCACCAAATGAACCTGATAGATAGTGTAGTCCAGGGGAGAGATGGAGCCATGCTGGATCAGCAAATAATGTTGAATTAAGTGGAAAAATAAATTGAGGGCATATTTGTTAACTCACACAGTGTGAAGCCGTTCCAAAGACGATGTTATGTTGATTTATACCGTGTGCCACTGTCATTTGCGTGGTCTCCAGACACTCATGTGGCTCTGTACGAAAAATGGGTAGGATTGGTTAGAGAGGCATAGGATAGAGGTTGTGATCATGTGTTGATGCGTGCAGAACCAGGAAAAAACTGGCGTCTGTGCATGTGAGATTTCCAGGTGTGATTTGTTATGAGCACTGGGCTTGTGTCTGGAAGGGTAGCATCCAGTGCCTTAGTTGTTTGTGTTCTGTGGAGATTGGGTTTGTAGCATAAGTAAAGAAGGGTGTGGTTTGGCAACTTGTTTCACTAACCCTCTAGGCTTGTGTATTATTTGAGAGTTGTTGGGATGTGGCAAGGAGAAGGTGGATGGTTAGTTGGCTTCTGGTGATCTCTGGGTGTTGTGTAGTTTTATTGGCAGTTCTTCATTCTGTATGTCCTATGTTTGCTTTGGCCCAGGTGTATGGTTTGTAGAGTTATGTTTCTCTTGGTGAGTCGAATAGACACGTTTTTAGTAATTTCTTGAATGTTAGGTGGTCTTCCTCAGTATCTAGTTCAATAGTTTGGCTATCTGATAGGAGAAGGCAGTTCCTCTGAAAATGTCTCTCATAGTGTCTTTTTCTATTTGGAAGTTGTTGCTCGATCAAGTAGCTTCCTGGTTGGCAACGGGTGAATTTAGCACCGAGGAATTCAGCTCCTTGTCCATGTAGGGATTTATGGGCAATACAGAAGTCTTTGAAGTTAATGTGTTTCTCTACTGGTAGCCAGCTTAGACTTCTCAGGGCCATTATAAGGTGGTCTCTTCTATTGAGTCTCAGGAGTAGCTTGCTGCAGTATTTTGGATACATTGTAGTTTTTGTGTGAGGTGTTCTGGCATTCCAAGGTAGAGACTATTTGCCTAGTCTATTCTTGATAATACCAAGTAGATGATTGCAAGGGTTCTGTGTGGTAAATTGAGGTAAGAGAGGATCCCTCTTATTAATCGCAGGAGGTACAAAACATTGTTTTCTATTGCATTGACTTGTGGTTTCAAAGAGGCCGTTGTCCATGAGGTTTCTCAGATTTGTTGTTATCACTGTCAATGTTTCCGGTTGGGGGACCCATGCTCAGTAGCCAGGTCAGTTATACCTGTGCTGCATTGTCCCACAGTGACAAAACTTCTGTTTTGGATAGAATTAGCTTGAGATTGTTTGTCATCCAGGTGTTTATGTTGGTGAAGCATTTGTTGAGGGTGGTGTTAGGTTCTCGGTCGGAGGTTATCTTTAAGATGAGTTGGGGGTCATCTGCATAGTTGTAGGCTGTCAATCCATGGGTCTGAATGAGTCATTAGGAGGGGTGGGGCTTAAGTATATGTTGAGATGCGGGATCCTTGTGGTACTCCATAGGTGATATTTTTATGTAAATGGCAGCAGGTGTGTTCTTTCGGTTCGGTTAGTGAGTAAAGATTTCGGCTTCAACTTCCAACGCCACTTTCCTTTTTGTTAGCGTTTTGTGCCCGATTATGTCAAAGGCAGCTGATACGTCCAGTAGTATGAGAGCTGATTGTGAGCTGTTTGCATTTATTTTTAGGTCCTCCCATATGGAGAGGAGTGCTGATTCATTTCCACTAAAGGGTCTGAAGTAGACTTGGGATTGTCAAGTATTCCAATGCTTTCTACATGAGTGAGTAGCTCTTTGTAGGCGTGGTCCTCTAGGATTATCGCTGGGTATGGTAGATTTGCTATAGGTCTGCAGTTACTAGGGTCTTCTGCATTTCTCGTCTCATCTTTTAGGAGGGGTTTGAGGGACGCAGATTTGAATCATTGTGGTAATATTCCTGTGTTTAGGGATATATTAATTAGTAGAAGTATGAGGCTGGAGTTTAGTAGTTGAGAAGTTTTTTTTATAGATAGCCAGTGGGCATGGGTCAATGGCAGATCCAGCCATGTTGGTGTCTTTTATTAGTTTGTCAAAGATTTCCTTACTTATAGGGTTGAATCGATTGAGAGTTGTAGTGGTTGATGGGAGTGCTGGTTTTCTGTTTGAGTTACTGCCGTCTGAATCGATTGTGTGTTGTATTGCTTCTATTTTTACTCTTAAATGGGTCGTGATATTGTCACACAGGGATTGTGATGGTAAAATGCAGTTGTTGCAAGAAGTTTTTTTATTGCTGCCAATTGGAATCTTGTGGTGTAGTATGCTTTTTTGGCTTTCAGGATGACAGATTTGTAAATTCAGACTTGTCATCTCTTTTGTCCAGTTGGTTTTAGTATATTCTCCATCATTTTTCCAGTTTACGGTTTGTTTTTTTAAGTTCCCTCAGTTCTTCTGTGAACCATCTCGCTGACATTTTCTTTGGTGTGGGTTTGTAGAGTTTTAGGGGTGCCAATTGATCAAGCATGTCTAATCCAGGTGTGAAGGTTTTCACCCACTGAGTCTGGAATCATTCCTTTTAGCTAGGATGTTACTTGTTTGGTAGATTCCAATATATCTGTTAGGGTTTCCAGGTCAAGTCTTTTCTTTTGTTTTGTTTGTCCCCGTGAGTTTTATGTTTGTAGACATCATGTGGCTTGGGATTTTGACAGTGAACACGATCATATGATGGTCATTCCATATGATTGTTACTGGTGAGGCGGCGGTAGAAAGTGCATATCTGCAGAAGATTGCATCTTAAGTGTGTCCAGCACTATGGGGGGGGTGGTTTACTATTTGTTTGAAGTGAAGGGCTTCCAATACAGCGCTGAGGGAGTTTGTTTAGGTTTCATTTTCTCTTTTGAACCAAATGCTGAAGTCCCCCAGAAGTATTATGTTGTCATGGTTTGTAGAGAGGTTGGCTGGGCCATCAGTGAGATTTGTGGCAAAGATGCGGTTGTAGGAAGGAGGTCTATAAATCAGAAGGAACAGTAGGTTGAATGAGTCATTGGTCTTGAGATTGACTAGGAGTAATTCACAATCTGGTATGTAGGTTAAGCGGAGGGGTGTTAAGCAGAAGTGATTAATGTGCACTAGGGCAATTCCTCCTCCTGTTCCATTATTTATGTTACAATGTACTTGTTTGTAGTTGTTGGGCATGGCTTTGTGGGCAATTACTTTGTAGTTGTCGGATAACCATTTCTCTGCAAGGAAGAGCGCGGCTGTGCTGCCATCTCTTAAGAGGTCATAGATTTCTGTTCTAGGCTTTGCCATCGATCATATGTTAAGTATGCTGCAGTGTAATGTGTGAGAGTTGGCTTGTAATTTGTTAAGTGTTACTTCTGGTGTTCCAGTTGGGAAGGTATTCTTTGGCTACCTCTTGGGTGAGCCTGTTTTTGCTGGGTGCACATTTGAGTCATCTGTCCATTTGTTGAGGAGTTCCGTTAAATGCTGCAATGGGTTTCTCTGTTCTGATTCATTGTAGTAGGGTGTTTAGTTGTCATGTGTTCCTTGTTCCAATTTCTGGTTATGCAAGGGGTGTGCATGGTTAGGGATTCTAGCTTAGCTCTGGTTCTTATAGGGGCCTTTTTTCAAAGCTGTTTTCAACATTGCTGAGTTCTGTGCGTTGTGGTGTCACAGAGGTCTCCGATTTGTCTTTTGTTCCATAGGTGAAAGCCATCCTGGGGTGGCTTGTTTTTTGGGTCTCCAAATTTCTCAGGGATTCGAGGTGACTGGTGTCAGGCATTTAGGTTTGCAGTGAGAGAGATTGGGTTTCCTGGGGTGGAGCTTCATGTGGTCTGGTGTTCTGAGGTCAATAATCCTTATGGTGGGAAAGTTTGCAGAGATTCTTAGTGGGAAGGTACTAAAATAGCCCATTCTTGGTGGCGAGGTACTAAAATAATCAATATTCTGGTTAGCTCCCAGGGGCAGAGCCTCTCTGTGGAGCTTGCCTCATTATTGGAATATTTTCTTGGGTTGGGGGTCTCAGGGTTTTCGGTGTGGTTGGGGTTTGTTAGAGAGAATTCAGGTGGCTAGAGTTCAAAGTGAAAGAAGAGAGACTGCCAGAGACCTAGCCACCATCATCTGGGACTCCTGCTCCCTCTTTCTTCCACTCACTCTGGCCACGTTCTATGGGTTCCCCTCCTTCATCTAAAGTCAGAAATCTTGATGTCATCTTCGACTCCCCTCTTTCCTTCCTCCCTCACATTCAGGACCTTGCCAAGAAGGTCCACTTTCAACTCTATCTCCTCAAAGGAATTCTCCCTTTCCTCCCTTTCCCCCAGAAGCTCAATGTCTCTAGAGTGTTGGTTTTCTCTAGGCTAGACTATTGGAACAGCTGTTTCCTTAATCTACCCTCTTCTTCTCTACGACCTCTTCAGATAATCCAGAATAGGGCTGCAAGATTTATCCTTGGCCTCAAGCGCAGGGACTGCATCCCTCCAGCCCTAAAAACGTTCCATTGGCTTTCGGTTGCTACAAGGATCAAATTCAAATCCCTCAACATCATCCATAAGGCTTTCTGGGGCCAGGGACCACGCTACCTACAACTTGCTCTCACTAAATACTCTTGCTCCAGATCTTTAAGTTCCTCCGGCATCAACTCCCTCTGGTCAAGCGGTTTGCTAAACAGAGCCTGTGACCGATGACTTTCCTAAGCAGGCTTCCTCCTATTGGACAGCCTCCCCCTTCCTTTTTGTCTTGAGCTGGATCTCCTCATATTCCAGAAGCTCAAGACTTTCCTTTTCACCTCCTCCATCTCTTCTTCCCTCCTCTCCTAAAACACAGTCGCTAAGATTGGTGACCAGGGCCCTTATGTGTCCTCTTGAGCCCTGGCCTCCCACTCCCAATCGCCTTCAGCCTTACCCCGCTCCCAGCACTTGCCTTGGCATCCACTTGTCTACGCCATCACAGGCCTGCAGGTACCTATTTACTGGCAGCTGGCCACTCACTCAGGCACATACAGCTGCTCCCTCCCTAGCACTTCCCTCCTGGTACAGCCGCCCCATGCCCTCATCCCTTCTCTCTCTGCTCTTGCACGTTCTGATTGCTCACACGGCCTAGTAGGTCCGCCTCTATCTTTCATTGTTATATTTGATTTTCAATCCCATGTTCCCTCCCTGTTGCTCTGTGAGCGCTTTGAAACACAATTTACTTGATGTATAAGCACCTTACAAATGCACAATAAATAAATCATAGGTTTGAGGATGGCCTATTGCAACTGTGACAGGGTCAAGTAACTGACCCTGTCAAGGCGGATGGAACCCCTCTGAAGCTGTGAGAGGAGGCCTACCAGTTTGCTTGCCAGAGCCAGTGCTGCCCCAGAGCTGGAGTGAGGGAACTGGCAGGGTCCCAGTCCTGTTCGCTCTCCATGAACCTGGTTATGAATGCTAAGGACCACTTTTTATTGCCCCACACTTGACATACAAAATTCTCGCCAGTGTCTTTGCATTCTGTTACTACGAATCCCAAAAGTCCTTGCAGCAGACAAGGGAACATGCAACATACCAGCAAGAGAGATGGGAGGGAACAGCAAGGTAGCAGAGCAGTATGCACTGCAGACCGGCAACCAGGAAGTTCTAAACCATGCCCTCTAGAATTTGGAGATTGACTGTTTATTGTAGGCCCCATTGTATTAATTCAGGCAGACCCGGGTTTGAGTAAAGGGTGGGACTTTAGAGGCATTGCAAAGCCTTGCACCTGTACAACACAACCTGAGGGAAAGAACAAGCTATTAACCAGCCTGGGGAACAAGGTATGTACCAGGACAAATGGGAGGGGGAGGAGGAGGAGGAATATAGAGGGGGACCAGGGAAAGATGGTAATGTGGGTTGTTCTGAAGAGGTCAACTGAGGAGAAGGAGGACTGAGAGTCCAGCCGGAGGAAGGACAGTTCAACAGAGCCTGAAGGAGATTTACAGAGCGCATATGCCAGGTGAGTTTTATTGTAAAACAATACAATGCAATAGTTCGCGCGCCACTTCAATACAATGAAAAAAAAGAAATGAAAACTAGAACAAGAATGGAGAAAAAAACTACCATCGAGCCAAAAGAATATCTCATGAAAAATAAAATCTGAGCATACAAATAGGATACCCTGAAAGCAACAAAAGAAATGCAACGACCAGATCACAAAAGCCACCAACACTCAGAAAGATCTATTCAACATTGTAAACCAGATGAGAAATCCCCCCGTAGGCAAAAACTGGTCCCTTCACAAAAATGATGCGATGATCTTGCAGATCATTTTAAGAATAAAATCACTGACATACACTGGATCATACAAAAATAGACAAATGAACCGCACTGTGCAACATCCCTTACCAATCCCAGAACCACAGAACAGACTGAAGAGCTTCGCCCAAATGTCAAGAGAAAAGATTGTCCGCTTGGTGAAAAAAATGTAACAAGTCAGGCTCCCCAATGGACCCCTGCCCCCCAGACATCTATAAATCAATCCTTACTCAGGGTACAACATAGGAATGCTACCTAAGCCTCTTTAATCTATTACTCGCAACAGGGAGAGAACCAAGAGCATTCCAATATGCCTACACCAAATCCCTTCTTAGCGATACAGCAGGCGATGTGGAAGACTTCTCAAACTACAGACTGATCTCAAACATTCCTAATCCAGCAAAACTAGAGACCTATCTATGAACTAACCCTAGAACACATAGAAAATAAACTATTGGACCAGGCACAAGTAGGCTTCAGACTAATGAGAGGGACAGACGGCACTTCACTCTATATGGGACGACCTAAAGACAAAATGCACACTGCAATATGAACTGAACCCTGATACTACTCAACCTCTCCCCAGAATTCAACAGTCAACCATAACATCCTCATCAAGACACTGGAAGAAATTAGGATTGCAGACAGCGCTGCTCTGGAATAATTCTCTCGTGTCTGAAACAACAGAAACAGTATTGATAAAACCATTCAAATCTGCAACGCAGGACACCAACTGTGGAGTGCCACAAGGAGCCTCGTTATCCCTGCTTCTCTTCAACATCTTTATGACGTCACTAATCAACCTCGTCAAAAGACACAGCTTCAACTGCTACAACAATGCGGAGGATACCAAAATTATCGACACAATCAGCGATAAACAAGAGGCAAACACAACGCTAATAGACTGTCTCAAAGAACTATCAATGGAAGAACACTAACAACCCCAAAAATCAACCCGGACAAGACGATTATATCCAACAACCATGGAAGCAACCAAAACATCCGACGGCCCACAGAACTTAGAATACCACCCACACCATCCAAAGTTTTCAAAAACCTTGGACTCCTAATGGACGAGTTAACCCTAGAACGACAAGTAAACGTGATAGTTAAGAACTGCTTCTTCCATTTACACATGATCAAAAAGATTCTACCATTGCTCTACTTCATGCACAAAATACTGGCCATTATCTCCCTCTCCTTTGTGCACAAAACATTGGCCATCATATCTCCCTCATCATTTTTAGGATAGACTACTCCAACAGCTTATACCTTGGAATTGTGGGCAGCATACAAAGGCCCCAAACTGAAGGTCCCTTTTACCTGAGAAGCAAGATTCTTCAACAGGGACACAAAAAAGGCTTTGCGTGTGTGTTTTTCAGGTAAAATTGAAGAGCCATGTGGAAAAGGCATACCTGTCACTGTCAAACGAAAAGCAGCATTTTAATCCACAAAAGAAGAAGGAATCAAAAGGTCAGTTTCACATGAAAAACAGGATTTTTCAACACTGACACACAAAAGGCTAAGCATGTATATTTGCAGTTTAAATATGAACATTGTACCACTGCTAACAGGAAAAATGTCAGGGGAAAAAGACATTGTGCATTTTGACAATAAGTAATGTATATTATGTTTTGCATACAAAATACCAGTGACATTTGAAAAGCTACTTTCTTTTCCATGGGAAAAGTTCTGTAGGCCAGGGGCAAACCATTTTGCTGGCTGTTGGACACATGTCACAAGGAACTTCAACACTGGAAGGCTGGCATTCTAGTGTTTACAACTGCAATAAAATGTGGCTTGCTCTAGAAGGTGTGGAAAGCCTAGTGTTCTTGATACGGGGTGTCTCTGCAGGACCTTTTGGCTTGGCTGATGCATGACCACAATGTAGACAGAAGTGTTGAGATGGGAGCTGCGAATACAATTCAATTAAGGGAGCTTGAACATTCAAACAGGTAACCCACTTCAAAGAGACTGATAAAGAAAAAACTCTGATTACAGGCGAGCACAGTGAGACCAAATGGTCTGAAGGCAGGAGAGTTGCCATTTGTGCCACATGAAGATGCACTATTAATTTAAAAGGACCATCATCATTTAGGCCTTTTCCCCCAGCAACCATAAGGTGGATTTTCTTCACTTATGTACAATATTTTAGGTAATTTCCAGGTGATTTTGGAGATCTAGAATTCATACACCTACGAGTTAGGGAAGTGTAATATTCAGTTAACCTTTTAACTGCCATGGGTTTCCCCCCCAGTGCCAAGGCTTTTTTTGGTGATTTTGGTATTTTGCCATTCAATGTCTTCTAACTGTAACGCTCACCTGATTCCCGCAGAGGCGCCGGTTTTGACTGGGTGAATGCCGTATCTTCAAAGGTGATGTGTAACACACGGTTGGCTCTTTGGGCTGGACCTCTGTGCACTGTATGTCTGACTCGAAGAGTAAGATGTCTTAGGTAAGTGAACGCCGAGCTCTCCATCTGCCTCGGGGCAGGGTGCCGTAACCAGTTTCTTCACTGGATAAGGGTGCAGGCCTCTTGACCTCAGAGGACTGCTGTCCGTCGTTAACTGCACGAACGGTAAGTTCTGGGCACTTCAAATGTCTTAAAAGTCTTTTGTAATGATATCTCTTGTTTTGCAGGGTTCCGGCGATGGCGGATGGCGGGCTGATGAGAGTTGAGGATCGAACCCGCGTGAGGAATAGAAGCGCCTGGAAGCACGTAAGTAAGCGCTTGTAGTCTGCTTCACGATGCGCACTAACTGTCCCTTTTATCTTGCAGGTACAAGTTCGGAGCTTTAGAGAAGCTGAAGGGTGCTGGAATACCCACTGGATTCGGCGTGGGAAGGAGTAATGGCACGTGAGTAATAAAGTTGCCCAATGTCTTTAAACGCACCTTCTTTTGTCTTTCAGATGCGGGATGCAGCGCCGAAGGCCTCCGGAGCGTGCGAAGAGCTGGTAAGCTTTTGTCTTTCAGATGCCGGAATGCAGCGCGAGGCGTTGGTGACAGCCGATGGACCAGGTAAGAGATGCGCTGCCACTGAAGACCGTAGTGCTAACCTGTTCTTTCTTTGTCTTTACAGGTGCTGGTGAAGACTGGATTCCAGGATGGTAAGCCTTTGCTCCCTTAGGCCCAGGATCAGAAGCAGAAGACACGATGAGCGTTCTGCTGCAGAGAATGCAGAATAACGCAAAGCAAGATTCATCCATCGGGTGTGGTTTAAATAGCCTCCTGTAGTGCTTAGGTGTCTCCTTCCACAGCCTCGCCTAGGTGAGAAAAGAGTTCCTGCTTTCCAGAAGAGTTCCAGTGTTCTGAACCTAGGGAGTGGCTCCTGCCCCACCCAACAGGAAAAGTAGTCCCAAACAGAAGAGGATCAGGGGCTCAACTGGCAGGTAAGTAAGCAGCATGGTCTGCTGCAGGTAAGTCCACCCAAGCATTATGAGCCCAGCGCTTCCAGCGCTGGGACTGGGCATCTTTATGAGCCTGGTGCCACTGGCGCCAGGACAGGGTCCATAAGGTCCCAATTGGGACTGGCTGACACTCGGAACCGGGGTTATGGGTCTGCTTCCAAGGGATTCGGGCAAGTCCTGATCTTTTGGAAGCAGAGATCATGACACTAACGTTTTCTGTTTCATTAACTCCTTAAGTGCAAAGGACGAGGTATCTTGTCTTTGGCAACAGGGAGGTAACTCCCAAGGACGAGATACCTCACACTTGGCACTTAAGGGGTTAAATTAGGTTCCTGGCTGATCTGACAATGTTCCAAATGTGATTTGGTGAGCGGGTGCAGGATAAAATTAGGAATATGGGTATTAAATTACATATTCATAACGGTTATGCTTTTTATGCAAACAGCAGGAAATTGCCACATTGCTGTGAAAAATGGGACAGAAGTCGCTGTCTTATTTAATTCCCCATGATTAAATGAAAAGGAAAATATATATTTTATGGCAGTTGCCAGTAAAATTATGAGGTTTTGCCACATAACTAGATTTTTGAAAAAATGTGACATGAAAACCAATGGGGTTTGTAAATTAAGCTTCCATACGTCTACTCCAGACCCCTAAACTAATCCTGACTGGGAGGCTGGGTTTGGGAGGAGAGAGAAGTGTAAATGTCCAATCCTATCTGTGTGATCTCTTGCTGGGTACTCCCCATGATAGTAAAATTGGTGGTGTCATTGCGGCTATATAAGGGTGGGGGGCTGTACTAGGAAGGGACAGAGCTGCTGATATTTACCATCAAACGAGTGCTGCTACAATTTACAATCCGACAACTGCAAGGAAACACCAGAGGAGATTGCTGAGAGTGCATCTGGGTGGAGCTCTATTGCTAGGAAGGTGTAAAGGCTTCCTATCTAAGTAGACTTGAGCCCTGAGAAACCAAAAGGTGGGGGAATCTGCTGGCCTTAAATCCTTTACCTTTATAATAGGCAGGGGGGGGCAAAACGGTGTAGATCCTTAGCCTATTTAACTAAAAATATTCTTTTAATGAATTCCCTTTAACAGAAACCCTACGGGGTGATTTTTGTTAAAATTTGAAATTAACCAAGCTCACTTGCCAGTGTGCGTTGAAAACTATAGCCTATAATTTAATTAGGCAATCCTTTTTGTCGTGTTGACCCCAACTTCTTTAAGGAAGAGGGGTGTCTTTGTTCTGAAATTTAGAGGAGGCTGTCTGGAATCCAAAATTCACCAAATTATTCAAATTTTTCTGTCCGACTTCCCCAACACAGACCAAAGTATGGGGGTTCTGAAAAATAAACTGCTAAATCACCCTCTGTTTATTTTAAACCACAAGAAGTGTGGGTGAAATCATAATTGCCATATGTATTTGAATCAATCTTGAAATCCTACTGCTAGCCTTTTAAGTTTACAGGAAAATCAAAATTGTGTAGCACTACATCTATAAAGGTGTTCACTGACCAGCACTAATTCTTTCTTTAAGTGAAATTTGTAGAAAGTAAAGAATTGTGATTTGTGTTCTTTTCAACTCACTTTTGTGATTTATTTATGTTGAGAGAATTTTTATGTATTGTACCATGCAACCAAAAAACAATTCCTGTAACAACGCCTCGGTGCCCACGGGCTGTGTGAGCGCTTTAAAAATGCAATTTTTTTTTAAAAAAAATAAAAAAATAAAGTGGTCTGACATTTTCATGCACATTTCTATTACTTTTAATTTAAATAAATACAAATATATTTCCCGTACTCCGGCCTGGTTCTTGGCTCATTGTTAGCCCAGGATCAGGGGAAGGATCCAAAGGGAATGATAAGTCACTGAAATGGAGCTGAATAAAATAATCTGTTAAAAAGTTTTGTGCATCACACCTTGAGTGGGGAGGGAAGGAACTCCCAGTGTTGAGGGTGGTTTCTCAATAAACTGTTACAAATTGGGGGCTAGCGGCTGGGATTTAGCTGCCTATTTTGGACCCAAGTACATTGTGACAGCCTACGCATTTTGATGCAATTGTATTAAGGTGTAGGGAAGGTCATCTTTGCCTTGTTAACGTGCTGCAAGGACTTGGCCCCGAGTTTCAGGGAGGTGTATAAGTGAAAAATTAAGATTGTTTAAGAATAGATTTGTGTGAGGAAATCAATCAGGAACAGGGTGATTTTGCCCCTGCATAAAGAAGGTTTTACTAACGTGCAAAAAGCCATTGTGAAAACGACTACTGTACACATTGGTGAAGCCAGGGAGCATCTCCTAGCAAAATTAATTCTTGAACGAGAATGGGTTGAGGGCGATGCTGGAACGTGGAAAACCAGAATTGTGCGGGAGGTTACCTCAGTGTACAATGATATTTGGCTTGAAGGTGGAATATTGCATAAAGTGCTAGGTTACCTGACCCAGAATGCTTGTGAAGAACAGATAGAAATGTCTCAGCTAACTGCTCAGTTATATTTTCATTTGCTTTTAGTGGAAGAAAGTCATTGGCAAACTAGTGAGGCTAACTAGTAGGATGAATCAGGTTGAGACCAGTCGCAGGCCCAGGATCTTGTTCAACAACCCAGAAATGAGTTAAAACCCAGCTGCAAGAGTTTTCTGCACTGCAAAATGCACATAAAGAGTGTGTGCCAAATTTGAGCACTCTGCAATATAAGTTTAATGATCAGACTATTCATAATAGAGGGTTGTTAGATGATGACATGGCCCTCAAACAACAAATTAGGGAACTGGAAAGGGAAAATCAGTCCATCATTAAAGAGATGGACTCCCAAAAAGAGTTTGATGAAATGTACCAAGGTATAAGTACTCTGAAACAACAAAGGACGCAGCTTATTCAGGAAAAAGACCTCTGGAATCAGGATAACAGCATCCTATTACAGAGGATAAATCAGTTGTAAATAGTGGTAGAAAAGGAACTTTCAGGTTCTCAGGAAACTATCAAAATTAGAGAAGAAAGGAATGAGCTATAAAGACATGTGAGACAAACAAAAGCTGAATTATCAGAGGCAGCGATGAGCAAGAGAAAGATTACTCTCCTGAAGCAAAAGCGCCTTGAATATGCATGCAGCATACAAGGCTCACAGACAGAGAATGAATCACTTCAGCATGAGGTGCAGCAAACAAAAGATTAGTTGGTATCTTGGAGCAGGGTGCATGAGATTAATCAGGCTTTAGTGTCAGAATTAAAAAGCCAACTCTCTGAATACCAACAGGAAAGAAGGACAGAGAAGCAAGTGCGAGAGTCTCACAAACGAAAGTGAGAATTACAAACAGGCTCTAAGGCAACCTGGCCAGTCAGGATTGGGACAAGGCCCACTGAGATACCCATCTTATCAGGGGCCTGTGCCCAGTCATTTACAACCTCCCAGGTACAAATGGGAACTGACCTCATGTATGCCACTGACCAAGAACAGGGGAACATGAGGCAGTTAGACTTGCCCAGGCTTAGTCTGACTGATCCAGAAGGCCAGTTCTTATCCGATAAGGATGAATATTCATCTATACCACACACAGAAGGGAAAGGGGCCGGACCAGTGTGTCCTGGAAAGGAAGGAATAATACTGTAAGTACTTCAGACGATGACAACTCTAATGAGGAGAAAGTCAGGGAGTTAGATTGACTGAAGATGAGACTACAAAGAGACCACCTTGCCCGCTTTGCTGAAGCAGAAAGGCCAGACCCTCAGCCAAGAAAGGGCATTCTAAAAACCTCTGTATATTCAGGGGAAGGGGGGGTATTCCCCAGACTCCCTGGTAGGAGGGATGAGGAAACTGGGTTCCTCCCCAAGCCTGAAAGGAAACCCAGGGAGGCTGAGAGGAGTCCAGACGCTGTGGTTCTGGGAGATATTCCCAGTCTCATAGAGATAGGGAGTGCCTAGAAGACAGGGAAGGGAGTGCCAGTAGCAGTAGCAGTAAATAAAGAAGGTAAATGTACTCTGCTGCAGAAGAAGTAAGAGACAGGGAAACAGAAGAAGGGTTTTGTTAAAGACCTGATTCAACAGATAAAGGCCATACAGTTCTTTTTGACTCCCTACAATAAGAATGCAAAATAGTCAGTATGGGAGCACTTAGGGCTTTATGAGCAGATGATGGCACCATTCTAGATCAGGAATGATGTGAATTGTATAGCATTTGCAAAATGGACTCTCACCCCAGTACTCCAGTTTCTTTGCGGGACCAGGATCATTGTAAATGGTCCACCTATAAGGCAGCCATATTGCAACATTTTTCCACCCATAGGAACCCACAAGAGGCCCGTAAGGCTGGATATAACTCAGTGTGGAGAAGATCAGGCACCAAGGGAGTTTGTGCAGAGCTAAATCATAAATTTGCACAGACTTCCCGGCGGGTGAACACCAATAGTAGGAAGTTTATACCTAAATATTTCCATGCACTCCCCAAATACGTAACAACTCAGTTGGTGCGTGACTTTCACTAGCATATGACCCTGAATTGGGTGATTGAACAGGTTACCAGGATCTATGAGGTACAAAAGACTGCTGAGAGTAAAAATGCCCCCAAACCATCTAACACCCCTGCTGCTCTGAAGGTGGCAGAGGTAAAAACGACTCCTACATTGGATTTGCAGATGCGGGGCCTATAGGTAACCCTCCTGCCAACAAGCAAAATGGAAGGCAGAAGGGAATCCCCAACCCCGTCCAATCGAATGGTAGACAGGTAGGGCGTCAGAACAATGATCCATCTGACCCTGCAACCAATTTAAGACCTCGGTACAAGGGTACTAAACCAATCCTGGGATATGTATACACTCCCCGGCCCAAGGGGTGGGGGGACTAATCATGTAAGTACTGCCCCGGGAAACTTCTCTCAGGAGAGAAGTATCACTCCACCTCCCAGTCTGAACTTTTTCCCCAGATATCACCCATACCAGTACTTCCAAAACAGTCCTCTCTCCCCGGCTCCAGGAAAATAGATCCCTGAACACAGGAGAAGGGAGATTCAGGATGGAAAATTATGGGGGAAATTTCCAGTACCCAAGCTACTCCGGTAGAAGGGACAGTTACCCTTTTTGGGAGCAGCAGATGTATGACTTGAGACCTCCCTACCACCCACACAAGGTGTTGCAACTGGAGCAACAGGTCCAGCAACTGACCGATGATCTGGGGCGCATGCTGAGGGCTCAGTTCAACTCTCAACCAAATCCTGCTTCCCAAAATTCCCCCAAACCCAAATTGGATGGCCCAGGGGGGAAGTCACAGGAGGAAACCTCTGACAAACCTCAGGTTCCTGAGGAGGGGGCCCAGGTTGAGGGGAGATGCCAAGCCCTAGAGAAAGCTTCATTTCTCACCCAAACAGAATCTCTAAAAACCTCTCGGCCTGAAAGAGTCTCTTCTACCCCCAAAATGTTAGAACCCAAAGAGCAACGGGTAAGCAGGAGAGGCCAAAGAATCACCCACTTTGTGGAGAAAATCCAAATTATCCCCTCGGAGAGACGAATACCTGGAGGATTCAGGTAAGCAGACGTCTTCTTTCAAAAATGGGGGGATCCCTCCCAAAGAAAAATGGGTAAAAAAAAAAAAACATGAGTGGGACAGGGTAAGTATGGAGACCAACCCAGAACCAGAAACTATTCAACCCCAAACATGCGAGCCAGACAGAATTGAAATGAAGGGGGTGTCCTTTCTCCAAACAGGTTCTGAGAACTGTTGCCAGGTAACGGGGGACAGCCAAGGAACCGGGAAAAAGGAAGATTCCCCAACATCTCCCATTGCGAGTTGCACTTTTTTTTTTTTTACAGATTCCCAAACTCCGACCACCGGGCTGTCAAATAACTCACACTTCCTTTGCACCTTGGAGAAGAAACAAGGACGATTTTATGCACTGGTCAAGGTGCAGGGTCTTGAATTATCAGCTCTGGTGGATACTGGATAACAAGCCACCCGCCTGTCCAAAAAGGCCTTTGAACAACTAAGCTCACGACAGGGCGAGGGCCACCAAATTCCATTCACACCACTTCCCGGACAATTCCCAATTTTTACAGGTATGCTATTTCCGCCGAAGGGACTGCAGATCTGGAAATTAAAATTTGACGCCATTGGCTGAAACATCCGGTGATAGTTGTGACTCCAAAGGGCACACCTTGTTTACTGGGAAACAATCTCTTGAGGAGGTTATCACCTCTGATCGACTGTGTAAACAAGGTCCTCTGGACTCCCACTAACCGCCCTATAAATTGAAAAATTAGTACCAATTATATAAGCCTGAATGGTGCCGGTCATGTATTTGATCAACATTGTGAGAATGTAGAGTTCCATTTCCAAAATAACGGTGTCCTAGACATCAAGGTCATTTCTGTAGGAGAACAACATGGCAATGGGAAACCTTCTCCATTCTTGAAAATCAACCGTCCTCCCAGTTTTAAGTGGCAATCGACACTGGAAGGGAACAAACAAAAATTTTACACCAGTCCAAAAATCAGAAGGAAGATTGAGTCATGTGAAACCAGACAAGGAAGAACCCACTCAAAGTCTGACGGACATTCCGAAAAAGGGCGAGAAGTTGTTTTTTCCCCCATTCAGTTAAATGAGGGGGGTGGAGCCGGTGCTCGCCAGAGTATGCCTGAATAATGAAAGGAGTTTCATCAGTGAAGAATTATTCATGAAACTCCCAAAACATCAGACCATCCTCACATTTAAATTGATCAACAAATGGGAAGCACGTCTGGAAACCCCACATTCCAAACTTCTCCTGGCTAGCAGGTGCATGCTAAAAATCTCTGTTGGTGATAAAAGCATGGAGCATAATTGCTGGGTCGTGAGAGATCTCGCCTCCACCTTCTATTTGGGCTGTGACATTCTCAATCGGTTTGTAACCAATTTGGACACAATTAATAATAAAGCCTGGTCCCGACTGGGGGTTACCCCATGGGCTTTGACAAAACTGAAACAGCATTCTGTTAGCTCAAATGCTGCCTTATGCCGTTGAAGTTTAAGTGCAAGAAGAGGTTACCATCCCAGGGCAGGTGCAACAGTTTACTCTCCCTCTCAAAATTAAGCAAGGATAGAACCTCAAACATCAGGATGCCTATATAAATCTAAATTCCCATGTCCATCAACAAGGCTTGTATTTAAATCAAACACATCTAGTAGAGCTAAAACATGATACCATTTGAATATTGGTGGATAGCAGCGACTCTCAAAGCATCAGTCTGGTCGCAGACACCTTTATTGGAATGGCGGTTGATGACCAACATTCTATTTATTTAGGTAATGAAATCATGGAACCAATCCCAAATGACTGTTTCGACCTCAGTGATGGTATACCTCCTTAAAAGATTTTTACAAGGCATGGGGGGAATTTCCTGATGTATTCTTCCTGCCCCTTCAGTGTGGATGAGGTGACCTGTGACATGAGGAGGTAGTGTTTAGAGTCAAGGACACCTACCTCGAATCCCCTGTCCAGGTCAACGTCATCAAAAGAGATCTCTCCACCCAACTGGACGATACTGTTGAAATTGCCAAGCCCAAGGTCTTCCCAGGTTACAATCAGATTGTTGAGTAAAGGAACAATCTTGCTGATGCCTATGAGACTGAGGAGCAAAGACAAAAGCTAAAACGGGTCTTCTTGCAATCTTTTCAGTGGACTCATATGACTATGGATGCACATCCATTCATTCAACCACCATTCCCATGGACCCAGAGATACCCCTGATGCAGATTTGATCACTTTACAGAAAAAGGACACAATCATTGGGAATTGTATTGACACATCAAAGACCCTGTGAGCTTTCCTTTAACAGAGTTGGATTATACTGTTAAAGGGGATCTCCGGGTGTTGATGAGGTTTTCCGAGATGTTCCCGATCCAAGACAGTTTGTTGGTAAGGTGAGCCCGATCTGGCTGTGACCAGTGGTTGGTACTTAACTCATTCCAAAGCCTGATGTTGAATCACATGCATGACACGGCCACTGCTGGTCATATGGGGTTTCAAACATTAGAAATCATGAGCAAGGTTGCTTACTGGCCGCACATGGGCCAGGACCTAGACACTTACCTAAAGAGGTGTCTTGTGCCTGCTCAATTCCAACCTAGTTCACTCACAGACAGAGTTCCCCTAGAAAAAAGGGGAATGACATTGACTTGGTCAGATTTGCAAGTCGATTTCATTGGGCCAGTGATTCGCTCCTCTAAAGTAAACAAGTACAAGTTGACTGTGACATGCTTGTTCACAAAGTGAGTAGAATGTCTTCCAGCCCCAAACTGCAAGGCAGAGACAGCTGCAGCACCAATGATCAACCACATCTTCTCTCATTTCAGCCTCCCGCGAAGGATTGAGTCGAACCTAGGAAGTCATTTTACCAGTGAAGTGATGGCGAAGATGTCTGAGATTCTAGGGTAAAAAGACAACTCCACATTGCCTACCACCCGGCCTTATAAGGGGGTAGAGAGATATAACATAACAATTGTGAGTATCTTGAAGTTTGTGGCAGACATCAGGGACATCAGCTTACTGCTTGTCCCTGTGGCTATTAGGTCTACACCATCTTCTGCAAAATGCAAAAAAGATGTCTCCATTTAAGCTCATGACTGGACGGGAAATGGTGTTACCGCAGCATCTGCTCTATAGGACTCAAGAGCAGACGCTGACAAATGCGTCCACTACTTATGAGTACATTGAAAATGTAAGGTACCACGCGATTTAGAAAAGTTATCTGAAGGAATGAAGACCTATTATGATCTGAAGACCACCAAGAAGAAATATGAGGTAGGGGACAACGTTTACCTGTACAATTTTCAAGGAATCAGGCCAAGGAGCAGAAATTCCTCTCATTGTGGCATGGTGCTGTTTAAATAATAGATAAAATATCACCTGTTGCCTACAAGATCTGCATCCCAAAAGGAGAACAGAGAGAAGAAAAATGGGTCCACATCAATCAGTTGAAAAGCTGTCACCTAGACATGCTTTACGACTGATTGAGGATCCAAATGAAAGTCAAGCATAGGTACCATCTGAAGAATGAAAAGGATGAAAAATCGGATAGAATCTAAGACGGAAATATATATCGGAGTAAGTTATTTGGTGCTCATGGTGAAAAAGAAAGAAAATAAATATAATGTGTTTTGTGAAATACTGAAAATGTCTTTTTATGCTGCTGCTGTTGTCAATTCTATGTAAATCTTCTGGGGAAATAAGTGTGTAAAAATTACTGAACCTCTTTTTCTTTCTATTATTAGAGAACTAACCTCATTCATTTCCAGCTTGGAGGCAATAGGGGAGTCCAGTGAGAGTCTCAGGGACCCCGGAAAAGAAGGAAGAAAAGGGGATGTTGTACCAATCCCTCCGACCAAAAGAGGGAAGTGGAGGCTGGCCAAACTGAAGGTCCCTTTCACCTGAAAAGGAGGATTTTTTCAACACTGAACCCCAACATGGCTAGGCATGTGTATTTGCAGTTTAAATATGAAAATTGTACTACTGCTAACAGGAACAATATCAGGGGAAATGAAATGGTGTGTGCTGACAAAACGTAATGTATATTATGTTTCGCATAGAAAATACCAGTGACATTTGAAAAGCATTTTGTTTTCCATGGGAGAAGTTATCTAGGCCAGAGGCAAACCCTTTTGTTGGCTGTTAGACACATGTCACAAGGAACTTCAACACTAGAAGGCTGGCATCCTAGTGTTTACAACTGCAATAAAATGTGGCTTGCTTTTGAAGATGTGGAACGACAAGTGTTCTTTAGACTGGCTGTCTCTGCAGGACCATTTTGCCTTGCTGATGCATGACCACAAAGCAGACAGTAGGTGTGAAGAGGGGAGCTGTGAAGACAATTAAATTAAGGGAGCCTGAACCTTCAAACAGGTAAACCCACTTCAAAGAGATTGATGAAGAAAGAAATCAGCTTAAAGGCAAGCCCAGTGAGGCCATTTGGCCTGAAGGCAGGAGTATTGCCATTTGTCCCACATGAAGATGTACTATTAATTCAAAAGGACTACTATCATGTAGACCTTTTTCCCAGCAACCGTAAAGTGCATTTTCTTCATTTATGTACCATTTTATAGGTAATTTCAGACAATTTTGGAGATATAAAAGTCATACATCTACGCGTTAGGGAATTGTAACGGCCAGTTAAACTAGGTTTCTGGCTGATCTGAAAATGTTGCAAATGTGAGATTTGGTGAACCGGTGAAGGATAAAATTAGGAATATGGGTATATGCATAGCGGCTATGCTTTTTGCAGAAACAGCAGAAAATTGCCACATGGACGTGCAAAATGGTGTGGACCTGGTTGTCGTCTTATTTAATTCCCTGTGATTAACTGAAAAGGAAAATATATATCTCATGGCAGTTAGTTGCTAGTAAAATTATGAAGTTGTGCCACTAGACTTTTGCAAAAATGTGACGTGAAAACAAATGGGGCTTGTAAATTAAGCCGCCATATGTCTGCTCCAGACACCTACACCAATACTGACTGGGAATCTGGGTTTGGGAGGAGAAGAGTAACTGTCCAATCCTATTTGTGTGACCTCTTGGTACTCCTAGATTGTACGTTTTGTGGTGTCATTGCTGCTATGTAAGGGGGGACTGTTCTAGTAGAGCTGCTGAAACTTACCATGAAAAGAGTGCTACAGCAACTTACAATCTGACAGCTGCAAGGAAACGCCAGAGGAGATTGCTGAGAGTGTATCCAATGGAGCGCTGTTGCTAGGAAGGCCTAAACACTGACTGGGTCCTATGGTGGAGAGCGGGAGGCCCTCTTTGAGATTGGAGTCACCAGACCCCTGCCCTATCTCTCCAGAGGGCCCTGACATGCAGCTGGCTGTCGTGAACTTTAAATAGAGGCTTTCTATTTAAGTAGACTTGAGCCCTGGGAAACCAAAAGGTGGGGGGGAATCTGCTGGCCTTAAATACTTTCCCTTTGTAGTTGGCGGGTGATGAGGGCAAGCTGTATAGATCCTTAGCCTATTTAACAAAAAATATTAATTTAATTCCCTTTGGCACAACGCTACGGGCGATTTTTGTTAAAATTCAAAATTAACAAAGCTCACTTCCGAGTGTGTGCTGAAAATGATAGCGTATAATTTAATTGGGTAATCTTTTTTGTCCAGTTGACTCAGACTTCTTAAAGTAAGAGAAGTGTCTTTGTTCTTAAATCAGTCCAATCTTTTTGTCCAACTTTCCCCTAACACAGGCCTTTTAGTGGAGGGGGGTCTGAAATCCAAAATTCCACAAAATCATTCCAATTTTTCGGTCCGACTTCCCCAACACAGAACAAAGTAGGAGGGATCTGAAAAACAAACTGCTAAATCACCGTCTTTATTTTAAACCACAAGTGTGGGTGAAATCATAATTGTCATATGTATTTGTACCAATCTTCAAAACCTACTGCTAAATCAGAAGGAAAATCAGAATTGTACAGCACTACATCTATAAACGTGTTCACTGATCAGCGCTAATACTTTCTTGAACTGAAATGTGTAGAAAGTAAAGAATTGTGATTTGTGTTCTTTTCACCTCACTTTGCCAATGTATTCATGTTGAGACGCTTATTGAGCTGTGTCACGGATAAAGTGGTGTTTGACATTTTCCTGCACATTTCTATTACTTGTAATTTAAATAAATAAATATATTTCCTGTACACCGGCCTGGTTCTTGGCTCATTGTTAGCTGAGAGGGGCATGATATGTGCGAGAAGTAGGGCTGAATAAAAGAATCAGTTAAACAGTTTGTTGGTCACACCTTAAGTGGGGAGGGAAGGAACTCCCTGTGTTGAGGGTGGCTTCTAAATAAACTGTTACAGAATGCTGGACTATTTGCTGAGGAAACTACAACGATGAAGAAATTCACCAGCTTCCAGCCAAATAGAACACTCAGCTCTAGTGACAACATCCTCTTAGAACCTAAACCATGCACAAGGAAAGAACTTGGTGGATCAGCATTCTCCTGCCTAGCTGTAACTTTGGAACTCCCTCCCCAGAGAAATACTAACTATGAAGGACCATAATTCTGAAAACTTCTAGAAACTTGGCTCTACAGCTCTGAACGGGATAAAAACGATTGAACAACATCGAAGCACCATGAAGTGAACACAACTGAGAAGGAGTGGGAGTAGGCCGGACCTGAGTTGAGGGCAGGGGAGATGAGCGGCATCTGAACGGAAGGGGTGGTTTTGAGACTTAGGGTGTGCCCATCCCCATAGAGGGCCGAAAGGGAAACAGGGGAGAGAAATGGAGTCTGTCATAATTGGACCATTGATAGAGAGCTTAGGATGGAAACTGAGGAGAGAGAGTAGTATCCCACACACTCACGGACGGACCATGAGGCACAGGTCAAACATCCCCTCTGGAGGAACCTGCAAAACTAACCCGACTAAAAACTCAGGAGTTCGGTTTACAGATGCTGTCGGCGAGAGGCAGAGCTCTCTTCAAGTACTGTTCCTGTGGCCGTGGAGTCCATCTTGTCTGTCAGACTGCCACAGAAAGCTAATCTCTTCACATACCAGGCAAATGGTGAGTGCAGCAGGTGACTTTTCACACCTGCATGGCTCTGTCGGTTGCTTCAAACAATCTTGCGATTCTGTAGCGAAAACATAAAGAGAGCAGCTTGTAGGCTACAATTAACAAACAGATCGGGAACGAGAGAACTCTTTCGCTCATAAACCGCAGGCTCGCGAGCATGTCATTTCATTTAATCTCAATCTCTTTCGTAGCTAATCTGAAGGAGACTGCATGTTTCGTTCCCTTTTATCCTTTTCGCCAACAACTCACAAAAAAGTGAGTGAATAGGAAGAATGCATGTTTGATTCATACTCATGTTTACAAAAAACGTCAAACACCTGTGTGCTTAACGTGAAGGAGATCGCGTGATTCTGCTGTGAACATGTAACAAAGGAACTCGCAAGCAATCATCTCACTAAAAGTGTGTGAATGAGCAGACTGTCTGTTCAAATACACTCCCACTCACAAGCACACCATTTCATTTCTTTTCAAGTCACTGTAGTCATTAATCTGAATGAGACTGCAGGGGTTTCCTTTTGATCCTTCTCACTGCTAACAACTCATAAAAAGAGTATATACAGGAAGACTGTCTGTTTAAAAATACTCGAGGTCGAGAAAACTTTAAATACTGTTGTGTGCAACTTGAAAGAGACTGCAGGGTTTTCCCTTTGACCTTACAAGCTCACACACCATCATAATGCGAGGAAAAACAAAAAAGTATGCGCTTCAAAGTGATAATTCTCGATCAAGGGGCAGTCAACTTCTCAATATTGAAACAAACCAGAGTGAATTGGATCTGATAAAGGATTTGGGAAAGATTTCAGCGTTCTTCGTTGTGTGTCCCCTTCCTCCCCAAGTCCTCAAAATTGTTTAGAGAAGGGTTAAAGGCGGGAGGAACCCCACAAATCTTCGATGCCCGTATCAGTTTGGAAGAGGAGATACGGGCAATTGAGGACCTTCGAGAAAGGTTAAGCATGACACCTAAACTTTTTCACACCGAGGTCAATGAATCTTCTGAGGCAGATACCTGACTTCACCCTGTGAACATAGGAATGAATGACTCTACAATCCCATGTGACCACTCCTCTCTACCTTTTGAAGGAAATATGTCACTCAACAACAAGACAGTGGAATGCGGCCACTCGCCATTGGCAGCCCTCAACATTGTGTTGCAGTCTTTCATCAGTGATACATGAGTTCTGGAGCAACTCTCAGTCCTTAAAAGTCATCAAAGATTTACTTACGCAGATTTTAGTGCCACCCAATCCTCATTCGACTGGGGAACGTGATCAATTCCCTCCAAACAAATCCAGCTGCAGAGGATTCACATCGCACAGATACACAAGAAAACAATTTTAAGGACGAAGCACCTTCAGAAGGCGTGCTGAATTCTTCTGTGAGTTTTGTTCCAGTGTCGAATTGAACAGGAGATTAAAGATGAGGCAAAGTCAAACCTAAGAAACAGCAACTCAAAAAGAAAAAAATGAAAAATATGATAGGAGTTCAATGACATCTCCAATAAGGGATCCCGTAAGTTTCTTCGCAGTATCTTACAAGGAGGAAAAAGGGCCTTCAACAAAAAATAGTTTCAGGAATCCGGAGCAACACTCTGAGCAGTACTGACGCGGCATCTAAAGGTTCTAAAACTCTGGGAAAAACGATCTCAAAAAGGAAAACTGGCTTAATAACCCTCCCGAATAACACCAATATAGGATCTCTCAGTCAGCCTACTCACTCACTATTGAGCTCTCAAAGGAAAATACAGCCCACATGTGCAAAGAAATCAAGCTTTTCCGGGGTTCAGAATTACGGAAATAAAAACACATTGCCTGGAACAAAATCCACATTGGGCTCCGTTTTTCCAAAGGTCCAGACTCCGTTGATAGACCAGACTAAAAAGGAGTACTATTCCCTCAATACCCAAAGGCAGAATGACAGCCAACCTAAAGAAAACTCTGACCTCCCCAAAAGGCTGAAAAACCCCAAATCACGTCACAACACGAGGAAAAGACATAATGTGGGTTTCAAATAGGAAATAAATACTTCCTAATTTTTTAATCCATCCTTGAGTGCGAGGACAACATTCCTCTAAACCAAAGCAGATTGCTATCACTTCTGTGGTCAATCCAGCAGCTCAAGTCCATAACCTCAGCCGAAATTCAGTTTGTGCACTTGTTCGACCCTACTTGGCTGGGAAAATGCACTGTTCATATTCACTCAAAATTGGTTGAGAAATCCATCATTGAACAACAGGAAGCTATCCTCTTAGAAGGTTTTGAGTGCTACTATGGACGCAAAGAAGAAGGTCACAGTATACTATTCAACAAACCAAGGATAACAGTCACACTTCACTTTGACTTGGACTACAAGTACGATCACGGTATCAAACATGTAGACAGTAAATAGGGTTGGTTCCCCTCAGTGCTATCCACTACAGGGCGAACCAGACCAGGTTTTGCGTAGTTAATGGAACATTCTAAGCTGGATCTCTTGGGGCCACAACTTTTTTTTTTAATAGGGAAACCAATGTCAAATGGAATGGTTTCAATCTTGTCCTTTTGCAGAAACATGGTTAGTGTCTATCCCTGTTTGGGATGGCTTTACAGTAGTATCAAAGCTGGCAAATAAGGGAACTAAGAGGAGGCCCAAAGGTGGCCTCATCACTGCTATTGAAGTCTCAAATAGACCTGGCGTATCTGAATGGGCTACACCCAATAATTCAATCCCAATTATGACGATTACAAATAGTATGAAGCTCCCTCAAGCACCTCAAATGTTGGTGATTAATGTATATTTTAACCCAGTAGATGCCGCTCTTGAGAGCATTCTAAACAAGATTGAAGATGTTTGGTAGAATGGTCGACAGTAAATCCTAATTCTGGAGTGGTTATGGCGGGAGATTTCAACTGTCAGGGTTGTGTGGGTGACTGTGAATGGGATTTGTTGGACTTGGGGACGGAACTTGTGCCCATCTCTTACAACAAAGGAAAATCAAATAGTGGGAGGGTTTGGTCTCAGTTTCTTTCCTGTTGTGACTTCACACAAACCAATTTGAAAAATGGTGGTTCCTTGAAAAATACTCCGACTTGGTACAGCCCTTTTGCTTCCTCATGTATTGACTATATTTTTGTAAGAAATTTCAACCTGCAAAATACAGGCCCCCTTCAAATCATGTACTAGCGACCATTCGATGCTCCAGATAACATTAATGGTTGAAGATTTAACAAACATTAAAGTGTTTAAACATATAGAAACTATTGAGGTCTAACTCGGGGAACATGGTGTCTCAACACTGTCAAAACCCAGGAGAGGCAAACCAACACCTTCTGGTTTGGTGGAACAGCCTTAGCGATAGTAAAAAACAGGAACACACGACTCTGGAGAACTTCCCCAATTTATTGGAAAGACGAACGGAAAGAACAAAAAACACAAAAGGTATGATGGTATGTTACAAATCCATAAAAGTCAACTGCAAAAGGATCTCAAAAAAACATCCAGATCTCTTAGTTTAAAGAATGGTGACAAAGAAAAGCAAAAAAAATTCACTAATTGGATGTCACCAGAGATGGTGCAAACAGTACAAAATACGAAAATACATTATCTCCAATCAAGCGCTCCTTGAAAAAAATCATAAAGAAAGACAAGAGCCATTTGGTGGGAATTAAACAACAAAAACCACCAACTGACAGTTGTACAATCCAGTGGAGTGAGCGAAGGGGACTGGGTGGACCACTTTTCAAATAAATATAATGCAGACTCAATATCAGTAGAAGATCCTTCAAACCAGCACATAAAAATCCTGTATCCTTCAATTTTGACAATCTCGACAGAGATAATAATCAGCAAATTAAAAAACATCAGAGCTAGTGGCCCAGATGGAATGACAAATGGAGGATTCAAGGACAGCCCTATTCCTTGGGCAGCTATCTTATTCCACTTGTTTACCCACATAAAAAACAATATTAAATGCCCAGCATCATGGACAGAATCAATACTGGTCCCGATCTATAGGAAGGGAAATTGTGCAGCACCTTCTTGTTACCATCCGATTTTCCTCGTAGATAACAAAGATCTTTTCTAATTTGGTACTTGGAGATCTGAGGGTCTGGAAAAAACAGACTAGTCTTCTCATCCCCTTAAAAACTGGGTACAGACAGGGTGTCGGCACAATTATCAGCGGCTTAACTCTCAAAGCGTGCCTATCAGATGTGGGAGTCCACTCGTGGTGCACTCTATATGTGGCGGCTGTGGATTTAACCTCTACTTTTGATAACGTAGATATCTCAAAGCTTTGGTCAAAATTGAGGAAATGGGACATAGATCCTTCTTTGTTAGCACTAACACGTCTCCTGTATTCGAATAATTCTACAAGAGTCAGACTCAACACTACAAGCCAATTATCTAGCACCAATAGCGTTAAATAAAGGCATACAGTGGGGATGTGTCTTAGCACCCTCTCTTTTAAACTTTTACCTAGCCAACCTACGGGAGTCTAGTAAACAGTAGGGGGGGGGATATGTACCAAACTGGTCAGGGCTAAAATTAAGAGGCATAGCTTTTGCAGACTATATCCTTTTAATGGATTATACTCCAGCAGGCCTGCAGCGCCAATTGAATGTGCTTCACAAATATCTAGAGGAAAACGCTTTACAAATAAACATGGCAAAATCCTACATAATGGTGAGTTCCACTAAAAAAGTCAAGAAATATGTGGGAACAAAACAACACCCCAATCAAACAAGTCGATTCTATAAGATATCTTGGCTACGATATAGCTGTAAAAAAAACAGGCTGATGTGGACAAGGCCCGAATAGACAAAAAAATAGCCTCATCGCTGACTTTGTTGAAAAGGATAAAAAGTAAATTATGTGCCTATTCGGCAGTACTGTTAATAGAGTTTTACAGAGCGAAGTTCTCACCCTTCGTTCTGTATGGGTGCAATATCATGAATATTTCAAACAGGAAGTTCTTTGATGTATGGGAAGGACAAATCTTGAAGTATTGAGGCTCTCAGTCTCCACACCGATACGGGTAATAAGACTGGAATTGGGTTAGATGTTAAGGTGGGCCTAGTATATTATTAGAACTATTTTTATGCTCAATAGCGTAGCAAAATCAGACCAGAATTTCTTGGGGTTTTGCTTAAATATTCAAATAAAGCAACGTACCAATCCTTATTTAAAGAATTTAAAAAAAGATGTGATAGCTTCGCTATGATTGATAATGATATGATAATGCTGTGTTATTTACATAGCGCCTTAATCCAAAGAGCTTTACAGAGCACATATTTACACACAATATCACCCAACTGAAACCGATACTCATTTATTGACCTCGGAAGGATGTAAGGCTGAGTTGGCCTTGCTGGGATTCGAACCTGCGACCTGCAGATCACGCTCAGATCGTAGCAGCGAGCGCTCAACCCGCTGAGCTATCTTACCGGATTTATCTTGATGGCTCTGAGTCTGAAACCACCCTAAAGAATAAAATCAAAAGGTGGGCCAAAAATCAATGGACTTGTCGAATCTAAGTCATTTAAAACCTTATGAAGATAAGGAATTACTGTCCACCCGCATCCCAAGTTAATATCCTATTTAGTCAAATTTTCTAGTTCCCACTATCATGGGTGGTACCCAAGATTTAGATTAAACTGTTTGACAACAATAGAAGTGATTGGTCCCAAACTAGGAGGGCCCTATCACCTACGAAGGTGCAGAATGTGTGACTTGTATAAGACTGAGTCACTTGGTAATGGAGTGCCCTATGTTTCTGAGCCATAGGATAAGGCATTTTGAATGGTCCATCCGCTCATCCTCATGGTATTGTCAAACGATTTGTGCATCGTCTTTTGACTACTTCACCACTGTCACTACTGTTATCTTTAGTAAAGCCGTTGATTGAGATTTTTTCAGCCATTGGTAAGGTCACTGAGCAAGGTATCAGGGACTGGGCAATGGTCCGTTAAGTTCTGTACTCCAAAAAAAGGAATTCATATTATCTACCCTATTTCAGTCGTTATGTTAAAAACGCTGTGGAATGTGGAAATTGGAACTAGGGCATCTGGATCATGTTTATCGTTTTGGTTAAAATGATAATCTGTAATCAACACATTGGTGCTAGAATTTTAAAAGGTTTTTAATTTTTGTGTAAAATGTACAATTTGTACAAAAAATATACACCAAATAAACAATTAAATAAAAAAGAACTTGTCGGTTACTTCTAAACGAAAAGACATTACACAGAACCAGAAAAAAAACCTCACTCTTCTCTTAGAGCTCTCAAACTCTAAACTAAAAGCAACTATACCTCTACAGAACAACGCACCACACGCACTTCACAACACCAGCACAACAACAATACAAATCACACAGTCTCGCCCAAAACCACATGGTGGCTACCAACCGGAAAACACACCTACGCTCAATTGAACTGTCAACGAACTGAAGCTGCCAACACCTTATCTCACTTGCTCTTTTTTCCAGCTCAGCCCTATTAACTTACCCGCCTCCCTCCTTGCCTTACAGATCTACTAGAGCGCCAAGACACCACAAAGGTGTGAACACCACGCACTATAAGAACCTTTAACATAACATAATGCCAAACAATTATAAAATATATGAAATACATGAAAAGTTGCCTGAAGGAGGTATGATGTGAAAACCCAGCAATAATGACAAGAATAATGCAAATAAAGCAATGTTGCCAAATTTTGGGAGCATTTTTCTTTTACATAAAAAGAAGAAAACCCAGGAGTTGTCATGGCAACTCTGAGACGAAGAAAATGTGATTGGGTTGTAAATTGATTAACAAAAGAACAATTAACGGCAAAGTTGGTTTCGGTTTAATGTTTATTATATCTGGCAACATGCTATGTAAAGACTGCATTTAGTATACTCATGATTTGACCTTTTGAACGCCTGATGACCTGGGTGCCAAGGGAGCTGGGTGCTGCTTCAAAAGAAAATTAACAGTTGGTTACATGATTAACAGTGAAGGTCATACCTGATACAGTTACATTAATTGTCTGTATTACCAGGCGAAAGGCCAAGAAGGTGGTGATGAACGTATTTTACTTGGGCCTTCTGTTATGTCATGTCGCTGCTTATTGGGTAGCACAGTGAATTTACACCACTTCCTATATCAATCTACGAGTGTAGTGTGCCTACAAATGGAGCTGCACCATCTGCTACCTGATGTTTCTCCAGCATGGTGACCCAGACTGGAACCCGCAGGCCAGCTATGACACTCTAAGCGTTAAGTTCAGGCCTACCCCCAAGGAGGATGAGAATGAAAGTAATGGACTACGGGCCCCAGAATGCATTGGTCATTAATGCCACGTCTCTTCAGTGAGACCTAGGAACCCAGGATGCTATGCAAGAACCTTAGTTATTGGCAAATCTGCTGCCAGGAGAAAAAACTGCTATGACTCACACGGCTCACTCGGCCCTCACCACTCTGGAAGGGTGGTGCCTGCAACCTTGAATATGGTGGCACTGCGGGTGACCGCATTAGTGGGTGGCACAGCAGTGAGAGCAGTTTCACGTGTAAGCAGCAGCTTGCTAGAAAACATTTGGGCCCTAAACTTACTATTTTACAAATGGAGAAAACCCCGGATAGGTGAAAGCCAGGCATCTATAATGTTATGTTGTGAATGGCCACCCTGCATCCCTTTCCCACCCCCTGCACTCTCTGCATAGACCAGCATTGAAAGAGATGGAGAGCAGTACAGTGGTACTACCGAAAACAAAAAATACTAGAATCTGTCTCTCCTCACCCCCACAGTAACCCACAAAGGAGAAAAGGTACCTGGCAGAGAAAATGCCATGCAGTCACAGCAGTTGATACATGAATCACAGTACGGGGGATATGAAATTTAGAAAGGGAAATAGTTGCTAAGAGCTTTAAAACCAAGCCATAAACAACAAATAGTGGATGTCATTTGTTTAATATTGGGGACCGCTTTGTCAGCAAGTACGGTTTAGAAATGACTGAGCACATTTTACTTGTGGCCAAACTACTTCCAGTGCTTGTTCAAATGTGCTCTTATGTAGTTCGATACAAACATTATATTCAATCAACATAGTTTTTCCCCATGAGCTTGAACAAACAAGGTTCAAGCTCATCCTGTACACCTGATTTCCTTTCAGAGCCCGCTGCCCTTCCTAAATGGACTCTATTTTTCAAGGGCGGAGGAGAAGCGCGGCCCCTGACCACAATCGCAGGAGCCCTCGCGCAGGCCTTCTAATGAATCTGCAAGCAGGTTTGCGGTTTCAGGAAACGGCGGATTCATTTCTATGTACTCACCAGTCACCAAGAGCACAGTGCACTACAAAATAAACACTTCACAACTGGTTCTGTGTGTCATCGTTTTAGAGAAGCATTGCTAGTTCACCAAATATCGTTCATAGTGGAAAAAAGGAAGGGTTTACATTCAAGCTATCCTCAAAGAAAGTATGGACATAAGATATTGCCGATGGTAGCCTCCTTTTCTTTCCTCAAAGTGAAATGCATGGAACATGAAAACATAACAATAAGGTGTGTCTGAACTAAAACAATACTTCACCCCGTGATGCTGGACATTTATGGAATACCAAGTTATTACACTGGCGACGAGGATGGGATCCTGTCGAGGAGGGGACAGTCCAGAAACGGGAAAACATTGCCCTCCTGTGAATTCATGTCCATTTGCCAAGTTGACTGCAAGTTGGAGCCCAAGGAGTTTTTGTTGGGCTAAGATTCTTCAGCAGGCCGGGTGGTGCTGAAGGTGGAGCTGGGTCGGCACTCAGGTCGGGGTGCTGTGTTGTTTTACCCTGTTGCTCCAGAAGCTGCCTTGCCCAGTGACCGGGTGGTGCTGGGAAGTGTTGTGGGCAGCTGTTCGGCACACTCTTCGGTGTGCGGTTGCAGGTCGGCACACATATCGGTGTGCAGTGCTGGCCAAGTGCTTCACCCCTGGGGGGGGGGAGGGAGTCTCTGATCCCCAGTGGCCGGCTGATGTCTTGGGGAGCCGGGCGACACAGGTCGGTGTGCAGTCATGTAAGGAGCACCTGCCGTGATAACCCAGTTTGCCGGGTGGCGCTTTGGGTTGGCAGCGTGTGCTCCGGTAACAGTCCTGTCGCCACCTCTGAATCCTGTGACCTGGCGCAGCTGTGGGAGTCGGCACACTGGTCGGTGTGCGGAGAGTCCAGGCAGTGATTGCCTTCATTCTTTTGGCTGTTGGGGCCCCGTTCTGGGAAGCGCTGCTGGCAGACTCCATTTTGTAGCGCGACCAGGGTTACGGAGAATTGTGCTTATAGTGCACATAGCTGTTTCAGCCAGTTGATCGCTTGTCCGGGAGGGCATTATGGGCCGCGATGTGTGTCCAAGGGGAGTGTGCCAGGGAGGAGTTGTTCCGTGGCCGTAGATTACGAAGGATCCGCGACCATCCATGCGCGGCAGAGCTGTTGCCTTGCCGGCAGCTGAAGTGAAATGATGACGTTGGCTTCCATTGGACATTTGTTCCAGCACGGGAGGCTGGAACGCGTACGCTTGGTTGACTGGAGCGCTGAACGCTCACCAAGTGTGACGTTACCCTGAACTGTGCGTGCGTTCCAGTGTGGGCGGCAGGAACGCGAGGAAATATTTTGTCACGTCGGGTGTACGTAGCGTGAGGAAAGTGCTTCGGTTATGCCTGATCTTGCGGGAAGAGATGCGCATCGTTGTGAAAACGGCAACGGAGAGAAGTTCAGGGTTGCCATGGCAAGGGTGTGTGCGGACAACCGTGTGGACTGTGAAGTCGTGTGGAAGGGACGCAGTGATTCGGTGCTGTTCCACTGTAGTTCCATCAGGATGGGCGCAACAGAGGATTCGCCTGTAGCCTGCAACCTGTGTTGTTTTGCTGCAAGGACCTTGACGGAGTTAGGTACGATGGCGCAGCAGCATGGTGCGAGGAGGAGGACGTTCTGTTCATGGAGAGCATTAGTGACTAGTGAGATTAAAATGTTTTAATATTACTGGTTGTGTACTGTGTGCGCGTGTATGGGCATGGGCCGTGTGAGTGAGTGATGCGCGTGCTGTATGTTGTGTATGGGTGTCTGGAGGTTAGTTCTTGCGTGATTTTGTATTCTAGTGCAGTGGCTGTGCGAGTGAGATTTTGTTGTGTATGGGTGCATTAATATGCCTGAATTGTAGTGTATTTTTATCAATAACAATTTTTCTTTTAAGTGGACTGAACAATTAGGGTTCGGACTTGTGGGTGGGGGCACTAACATGTTGTTATCAGTAGTCATGTCTTGATTAATGTGCTTAAGGCCTAACAATGTTTTCTTTGCAGGAAGGGTTTCATTTGGCTTTGGATGGACTCGTGGGTGGGGGTGCCCGCGGGTGATTATGGTTTATCGGGCAGCCATTTCTATCCAAAGGTGCTTTAAGACATTTATCATCCTAATTGTTCAGTTATGTTATGTCTAATCTTTGGTAGCACTGAATATGCATGTGGAAGTCAGTGTATCTTTGAGCATATATGCATATGGTGTGTGTAGGTGTATATGGAGAGTGGAGGTGACTCTATCCGTGTTGTGTGTGTATGTGAGCTGTGCTATTGTTACAGTGTGCCTCTGTTTGGGGTTTCCATTAGCAACATGCAAGGTGGGGCCATTGGATAGGTCCCATGTTGGTGATGAGTCCTGCTGTTTTGCAGGTGGTTGGACCAGGGGTCCAAGGTGAGTAGAGTGGTGTCCTGCGTTCACGCAGGGGGCTGGACCTGGGATCCATGGTATGTGGTAGGTGTGCTGCGGGTGGCAGCAGGCTGGGCCTGGGGTCCAAGGTATGGAGTGGTGTACTGCGCTGTGCAGTAGGCTGGACCAGGGGTCCATTTGGTTGGTGTGTGTCTGGTTTAGGTGGTTGGTCCTGGTTGTGTTCCGCATTCTTGTGGGTTGTGTTCTCTATGGTTCAGGGTTTTGTAGTGTGTGGTACCCTTAGGGGTGCTGTGGTGAACTGTTCTACGTTGTTGTGTTTGTTGTTGCTCTGTATGAGCTGTGTGGTTTGTGCCCAGGGGTGGCAGCCCTGGTGTCCTAGGGGGCAGACTAGGACGGAAGGAGGTTTGTGCACTAAGGGATGTGGATTGTTAGGTAGTTTTTCATGTGAGGACGCTGGGTCGTGGCAGGACCTAGGTTCCAAGGGGCAGCTTGGAACAGGTGGAGGTGCGTAGTTTTTTATTTTTGTGTCTCAAAAGTTGTTTGGTTCTGTTCATGGAAGGAGTGAGCCCTTTTTACACTGCGTTGGGTTCCTCTCTGTTTTGTTATAAAGGGAGGAGTGGAAGTGGTGTTTAGTTGTGGTGTTGATTTGGGTGTAGGACTTGGTGTAAGGGTTTGGTTGACACAGGGTGTCATGTTGCCTAACGTGTTGGCACAGTTGTTAGTATTCTGGGGGTGCCATTTAGGTTTTATTGGGTTCATATTCCTTTGGTGGAGCACTTTCCTGTTTCCTTGATCTTCCTTGGAGTGTCTGGGGGTTTGGGGTTCTCTGGGGGCAGTTTCTTGTCGCCAGTGGTGTTACTAGTGGTGCATTGCGTGCTGGCCACACATACATGTAGGGGTTTTTGTCTGGTGGAGGTTTTGGTGTGATCTTTCTCTGTTTCCAACAAAGTAAAGGAGGTAGAAGTGTTGTAATGTGTCTTGCTAGCTGAGTGGATGACATCACTGCTAAATGGAATGTAGTGATGTCAGTGTGAGTGGAGTGTTGGTGTGTTGTGATCTGAAAGGGGATTCTATGCTTGGCAGTTGGAGGTATGCTGACTTGGAAAGGACATGCCAATGTTTCGTTCCTGGCAATTGAACTACAATAAATCTACTTAATAACTTACCCGCTGGCTCGTGTGTTCATCAGCTTCCAAGTTATTACATATTACATGATTCTCTCCTATGCCAATGGAAAGCGAACTTACTGTACATCAACACAAGTGTCAGAAAATAAGGACTGGTCTGAATAAAGGAAGCCTTCCGCCTACATAATTACATGTAGGGGCAGCGTACATCTTTACTTATGCAGAGCTTCAAGTGGGCCCGGGCTAGCATACATTTAGGAGACAAGTACAACTGTTGAGCTGCGGCTTTGCGACCTGATTTGACCACACTTCAATTCAATGCAAATATAGATAAGTTGTACACAAACCTGCTCCTCTTCCACAGTGGAGGTCTCCGACGAAATGACATCTGTGCCACAGGATTACAAGGATGAGTAGTGTCTAAACCGTTTGCTCAGGCAAAACAAAACAGGGGTGATTGCAATCTTAAAGGTGGTAACGTGGGCCAAGGGCAGGCTATACTCTCACGAAGGGGTGTGAATATGATCCAGTAACAACCCAAATACCAAGTACAACAGTCCAAATTGAAAGGAATGTCCAATGAAGGTTCTAAATATATACATATTCACTGGCAAAAAACATTGTTAAAGGGACGTTATGGTCAAATTCAGTGCAACAAGTACTTCAAAGTAACATTACACTTACTTCGCACTAACAACAACCTATCCATATTATGGTTACAAGTAAAAGCAAAAAAAAAAACAGAAATTTGCCAGTAATGGTAACGTAAGCAACCATAACTCGCCCCACCACTGTGCCTTGCTAAAACGAACACCCACCACATCAAACATGACATCACAAATGTCATTGATGACATCACTGATGACATCACGTCTGGCTCCACATTTTTTGGTCACTGACATATCTAGGCCAGGTGGTTTTCTTCACTGACAGTCAGGAACTAAAAAATCAAAAAGGTACTATATTTGTAGACCTTACCTTTTTCATATGTTCTTAAACATCATATGATGCATGTACATATGGGAAGAAGCAAGCCTAAAACACAGCAAGTATTTCTGTGCATGAAGGTAAGCAGTTAGGTTATGAACACTTTCTGGTAATACTGCAGCTGTTTTGCTTACTTTACCTTCTCTGTATATGCTTATATTTGTATCCGTTGTGGTTTCTTTATGTTATGTGTGCAGTAGTTATGTAGTAAGTGAGGGATTGGTAGCTACTTATTACATGTTTCACAGTATGCAAAACTGTGAAACAAAAGCATTCATAAATGTACTATCCAACATGGCAAGATTCTGAATATTGCACCTCTATGGTGCATGCTAAAGACAATGTCTACGTTTGCACATGAGTAGGTGCATGCACTGGAAAGAGCTCTGTAATGCAATTGTATTTATAGCAATGCATTACTTAATCAAATATGTATGTCATGATAGTTATCCCAATGATCTGTGATAGTTTCTGGCAACATTATAATGACAATCCCTTGTGGAGGCTTTTCATGAAGACTAAATGCACATGTGATGTGATCAGTGATGTCATCAATGACATTTGTGATGTCATGTTTGATGTCATGGGTGTTAGTCTTAGTAGTGCACAGTGGTGGGGCGAGTTATGGTTGCTTAGGTTACCATAACTGGCGAATTTCTGTTTTATTTTGGTTTTACTTGTAACCATAATATGGATAGGTTGTTATTAGTGCGAAGTAAGTGTAATGTTCCTTTCAAGTACTTGTTGCCCTAAATTTGATAGGTTTTTCTAAGGGCAACTGAAACATATCGTTCCTTTAACAACGTTTTTTGTCAGTGAACTTCATAGGTTTTTACTAGTACATCTTAAGCATAATGTTCCTTCAGCAAAGTTTTTTAGTGACTTGCATAGGTTTTTAACAGGATACCGATACTTTTTGAAGATGTACTGTACAATTTACTGAACCTGTGGGCACCACGTTAATGTGCACAGCAGTCTCGGAGTATGCGTCTGTTCGCAGACATTGGGTGGCATCCAACCTGCTCAGAAAGGCAGGAGCTCTCTTACATAGTAGTGCCATTCAGTAAACACAAGGAACATATGCGAGCAGCGGCATGTTCATGAATTGCAAGGTAAGATAGAGTAAGACTGCAAATTGTATACTTAGGAAGCAAACAACACAAAGGCATAGGGACTACACCGTAATGGAATACACCAGCAACAGAAGTGACATCTCCCTTCAACAATCTTACCTCACTGCTACTGTGCATGGGAACAAAGAACAAATGGCCAGAGTAAGGATGGCAAATGGGAAGGGAACACTGACATACTTTCTGCCAAACTACCTCTCTCGCACAACAACACCATCAACATCCACGTCATCTACAGGCCCCCAGGACTCCCAGCTGACTTTCAAGGGCAAATCACCCACATTCTCAGTGAAAATGTAAATAAATCCACCAAAACATTACTCCTAGGTGATCTCAATCTAGACTTTAACGATCCCAAGGACAAAACTGCAGCCTCCTTCCTTAAAGAGCTCTCTAACCTAGATTTCACACAAAAAATTGTGTCTCCTACCCACACCAAAGGCAGAACTATAGATTGGATTGACGATCACAACTGCAAATCCTCTATCACTTCCAATACTTTCCTCCCCTGGACAGACCATAGCTGCATACATTTCTCTATCCCTATGATTCCAACTAAAAAACACTAGTACATAAACCTGCCACCGTAGCCAGAAGCTCAAAAAAACTAACTGCAGACAACTTACACCCCCTTCTCAACACCCCATGCCTCGCCCCACCTTTCTCACAAGATCCTAACATTATAGCAGACATTCGCAAGGAAACGCTCACTAATGCTATAAACTCCATTGCTCCCCTTGAGGAAAAGAAAGAAAAAAAGTCCTTCCAGTCCAACGCATGGTTCACTGAGGACCTCCTAGCTCTGCGTAACAACAAGTGCCAAGCGCTCAAAAACTGGCAGACAAACCCATGCAACACTACCAAAGAGCTATTCAAAGACATCGCAAAAAAATACAAAACTGCCATCTTCAATGCCAAATCCGAGTCATACAACCGCTGAATAGCTGAATCCAAGTCTCACTCAAGGGAACTCTTCTCTATTTTCAAGGAGCTTACAGTGCCTCCCACCTCCAATGACAAGATCATTAAGGACGAAGCCCGGTGCAACAGTATCCAAGCCGCCATGCTTAACAAAATAGACCTCTTACAAAATAAAATCCTGAACCATTACAATACCCTGCCGAAACAGAGTCAGCCCTCACAACCTCACTCCTCTAGCAAAACCATGCTTCTTGTTTCAGAACAAGAAGTCCTGGACATTCTGAAACACTTGAAACCATCGACATGCAAAGGAGATATATGCCCCCCCCAAATTAATCAAGGACTGCGCTGAACAACTTGCCCCACTCATTAATTCCTCCTTCATGACCTGCTCCGTCCCAGACAATCTCAAAGCAGCATGGGTGCGCCCACTTCTAAAAAAAAAAAAAAAAAAAAAAAACACTCTTGACCCTACGATGCCTAACAACTACAGACCCATAACGACAGTCCCTTTCCTCCTTAAGATTCTAGATAAAGTGGCACACAGCCAAATCCTATTATTCCTGGAAACAAACTCCATTCTAGGCACCAGACAGTCAGGCTTCCGCAAAGGTCATGGAACAGAGACTGCACTACTGGATCTAAAAAACAAATAACCAAGATACTGGACACAGGTAAACCAGCCCTTCTATTTCTCCTCGACCTATCCGCGGCATTCGACCTAGTGCACCATAAGACCCTCACGTCACACCTTTCCCACCACGCACATTTCTCTGACCAAGCCACCTCATGGATAACATCATTCCTAGAAGGGAGGGCAATGAAAGACTTTTCTAACACTTCCAACGCCACACCTTCCACAATACACTGCAGTGTCCCACAAGGCTCTTGTACAGCCCCTACACTGTACAACCTTTTCACCAAACCCCTGTTCGATATGCTGGATGCACTTGGGATTGCATATACCAATTAAGCAGACAACACCCAAGTGCTCCTCCCTCTAACCGGCTCATACCACACAGACGCCTTAGCCCTAAAACACATTTACGCCACCATTCAAGCTTGGATGGCCACTAACGGCCTATGTCTTAACGGGGATAAGACTAAGATCCTGATACTCGGCCAAAAAAATACGCTGGCTAAACTAGATAGTCTCTATGCCAACTTCAACATTGACAACTGCATTATTCCAGTCCTATCCTCGGTGAAAACCCTAGGGGTCTACATTGATGCAACTTTGTCTATGGACAAACAAGTTAGTGCCATTGTCTCTGCATCTGCTCTAAGCACCAAACTCATCAACGCCATCAAACCATTCCTAACCAAAGAAAACTGCCTCTCAATAGCACGAGCCACCATAGGCGCCAAACTTGATTATTGTAATGCTCTCCTAGCCGGCACATCTGAGAAAAACCTAAACAAACTACAGGTCTCCAAAATAACGCTCTAAGAGCAGTCTTAAGCATCTCCAAAAGGCAACACATTTCACTTGCAAGACACTCCGCTCATTGGCTCCCTGTCATAGAACACATCACCTTCAAGGTTCTGACTACCACCCATAAATGTATCCATCTCACTGCACCATCATACCTCTCAGACACTATCCGCATTCCGACTTCATCCAGACCAACCAGACTGTGCTACACCAACCAACTCACTGTAACCCGCATCAACAAGACCACAGCAGATGGACAGGGTTTCCCCCTACATAGCTCCCAGACTATTGAACAATCTCCCCTACGCTCTAAGAGCAGAATCCTCCCTGTTGGCATTCAGAAAAAAACTCAAAACCTCGCTCTTTAACCAAACCTACTTTCCGACAGCCAACTAATATGTAGTGCAAATGCTCTTGTAGAACATTGTATGCTGAGCTATTTTTTCTATGTTGTAACTAAGTCGCACTATTCCTGTAACCAGCGCTATCTCTGTTACCAGCGCCACGATGCCTCAGGGCTGTTCCTGTGCCCTTAACAAATATGAATAAATAAAGTACTAAGATGAGAACATCACTACAACGTAGCAAGCACACTACATGTTGCCTGATAATTGCACAGGTGGTGCAGTATACAATAGTAGAGAAGCAGAACTTTTTTTCTGTATGTAGCAATGATAAGCACCTTACAGTGGCTGGAAGAAAATTTTCCTCATGACGCAACAACTTACGATACTAACCCCATTAGTACTCACAGTAGTGTGAAACATAATTTATGTAGTATATGTTGCTTCATGTACACCCAACACATTTTCTTTTCTGTATGGGAACATATTGAAAAATAAGGGGGAATTTGGACCTTCAGGACAGGGAATAGCCCGCTTAGTACATTTATTTTTTCATAAATACCAATACATGTTCATTTTTAGTTTCTAAAACCTTTTTACTTGCATAATAAATTCATACACAATGATAAAACATTTCAATAAACCAATTCTTATAGCTTCGACTCATACTGTTTCACTCCTACCATTCATGCTACTTTTTGCTTTTTATAACAAATTAATGACATATAGATTTCTCTAGCCTCATCTATAAAAGACCTCTAAATCTATTTGAACAATTCTATAAAAAATCCTCCATCTTTCTTTCTGATGGTTCCGTCTGTGTGTTCTTATCACACCAACAATCGTCTACACGTGTTTCAGTTGTCTATTTTCGGGACGTCAATATTCATCGACCCTTAATTCATACAACCTTTTTCAGGACAAGATACATGGGAGTTTCTTTGTTCCCACAAACATCAAGTAGGGTGAGTATCACCACCTAAAATACAATATAAAATACATCAGAACACACTAAAAAAAACTTTAAGACACATTGCATATACATTTTATCGGCTATTCCCTCTCATTTATAACACTCTTAATGTGAGAACATGATTCTGAAAAGTAATCATTAGTACAATATGAGTGGATGATACATGTTGACACCCACCTCCATTTTGATCTGGATAAATCTTATTTACATATGGGACTAGTGGCCATCTCCATCTACCCACTACCCGCGATGCAAACATACTTGTTCTGTTGTAATTCTAGAACATACTACTTACTTAAACCGAAATTCAATTGATTCTGACTATTTGTACAAATTTGCACCCTATTTCTTCGAGAGGGGTTCTTCGCAAGACAGACCATTCATTAGATCCTAAAAGGAAAACGGGAGACCTACGTGATGGAGTCACATGATGGAATACATCTCTGAAATGAATCTCCAACTCTCAATAGATAAATAGACAGACTTACAAAGGACTCCAGCTGAATACTGTGTCTGGGTAGTTTCCTCGTTCTCAGAGAACCATCATCAGAAGTGACCTTGATGTAAATTCTGTAAATAAATATAATGAATAGAGAAAATCCTCTAAGCTCAGATCATTACACATCGAGCTTGGAATAGCAGTGACTTAGATAAGTTCCACCAAAATACTAGTAAGGTTACTAAGCTTCCAGTGTGTGCCTTTTCCATCGTCTAAAAAGCAACCCATTAGCTTTCTGTTCACATCACTAGCTCTCATGGACTTGGGATCACGTTCTGCATTTGTTCCCCATTCAATTAATTCCGTTCGCCTCGCAACCTGCTATCTAGCTCTCGCGCTTACCTTAATATTTCTCTCTGGGGCCCCACAGTCTTCCGTCTTGTACAAAGTCTACCGGCGCTGTTGATTTCCTCGTGGCGCGTGTTTTATTTATATTCGCATCACAGTCATGATAAAAAGAGGACTGATTTAAGTTACTCCTTCATAGACACAGTGAAGGGACTTCTTGCCTAGTGAATAGACGTACCGGAGGAACCGCTATTCTCCTTCTCACATGTTTAGTTTTACTCGCATAACAATCGCGATAAAAAGAGGACTAAGCAACGATCTCGCCTTCATAAACACACTGAAAGGGGCTACTTACTTCCAAAGTCGATATTTTAATAATTAACGACTATGGATGTGTAGTATTTCAATATGTTTGCAGAAAAATACCATCACGTGAATTACTCTTCATCCATACTCGCAAAATTGCAAATTTCGTACATTGCAAATAGGAATCAATATTTTCTTTCCATTCTAGTTTAGTATGTAAGCCTGTTTTCCAGGTGCAAATTCTCTACAGCAGCCCTACAAAAGGCCACACCCCAGAGCTGCTCTGCAATCTGTTTGTTGCTTTTCAGAACAGAGTAGCAGGCCACATAGGTTTGCCCTGTAAGTGATGGTGGACCGAATCTGCTGCTCTACATTGCCTTTGCAAGTAATGGCAACCATGTCAGCCCGGCTCAGTACACAGTAATGGAGAAGTAACAGGCCTTCCTGTGACTCAGTTGTGATAGTCCCCACTGTCACATTCCCATGGGTAGCATGCTGAAAACGGTATTATGTGGCACGTGCGTTTCCCCAAGTACGAGGGCCGTGCTGTCATGATGCCTACCCCCGAGGAACCAGACCAGGTCCAGCAACCCCGGAAGCAGGCATCAAGTTATTTTGAGCAAGCCCAAAAACCCCTGCTAGTGGCTGTTTGGGTGCGGTCCTGGTGCCAGGCTCATATGGAGAGTCAGTTCTGGCGCCATAGGCGCCAGGCTCAGAGTAGAACTTACCTGATGCAGACCATGCTGCAAGCTTACCTGATGCAGAGCTCCAAGCCAAATGAGGCTTGGAATGGACTATTTTACCTATGGACTATTTTTTACTCGGGTGGGGCTGAGGAGGAATACTTACCTGGGACTACTTTGGGCACTATTTAAACCATGCTCACCGTGTCTGCAAGCCTGCATCCAGTCTTCTGCCACGCCCACCTCGAGTCTGCAGCTCCTAGAAAAGGGAGAAACAGGAGAAGAGGTTAGAATAAGAGCAAAACCTTCGATCCTTACCTGAATTCCAGATCCACCGCGCCTTCGAGCTGGAGGAAAGAAGCATTTTACGTGCGCTGCCTCGCCTGCTGCAGCGCCGCTCTGAACTCACCGACCTTCACAGCATCCTCACGATCCACTGCATCCTTCTGCACGCTCCCGCCGCAATCTGGCACCTGTGGGGTACTATTCCTCTTCATGGGTCGGCGCAGTCTCCATTGCATCCTCGCCGTACCCCGGCCCCTAAGGGGAACAAAAGGACAACAAGGTGAGACAAAGGGACCAACAAGGGGAACTCTTCTCACCACAATAGACTTACCTAATTTTTACCGCCGGAGGCATTATTCCCCGAACTTCATATTTTCTTTCCACACCTGAATAAGGGAGCAAGCAACAGGTTACATTCTGGCCTTATTTTATTGAACTGTGTAGGATAAGCCAAATCCTTACCTGAACTTCGTCAGCTACCACGAGGAGGTCAAGCTGCAAACTGCAAGGAATCGGACAAGAGTGAAAGTCAGACATGTGAACTCTTACGAACTACATACTTTCGGAGTCAATATTGTTCTGGAACTCACCAATTCCTTCAAGCCAGTGAAGCAACTGGTTATCAACGCGCCCTTCGCTCAATGCAGGATGGAGAGCTCATCTTTTCAAACCATCAGGTGAGACTCTAAGAGGGGACATCAAAGGTGATCGGTGGGGAGAACAGCGGGGGTGGGGGGATTTAAGATCAACTCCACGGGTGGTTAACCCCCTTTCTCCTTTTGCAGAAGAACTTTCCTAAGGGTCAAGCAAACGAAGCTAGGTGGGCCAGTCCAGTCCGTCATCTCGGTCCTACGCGTCACATTGGTGGAGACCGCAGCTGTCCAGTTCAGATCGACACCTCTGTGGAAGCCAGGTGAGCGTACACTTGCCCCAATAAAGTATAAACATTCCTTCTTCCCTTTCCACTTTCCAGCACGCCATCATTGGGTACTGTTAGAATGTTGCACACGCATCCACCAATCATATTGAAGAGCTCTCCATGGAACAGTATCAGTTCTGTACAACAGTCCTCTGTGTACACACCACAACCAGAACTGGTATTGCGCCATACGTCAGGCTCCACAGTCTCATTTCCATGGCCAGCCTCAAAATCTCTGGATGTGGATCCTGTGCTGCGTGGGGGAATAAATTGCAACCAGGGTAGAGAAGTTATATATTTTTTTTTCGGTGCTTCTAGTGAAACACTTTTTTCGGTTTTTATTTGATGTTGTGTTTTCTTGTGCTCACATTGTTACAGTAAACTCTTCAACGCATCCTGTAGACGGGCAAACAAACAGCATTACCAATGGGTGACAACGAAATGCCATTTGCTTGGAAAAACTCTGCGCATTTCCACAACTAATGAGGTAATTATTGCAGAATAACATCCCACCATTGGACAAAAAAGCATACATGCTTCTGTTGATGAGACACCTTCCAACCTCTGACTCGGAACATCATCCAGGAATATTGTCCCATACTCTTCTTGGTGTTATGGATGAGAATAGCACATTGGAAGTGGGAAAAAGCCTCTTCACTACATTCAGCAACCTCTTCAGTCGACAGAACAAACCTAAACTTGCCACGTAACTCAAATGCATGCCGCCGTAGTGCATGACGACAACATCGACTGTAGCAAAAGTGGCCAGGTCTCTGCGAAGTGCATGCATATCGGCAAAACTGGGGTCATAGACAGCGCACCAAAATGCATCCACTCCTTCCAAACCGAAATTGCCATCAAAGTGTCTTTCCAGGGCATACTTATGTAGATCTATCACAAAGGCCAAAGGCCCAAAGTCAACACAATGCGTTTCTCCATGCCAGCCAGCGTCACTATGCAGAGTACTGTAAAACAGTTTGACCGCCCCTTCGTGTGAACCACACACTCAGTACCTGATTGGATAATCCCCACAGTCCCATTTCCATTGGCCACCATGGTGAGAAGCGCAGAATGTGGCACATGCGCTTCACAAAGTACCGCAAGGGCCTCGCCCCAGTAAAGCAGGAGTAGTCCTTCTTCCCTTTCCACTATTTTCTGTCCACCACTACCTCATTGGGTATCGGTAAATAGTCACACACATACACCAATGCCATCGAAAACATTAGCATCTAACACTGTCATCTGTGCACAACACTCCATATGTACCGTTACAAATTCAGCCTGCAAGTGTCTTATCATTCGAAAGCTAGTCCAGTAGAAAGTTCAGTAAAAGATTGCAAGATTTGTGCATCCACATTCATCCACATGAGCACCCATCACCACAAAATAGAGGTATGAATACTTTTCATGCAGTATGTTTACAACTCTGTTATAAGTGACTCTGCGCATGGTATCTGCCACTGAGCGTCCATTATGTTCTTGAAAAGCATACTGTTTTTTCTCCCATCCCCTATCATCAATTGGCACTTCAATGGTATGTGCTTGCAACTTTGTCATTTACCTATATCATCCATACATATAGAAACTCTCCTTTCCTTCTGAAAATGCTACAAATTGTTTTCCCCACTAACCCATCTCCTACATACATTGTAAAAATAAGGCACCAAAACCAGCACTGAATGTATCTTACCAGCCTAAAGCACGTTCCCAAGGGTCACTGTCTACACAGCTGTGGGTCTCTCTAGGCTGGACTATTGCAACGGCCTCTTTAACTCTGCCGCTTCTACTCTCCGCCCTCTGCAACTCATTCAGAAGAGGACTGCGTGACTTGTCCTTGGCCTCATGCCCAGGGATCGTATCGCTCCTGCACTGAAATGTCTGCAATAGCTCCCAGTGGCTGTGATCAATAAGGTGAAACCTCTCTGCATTATGCTCAAGGCCTTCTGGGCCCTGGGACCTCACTACCTTCAACTCTCACTTCCTAAATATCTCCCTGCTCGAGCTCTTCCCTTATCCGTCTCAAACTCCCGCAGGGTCAGACGCTTCTCCAAGCGAGTTGGTGGTAGATCTGTTTCTTCGGCTGGGGCTTCCCTCTGCAACAGCCTCCCTGCCTCCCTGAAACTTGCGGAGAACCATCGCCGGTTCCGGAAGCACCTCAAAGCCTTTCTCTCTGCGTCTGCTTTTTCTCCTCCGCTCCGCGGCTGACTTCCTGGCTGCAACTGATTCTCCACTGGCTACCTGGCCACTCTCTGATGTCAGGCCAAGGCCACCTCCCCCCACCAGTAGCACCCCTGCAAAGCCTTTCTGGCAAACCCCACACTTGGGGACTTTTTTCTGTATGGCAAACAGTTCCACCACCACCACCTGATGTCTGCACTTATCCTTGCACTAGGCACAATCGGGCCGTATCTTTACTTATTGTCATTTGATCTTCTTCCCATGTAAAGCACTTTCCCGTCCCGCTACCCATGCACTTGGGCGATCAGAGTGACACCTGGCCTAGTAGGTTCGTTGTCTCTGTCTCCCCTCTGTTTCCCCTCCCTTGCCTCGTTGCGCCTTGCAAAACTTGTGTATAGGCGCATTATAAATGGCATATCATACAATTTCACATCATATCATACCATACCATACACACATTGCATTCACAACAACAGGATGCCTGCCACTTACCTTGTACACTTTACAGGTTTCCCCCCGCAGTACCCCACTTACTACACACCTTTCAAAAATGATCGCACAAAGCAGCATTGAATGTATTTTAACAACTTCACATAAGTACATACGGTGCATGCATACAAACAGGATGCCTGGCCCTTTCTTGCACACTTCCACCATAGCCTTCTGCACTTCTTTGTGCAAAGAGACCTTCTGCCACAGTTTTTGCATACACACCACAACCACAAACCTTATTGCACAATGCCATAGCCTCCACAGAACCATTTCCAAGGCTCCCATCCTGTAAATGGCTGGATGTGGCACGGGTAATCCGGAAACTACAGCAAAATCTGCAGTTTTCTCATGCTAGGAAAGGGGTTGGGGGGTGAAACAGGGTAGGAGATTGCATTTTTAGTGGTCCCACTGAAAAGTTTTGGTCTTTTTTTTGTTTTTTGTTTTGTTACGTGTTTTTTTTAAGTGCTTGCAAACAACTGTTTTTGTTTTTTCTCTTTGTATGAGTTTGTTTGTTTCTCCTCCTTCAATTTCACCAAATTATGGTCAATGCTTCTTGCACAGTGTAAAAGAAAATGGTATTGCCAATGGCGTTCAAAGAAATTCCATTTGCATTGAAGCAGTGTACATTTTGCAACATCATGCTCTCATAGTGGGAGAACATTCCATCAGTGCACATGAATGCAGACATGCTTCGGTTTATAAGACACCTTCCGAGCTCAGGCTGGGGACAAATTACACCATCATGGTCCTATACTCCTCTTGGTGGAATGGCTGAGATAACGACCTTGGCAGTGGGAAAAATCTGCATCACTGCATTCAATTACTTCAGGTGATGGAGCAATCGTTCACACGACATATAACCCAAATGTAGACCTCCATAAGGCATCACAACAACTTGACCAGTAACGATAGAGGCGACATCTGCAAAGAAACGATCCCACCAAAACTGCATGCATAGAGACTGGCCCACAAAGTGTCCACTCCTTCCAACCCAAAAATAGCATCACCTCTTTTCACGGCATACCTGTGCAGATCCTGTACAAATGTATCACCCACAAGCAGCACTGTGCGTCTCTCCATCTTTACCAACCTCATTACACAGCGAGTATTGGGAAAAAGTAGTACCGCCCCTTGCAGTGAACCACACCCTTGACACCGGATTCCATAATCCCCACAGCTCCATTTGCATGCCCACCATGCTGAGAATGGCAGGATGTGGCACGTGTGCTTTCCCAGCTACGGCGAGGGCTACAGCCCAGTGAAGCAAGGACAGTCCTTGTCCCCTTACAACTGTTCTTCTTCCAGCACTCCCTCATTGAGTACTGTGAAATAATCACACATGCATGCAGCAATCACAACCAAGAACTCTGTAGCCAACACTATCATTTCTGTACAGCACTCCATATTTACCGTTCAACACTCAGAGTACACGTTGTGTGTGCTTCCAAAGCAGCTTCAGTCCAAAGGTGTGGAAAAAACCCCACAATGTTGGCATCCAAAATCATCCAGAGCGGCACCCAACATGCCTTTGACCATGCACACAAGAGTCTACTGCTTGCCCACACCCAGCACAACACAATGGAGCCATGCATGCAAACATTTGGCCAGAAACCACAATCCACAAACGTAACATAGCCAACAACACTTCTATCCAACCCCAGCACCATAAGACAGCGATGCATGGAAACATATAACAGAGTCCACAAACATACCACTGCCTCCGCCACCCCTACCCACTTCCATTCACAAAGTATTGTATCACTTCCAACCAGACCACACAATCTTCCCAACATTGGGCCTACTCCCAGGAAGCTACACAAACCAGAATATCCAAGCACATGGAACATTCACTTCATGCCTACCCTCTTCTATACGGACAGTGTTCCAACACTGCACCCAGTGGGCACACTGCAAGACTTTTCAATGCACAATCTCCAGTCATACACCGAAAACCGTAGGATGTTCTATCAATGACCGCACCCATGGAAGCAACAATATATGTATGTAGGTGCACTTCTGGTCCTCTATGAAGAGTAAAATGCTGCAGTCGGTGTGGGCAAGGCCTAGACTATTGGGTGCATGGCCTATGGCCTTTGGGCATGCAGCCAATAGTCTAGGCCTTGCTCACACCCACCGTAACGTAATGCAGCCAGGCATGGAAACATGTGCCTAAGTACCACACTCCACACATGTACCACAGCCACCGATACCCAACCCCTGCGCCTTAAATACAGCTATGCATGGAAACATGCAACAGTTAGCAGATTCTACAAACATTCGACAGCTTCCGTCACCCATACCCACTTTCATTCACACAGTATGGCGTTACTGCCAACAGAACAAAAAAAATGGCTGCAACAGTGGCCCTGCTCCCAGCACTCTATTCAGTACACAAAAGAAATACCTTATAGTGCAGTATAGTAGTCAGCACTCTGCGCAATGGACACTACACAATCCTATGAAATATGCACTTCTCTGCACACACTATTGGAGTATTGCACCCACTTCACACACTGCAGTAGCCTATCCGCTTCTATACCGACAGTATTCCAAAAATGCACTCTGTGCACACACTGCAGTACTGTTCACTCCATTAGCTACAGCCGTGGAGTAAACACTTTAGGATGTTCTAACAAGCACCACACCCATGGCTGCAACAATGTATGCAATGCTGCATACCACACACAGAAGGAAACAATGTCTGCACCCACGGCACATATTTGTCAGTGCAAGGGTGCCATCCATGCATCGAATGGGCTACAGGCTTACCACATGCAACACACCAGAGTACACGCTATCTTACAATGTGAATGTCACTCCCCTTCTGCAATTGCGCTTCCACCAGTCACCACGAAAGAGGTCTCCGCACCAGCTGTCCTGCCGTACCGAAGCCTGCCTGCATTCAGCACACATGGTAGTGGCCCGTGCAGAGACTCGCGGATTGGCCCTGTACGGATGAATACTGCAAGCACGTCGTCTTTGGCCACCTATTGACATATCTCAGATGAATCACTTCTCACTTCCCCACCCTTTCCATCCCTTCTTCCCACTACCACATGGTGTAATATATGTTTTCCAATGGACTCCCCTTCTTCAAATCACCTGCCAACAGTCACCACGATAAAAGGTCACGGCACAAGCTAGCGTGCCATAATGAAGGCTGCCTGCATTCAGCACACATGGTAGTCACCTGTGCAGGGACCGGAGAATTTGCGCGGTACGCATGGATAATGCAGACACACCACCGTCTTCGTCCACCTAATAATCACACCTCTCAGATGAACCACTTCTCTCTCCCCCGCCCTTTCCATCCCTTCGTCCCACCACCACATGCCTTACATTATATTTCTCAGTCCCTTTCGGCGCCGCACTGTCCTCCGATATACCATGGCGTCGTTTCCCAAATATTGTGACGCACACCAAGGCAGTGAAACTTCAGTCTGTGAAGCGAACAAGGAAATGGGTCCACGGATCGGAGCCAGATATGACTACATTTTTGAGACGTAAATTTCAGTTCTTTGCAACAAAAGCATTGGTCGGATTTCCACCAAACACACAAAAGCACACTTTCGAAACCAAGCCGCCGCTCCAGCCACAAATTTGGAGCAAATCCATCCAGACGTTCGGGTCATAGCTGTGCACAAAGTTTTTGCCCATTCAGTCAAATATTTTTTGGACCCCCCTGTAACTCCGCCCCCTCCCGCCCCCCTGCACGAAACCTCACCAAACTTGCTGGAAAAATTCAGAGCGGGCCATATACTTTTTTTTGCAAAGTTTGGTGAGGATTCCTCCAGGGGGCAGCGTAGTTAGAAGCCGCTGAAAAAGTGGTCTTCCTATGGGTTTAGCAACGTAACCATAACTACACGGCCGCTACCGCGGGCCGTGTAATACATCCTTTAACTAAACACACCACTGTACGAATACCTATAAAAACAATAGTAACCCAGCTCTGTAAAGAAAATGGAGAGAAATGCAGAATATAGAAATATTCTGCACTATGGGTAATGAAACCGGGATCAAAAGACAATCGGCAACCGCTATGAGATTGAATAAATGTGTTTTTCAGTGGAAAGAGGTGCAAAATGGGTATAGTCCGTGTCTAGGTCCACAAAATGTGGACCAGAAGGACAGTTAAAAGTACCTTAATCTAATGTAGGACAGCAAATGGCATCGAACCAGGCTTGGAGAGGTTGTGTTTGTGGGTCGAGTCATGTTTGTGGGTCGAGTCAATGTCGAAGGAAATGGATCGTGTTAGTCCAGGGGTGAGTGGGCATCGGGTCAGGCCAGCTGGTGCTTCATGCTGTTCCAAAGTGGCATTGTGCAGTGCAGGTCGAAGTGAGAATATGGAGCTGTTCACTAATCGAGCATGTTTTGAGACAATGAGTACAGCTGGTTCGAGTAGATGCACTGCACGATTATCCAGTGGTTCAAGTCCAGAAGAGATGCAAAGTCGATGCTATGTTCAATGCAGTGATTTGGAGTTTAGCACACAGGGTTTGAGCCGGGCATGGTGACAAGACTCTGGTTGAGCGCTATGGTATTGAGCCGTTTCAGAGATGCGAGCACAGTTGTTCAAAGTCGAGTGAGCACCAAAGGCAGCACTGGAGGTCCTTTTTGGCTCAGGGGCATCAAAGGTAGCTTGAAGTAGTTTGATTGTGGACACAGGGATGCCCCTGTCCTCCTTGCTCTCAGGATGCTTTGAAACACACAGCAGTGTCTCCCGGACAGGTGTAGCCCCTTCAGGGTTTTCTCTCCCAGCCTACACAGGTTTCCAAACAGAATGGCAGGTCAACAAGTCACCCTCAACGTGCTATGAGAATGGGTAGGGAGCAGAGCCTGCCTCTGCCCCCTGGAAATCTCCTTCACCTCAATGTCTGAGGACTTTGGGAAGATCAACTTTACCAAACAAGGTCCAAACAAATACTTCCTTATGTCCTGAATTGTCCAAAACGCAATAAAAGAAGGAGTGGGAGACCTTCTCTTTTCTAAGAATAAGTCCTGAGGTGATTGGACAAAAACAAGCCTGCTTTAAAGGGTACAATCCCTGGTCTTGTGGGCTTTTCCTGCTTACATCATAACCAAACTGCTTTGTATTAAAAGAAGTGGAGGAAACAGGTTGACAACAGAAGTACAGAGAAACACAAGATGGTGGAACTCTTTCCACATGTGCTGAGCTCCCTCTGTCTACCGTAACCCCACTCCCTCTCAGGACCATAGCATCAACAGATGTGGCGTGAAGCTAGTCCTTTTGTATAGGGTGTGCCCTTTGTTTACGGTTTCAGATCCCATTGAGAGGATGTCTTGCTGTTGAGGCGTTAGCTGAACTCACAAAACATCAAAAGAGAGGCAACTTCTCCTGGTTGCAGCAAAGCAACGACACACAGCCTAGGGAGAATACACATTGCCTGTCCTTGGCTCACACAGTTGACATTTGTATGACCGATTCAGGTCTGGCTTGAATTATGATATGAAATACAAGCCACCATACCCCTTAATCTCGTTATGGCTTAATTTTAAATATTATAACGCCACCAGGATTGTAATCTCTTATAATTTCATAGTTTGGAAGCAGAGGTGCATATTTTAAATGCAGCCTCTGCACTGCAGTACTGCAGCTGTAAAGAGGGATCCTGTGACCTCTGAACCTGCGCTCTGTCCAATGAAGAGCAGGCACAGTAGATCAGGAGACTGAGGTAGCAGGACACAGGAGTACACTATGCTTTTGGCATGGAGCTTTCTGAAAGTGGAGTTTGGGTAGCAGGCCGCCCTTTCTATGGTGGAACTGTCTGCATCATTTTATTATTAACACATACCAAAAAAGCCAGGGCTTCTACACCCTTGCCAGATGGCAATCCTTCACAAAGTCTTTACTATTACCCATGCTTAGACTCACATCATCAGTTTCAAACTTTGTATTAGATATGTTTTGCGATACTCCGAGAAGTGGTACATTTCTTACCTGTAACTCAATTTCTCCAGCATTGATATCTTTCATAGATTCACATCCTCTGAACAATTTCCCATCGTCAGGCCGGGAATCCTTGGTTAACTTTTTTCAATAGTAAATAAAGAAAAAATAGGTGTTTATTTGGTATCCCATTGCTCTCCCTTTGGGTAATTTTGGTCCCTACCAATGGGACATTGAGAATGTAGCTCCTCATCTGCAGCCTGCCTTCAGATTCTACCCACTGCATGCTGGATTTAGGTGTATCTGAGAGTGGCTTTTTACTGTAGGTAATAGCCAAAGGGTGCATGTGAATCTATGAAAGATGTCAATGCTGGAGAAATGAAGTTGCATGGAAGAAACGTACCCCTTCTTCAGCATTGGATCTTTCATTGATTCACATGCTATGAACAGATTTCAAAGCAGTATGAACTTAGATGGCGGCAGGATAACAGTGAAAAGCCTACCTTTAATAGATGCTGCAGGACCTCCTTCCCTGTTCTTGCATCAGCAGCATGTTGTTCTTGGAGGCAGTAATGCCTAGTGAAGGTGTGAGACATGGCCCATGTGGCTGCTTGGCAAATGTCTTTTAGTGACACCCTTGACCACATTGGCGCTAATGCTGTCGCAGCTCTTGTTGAATGGGCTTGATCGGGCCCAGTCAGTGGTTTGATAGCTTTGGTGTGACAAAAGGATATGGTAGTGGATATCCACCTTGCAATTCCCTGCTTGGAGAAAGCTTTTCCTTTGTTTGGATGTCCGTAGGTGAAAAACAGCTGAGTGAAATTCTTTGAGAATTGTGTCCTGTGCAGATAATATTTCAGCACTCTTAATGTCTAAGGAGTGCAGCTCAATCTCCGCCGGGGTCTTTGGGTTCCTGGAAGAAAATGGGCAGTGTTACCGATGTATGTTTATGGAATGCCATTGGCACTTTGCAGGTTGGTTGTAAGGACCACTTTGTCTTTGAAAAAATGTAAATTTGGCTCTGTTACCGTCAGCGCTTGTAGTTCCCATACTATTCTCACTGAAGTAATGGCTATTAGAAACGCCACCTTCCAGGAAATGAATTTTAGGTGTGCTGTCGCCAATGGTTAAAACGCTGCTCTCATGAGTCCCACCAGCACAATATTGAGACTCCATTGTGGTGGAAACCGTTTCACTGGGGGAAAGGGTCTGAACAGCCCCCTGAGGAAATGCTTGACCAGACAATCACTGAAGAGTGGCATTGTCCCCCTTTTCCAGGTGTACCCAGAGATGGCCACCAGATGCACATTTATCGAGGTGTGCCAGAGTCCTCCTTGAGTCAACGATAGGTGGTAAGGTAGGATAGTTTCCGGGCTTGTTAAAAGCCGTCAAACTTTTTCCTTCGCTGTGCACCAGGCACAGAATCTCTTCAACTTGCTTTGATAGGAACAATTTGTAGCAGGGGTCGTTGCTGAGGTTATGATGCCCGCAGATTCCTGTGACAAATTTAGGTGCAAAATTCTGCAAAGTCAGGTGTCACGGAGTCAACTTTAGTGACTGCGGGTCGTGATGCAGCACTTTTCCGTGGCTTTGGATATGTCGGCTTGATTGCGGAGAGGAATCGGCTGGCCCTTGGACATGTGAATAAGGACGGAGTGCCATGTTTGCCGCGGCCAGTTCGGGGCTATTAGAACCACCATGCACAGATATGTTTGAATTATTTGGATCCCTTGGGGATAATTGGAAAGGTGGAAAGGCATAGGCAAAGAGATTGGTCCACGGGAACGAACATACAGTCCCCATCAACCCCCATTGTTGTGTCCTACTGGCAAAGCGTGCACATTTGGTGTTCTGCTTAGTCGTGAATAGGTCTACTTCCGGATGCCCCCACTGAGCGAATATGCGTTGCAGGCGACTGGCACATAGCTCACACTTGTGGCACTGGCTGGTGGACCCGCTGAGGCTGTCTGCCACCTCATTGTTTATTCCCGGCAGGTGAAACGCTTGGAGAGTTAGTTATCCCATTGGTGATGGCCCAATGTCAAATATTTTGTGCTTCATAGGAGAGTGTTGGGTACCTCTTCCCCCCACACCCCCCCTTGCTTCCTGAGGTAGTACACGGTTTTGGTGTTGTCAATTATTACCCGAACCATAGAGTGTTGTAGTACTCGTTGAAATGATTTCAGGGCCCAGCCCACTGCCCAGTACATTTATTTGTAGTCTGGATTCCTCTGCTGTCAATTTTCCTTTTATGTGGAGAGAGCCCACATGCGCACCCCAGCGGGACAGCGAGGCATCCATCTGTATTGCTCTCCCAGAGTGCACGGAAAAAATCATAAATCACCAATGCAATTACAGAGCCAATACTTTGAACGCAGAAAGACGCAATAACTTGCAACCACACACTCTTAGAGAATAATGAGCACTTATACAGCTATTTATTCAAAGCTTAGAAGCAACCAGTGATAACAGAGATAAATCACAGAAGAAACAGACATAGATCACTCACAGAAGAAGCAAAGAATTCAAAAGGAAATACATCACTGTGAGCGTATCTGGATTCCTCATCTCTTCAGAAGCGGCTGGAAGACCCCGATAACAGCCAGGCCGAGAGCACAACAGCCCACAGGTATGCCGGACGAAAGCGTCCTCCTCAGGCTGAAGTCTCACCTGACCACCCCGGAGTTCCGCATATATGCACACTCCGAAAAGGGGTGGCGATTTCTCGAACCTTCTGGCAATGCACTTGCGCATTGATGACCAGCCGTTGGTTGCCAGCTGGGTCAACCCACAGTACCCTCAAGGAGCAGAGTGCCTCCCCTCCTCTAAAAACAAGCACCACGAAAAACAGTCCCATAGCTCATAACAAGACATAACAAAGTTAGCTTTCCCAGCAGAAATGTCCTTGACTGCATACCAGGTCTGGAAAGCATGTTTTCTTCAGCACCGTGAATCTAACTCTCAGCAAAATGCGTGCAGCTTTTCACTGCGGCATGAAGTAAATATCCATCATGGCTCAGAGCGCTCCCAGAATGCACGGTGCACCAGCGCCATTTTAATTCAAGCATAACACCATCACCGATGTGTTGTGGAGAATGGGGTCCTGCAAACTGGCATCCAATGCGGATATCTGATTTTGTCCACCACTGTAGTTGATGGTTCAGCTGTGGTGTAATCCGCAGCTTGTCCCACGACCCTGGGACAATCTGCTGGCGCGGAATTCTTGCAGCAGACGCTTGTTCAGTCTGCAGTGGGTTATGAGGTGTAGATGAGGCATGGTATCACTAGTAGGATACTAACATTATAGGTAAACTTTGTAAAACCTTTATTGACGTTTCTGAGGTTGCCCTATAACTAAGATGGGAGTAGTCTTGACCATCAAACGAACAAAAGAGTCCTAGTGGAGTCCGTCAAATCAAAATGGCATATGCTAACAAAACCTAATGCCTGCCCTATCTCGTTAAAAAAGTGTACGAAGGAGAAATGTATGCAAAGGAAAAATCAGTGATCAAAATAATAAATGTGGCTGGATCAGCTCTCCTCCTCATGTTAGATCACACAGGTCCCTGTAGGCAGGATGAAGCACTCTAGCTTGGGGTCTCAACACAGTAAACAGTTCCAAAACGTGGACCGAGGCCCGCCTGGTCTTCCACGTTAAAGTCTCTCTTTCCACTTCCAAGTAATGTTTCAACAAAAGGTTCATGTAGGTCTTCCTCTGTTGGGCTGAGACCTCTTCAGCACCAAGTTCAAAACAACTTTCAAGGAGGGCTCCCTTCCCCAAGCTTATAACACTTCAGGTCTCCCTCAGCCGGGCTCAGAGCACTTTCGGGTGTCAGACTTTTGAAGGTGCATGAAGCCTGCAGAGGTCTAAAGGAAGCTACAGACCTTCACAGGACCACTTCGACTAACAGAACAAGGTTCAACCTTCCCCCTCCCCTAGGAGTTAATTTTGGCTTACTTCGCTGTTGCAGTTCATTCGCTTTATTGTTACAAACAATGCACCTTTCACAGAGACTTTCGAGTGGGCTTTATCCAGACCATTTCGTTACTCAGTATCGCTGATTTCACAGCTGTCCTTATTTCAAAGTTCATTCACAGGTCTGACTTTCTTCACATCTCATCCACATGCGTGCAGCCTTCAGTTGTGATATAATGTTGCTGCTTCAAACTTTCTTTAACACAGACAGGTCTCTCAGGTTGCTTGTCAACTCACCAGCTGTGTGCGTCTCTTTCTTGGCTCTACGAATCAAGGTTAGTATCACATGCTTGGCCTCACCTCCCCAACTCTCCCGTTCACCTGGGAGGATCGCTGTCGTCCTTGAAACACAATGCAGTCTTCTGATGTGGGATCTAGCCTTCTCCAATTGTCTTGCATGGCCTGTGGGAGGCAACGACATCCAGTAGGGAACTCTTGGGGTTTTTGACCCGCTGGTCTCGTCCCTTGGTCTTCGCTCTACTCCAGTAGGTTTGCCTTTGCCCCGGAATTACTGCTCATACTCGTGTTCCGCCTTGATCAGAGTGTCTTCCGGTTCTGCCTTTTATCCACTTGAGGAGAGCTAACTGGTATCAGGTGTATGCACTTAAAGTCAAATGCCTGACTTTTTCTGACCCAGTTAACGCGACCTGCCCATGACGATGTATGAGTTAAGTCTTGTTACTCTCAGTCATCCTCTTCCTCGGCCCAGTGTTAGTGTAAAAGGGGGGGGAGTGAGCTTTGGGACCTCAGAGAATGCTAAAATACTGCCTATCACCTTCAGCTTCCTCACCCCACTCCCCGAAGACCTTTCAGCCAGGTGATCCTCCCGCAGTGGTCCACCCCCAGAGTCTGGATCCAAAGACAATGGCTGTACCCTGGCCACCTGAGATCGATCCCCAGGGACTAGCGGGTAAGACACCCTCTGGTTTCTCACAGAGAGGAATGTAGGAGGCCATAGTCCCTAGGAGACTCATACATTTCCTGACTGATAACCACTTTTTTGGTTTCAACAGAGGAATTGTTGCCTTCAGTATTTCTATTCTGTCTTGCTAAGGGCAAGGTAGGGCTTTGTATGTTGGGAAGTGAGTCCCCGAAAACACCAGGCTCGCGATAGAGGATTTTTCCAAGTTTATATCGAATCCCTACTGCAGTAGTAAGAGCTTTGTCACTGCAATGGATGCGTGAGCATCCCCCGTGGTCTGTGCTCGCACTAGCCAGTCGTCTAGATATGGATAGATGTGATGGTCCTTTTTCCTGAGGGCTGCTGTGACTGGTGCTAGGTATTTGGCAAATGTTAGCGGCGCTGATTTTAGCCCAAATGGGAGCACTTTGAATTGATAGTGTTTTCCTGCTAAAGTGAAGCATAGATACGGTCAATGTTTCGGGTGCACTGGGATGTGGAAGTACATGTCTTAAGTCCACAGACGCCAAGAAGTTGTGTGGTTGGTACTGCCCATACGACTTGTTGCAGCGTGACAATTTTTAAGCACTGGTTTTTGATGAATTTGTTTAGCTTGCGAGATCTAGTAGCGGGCGCCACTTTTTGTCCGGTTTCTGCACCACGAAGTATCGAGAGTAAACTCCTTTCCTCTTTGTAGTTTGGTACTTTTTCTATGGCGTTTGTTGTTAGCATTTGTTTTATTTCTTGTTTGAGCACCTTTAGATGTGCAGTGGAGGTTTTCAATGGTGGGATGTTTGGTGGATGTTTGGTGAACTCTAGCAGGTGTCCTGATTTGACTACTTGCAATAACCAGATGTTTGTTATTTGTTCTTCACCACCAATGTAAATGGTGCGCTACTGCCTCCCCCCCCACTCCCCTCTCCTCCCACAGGTGCTGTCTGGGCTGCACAGCCAGGCCCAAGGTTTTGCTCTACACCTATGGGAGCCTAAAAATCCTTGCCTATTCGGTTACTGCCTGTATTCTCTTGGTCCATTGGAATAGTTTCTTCTATCCCTTTGAATAGTGTGAGGCTTTCCAGTACTGCCTACAGCATCTGACATTTATTTCCCAATGAGGTTGATCTTCTTGCTGCTCCCCTAAACATATGAACATTAGGTTTTGTTTGTAGGGTTGTGAGAGAGCGGACTGTGTCGTGTCATTGTTAATCCATTTCAGTGCCTCATCGATTTTGGTCCCTAACAGACTGTCGCCTTTGAAAGGCATGTCCAGCACCTTCTGCTGTACATCAGGTCTAAAATATGTGCAGTGGAGCCATCCTTGCCTTGTGAGAGCTACTCCATTGTTAATTTGTTTAAAACCAGTCTCAGCCAGCGATGTGGATATTATGGTTTGCAGCCTCCTCTCTCTCCTTCAAGATGGCGACTGCTTCGGCATGCTTCTGTTCTGGCAAGTGCTCCAGAATGGTCACCAATCTATGCCACATTTCGCAGTCATAACTTGACATGATGGCTAGTGTGTTGGCCAGGTTACTGTGGTGGCCCCCACCGTAAGTACCTTACCAGAGCGTTTATTTTCCGGCTTTCCATTTGTGGTAGCACAGTACATTTATGTGATGGAGTGTGGGACTTCCTGCTGGCTGCCGCTGTGACAACCGACTCTGGGGAAGGCTGCGACATGAGACACTTGGGAGTGGTTTCTGGTGCCTTGAATCTTTTCTCTAGGCTGCCTTTAAACGCTGGCTTTGTAAAAGGGTGTCATGGTGCAGAGCCCCTCCTCCCACAAGTGGTTTAGGATTGCCACCACCGATTTCCTTCTTTTGTTCATATGATCAAACAAAAGACATGATTTTTTTTCTCCTCCAAGGGGATGAAACCAAACTCCTGTCAAGCTTTTGTAATGAGTGAGTGGAATACCCCAATGTCATCTGGCGGTGATGGTTTTGGGACTCCCTCCAGCTAGTCATCCGACTGTTCGTCGTCTGTTTCCCACTGTGGTGGAGATGTAGTGGTGGATGCCGTGTCTTGTGGGCCTTGATCTGTAAGCTCCCCTTCCTCACGTTCAGTGCAGCGTATTTCTGCTGTATTAGAGCCTCTTCCTCCAGATGCTGCCTGCCTTTTAGGGCTGCAATGATATGGGGAGATCGATTTCTTTCTTTTCGTTTGTTTGCTTTTCGTGGGGCAGAGACAGTTTTGTAAGTGCCAATGGACCTATGGGAAGACCACCTGGCATTTTGGGGTGTCTGTGGTGCTACAGGTGGTTATGTAGACACTGGGGTCTGTGGATCAGCTGGAAGTCCAGTGGACAGTTGAATCGATTAAATTCTGGAGTGTTGACAGAACCTGCAGTGAGAGGAGAGATTATCTGGGAACTTGTGGCTGTGCCACGCGACTATCCCATAGTTCCCTGGGGCTATGTCCTGGCCGCTTCAGGGGACGTGGCGATCTTAATGGTGGAGGTGGTTGCAAGAGCCTTCCTATGGTTGTGGAATCGTAGGAGTCACAGAACACTGGAGATGCCATGTTTTGCGAATCAAACTCGGAATCCACTTCATACTGCAGGATGTCTTCGAGCATGACATGAGAGTACATGATTGGAGAAATTGGAGCAGTGATTGCGTGGTGCTGGATTGTTTCTCTCACCCCTGATTGGTCCAATTATGCCTGTGGAAGTTGTGTTGATTCAGCACTTGCAGGCTCCTGCTTTTGCTTTTCTTTTTCCACGGTTGACGGGTCTTTTGCCGATTCCGATATTGTTTTCCCTGTACACAGTTGATTTTGGTCAACCGCTGGCAGATATGTTTTTTCTGTCGATGAGCAGTAAGTCTCTGTCCGCAAACGTGGTGTTCGTTGTCGTGTGCTTCTTCAAGTGCTTTTACGGCATTGTGCGCTTGCTTGTGGGTCTATGTTTTTCCATTGTTGAGCTCAACCGCGGGGAAACCCATTTTCCACATGCTTCGTCATCAACAGTGGTCAACGAGGACGTTGGCTGTCCCACCACCTCCTCTATTGATGACGAGGCCTGGCCTTTAGCAGTGATTCTTTCCATCACTAATCGAGGCTTTTTTGCTGGCCTTTCTTCAGATTTTGACTTTTGGCCCAGATTCCCTTTTTTTCTGGGCATCTGGAGACAGCTAGGCTTCTTGAGGACTCCGTCTCTGAAAGGGGGTGATGGGCATCATTCAGCCAGCATAACAGGCTACTCTTTGTGTCTTTCAACATCTTTGTGCTGAAGGTCTTACATATTTCACACTCTTCAGCAGAGTGGTGTGGGTGAAGGCAATAAATACATTCTTTTTGCCTGTCTCCCTCAGACCTTTTTTAGGCCACATTCACTGCCCCCCCTTTCACTTAACTGAAAGAAAAGGGTGAACCCTCCTGAAGACAGATTTTGATGAGATGTTTTTGAAAAGATGTGGCGATTTCTCTCTGGAGAAACACACGAAGACTCCTTCCAGCATGGCATGCAGTTAGAATCTGAAGGTAGGTTGAGCAGTATCATAATGACCACGGGATCAGGCATGTTTGCGAAGGGTTCGGGGAAATGTGCTGGCCTTCATACCATCTTGTGCGTTCTGACAGGGTGACTCATTTTGGTCGGCAAATCACTTGCTCCCGTTTTTAGCTCACTTGCTTGACTTTTTGATTGCAGTTGATGTTGATGGGTATTTCTTGGAGCAGATCATTTGCCCATTTTGCTCACAGGAGTCACAAAAGATGAGGTTGTGTGGCGGGCGTGTTGGTGGAGTGGTTGAGATGCACAGTGGATAATATGGTCATAAAGTTCCTAATGGAGGTGGCGTGCATCTGAAAAACATGCAGCACCCTGTGTACGGGGATTCCAGTTTGGCATTTAAAAAAAAAAAAAGAAACATTATTTAATATAGCTATGCTCATTCAGCAGACATACATTGGCATTGTATTACAACAATAGTGCGTTAAAGGGATGGAAAGCAATTAGAGGGTTTATATACCGTAGGCGCATTTCTGGTTTGCTTCCAACTCATTTCATGTTGGCCATGACTGGAGTTATTGCATGATTATGCATGAACATATTCTAAATGGCTGGTGGACGGCCCCTTCTGCCCCTTTTGCCAATTGAAGACAGTTTATGTTATTTCTTTAGGTAAGAGGGTGTTGTGATGGCACGATTCTGTGAGGAGTGTTTTCTAATTGCCATATGTTCTGCCAAAATGCAAAATGTGCATGTTTGTTTGCTCATTCCTCAATGCTAACATGCTAAAATAAAAGCTTGCTACTAGTATTTTTGCTTGTAGAAATTGTGATTGAGGAGCGGTTTTTGGTGCCTGCATTAGGGTTTTACTATTGCCAAAGAGACAAGAACTTTCCATTTAGCTGAGGGGGCAAGACAAGGGGGTTAGATAACTCTGGTTAAACATTGATTTATGTTTCACTTGCTCTGCTTTGGACTGACTTATGTGTTCCTGCTTTGCCCAAGACTGCATGTTATGCAGTGATGTTTGGTGGGCTGGAGTCTCACTAAATCACTAAAGTTGCATTGCTATGATCTGTATTCTGTATGGTAAAAAGAAATGCAGTTGTTGGGTGATGTGTCTGTTATGCTGTTTGCTAGGAATTGTGGGGTGGCTGTTAGTGTTGGCCAAATAATTGGAAGTGGCAAAGGGTTGTGGGTGCATGCGGTAATGTTTGTATTTATTAATGCTTTTGGACTACTCTGAGTATTTTAGGTCAGGGGTTGACAACTGGACTCATTTGTTAAGGGTATTTGAGGATGATATTTTAATAGTAAATGTTAGGCATAGGATTCTGGGGGAGATAGTTGGAATAGGTTATGGTTATGAATATAATGGCGTTTTGTTGAGACCCAGGATGTGTTGGGTTTCTTGCAATCAATACTGTTTTGTGTATGTGTATGTGTATGTTGCCTTGTTTTATGTGTGGTGGGTGGGGGATGATAGATATGCTTCTCGACTTTATAGGATGGTTTTGGCATTTATCACTGTGTTCAATTGGATGATAGTAAATGATTGGAACACTATGGGTGCATGTGAGGATATAGTGTTTATTAGTGTGCTCTGAAGTGACTTGTTTTAGTGTGTACTTGGAATGTGAAAGGGTTGAATTGCATGAGAAAGAGAAAGAAGGTGCTGTCTAAACTTTTGCGGGATAAGATTGATGTGACTGTTTTGCAAGAAACACATCTACATGATGGCAGTGGTGATTATCTGACTAATTCAAGATATACAAACATTTATTTGAATTGCTACTCCTCCAACTCTCGGGGTGTTGGAATCTTATTGAGGAAAAGGATGGATGCATGTGTTGAAAAAGTGAGTATGGAGGATGAGGGGCGTATAATACTAATTGATCTTAAATATGAGGGTATGTTGGTAACAATTAGATCTATATATGGCCCGTGTGGCGGAGGGGGGGACTTTTTTGATTCACTGAAGGTGATGCTTGGTGATATGCAAGCTGAAATGGTTATTTTGGGGGGGGACTTGATAGGTCCTCGACGTGTCAATTTACCGGGCAGAAGTCAAGTAGAGATTTTCGAGATTTTATGGAAGTATATGATTTGGTTGATGCATGGAGAAATTTTCATTGGGGGGGAAAAGGAATACTCGTTTTTCTCACCAGTACACAATTCTTATTCTAGGCTCGATTACTTATTAGTAACAGATAGGCTAATTGAGAAAGTAAAGGAGGTATCTATGGGGGAGTGACATATTTCAGAGCACTCAATGGTTATGGCTAAGCTGAGGTTATCCGCTGAGAGGCAGGGATCTAGTAGATGGAGGTTGAAACTTTGTGTGTTGAATAATAAGGATGTTGCTGATGCATTAATGGGTTTTAGATCAACTTTCTTTGAGGTGAATGTTGGCACAGCAGACAACATGGTGGTGTGGGATGCTTTCAAGGCCTCGGTTAGAGGGGAACTGATGAATTGGACTGCGAGAATACGTAGGACGGGAGAAGCCAGACTGGATGAGCTTGAAAAGGAATTGGGAGATTTGCAAAGAAAATATGCTTTGTCAAGAGAGGAGAATATTAGGCTTAGGATTTTGGAGGTTAAGGAATTGCTGAAAAGTGAGGGGAATTCACAAGTTGAGAGGGGTTTGTAATACATGAAGCAAAAATACTGGGAGCAAGGGGATAAGGCAGGGAAGCTATTGGCAAATAGATTGAGGAGTTATTCAGAGAGGGTATATATTCAAAAAATTGTTTATGAATCTGGAAATATGGTGATTAAGAAAGATAAAATTGGTGAATGTTTTCGTTCATTTTATGCTAAATTGTATGCGGAAGACATTTCTCCGCAAAAGGATGATTTTGATAGGTTTTTCAGGAAAATTGTCCTTCCTGTACTTTCTGAAGAAGGTAGTTGCTGTATGGAAGCCCCGATTACCATCCTAGAGGTTTTGTCGGTAATTGAGGGAATGAATAAAGGTCAATCTCCAGGGATGGATAGTTTGACGGTGGAATTTTATCGAAAATATGGGGAGGTGTTGTCACCGGTTTTGTGTGAATTGTATAACTGTTTTTTGAGGGAAGGGAGGTTATGTGGTTCAATGAAGGAGGCAATCATCACGGTGATCCCGAAACCTGGAAAAGAGGCAACTAAGGTGTAGTAATTATCGACCTATCTCCTTGCTTAATGTAGACCTAAAAATCTTTACCAAAATATTAATGGTGAGGTTCAAAAAATATATTGGTGAGTTAGTAGAGCAATCTCAGACAGGATTCATGGAAGGAAGATATGGATATGATAATATTCGAACACTGTTGGACATTGAGTTTGCCAGACAAAGGTAAAGAGAGATAAAGGATATTTTATTGATTTTTTAGATGCAGAGAAGGCCTTTGATAGGGTAAATTGGGACTTTCAGAATTATACACTGTTGAAATTAGGTTTTGGTCCTTTCTTTATTAAAGCTATTCAAGTACTTCAGAATGGCATATCGGCAAAGGTGTGGGTGAATGAGGGTTTTTCTATGTCATTTCGGTTGTTTAGAGGCACACGCCAGGGTTGCCCTTTATCGCCACTGTTATTTAATTTGGAGCCCTTATTAGCATATATACGTCAGATGAGGTGTATCCGAGGGTTTGCTGTTGGAGATGCGGAAATCAAAGCTTTGGCTTATGCAGATGATGTTGTGGTCATCTTGGATGATCCTGTTGTAGGGGGTCAGGTATTGAAGTGGGTAAACTATCTGGGTATCGGATCAATTGGGATAAAATGGTGGTATTTCCGGAGAGGGCTTCGCAAGGATGTGAGCATCTGCTGGGGTGGCATTGTAAATGTGAATATTCTAGTGTGAAATATTTGGGTATCTATATTACTCAAGATTCTAGAAAGCTGGTAAATTATAATGTGGATACAATTATTGAGGTTCTTAGGCGGGATATTATGAGATGGGGACGTGTCATTCTAACTCTTTGGGGTAAAATTAATGCTATTCAAATGATGTTGCTGCCAAAGGTTTTGTATGTTGTTCAATCTTTGTCTGTGCATTTTAAAAAGGGAGCGTTTGCATGTATAGACAGACTATTTCAGGATTTTTTGTGGGGATTTGGGAAGAGAGCCAAGATTCCCTGGTATAATATGGTCCGGAAAGTTAAAGATGGGGGTTTTGGGTACCCGGTGTTGAAAAATTATGGTAGTGGTTTTTTGTTAAAGAAGGTGTATGGTTACACTGGTGGGGTTCTAAACAATGTGCCATGGTGGGTACAAATTGAGACACACTGGTTTTTGCCTTATGATATTAAATGTTTGTTTTCTTTTGGAAAGTTGCCTAAGAAGGTGCAGTGTTTGAAGTCGGTTTTGGCTACTAAAGAAGCTTTGTTGTCATGGATAGTGGGAACTGGACAAGGTCTGTATCTTTATGAAGAGGCTTCCCTTTGGCATAATCCTGGTCTGCAGTTTAATAAAAAGGTGTTGCATTGGAAAAGTTGGGTTCAGAGGGGTGTTTTGACTATTAGTGATGTGTGGAGTGCTGCAGGGGTAGTACCTTTGCAATTTTAGTTGAGAAATTTGGGTTAAGGAACAGGGAACTAAGGCGGTATGATATTTTGGTAACTCTACTATCAGAACGGAGAGAAATGTTGGGCACTCCATTTTTGAAGAGACAAGAGAATTTTAATATTTTGGAAACTGGACTCCAAAAAGTGTCTACTTTTATGCAGATTATGCAACCTGTTGGACAATGGTTAGATTCCTGGGGCAAGCTCAGGTTGTCATGGATGGAGGAGATGGGCAGAGAACTTACGCCGAGAGAATGGGAAAAGAGTTGGAGAGTACCGACAACTGCCAAAGTGGATTTGCAATTACGCTATATACATCAAAGGATATTGGGCAGAATATATTGGTCCCCATTTCGTATGTGTAAATTGGGATTAGTTGGTGATGATCGGTGTTGGGGTTGTGGGAAGTAAAAAGGTACTTTGATACATATGTTATGGTATTGTGAAAGAGTGGTGAGTTTTTGGAGGGAGGTGATTGATCAAATTTGGGACATTGTTTATCCACGCAATCCCTTAGCGGTCATCTTATTATTGTACAGTGGTGGACGGGATGTGAGTTGGGTGATGTCGTGTGGGGTAATCAAAGTTTTGTTGGTGGCAACTAAACAGGTGTTGAAGGTCTGGAAGACACGGAAGAAGCCGATGGTGGAGGACTGGATTCTAGATGTTAGAATTTTATCCAGGCTTGAGAAAACAATGTATTGTAAACAAAACAAGGAAACCCTTTATGAGGAAATGTGGGGGAGCATTATTGACCTTTATGGATGATGCTAGATTAGGTTCTGGAATAGAGTGCATTGATCTATTAGCATTAAATATATGGGGGGAGGGGTTGTGTTGTCTATGGGGTTGTTTTGTGTGGTTTTACTTGTTTGTTGTTATTTGCTTTTCCACTATGATGGTGCATAACAGGCAGAAAGTTTAACCTACACCCATTAAGCAGCAAAAAGAACACTTCTCAACAGTTTGAATTTCATTCACAGACACAACCTAAGGAAACAATAGAAGAGCTGCAGACCATCTGCCTAGAATACATCATGTGGTAATCATGAAACTATAACAAGTACAAGACATTACATGATGCCATTACCAAAACCCTAAAAATAATGCCTTCTCTGCCTCCCAGAATATCTAAACATCAATACAGGACATCCTCATGCATCAACCACTAAAACCCAAATACCTCTCATCATAATGAAAACGACAGGAAGACCAATGATCTGAAAGCACTATGGAAACCCCAAGAACACTCCCCGCCTTTTGACTAACCATCAATTTCTCTCCACCTTACTCCACACAAATGAAAACCAGGCACTTGAACATGACTTTTAAAAAAGAGCCTCTTCCCAGTCTTTGAGCATCAGAAATGTACACCTCTGGCTCAGCCCCTTGTCAACAGATGCCCACACTAAGCACACGGCTGACCCTGTGTACACAAAGACTTTTATGCCTCTGTGATGAATCCAATGATGAATATGATGTTATCACTCCTTTCCCAGAGGTAGCCTCTCCTCATGTGGCCAGGGGACGGCAGCTGCTACCTGATGTTGACCCTTGGGGGTGGCTAGTTGAGGGAGGACCAGATGGGGGAGTACACCCTCAAGGGGTAAAGGCATCATTGGGTGAGCATGGTATTCAACATTCCCTTTCAGGGACACCTTTTCAGGCCCTCATGGCATATTGTGGCAGTAACCCTCAATATTCTCCAAATACTATTCAAAGAACTTGTAAACATCATGTAGTTACATCAGCAACACAGGAGGACACGTGGAAGATAGCAACCGGAATGAAGATGACTCAGCTAGACTGAAGTGAGCTGTCTAGCTGTTGGAGAAACCTGATTGGCTCTAGACAGCTCCCTTCAGAAATGCAGGAGTTCAAAAGATGGAGTGGTGGAAAGCTGCGAAGAGATCCAACTGGCTAGAGACTGCGAGTGAGGAGAAGCGAGAGAATCCAGCAGACGCGAGCGTGGCAGAAAAGCGGCACAGAGAAAGGGCAAGGCGGAGTCTGGACCAGAGACGCATTCCCACAGGCAAGATAGAAGCCAAAGTGTGACGTGAGCCAAAGGAACTTTCCTCCGGCAAGGGAAGCTGAACCGACATGCAGACTGCCACCAGCCGCAGAGACATGCCAGCCGAGCTGGAGAGAGAGAGAGTGGAAAGCTGTGAAGGACCCGAGCATGTACGAGAAGCAAACAGATGTCCTAATGCCAGTGTGCCCAAAGAGGAAGGTCAGGGCTCCGGGAGGAGTGCTGAAAGGTCATTCCTGGTCCCTAAATGGAACGGGAGGCAAGTTCCCTGCAGCTTACATCACAAACATTAGGATTTTTTAACTGCATTGAATATATAAAAGACCTGGGGAAGGAAGTAATTTCCCTGGAGTGAATTGCAACACAGAGGAGGGGGCTATCCCTTTGGCCTACAAAGAACTTGGTTATTCTTTTGAACTTTTGTTTTGGTGGAGAAAAACCTGGGGAAGGGAGCCATTCCCTGGAACTCTGAACATTGTCCATTTGGAACGTTTGTTGGATTGATATCTTTTCGTTGAACTTGAACATTTGTGCACTTTTCAAGCCGAAGACAAAACCCTTAACAACTCAGATTTACTTTTAGAATGAGAGGGCTACGTTAGGATTTCACACAGAACATTTTTGCTTTAAACCGCTTGACAAAGGGCAGGCCCTTAGTGTTTGGTCGAGGTAGGGGAGAACTCTCTAGATTACAGACAGTGAGGCATTTCTGAACCCTTTTATTGTTTAAATAAATGTTTATAGCAATCACCATGAGTTCTCTGTGTCTGTATTGCATTCCTAGTTCCTCACACCTCCTACACTTATAATAATATAACATACAATATTATGTTCAAGATCATAATGTTTTACTAGCCAAAGGATACGTAAAAGATGTAATAGATATTAAAAACAATGTGGAATGTTGTCATGTATATATCTTACAAAGTTTATAGAGCACACAATGCTTCATAGCTGCGTGAGAATGTTCTTGCTGAAGCCACTAGGTTTATGTGATTATGTGCGGTGATGTGAATGTTTATTTCTTCTGGGCACTCTGTGACCTCTGAACAGTCACTCTACCTCTTTTCTGACTATTGTGATATTGATGAGGACTATTGAGGTCATCACAGAACATATGATCAGTTTTTTTGAAGCAATATTAGAACAGCTAAAATTGGGGGAAGATGTAACAAAACCACAAAACCACAAAGGGAGAATATGTTTCAGGCTTCAGATGACACAATCCTAGACCAACTATGCACACTTCCTGCGAAGGAGCCATGTTGGGTGTATATGACCTGCTGGTACCGGGGCCTGGCCGGCAGCCAATCAGGTTGCTTGGGATTACCAACAAGTGCATGGACGAATGCTCATTCTTATCAGTTTATGATGGGAACCCAGCTCATGTGAGCCCCCCACTAGTCTCCACCATTGTAGCTGCCAACTAAATTGTCCCTACTTACGGCCCACACTTTCCTGACTGTGCTAGTACCATCACCCACATCTGTGCATGCACCCGCTAAAGTAATGGAAGACTGGATCTAAGCAAAGTACACAACCACCATTTTTAATTGAGAAAATATGTGTTGCACACTTGCTGATCAATCCAAACATTGGGCTGAGGTGCTAAAAGTGCTAGGTGACAGTGGCCAACCCCCCTCATTAAGGGCCTGGTAACTTTTGTGGTGGTTGTTCAGGCCTGCCAAACTCACCATCATGACTTAATTACCAAACCTATCTGATTTTTCAGACTGTGGACTCTATCTGCTCATATATGCCCATGTTATGACTCTTGCACTTGTTAATCACCTCTTACTCAGTGTTTGCACTTCCTTTGGCAGTGTTTCCTGGCCGGCACAGAATAATGGCTGAAATTATTTTGGGCTCCTTGCACCAATCTGCTAGCAAAATGCACTTGCTGGGTGATGTCAGTTTACTGAAAAAATTAGAGATTATTCAGATATATTTCAAATGTTTTAGATTACTTACAATGCAAGCTAAACAACTGTACCAGGTGGACGTCAGTGCTATATAAGGAAACTAATAACCAAAATACTTCTAAATCTGTTTTCAGAAAATTACATTATTCAAGTGAGAGTGGTAAATACTGCATATGTATTTGTTTAAATGTTTTGAATTTTACTAAAAGCACTTAATTTAGTATTGAGAACCTATGCAACTAATCAGTGATGCGAGTATGAACTGGATTGACACAAATTACTAGATATCTGTAATGTCACTTATGAGGCCTGGAAGATGAATTGAACACTTGTGTTTGTTTATAACAATGTGTCCTGGTTCCAAACTAGAAAATAATCAGATATGCAATTACTCTACTCTGAAAGCTGTCCATCTATTGATGGTTTTATATTTTTTAAGATAATCTACAGAAAAGCGTTAATTTGACAAATGGTGGTCTACTGTCGAGATAATGGGACTCATTATGGGTGTGGCCAAAAACAGTACATTACCTCCACATTACCACACTGCAGAACTACAGGTGAGGTACTAACGTGGAGGAAAGACCTCCACCAGAAAGCTGAAGGTAATTCCTCCACTTTACAGCCAAAGAACTGCCAAATCGGCAGAATTAACAACATTGGTAATTCTGATTAAATCCCCACGGAATCCCATGGCCTTCAATAAATGGGGACGAACACCATCTACGACCACTTGTAAACCAGCTGTAATTACGCCACACCAAGTAGTGTTATAGGTAAATCCATTTGGTGGTAACTCAGCAGATTTACCATTGAGATACCGTAAAACTTGTAATGAGGCCCAATGTGTCTTTTCGGAGTAGGCACACAGAAAGATCCATTAGCCCCTTTGAAATTGTACCGTTAGGTTCAAGAATAACTAAAGCTTATGTCAAAAGCCTGCTTAACCTGTTAATGCATGAGAGGAACTGTAAATCCGTTATCAGTCCTGCTAAATGAGCACTTCAAAGAAAAGGTGGTCAGTGACCAGATCAAGTGATCAGCTTTCACACATAACATTTAGATTTAACAACCTTAAGTGTATAGCAGAAGTTCACTGTAAAATGTGCACATATAAAAAACATATTGGAAGCATGTTATTTTCCATAACATTTGAACCTTTTATCACAAAATATGGAATATAGTTTTGAATTTAGTTTCTTCAGGTGAATAGAATACATAGTAAATATATGTAGTACACATACTGCTTGCATAATTAACTTATTTCAATATCACCACTGTCCTTGGAGTGATGCAAATAAAAGTGACATTAAGGATTTTGTCAAACTCTCATAAACCAGAATATGTCCTTTTACCCACGATATATTTAAAGATTTTTAATAAACAAATATTTCAGCTCAGTGCAGGTTCTCACTCCCGGGGAGTAGGGTCGTTGGCAGCCGACAAATCCCTCTTATGACACACCAAGTTTAATGGGTCAATGCAAGTAAGGAGGGAGGGAGGGAGGGGGGCTCTTGTGGGTGGGGGATAGCAAGAGAAACCAATCACAGAGCCCCCCAATAATAATTGCAGGGTACAACACTACAAGGAGGTGAGCGCAATTCAGCTCCTGCTTCTACCCTAGGAACACCTGGTTATTTTAAAACCAACAGTTACCAAGAGCTATGCATATATAATATTATTTACATTCTCAAACACTCAAAGTTAAAGAAGAATTAGGACACATCTAGGTGCAAGAAACCTGAGGGTACTCTCACTCCTATTCCCCCAGGATCCTCTTCTCAGGTGGCCAGGGCACCACCACCGTTGTTGGATCCAGAACGTGGGGGTGGACAACCGTGGGGAAGATCAACTGGTTAGAGGGTCCTTGGGGACTAGGAGTGAGATATCCATGGACGAGACACATTAGCCCCCTTTTCCAACTGGTGACCTATCTACCCTTATGCCTCCCCACAACCTCTTTGGGCTGCGGTAAAACATCCCTTCTGATTTTCCCACATGTAATATCTACCAGTACTGACACATGTGCTTCCCTCTTACCCAATCATCAATCACCCTACTCTCTATCAGCCTTTAGGGGACATTATCATTCTTATCCCGTTCCCCTCACCCCATTTCCAATAAGTACTGGGAGGAAGAAGAGGCAAGTGGAAGCAGTGAGGATAACCTATAGGAACAACAAGGGGATACAACGAGCAGCCTACTACATACCACCATTCAGCTGTCCCATTAATAGAGTTGGGCAAGGTCAAGCACTTGACTACAACTATGCATACCTGACTCTACTGGACCGTCCCCTACAAATCATCAGAAAGGCACAGCACCTTTAAGAACTCACTTACTCAGGACAGAAGGCCAGGCATGCCCTGACCTCAGTCTTCAAGATCCCGAGGACCTGCTGATCAGCACCGTACTACCGATGAGTTTTCAATCAGCGAGAGAGTTAAAAAACTCTGTAGCGTGCGAGTGGGTGAAGCAGAGGAGTGAAGCAGAAAGAAGCAAGCAGTATTACGGCGCTGATCAGCAGGTCCTCGGGATCCTGAAGACTGAGGGAAGGGCCGCAAGAAGAATATGTGTTCAAAAGTGCATCCCGACAAAGTGAACTTACATTTGAGACAAGAGGGGCCAAGGCTTGGAGAAGGGAACCCTACAAAGCCCATAAAAGACATTGTTGAACTTTGTGAAGCAAGGCCTGGACTTGGAGGAGGGAACACAGACACCTGAAAAGAACTGTGCATTTTTGTTTGGAGCCATAGGAGACCCAGAAACATTGTGAACTTTACTGATTTGCTGCAAGAGCCCTACGTGGACGGTTCCAAGGACAACCCTTTTGAGTTTAACTATTTTGAACTGGCAGAACTACACCTATTGGTGAGACTACCGGAAACCAGCTATGGTTTACATCTCTTACTTTTGAACCACTATTTTGGTTTTGGACTTTCAGACATCAGCGGCCCTTAGAAACATCAGTTGAGGGAACAATCCCTTTAGAGCTAGGGCCAGTTAGGTATTACACCAACCCCGGAACGTTATTAAATAAAGGTGTTGAAGTTGTTACCTTTGAGTCTATGTCTCTCTTGATACCATGCCTGTCTCAAATGGGACATATTTACATATAATGGATCATACATTATAGTTAAAGTGTACACAACATGTGGAAGTTAGATTTGCAGTGTGCTGTGTACTCACTTCTGGTTCCACAGCGATGGATACTGGCTGATGCCAGACACACAGGAGATAACTTTAGCTCCTACTCATTGAATCTAAATGTCAAACCCTGTAATTGTAGTGACAAATGTTGATGATTGGGGTTTGGCCTAGTATGAAATCCTGTTTCTATGGAAAGAGGGGGACTGGATCTTTTTCTTACTAGATGTTGATCCACACAATTTGTTTCAGAAAAATCTACACCAAAATGTACAGATGGAGTTGAGCCACTGTGCCAATATAGACTGATATACTGAACCACAAGGGTATATGAGCTGGGGACACCTTTTTTTCTTGAATCCTCGAGGCCAAGAACCACCAGATGACCTGAAGTCCAGTGCATTCCCAATTTCAACAAAGGGATTGTAATGGATGTAAAGATACTGCACACTCCAGACCAGGAATATTACCACTGGTAAGGGATGTGGCCCACAATAAAAAATGTTTGTAATGTAAATTAAATGTATTAATTTCGGATTCTGCTTCGAGAAGGCAGCCAACCCATCTCACACCCCTTTGACAAACACCCCATGTCGCAATGGACCATGAACTAGGCCGGTGTATACAATAATTATTTATTTTTAAAATTCAAATGCAAAATCAAACAAATCCAATTTAGGGCAGCAATCACCAGTGGGGTGATAGTATACAGCAATATGTTCTAATACAATTACTTTCACTTTCTAACATCAGTTACAGAAGTGGAGGTGGAAGCAAGATCACTCTTTCATCATACTTTTAGATTGTTTCATAAATAGAAAGGTAGAAAAAAGAGAGATCATCAACAGTTATTCCCTCTAAAACAGACCACTAAAAATTACATTCACAATATTTTATTAAGATACAAAGGTTTTTAAAATTCTCATTGGATGAGACCACAATACATAATATTTCTTAATTAAAATTAAAAGAACTCTAAGACAACATATACCATTCTATACGGCACTACAACACTTCTGAGTTAGAAGAAAAGATGTTAGAAATTTTTAGTGGTCTGTTCTAGAGGGAATAACTGTTGATAATCTCTCTTTTTTTCTACCTTTCTATTAATGAAAGATTTCATATCCCAAAACTAAGGTAGAGGATCACTCCGTTTGAGTGATTATTTGAGTTATCACAACATTTAGAGTATACTTTTAGATTGCACTGAGGTTATCCACCCCTGCCCCTTGCAACACTCTCCTAACCACTTGCTGACCAAGTTTTGTTTGGGTGGAAAGGAGTAGCAAGGAGTCCGAAATAAGAGACAAAAATCTGATTTTAATGGGAAGCCAAAACAAAATGAAAAACCCTTGAAAAATGTGCTAAATGGCACTCGGAAATTACTGGATAGTTAGAGATCAGTTTACAGGTGCGGTAGAATGAATGAAACAGGAATATGTGTGGCTGTGCTAACGAGGCGAGATAGCTTACAAGCTACAAGGCAAGGTACTAAACAACATGAATACAGGCGAGTATATCGACTTTGGGACGGAAAGCAGTGCAGCAAAAATCACACGTGGCAGAATTGCAATTTCTTATCTTTCACAGGTTTAAACAAGCACACAGCTAAGGAAATGAGCTAAACAATCAATCGGAAATCGGTTATTCTGATGAGGTACAAAGGCACATAGCATGTATGATACTGAAGTGTATGGGTTACTCTTATGGGGTGATAATATAAGTCTTAATAGGAAAGGAAAATCTGATTTCTTAGGGAAAGCAATCACACGGGCAAAAAAGGTTTTGTTAGCAAAATGATTTGTTCTGCTGCAACTGCATTTTAGTGGCTAAATTATTAAAGAAAGACACTGCAATGTTAACCTATTCGTGCCACGTTCATCCTTATTGGAAATTAATTAATTTATTTAAAAATTGTACTACAGACGTCCAAAAAATACTTAAATGATCTGAAAAGAATTACGCTAACACATGGAGACTAACACAGATTCTTCTAAGAACAGCATACACAAAGGATGCTAACAATTTGGGAAGTTACTAGGGTACTTATAGAATTGTTTTAGGGTTTAGACAGAATGCAAGGCAACAGAGTATGCAGTTTTGTTACTGGGTAGGGTGATACTTACAAAAATGCACTTGAGTTGGGTAATTGGGACAGCTAACCGGGTCTCTGGACAGCGGGACAAGGATCTGGTCACCTGGGCAGCGGCTGGGCTCTCCTTTAAGGGAACAGTGGGGCAACCAAGGTCTGGTCACTGTGGACAGCGGGATGCATCAGCTGGGCAAAGACAGGTCTGATCACTGGATTCTCCCAAAGGGATCAGCAGCCTTTCCTCCTTTCTCCCTGAATTATTGGGATTTTTGTAGGATTGAGTTTTGGATAGGTGGTTCTGCCTGGATCTGGTTTCTGGAGTCTTGCAGGGTGAATTTTGAATGTTGATTTTCTGGATCTCCCTATGCCTCCCTCTTATATAAGCAGGATGACACCAGAGAATTTTTACTATGTGGGCGGAAGTAACCTGGATATACCTCTTGGATGGGATCGGTCAGGCTATTCCTGTCGCCACCTCCCTCTGAGCTGATTGGAATGAAGGAAGTGACATCAGTTTTAGGGTGTGTGTTTTATAATGTGCTTTGTTTCACCACAGTTACTTTTGCCAAAATAAGTTATGGAACAAAAACCCTTATATTTACAACTGTTATCATAAAAATCAGCTGAGCAGATCCCTTATTTTACAAGGAATATGCCATTTCAAACGCCAAGTCTGTGCAATGCTGCTTTGTATTTTATGCACAATTTCGCAGTTTTTCACAGGAAATATTTTACCTAAATTTCTACAAATGGCTACACATAAGCCTAATAATGTCTGGCATATTCTCTTCAAATTTTACATCTGTGTCATGTACGTTTTCCCCAGAAGAACAAGTGACATGTAATCAGCACAGCTGGGGTGATTACATGTCATAGATATGGAATACGTCGGAGGACCCAATCCCCTCGAAATGCCTCTTTAATGCCATTCATGTCCACCACATGCTAGGAAGATCCACATAGTCTCATCTTGCTTATACAAAAATTATATTAAAAACGGTCATAATTTCACATTACTGCTTATTCAGATTACTGCAATAAATGTCAATTTAAAAAGTATTTTAATTCAAATGGATGGCATTTGTCACTGTAGGGCAGTCCTTCAAATCTCCAGAGCCAGGCTACTCCCTCTGTGTCAGTGCTGAACAACAGGGTTACCATAGCACCCTTTGATCCTGGGCAGTTGAAGCAGAGGAGAGGTGTCAAAGGAATGCACACTTCTGTGACGAGGCTAGTTCCCCTTGGTCCATTGTTGTTTGCAGCAGAAATGCCGGTCAGTCTGATGAGGTCGCACCTTGGTCCTTTCACATTTGTAAAGAGGCTTCCTTTCCCAAGGGGTCTGGGTACCTTCGAAGTGCCTGCCTTGCCAAACTGGTTCTGGAGTCTTCAAACACTTTGTTTTCTTTTTCTCTCTTTCTTCCCCAGAACCCAAGTCTTTTTGTAACTAAATATAATATACATTTAAACCACCCCAGTCCCACACATATATACGGTTTCTGTGCGAGTATTTGGGATGATTTAACATTGAGCTTTCAAAGTGTCATTTCATTGCTTTGCAAAAAGCAGGTTTACAAGTGTGCTTCTTAGCTCATGTGCATTTTACAAAATGTGGTTTTACTTGTGTTTCCTTTCTGAAGGCTTTCATAGCTCTGGTCAATTTCTATACACAGGGATATGCTTGGGAAATGGGTTCTTTGAAACTGACACCAGGCAAAGGAGAGAGAGAGAGCTTCTTTTGAAGTGCTTTGCGTGTGCTCATTTGTTTCCAAAGTGAATGCTAGCCGTGCGGACTGAAATGAGATTCCCTGCTTTTCACAGACTTTATTTGACAAAACAATTCCGTTCAGGGAGGGATGGCCGTCAATTGATAATGTTCAATCTTAAATAGATGGACATTGCTGTGTTTTACTAGAACCAAACTGTGTGATGTTTAAAGATGAAAGTAGCACCAGTGCAAGGTCGTTTAAAACACAGGACATTTTCTTGTGCAGTTTAAAGTTTTTGAGATTACAGCACCGCAGCACTGAGTCATTCTGCCTTTGAATTCTTCTCTTTGGATTCCCATGAAGAAAATAAAATGTAGCCATTCTCGGGGTGTCTATGTTCCACCTCGCCCCACATGTGCTCAGCAGACACAGCACAGCCATTATTTTTGTAACTGCTAAAATGCAGGGGGTTTCTGTTGGGCTGGTAAATGTACCCCACAGGAAAGCGACATCTAGAAGGGGCTCTGAGACATCTTTCCAAGAGGCTGATTACTGCTTACAAAACTGAATTAAACAACTGAAATAACAAGTGAACTCCTGCCACATTATAATTAAATAAAACATTCTCTTAGCAATGGAACTCTGAGAAAAAGTTGGGGACTTCTCTCATCAGATAAAGTAAAATATTTCCAGCAAGCAAAAAGTTACCTAAAACACTGATTTCTTCACACAATTTCCCAGATTTGTCCATTGGATAAAAAACCCCAGATGCTCTGTTGCAGATCTAGTCACATAAATGGAAAAGTATTCTATTTCATGAAAAGGATGCACACGTGAGGAAAGAGATGCATAAAAAAATGAGATTGTAGAAACTTGTTAGTCACATTGTTTACTTCCCTACAAGCCACTTTCTCCATTCAAAAAGAAAGCAATGCTGTTTGACATTTTTCTTTCACTTATTCCCAACTTGAAAATCCAAACCCTTTCCATTTTCTGTGTTGAATATGAACTCCTTTAATCCATAAAAGACAAAATGAAGGCAGGTGAATTTCTTTTAGGTTCAGATTGCACTATGCTCTGATATAAGTTTATCTTACACATCCTAATCAACTATTTCATTCATATTTAAGATGCATTTTTTTCTAATAAAGTGCAATGCCCAAGCCATTCAGAGCTTATAAGTTAATGTGAAGACTTTATTTTACTGTCTTGAATATGCCTTACAAATTTGATTAGCTATTGAAAGTTAATGTTTGTGATTCTCGTACTGTAACATTAAATATCCAAGCACATTATGTACACTAGTCAATAACATCAGTTTCTATGTTTGTTCGAATAAGCAAAGTAAACTTGATTTTCAATGTTTGATAAAATATATTTGTGAGACAGAAGTAGAGAGGCTGCAGTGGTGGTTCTTGTTTAATGTAGGCTAAATTCAGCCGTAGTTAGGAGATCATCTACATTGTAACCCTAATAAAGAAAATATTATGATTATAACAGCCTGTTTCTTGGCCCCAATAGGAGGAAGGTACTGTCATAGCAGGAGGAATTATATTGTTGTCTGCAATTAAAAGACCACTAAAATAAGTTTGATATTCTTACAATGTTTTACCAGACAGAAATGGTTCTGTAAACCCTCATTAATGTTCTTTTCATTGCATAGCCTTCATATTTTATTCCAGCCATTACTATAGTGCACAGTTTGCAGCCTCAGGCATTAGGGCTTAAAACTCTTTCACAAATGTATCTGGATCCAGGCGAAACAAAGTCTCCTGCTCACATCACTCTTTGGGCCCTCTTTCTTCCAGCATCTACCATCTCTGTTCCACCTCTTTTCCGAGTCTACACTGCATCTCTACCCCTTTCTCACACCTTGTATGTCTTCTACCCATTGGTGGGTAATGCCACCTCCTATTCGTACAAGTATTATTTGTCCACTTGTCTTCTGCTACTCGTCAGATCCCAGAATTTGCTGTTTCCGACTTGTAATCATATGGACTAGGGATGTAAAGATATAAAACCTCATGCTGCGGCCTTTAATTTCATTGCCATTTCACAGAGTTGTTTGCCCAGCATAAGTTTTCCCTGTTCTCCTGGTTTTTCCAGGGTCAGCAGTGTTTCTAATTCCAAAAGTAAACATTCTCTATTAATTAATATTGGCCAAGGGTGCAATCCAAGGAAAGTGCAATGCTTGCTCGATAAATGTCAAGAAAAAAAAGTTTCAGGAAAAATAATACAATATTTCTGAAAAGGTTGTATGATTCTTAATATAACTACATTATAATACCTTTATTGAAAAGCTTCAACTGATTTCATGATTGAAGAATCCAATTTTATAATCAGAAGAAATGTATAATCCAACTCGAAACCATAATATAGCCAAAGTAAAATTTCAATCAAGGAAAATGCAAATGTTGCTCAATGTATTTTGGTCATAGAAAATCAGGAACAGATAATACAAATGACTATTTTTCTACTTTCTACTTTTAGTTTCTTATTAACATACTTAGCTGGAGGGTGCTTGATAGTTTGGTGTTCATTTACAAACAACTACTTTTCAGCATGTGGTTTACCTTCCACAAGGTCTCATACAACAGGTGGAACAAATAGGTCTGAAGTGAATACTGTAAAAATAAATGGAGCTTAAAAGAATTCAACTAAAGCATGAAACACTTAAACTGCACTGCTTCTGTCATGTGTGGTGTATACGATTCAAATCTAAATAGAAATATTGTGGCGATAATGCAAACAGATATGTGTCGCCACATATCATTTACAGCACCTAAAAAGAAACATGGAAACTGCCTCAATTTAAATTGAAAGACGCGCAGGAATACGTTCTTGTTTTATTCACAGCTGTACCTTTCTTTCAATTGCCACCAACAAGGTGTACCTGTAAGAGGCAGGAAGTTACTTGATCCATGAGATACAGTACCCAATGAATGACAGAGCTTGTCACACACCAGGAAAATTTTAACTGAATAGTATATACACAACCAGAAGAAGTGCTGAAAATTATAGTTAAGTAAAAAGTTCTACATTCATTTGAAGTGGTGCCTTGTGTGAAACAACATCAGAAGCAGGAGCCGGACACAGAGGTGACATGTTTAACCAGTGTGTAATAAAGAATGCAAAATTGACCATCTTTACCTTACACTATAACAAAGCAAGAACACATTCTGGGTGCACATCCTCAGAATTTCCAAAGCAAAAACAGTCCTCCATCCAACTCCTGTCCTGACACTATAACTACTACCAAAAGGAAAACAAAAACTGGTTACTGTGAGATGACTCCCTCCTTCTAGTATCAAAAGAAAAGTCTTAAAAAGTTCTCCTGGGGATATCTTCTCCTCCAAGACCAGGAGAATGCCTCCCTTCTCCTGATCCAGTTCAGCTTTGCAGTTTCTTGTAAACAATAAAGCTGCTGACAGTTCTTTTAGTGGTATTCTGTTCCCCAATTGGATTGTTCCCCTCCTTATTCCTGTCACCAGGAGAGTGTCTCCCTTTTCTTGGTTCAATCTCTCTGAGCCAGTGATACTTGGACTACTCCTGTGACAGGGAAGCCCTCCTCTAATGCAGAAAAACTCGATTCAGGTCAGTGGGCTTGGGACTGCCACTGCATCGAGGAATCTCTCTTCGGAAGCACAATTTGGTTTCTTTCAGGTCAGTGGTCTTATGATTACCACTGTGACGAGGAAGCTCTACTCGTATGCACAACTTAGTATCAGGATGAAATATAGACCTCCTCTGGTCAGTCCAGACTGCCCTTTTTCCCCTACAGGTCTGCTTGTGCTCCCTGTAACTTTGAGCAATCCTGGTCACTCTTCCGGTTTTTCCCAAAGATGGGTGTCTGTCTCCTTCAGGTTCTTTGGTGCTTGGTCTTCCACTTTCAGATTTGCAGCAGATCTGCGGTTCTCCCCTAGCAGTCTCGGCAGTTATTAAGCCAGCCGGACCACCTCCTCATGGTCACGCCAACACTGTTAGATCTCACTCAAATTCTGCTCTCGGGTCGTTGGTAACCTAGCATGGACTCCCTCTGCTCTCCGCCGGCGTCTGTCTCTTCTTGGTTGCACCAGTTGGGAGTTTGTATCTCCCACTCCCATCTCGGCTGCTCTCCGTCCGGCTTGACAATGTAAGTTCAATCATCTGTTTTTGTAGTTTGTCTCCTCCCCGGTGCACTGACAACGTCCTTCCTTGGTTTCAATGAGGTGATTGTCATGTTTCCCTCGAGGCCTACTCGTACCAGTACTGTAAAGATTTACAAGGTTACCATAGAACATATGGGTATGACAAGGAGTGTTCTGTGGTATAGGTATGGGGTTGAGAAGGGAATCAGGGTTGTGTGGCCCCCTTATCTCCCTCATCCCAGTACTATTGGATAATGGGTTCATAAAGGTCATAAGGGGGTTGTGGCCCAGAATGTACGACCTCATACCCAAGAGGTGGGTGGTGGGGGGGCATGGAGTCCTTCTGGAAGGTCCTCCCACATCTAACCACCCATAGGGGGAATACTGGTTAGCGGCTGCACCAACCTAGCATTACAGGGAAGGGCTCCCCCTTGGGGAGAAGTGTTGCCATTTGAAGATTTGTCACACTAGAACAATGCAGTGAAAGCTAAAGAACACCAGAGCCATTTTCAAACTAGGAAAACAATAATGCTGTAGCTAACATACTATTTATTCACTTGTTTTATAAACTAAAATTTTGGTATGAGTTCAAAATGAAAAATTATATTGTGCCATCTTTCTTTTTTATTGGCAGTGTTTAAATTGCACAATTATTCTTATTTAGAACATGAAGGCATCCACATGGCATTTTATATAAATGGCTTACTCAAATTCATATGATCCTCTGAGTTGGCTTAGACAATGTAGATTTTCTCTCCAGTGAAATCTCTGACAAACTCCTTTCTTCATTTCAGCCCTGCGTAGATGGTCAAATGTGGGGGAGGTTTAGGTTTCCCAAGAGAATCATGACTGGACCAACTGAAGCAGATATATGTATTGTCTGCTACCATGCACAAAGGTTAGAGGTGCAATTATACAAAGGGCCATAAGGACCAGGCATCTGAGTTGTGAGCTACTTCCAAAGGCAATATTCTTACAATACATTTTAAAAATTCTGCCAAAGCTAAAATCTACAGTATCTTGGCTGATAAAATCAGAATTGCTCTCCTCACAACCACCCTGTTCACTTAAGGCCGAGCTTCAAAGAAACTTTGATGCATTTAATGTGTTACCTTTTAAATCAGTTAAGGCAATAAAACTGGATAGATGGTCAGCTTAAAGTAGAGGCCCTTGTCAGCAGATCTTGATTAACCATTAACAGAAAGTCCTGCTAGCATCATGGTTTTACAAACCCTAGAAACAAAACTCAAAGCTGAAACTTAAAGAGCCCCAGAAATATGGCATGCCATTTACTTAACGTTACTCACAGGCTTCAAATTCAGAAAACGGTACGACATCGTTACATCGCCAGGCTTTTTTTTCTCTGTTTTTTGCTGAAAAAGTTTGGCTGAAAAAACTCATCTACATTTTTGGAGGGGTAGGCAATGGGATATAAGCTGTAGGGGGTGTGGAGAATAGGAGCTAGATAATAGGGAAAGGGGATTTTGGGGGACCCCTCCAAATATATTAAAAAAATAAATGTAGATGAGTGTTTTCGGCCAAAAATGTTCGGCAAAGTCTGCTCCGGAAAAACCTGCCAATGTAAGAACATAGAACCCAGAAAACAATGTTGCCTATAGATCTCCATCCAGAACAAATGGCAAAATGTGTTATGACTCTGAAGATCTATCATATGAAACCAAATCGAATTGTCCATGTTTAATCATTGATATTAATAATGCTATGAAAAATACCACACATCCATGTCACAAATCCAGATGTCCATTAAGGATGGGGATCCCAGCAATCCATATTTCATCAAGGTGGCATATAGCTACATTGAAAGATGGAATGAAAAGATTACTTCTTAGAAACGTGCAAGAGCAAGTAGCCCCACCTTCCTCTTTCTTTCACATGGATACAGATTATGATTAACATATAAGAATTGGTGGGGTGTATTCTATAGCAGTGTCTAACTATGGAGCAAGCCAATGGAAAGATTAGACCAATACAAAAGTGTGACATCTAAATTCATCTAATGTGACTGTCTTGGTTATGGATTGTCCAATGGATATTTTTCCAAACGTATTGGACCAACCATGGCTTCAAACAAGAAGAGAGACTGACATGCTTGCTAAGAACATGAGACCAGAAACGATCATGAGTCGCATCTTAAAATCCCTGAGCTTCGAGATTTTAACTGGACTCTAGTTCCAAGGCCACCAGCCCAAATTAAAAAAAACTTGCTAACCTTTAAAATCACAGGGTGGGGGGTGTGGAGAGCAGTAGCTCCTACCCAAATGTACTGTATAGGGGTTTCTCTGCAAATTTGGTAGCTATCATCACCCATAGGGCATGTGGGGGCACCATACATGGCTTGCCCCGGTAGCTGCTTTGAGTTTCCCCATCTTGTACTGCATTCAGGGCCAACACACAGATAAAAACCAAGCGAAAGGTCAAGACCATGAACCAAGGTGAGGTGGGACACTTCAAAAGCCCTGCGACTGAGTGACTTGCAGACCACTGTCTCAGACCGATGACCAGGAACTGTTGAAACTAGAATTGGGATTGCACTCTGTATATTGGTTCATTTTGATTAGGTCTTTCGGATTCAAGGGATTTACTTTTTTCAGTCTTCCTTACAGTTTTGCTTATATTTACTAACCTTGAGTTGCATTCTCATTCTGTAAGAGCCATTGCCATCCTGAATAACATGTGTGTGTGAGAGGGAGAGAGAGAGAGAGAAAAACAGGAAGCACCTTACAGAGTAAGTACAGGAAGGCAAGCCAACCAATGGAGGATCAGCAGATGCACAACATTGACCAAGCAAGCGACAGCAATGATAAGAAAAGCACCTAATGCAGATGGAATGGGAACAGGGCACCTCTGAGAAGGGTCAAGAGCGAGACACAGACGTAGAGCCACAGATACTGACCACACAGAGCCACCAGGCAATTTCCTTACAAGGATGTCTATCCATATAAATAGATCGAGAGGTGGAACCAAGGGTGCAGAGTGGTTCACTGAAGCCCACCATTGTAGAGGGGGAGAACTGCGAAGAAGGACATGTGACCTTGAAGAGAACATCCAAGACTAACCCCCCTTTATTGCATTTTGCAGTGATTGAATGCAGAATGGCTGCATGCTGGAATTTAAAGGCACAGTTACTATAGCCCCCTCGGAAACTAACTGCAAATAGAAGGGCTGCCTCTTTGAACTTGAAATAACAGTTCCTAGACCCAGCTGAAAAAATGATAGGAAAGAAAATCAACATATGCTATGAACTGATGTCAGAGTTCCTAAATCAAATTAAGATACAGAGATCAGTAAAATCGGAAAGGCAAGTCCTAACAAGACTTCAGAAAGAACAACTTGTAGTTACTCAAACCTAGGTATGAATAATAAAGCTCTTGAACAATATTCATGGTCTCACACTTCTTATTTTATGAAATGGACATATGTGGTAGAAGTGAGACTCATCTTGACCGGACACAACACAACAAAGCAATTTGCATTAACGGCAATATTGTCCAATGAGACCATGCTTTACCCCAATATGCATAGGCAAGGAAGGAGTACATCCACATTTTGGATCTAAAGTGCCTATGAATGTTAGGATTAAACCACTCATCTAGGAACTATACATCATGTGGGTGTTACTCTCACCTGGCTCCCACAGAGGCGTCGATCGGAACTGAACAGCTGCGGTCTCCACCAATGTGACGCATAGAGCCGAGATGACGGACTGGACTGGCCCACCTAGCTTCGTTTGCTTGGCCCGTAGGAATATTCTTCTGCAAATGGAGAAAGGGAATTAACCACCTGTGGAGTTGAGCGTAAATCCCCCCACCCCCGCTGTTCTCCCCACAGATCACCTTTGATGTCCCCTCTTATAGTCTCACTTGATGGTTTGAAAAGATGAGCTCTCCATCCTGCATTGAGCGCGGGGGAGCGTTGATAACCAGTTGCTTCACTGGCTCGAAAGAATTGGTGAGTTCCAGAACAATATTGACTCCGAGATTCCCGGCAAGACGCCGTAAGTATAAAGTTCGTAAGAGTTCAAATGCCTGACTTTCACTCTTGTCCGATTCCTTGCAGGTTGCAGCTTGACCCTAATGAAGAGTTCCTCGTGGCAACCGGTAATATTCTTGTAAGGATTTGTATTTTCCAACACAGTTCGATAAAATAATGTCAATATGTAACCTGTTGCTTTCTCCCTTATTCAGGCGCTGAGAGAAAGTATGAAGTCTTGGGGAATAATACCTCCGGCGGTAAAATCAGGTAAGTCTATTGTGGTGAGGAGGGTTCCTCTTGTTAGTTCCTTTGTTTCACCTTGCTGTCCTTTTGTTTCCCCTTAGGGGCCGGGGTTCGGCGAAGATGCAGTGGAAGCTGCGCCGACCCGTGAAGAGGAATAGTACCCCGGGTGGTAAAATCAGGTAAGTCTAAGGGGGGGTTACTAATATTCCTCTGTGTATTCCCTTGGCTCACCTTGCTGTTCTTGTCTTCTCCTTAGGTGCCAGAGTGCGTCGGGAACATGCAGGAGGATGCGGTGGAATGTGAAGATGCTGTGAAGGCCGGTGAATTCAGCAGGCGAGACGACGCGCATAAAATAACTTCTTTCTTCCAGCACGAAGGCACGATGGATCGGGAATTCAGGTAAGGATTAAAGGTATGGCTCTTGTTCTAACCTTTTCTCCTTCTTTCTCCCTTTTTCTAGGAGCTCCAAACTCGATGCGGGCGTGGCAGAAGCCTGGATGCAGACTTGCAGTCACGGTGAGCGTTACGCTGCTGGAAGCAGAATAACGTGAAGCGTGTGCTGCTCTTCGGGCCTGGTTCAAATAGCCTCCAAAGTAGTCCCAGGTAAGTATTCCTCCCCAGCCCCGCCCGAGTAAAAAATAGTCCCTAAGATTTGATCTTTGACTTTTGCATCACACTTTTTCTGCCCCCTTTTATTGATTTATTTATTATTTTTATTATTATATTTTTGTAAATATATATATATTATTATTTATTTATTTTTTAATGAATTTTCTCATCATTTTTTTTCTCAATATATTTTTCATTATTATTGTATGGATGATTGTCTATTGTATCTCTTTGTTACACTGATTTCTTCTGTTAATATTTAATAAATTGGTTTTAAAAAAAAAAAGTCCTTAAGTAAAGTAGTCCCTTCCAAGCCTCTTTTGTCTTGGAGCTCTTGCAGCATGGTCTGCATCAGGTAAGTTTTAATCTATGAGCCTGGCACCTATGGCGCCACGACTGACTCTCCATATGAGCCTGGCGCCATAGGTGCCAGGACTGGACCCAAATAGCCCCTAGCAGGGGTTGTTGGGCTTGCTTAGGATAACTTGATGCCTGCTTCCGGGGTTGCTGGACGTGGTCTGGGTCCCCGGAGGTAGGCATCAAGACAGTGGGACGAAAAACAATCTGTCTGGAGACCAACTTGTCTCAGGACTGCAGGTGCAATCGGCTGTTTCAGTACAAAATGCAACCCTCCAGCCCCAGCCCATACTATCAGGAAGCACATCGGTCTTTCAACTATACAGTACAAATGGCATAGACCTACCAACTCTGTGACACATCCTGATTTCCATCAGTGTTTCAAATGTACACCGCCACCCCAGCCTCAGCTTTTGCAACCAGCTCTACTGATCCGAGTGCGTGAGGATTGAGGCCAAACAGGATAAATAACATGGAGATGCATTGGGGAGTCAGTAACTCTGCCCCCAAAATAAAGCTGCTGAGAAGTAAGGTGGAAGAGTTCCAGAACAATAATGAGTAGTTCCATCCTGCTGCCTAGCATCTTCTATGTTAGCATGGACACCGCCATGATAATGAACCACACCCCATATATCATCCAGGCGTATAAGAGCATGAAGTTCAACAAAGTAAGAAGACCAGATGAGTCTGCATGGGACTACACCTGAATGGGAAGCTCATTAAGAATCCACAGCCATTACCAGGATATTTACAACCTGTAGGGGAATTCCTGAAAATGGTGGAGTTGTAAGCCAACACATCTACCTGGAAAATTGGAAGATTCATAAATCATTCCTTTATCTCAGATTTTGGTCCCAAATGGAATGATTCTCAACTATGACATCTAGGCAACATAACTTTTTTGAGGGCGCCTATAAAATTTCAAAATGTTAAGTCCAAGATTTTAGTGACAGGTGGTCATTACTATGATGTTCATAATGTGGTAGTCTAGATTCCCTCAAGATAATTGAATATTTCATTGTATATCCCCTGTTAATATGTCTTATAACTTTCCCAATAAAATACTTGAAAGATATTAATTCTACACGCCCAATATTTTGGGGACGGGTGCATAGATTTCCAACATTTGTGAACTACTTGGAGGCCTTCACAATGCAAGACAGGGATCAAGAAAGGTTCTCTTTCTTTTATGTAAAAAGCAATTAGAAAACATTTAATGTAATAAGAAAATCCACTTTCTCAAAACCCATGGACATCTCTGTAGTTTAAACATTGAGCATGTGCTCAGTCCTCAGTCACCTTGTGGGCACACATGTCTCGTATTACTTTGCTGCTAAAGCAGCCAATAAGTAATCTTCTACTCAGCTTTTCAAGCAGACTGGTTTCGATGCCATTGGAATCTACTTCGCCACTTTACTAATGGCCTGATCGGAACACTACACTCCAGTGCAGGATTTGCTTTCTTACAGGGAAGCATTCTGGATTGAGAGCTAGTGCAGTAACCAGCATTAGTGAAGAAGTAGTCAATAACTAGCATGCATCACTATACAAGCCACCTGCATCTCACCTAGTTCTTCCTTGTATTGTGCTACATGCTAGTTTACAGCTACTTCTGAGAGCCCCGAGACACTAGACACAAGCAGAAATGCAGATTTAAGAAACCGTTTCTGATCAAGTGATTGGCTTCCCAAAACACATACCGCTGGACTATTGTTTCCTGTTCGAATGAAATAGGAATTCATAATATATTGATGGATACAATATATATACAAACATTTGTTTACTGACTTGAGTTATTTGAATTTACATCATATAGTTTCCAAGAACTTTGACCTTGCTGTGAATCATTGACTGGTTGATCCTGTTTTGTATGGTGTGCAGGGACCCGGGGTATCTCCCTCAAGATACCATTCTCTTTCTAGTTGCTAGCTCCCTATATGCCTGAGAAAATATTGACCAAATTCCCTCGATCTTTATAAAAACGATTTCTCAAAAAACATGTTACTCAGAGTGCAGTGTGGCCTCTCTTTTTTGTTCAGCCTATGTGACGAATCTAGCAATGTTGTCACCGATTCTCTGGAGGGAAACTTCTACGTGTCCGGGGAAAGGCAGAAGCTAACAGACACTGAACCTGGTGGTGGTAATTGGCAGGACCACCATGTAGGGGGAAGACAAACTCCAGCGAGGTTAGAGAATATTAGATTTAAACCACCCTTAAATGGTAACTACAAGTAATATCCAAGACCTTATACCACACTCCTCTATGACTTATTGTAACATGGACACTGCATTCCCAGGCTTTTCTAACAAACAGTATGCACCCCAGACTCCTTTTCTAGTGTTGAGACAAGGGAGAGGGATGGAGTAATGAGGTTGACTGTACACTGCAAACCAACGCCACATTCTAGTCATTGGAAATGACCAAGACCGGGACATTTGAAATGCACACAGCTGAGCTGAGAAGGCGAGACAGAGCTTGCCACTGCATTCGACTTGTTTGGAAGTTGTCTGGGACACCGGATGAGAGTGGAGTGCAGAACACAGCTCAGGAGCTGACGGAGACAGCATTCAGTGAACATAAGCCAGGAGAAGTTTGCTGAGACCCTGTCACAGGCAGCTAGAGCTGCCACACACAGAGGGAATCCAAGCAGAAATGAAGCAGCTTGGAGAAGGCATTGCCAGTCAACGAGCGAGAAGCAGAGAGGACAGAGAAGTGTGACAAACGCAGAAGATGCTGATTAACACCGGTAAGCCCAGGGAGAGCACATGGGTTACCAGGACGATTCAGGGCCAATACCGCATGCTGACTCCAACACGAGAGAGCCCAAGCAGAGAAGACCATCTAATTAAGACAGACAAACATTACGAAAAGCTTAAGAGAAAGAAATATAATTCATACAGATCCGAAAATTGCAAAGTGCCCAGGTGAAGGCAATAGAATTGATATAAATGCAAACATTGTGAAATGCCGAAGTAGGGAGATTGACTTGCGACGAACATTGCAAAAAGCCTAAGAGAAGGCCATAAAATTGATACGGATACAAACATTGTGAAAAGCCTAGGTGAAGACTGAAGAATTGCTACAGAACCAAAAAGGTTTAAAACCCAAGTAAAGACAGTATAATTGATGCAAAGCTTGTTAAGACAGGGTAACCCAGTACTGGAAAAGTGTTGTTTCTTGGATACAAGAAAGAGTGAAAAGAAAGCGAAGAATCCCTGGCAGGATAGTGAACCATCATACAAAGAAAATATGGTAGGGAGAGCCCCAAAAGCAAGTGGATTGGGACGTTCAAAAAAATATGTATACCAATAGTATCCACTATGCTGGAGCAAATTTTAATAAGTTTCATTGATTTCAACTGGTGTGTATCCAAAAGCAAATATCAATTATTTTAAGCCTCTATAGATGCTGAAAAAAGTCCTTTTTGTTAATCAACTTTAATAAAGCATTTTTTTAATTGCAAAATAAAATTTGTTGAACATATTGAGTTAAGAATAGCATTATTGATCAGAAAAAGAAACAAAATCAAGAAAGAAATTTTGTTGGAAACAAGTATTGAATCAGATTACTAAAGTAAAACAGAAACCTTGGTTAAAGTAGTGTAATGTTTGAATCTTGAAATAAACACAAAGGAAAGTACAGAAGGAATCAACATTAGAAGGTAAGACAGATGACAAGCAATGAATGCATCAGAATGTAGTCATAGATATTAGAAGATAAAACAAATAACAAGCAATGAATGCATCAAAAAGGTGGTCATAACTAAGAGAACCAAAAGAAAAATGGCTGCTGTGACCGCTATTAATAATCAGAGTTCCACAGTACCATGCATGCAGGTCTGCCGACGTGCTAGTGTTATATGGAGATCCCTACTCATCAATGGACTCAAACAAGACTCAGCTCAGATCGGAACTTCCTATCCGACGTGGAGTTTAAACTACAAAGGGTCCAAAAGAACTGCAAAATGTTCTTGTTGAAATTACATCAATGTCACGTTTCGGCGAGAGCGCCCCTTGCTGTCCAGCATATTTTGAAGCCTTCCTCAGGGCAAAAAAAAGAAGAAATAAAACTTTACCCAGTATGGAGGCAGACATAAAAAATAATAAATAAATAAAAAGTAATCTTGAGGAGTGTTTTCAGAAACTAATGGGCTAGGAATAAATCTCTTGCAATTATTAAAAAACTGGTGAGAACATGGTCCTTACCCTGGTCATTAGCAAGGACTGAGTTAAGTGCTCACTCTGCAAGGGCTGTAGCCCCCCCACTGGTTCAAGAAGCACACCAAGGACCTGAAGGCAGATATGTTCAATTCCCACATCAAGCGTATTAGTTCTGAAAAGATTAATAGGTCAAACCTAAGGGTAGGTCTAAAAGAGTGTGTCAAGAAAACACAGAATAGATAGTGAACCAGGCAAACAGTCTGGGACTCTCACCCAAATCAGAAAGTGGTGACATGCTGGCAGGAGAGTAAACCAGTAGTGAAAGCAGAAGTGAGCAAAAGGGGGTAAAAAAAGCCAACTTGAAAGTATGGAACATTGATCAAAGGTAGGACCCATACCCCTTTGTAAAAATAAGGGAGAAGAGAAGGATTAAAGCAAGAAACACTAACGGCTGATGCAGGAAGGGAAGAGCCTTACCCATTTGAGTAATAAAGCAAACAAGGGAAATGACAAAACAGTGTAGCCCTGACTGGAGAGTAAACCAGGGGTAAGAGGATAATTGTAAAAAAAAAAATGAAGTTGTGTAATAGTGACAAAAGTGGATGCCGTACTCCTCGAGTAAGGAACAATATGAAAATGGAGAGAAAGTAAATATCTCAGAGAACTGTGACATCAAAAGGAAACCGAGGGAGACTAAGGAAATCCTGGTTTCTTCTGAGTAACAATAAGATTAAATCAGTTAATTCTGAAGTGATTCAAGGGTGGAATTGTTCCTCCCTCTCCCCACTTTTAAACTGTGAGATAAAGTGGATAAAATTGAATATTCAGGGAGAATCACCTCCTTGCGAAACACTGGAACATTGACTAAACCAGAAGTGCCAGATACCATTGTGAGTTATAGGGGAAGGGAGAACCTCTTTTTCCTGGTGGCATTTAATTCCTTTTCATTTTCGCACTTTAGAACTTTGAAACTTCAAGAACAAACAAAGTTTATAGCTCAGAAAAATCCCCTTTTTCACCTTGTATTTAGTTTGGCATGTGAGGGTCAGTTTAGGGTTTTGGACACAGGAACAAGGACGCTTTATTTACACAGAAGTTCCTTTTGTAGAGGCAGGGAAACTTCTCTTAAGGTTAGGGATTGACAGGATTTTCCCAACCCCTCTTATTATTTTGACAATAAAAGTGCCATTTCAAACCCGAAACCTAATATTATGATACTTACTCTTGATCCCTTACACCTATCAGTCACATGCACAGAACATTCAACATCAGTTCAAGATTGGAGCAGAAAGAATGGCGTGTGGCAAACCTACAGAACACATTACACAAATATATGCAATTTTACATTACATAGACACCTATCAGGATTAGGAGTTAAGCTACAACTATAACAGATATTCCTGTCTTGGAATCAACTAAGTAAGAAGTGCCAAATCATTCAAAGGGATATTGCACCCAACTTGCTATTCTTATTCCAACCAGAGGGAAAGTCCCTGCCTCACTTTTTCGTCAACAAATATGGTGCTAAGAAACCAGAGGTACCAGGCTCCCGAAGACATTCTCCTTCACAGACAAAGGTAACAGGGAGAACAGGAATAATGGGAGGACCTGAGGGAATCATTATGCCACGCAAGCCACTAGTCTCAGTGAAAGCAAAGCAGCAAAGTTAAATCTGGAACGGATGAACTTAAAGTGGTAGGGTAAAAGAGAAAGAATTATTCAAGAGTTGAATATTGATTGGAAAGAACAATGGATAAAAATACCTTGGGAAAAGGGGAAAGCAAGGTGACATTCTGTGCAAGAAAAACAAATTACCACTGGTAATTTTCTTTCTATTGGATGTTTTTCCCACAGATTCCTCAACATTGATATACCAATATCCTGCTTGCAGTTTTAGAAACATTTCGACAGCAGAGGGTGCCGTGCGTCATCGGGTGGATGCCCCCCCAGTGGTGTCCAACCCCACACTTGGGCGGGATGTCGACAGTGGTATAAATAGCACACACTGCATCTTCCGATTTGAGGATACATAACCTGCGTGGGCATTGAAAGAGAGAGAGAAGTATATTAACAAATGTACCCTTGTTGTGAGGGGTAGGCTGGGAGGGCGATGAGGAATCTGTGGGAGGACCGTCCACTAGAAAGAACATTACAATGGGTAAGTAATTTGATCTTTTAATGGATTGTGTCCTACAATGGATTCCTCAACTTTGATAGACTTTCAAAGCAGTAAGACAGAAGGAAGCAGTAACCAGTTGAATTTGTTACTGGTTGATATCGTGCAAAATAGCTTTCCCAAACCTACCACCCTGACTAGACAAGGTGTTGTAAAGGCATCACAAAGGAGACACAGACAACTCAATAGCATTTGGGCTATAAACTATTATTAACAAAAACAGGGGTGGTGGAATATGGCCTATTAAGCCATATGCTAAGGTGGGATTCCCCTACCTAGATAAAGCTCATGATAGTCGGTGTCGGAAGTCCAAAGCACATGTCTGTCTGTGTCCAAAACCTACACTTGTCCTCACACCTAAGTGTTCAAAAATAAAAGTTCAGAGCTTCTTCCCGCTCTTGGGTGGAAAAGGGGTTTCCCTTCCCCAAGGTTCAAATAGTTCACGTTACAAAAGAGGGGTTCCCTTCCCCATGCTTTCAAGTCTTTCAATGTTCCAAAATAACAATTCCTTGGGATACTTCCCAACTCTTCAGGTTCGTTTACCTTTCACCAATTTATAAAGTTCAGTTCCTCAATTTCAGTTCACACAGGTTTTCCTCAATTCAATCACAAAGTGGCTTGGTCTATGCGCAGTTGTCTGACCACATGGTCCACCCATTACAGGTCATTAAACCGACACCCCTTACTTGTATCTGCTTCATAGTTATCGTGCAGCAGTTCCAGCTTCACCGTGAGGCCTAACTCCTTATCTTTTCAAGGGCCCTTGAAGCTTTATTAATGCTCGTTTTGTCACCATTCACTGGTTTAGTAGATTGCTTCCCAGTACAAATCTCCTTCTAGGAAACGTATTCCGGTCTCTTGACCAAAGCATCTTGCGTCCCTTTTTCCAGGTTTCTCTTGCATACCAATTTTTGTTTCTCAGCCATTCATTTCTTTCAGTAATATGCAATATTATTTGCTTGACTGTAGGCCAGTGAACCCCAATGTGTAGCTCGGGAGCAACATGTTGTGCGCGGCACTCTAAATTGTTGCTCGCCAGTTGGGCAATGGTTTGGAGGCCTAGAAGGAGGTGCTGAAGGGGTGAGACCTCAGTAGCAAGTCAGGACAGAGTCCTGGACTGTGCAAGAATATTGGCCAATAAGCCTGCTGTGGTTCAAGCTGGAATATTTTTATGCATGCAACATTTCTGTTGCCACCATGCTAATTATTTTTCAGTAAATGGTCTTATTTGCTATAGCAGTGTCATTGTTAAAACCCTGTCCTTTTCAGATGCTTTACCCAGCTGAAACATTAATGAGTACAATAATTTAACCATGTTTGTGTCCTGGAGACAATGGTCATATTCTGTTCCTTTGTAAAGCTAGTCAGAGCATAATGGACAAATAAGTGGCATGCATTTCCAACTTTCCTTTATTAAATAATTTGCATGCACTGCTTTTTGCACAAGTGAGGATTGTGTTTGATGCCACCATACATTATATTTATAGGAAATATTCATTTTAGTGTCACCTATATGTATTTTGACATATTGTCCTAGTGGAAAAATCATCACCGTTTAATACTCTGCCCATCGGCGGAGTGAAGGAGTGGAGCGTTGTCCTCCTCGTTGCGGTCTGGAAAAACTCCATTTCTATTTTTGGGCGTGCTTTCCCTTAAAACCCTGCCTTCCCCGCATAGTGGGCGCAGAGTCTGGCAGAGTCTGAGGAGTACGAGGAAGTCTGTGGACTGTGGCGGTAGACTTCCATCAGCTCTCCCTTCGAGTTTGACTCTCCTCTGCGTTTTTCAGAACTCAGACGCATCGTACCGAATGATGCGCGAGAATTTCAAAGTTGTTTCATCCACTAAGACCTGTGCACAGCGCCGGCTGGAATCGGCCTCCAGAGACTTAGAAGCTTCCACCGCGGCTCTGCCTCCACCGCTGCTTCTGTCGCAAGTAAGTGCTGGCGCACTTGGGGAGGCTGTTGTGTCTAATTGATTACGGATGCACAAAGCGGACATAGCAAATGTTTTGTTACACTCACTAAGTGACCTGGACCATACAAACATTCTAGTGCAAACGCGTGCTGGTGCTCATGTATATGGGCGTGGGGGCTGTTCTATTGCATCTGCTAAAGATGCAACTGACTCCACAAAAGAGCGAGTAGGTTTAGACAGTGGCACTGCACAGCCTATATGTATGACACATACTTCCAAAGCGGTCCCATTACTGCGAACGTTGGCCTGGCGCACTGTTGAATCCACTTCCGATGTTGTACTCTGTGCAAACTATCAATTCCCTGAGTCGAGTTGCCCAACTTCACCATTCGTCAGCGGCGAGTCTGCTAACCCCAGGCACTCACACTCCCAGTTCTATAGTGCATCGGACAATCTGGGCTCTCCGATGCCGGCGTACTCTGTGGATACAGATGCTATTGAAGAGGACAATGTTTTCTGCCATCCACACAAATGCACGGCTGTGTCTTCACAGAAGGCTGACAATCACCAGAACTTTAAGTCAATTCTTAAGCAACCTACTTCAGCGACAATAGAAGACACTCGCTCAAAGTAGTAAACAAATTGCTAAATGACCTCACCTGGATTAACAAAGAGAACTTGTAAAAACACAGTGCATGTTGAGCCTGCAAGTGCGGCGCAAGCTCCTGTTCAACCCGCTATGGAAAGCCTCCTAGCATCAAACCAGCAACAGACAAAATCTATTTGGGTGAATAGCATCTCTAAACAAAGAAGATTAGACTCTAGTATTTCATCCAGCGTTAACTGTTCCCAGAGGAAAAAAGTTAAAATGACAAATACTTGTCTAAAGAGTCCTGTTAACTCTTTAGAATGTGAAACATCTATGGGCAGACGCGCTACATTTACCGACCCTCAAGCAGGTGAATCTTCGTCTGACCTCTCCTCTTCAGACTCTTCATTAATGGAACGCCCATTTCCAAAAATAAGACGAAGGAAGTACTTAAGTACTTAAGGGTCGGTTCTCGGCACGCTAGTAAGGTTGATGATCCGCTGGAGATCCTGGACGAAAGACTTGCAAGCTACCATCATGTCCTCAATGGCTATAACAATTACCCATTTTATTAAGATGTATGAGCATCTCAATGAGAATATCAAAGATCTATCTGCTTTGGTCACTATAATGAATGTAAAACTTCTAAATCTTGAAAATGAGAATACTTGTCGTAAGGAGGTGCTCTGTGGTACGAATAAGAAGATCGATGTGGCACTTTCTACAATGTCTGAGCAATCTAAAAACTCCAATTTGAACAAAACATTTTTAGTGGAGGTATCAAAAGAGGCCTTCATCCTCTTTAAACACAAAGGCATTGTATCTGTGTCTGTCGTCAAAGTCAATTGCGCAACCTGATTGCACATGCCATCTGCTAATTGAGCAGAGACTAAGGACCTCTCGGACGTGACCATGCATGACACAGAACTCATGGTAAGTCTGCCTAATTGTGCTGCGACTCCAGTTCTGAAACACAAAGCAGTGGCATGTATGGAAACAGGAAATGGTTCAGAGTGTACAGAAGACACCTCTTTAGGCATAATGGCTGTCCCATTGGTACCCCTTCAATCAGTGACGTCCAATCGGCTGGAGGAGGGGACCAGCACTACATCCCTGGAAAGTAAAGACTGAGGCTTCTTACAACCATAACCAATATTCCTTTTGCTGAGGCCCTAAAGGCTACCCAATCCATTGGAAACTTAGCGTCACAAAATCCCCAAGAGGCTTTGACGTCCAGTGTGATTTCTAGCCAACAACCTACGACACAAGACAGTCTGCCGTCTGGTCCTGATGTGGACACTACTCAAACTGTGTTATTTAGTGTTCGATATTCAAAGGCCAGCCTAACAACAAAACGATGAAATCACTGAAATCTTAATCTGCAAGTTAAATTCCAAAAGAAACTAAAAATGCACCAACAAAAAAAACGAGAAGGGGTAATGAATCACATAAATTCCTACGCAATATAAAGACTGTAAACAGAATGATTGTTAAGGATAGAAACCGTGAATTAAAGCAAATATTGGAAATGCCAAAGTCAACGGCAGTAGAAATGGTCACAGAACAAATCTGTATTAGTGATGAATCTGATGACCTGATGAATATGTTCACCTATTAAGAAGAAGGCGGCCCTGCTATGGCAGAGCAGGCTCCTTCTTTGCCACAAGAGTCCAAGGTGATAGATGTCGAGCCTGTTCGTGTGGCCTCAGTTGAGGTGATAGGTGTGGCTCGCTCCAATAAAGCCTCAAGATCTTGCCAGTTAATCCTACCACCTACAGTGGTCCAAAACGAAAAAGCAAAAAGATGTGTTACTTTCATGACTCTGGAAGAAAAACGAGCTAAACAGACGGCTCAACATCAGTTGGCAAACAAGTTCACATGTATAAAAGATCATACGTGTAGAAATTCTACCCTCAAAATGGTCAAGATGGATTTAGTCTCTCAGGAGATGATCAAAATGGCGCATCTGATGCCCATAAGTGGCCATCAAAGTTCGATTCTGCTTTATGTGACGCTCAATGTAATCATTCAAGTGCCTTATCAACCGGTCAGACCTATTCCCAAACAAAGAATGGCAAAAAGAAAACTGTAATCACTCATAAAACACAAGCTTCGCATCGACTTATACTGGAATGGATAGAATCCTCTGATGATCTAATTTTAAATACTCATAACGTGCTATGGCTCTCATCTTGTGCCAAGTCTCAGAGCTATTGAATCAGAAGATCTGAAAACCGTCGAATTTATAGACGAAAGTAAAAATGATGGCTGTGATCCTTCATTCACAATTCAAACTAGTAGCTGACACAATGTTAGAAGCGGGGCCTGTGTTGATGTCACTTGGTTTCGACATTTCTAAAGTCGTGGAATGCAACATGCCCAGGATTATTGATAAAGGCCCAACCCGGGCGAAAGAATCTGCTTTCAAAAAGAAGCAAGTTCACTTAGTTAAAAACACTGTTGCTGAGCCACCCACACCAGACTTGTCGAGCATAAGTCCTCAGAATCTGGAACTACCTCCCAAATTCCAGATGGAGGAACTTATAAGGATAACCATTGAAGGCACTGAAAGTCCATCTTCAAATACAGATGCCATTGAATTGACAGACAACGCCATAGACGAGAGTAATGATTGGTCTTGGCTCGCTGGTACGTTAAACACAGAAATGGACAAGAAATGCCAGGTTCAGGAGGATACTGCAGTTTACACCTTGGGTTCCTGGAACACAAGAGGGTTTATGCACCTCTTTTCGACAGCTTGGGCAGAAGATCTTGACCTTGTGTGTTTATAGGAAACCTGGATAATGGAATGTCCATCACTGCAAGGTTTTGAAGTAGCTCTAAATCCAGCGATAAACCATCCAAAAGGAAGACCGATGGCTGGCCTTCTTACTGCAGTGAAAAAAGGATCTGGTTTTAGGATTGAGAAATCAATCAACATCTCAACATTTATCCAGGTATCCACTGTGACCCTATTGCAAAAAGACAAGAGTCCTGTACCACAATTAGACATCGTTAACCTTTACTGCAACCATCTGGCTGCTGGATCGCTGTCTTTCATTGATCAAGTAACAGCTACCATTGACGACCTACTTGCAAATGCAAATGCAATAGACTTAATAATCTGCGGCAACTTAAATATCGATTGTGATATAAACAAGGAGTCCTCCTGTAGCAAGAAGATCAATCGCCGCCAAGACAATGTGGCTCGTCAATGGTGCTTAGAAATGGAGCTCAGAATGCTGGCTATGTTGAATGGAAATACAATTGGAGACATCCCTGCATAGCCAACTTGGAGAAGACTCGGCCAAAGTTCTGTGCTTGACTATATATTTGTGTCTGAGTCCAAATATGACTCATATTGACCATGATATGGTCAAGTTAAAATATAAATGTCCTATACCGCGGGAAAAAGCAAAGTAAACAGTATTACATCTAACTTTCAACAAGATCCGGACTCAATGGAGTATAAAAATCTTTTGACACAATTTAAAGAACGCAAACATGGTCTCAAACATCTGGAGTTTGCTCCAAAACATAAATTTGACTTTGACGTTTTACAGAGAAAAAGAGCTATGCAGCGAGAATTAAGAAAGTTATCAGGATCCGACTACACTATTGTTTGTAACAGCAAGAGAAAGAGCAAACAAACCTCTGGAGATATATTAATAACACATTTTCACCTCAGCATGCCTTACAGACTAATCTGGACCCAGAAGCAGTGTGGGCTCTGTTTTAGAAGAAATTGTTTCATAAAGACTCCAAGATCGAAGAATGGATCCCGCCGATATTAAATCATTGGGACTTGGTGTTTGAAAGAAACAATATATTACACGCAATTAAAAACGTGCGTGCTTCGAGGGCACCTAGCCCAGACGGGCTGACGAATTATACCATCAAGCGTAGCCCGGAGCAGTGGGCTGACTTCTGCGCAACTCTCTTTGGAAGAATTGTCAACAGACGTGCCACCCCTAAATCATGGAAGAGAGCTGTTGTTGTTGGAGACAGAACTAACCCGAAAAACTATAGACCTATAGCACTTCCTGATGTGTTGGGAAAACTCTATGGGACTCTCCTTCAACAGAAACTCCTAAAATGGTCCACAGAAACCAATCATGTGGACCCAAGACAGGCTGGGTTCGTGAAGGGAGTAGGCTGCGGCTTAAATCTGCTCTTGTTGAACTTGCTAAAGATGGAAGCATTAAGAACTAACTCTAAGGTCACTTATAGACTTTTCCCATGCCTTTGATAGTATAAACTGACCTGATGTGGAAAAAAACTAAGCATGTGGAACTGTCTGCCTAGTTTGCTAGATGTGATCAGAGATTTACATACTGACACTTCAATCAAGATCAGATTAGACTCTAAAGGCACGTCATCGGCCCCTATTTCTACATATAAAGGCGTCAAACAAGGCTGCCCCTTGGTGGTCATTATTTTCAACTTGTTTCCATCACATGTTAATGACGTCTTTAATGGAGCTGCCATGTTTCCACCAAAAATCCATGGATCGCACATCAACTACCTTGTTTACGCGGATGATCTTATTTTACTAGACTTGACTCCTATAGGGCTGCAGAGCAAACTTGGTATCCTGGATACCTATGTAGCAGCAAACAGTCTATGCATCAATAAACAAAAATGTGAACTATTAGTGTTTGAAAAATTGTCAGGGAATGGTGCGCGAGGAAAAAAATGTGAATGGCATATTGACAAAGAAATCCTGAGGACTGTAAAAAAATACAACATACTTAGGCATGAGGATTAGTGCTAGCAGAAATGACGCTCCATGGGTCAAAACTGCAAAGAGTAAGTGTCGACAGCTGGCATGTTAAGCTGCTTATATCAAACAAACAATATGGAAAATTCTCCTTGAAGCCAACCGTCAATTTTATTTTATTTAAAAGTAGTGTCGGCTTTAATTTATGGTGCGGAAAACGCCTTTGGATGTTGACATGATCTGTGGAATACACTCGAAAACATTTTTTGGGTCTGAGTGCTACAATTGCCCAAGGGAACGTCGACGGTCTGTATACGGTATGAATTGGGACATCTCAAGCCAGACCAGAGTATGCAGTAACATGTTAACCTTATTTAGAAAACGATGTTAATGACTCCAGCGTCCCAAGTAAAAATAGTGCATAAACCAGATACGGACAAAGAGTATACAATTTTCTCAAGATGGAATGAACAATGTCTCGACGCTCTGAAAGAGTATGATATCACTATAACAACACTTATTGAAAATCCAGATCAGGCAAAAAAGCAGCTATGGAGATCAGACTGTTGTCATACATGTGACTTAAGGTCCAAATCCAAATTGATGAATGAAGTACCAGGCAAAGGTAGAGCATATGGTCACCTACAAGCCTATTTATCTCACTTTCCAGATCATAGAGCGTGATCCTTTTACATGCAATTTAGTCTTAATGTACTGGCGACCAAGGAACGCATATGCACCTGGCCCCGGTACTCTGATTTGGAGCCCACATGTCGCTTTTGTAAATCAAACAAGGAGACACTGAAGCACTTAACGTTGTTTTGCACAACGCTTCGAATCCAAAGAACTCAAATTTTGGGCCCTGTAATTAGCAAACGACAAACATTGAGTGCGGATGACTGGTGGAAATTAATGTTCAACGGGTCAAACTGATCAGTGATGTTTCCATTGACTCATTTTCTGTGAGTCATAAAGGAACGTCTTGATGTTGAGTATGTAAATATTGAACTCGGCCACTAAGGAGAACGCTTTATGAACTTTGAAATGACAAATAACCTGTGTTAATCTAACGGATGATGCTAAAATGAGTAATGGAATAAGAGTGTCGATGTTTTGTATTTTTTAAAGTTTTGATTAAACAGATATAAAAATAATAAAAATATTAAATTAAAAAAACTCTGCCCATCTGGCACATGGATAATGGGCAGATAAGGTAAATGCATGCCACATTTTTCATCATTAATTTGCCCTATACTCAAATCCAATTAAGTTACTCTTAATAAATTTAGATTAATAAACCAATTAATTAATCCAAAAACTTAGGCCCTGATTCATGAATTTATTTGCGTGTAAAACAGGGATTTGCGTGCCATTCTGCCTGAAAATCCCCATTAGCCAAACGATTCCATGAATCAGGGTCTTAGTTAACAGCACCACATCCCTCTATGAAGTGGTCATCAAATGCTAAACGTTTTTACCAATATTTGCCACCAAGTCTTGTGTAAAAATCCCTTTGGGCAGACAAAGGAGGCTCCAAATCCTTCAGAAAAGAATTATTCTGATTCCTAACCACTTTTTCACCAATATAAAAGGTCACAGGAGCTTCAAAATGCACTTTGCCTTTACATGCCAAACTAATTCTTAGAAGGTAACATCCAAAGCCCCTGTTAAGTGATCTTTAAAGCATACCATGCAATGACCAGTATTACTCAATCAATATTTAATTTTATTTCTCCATTAAGTTAGTAAAATTTAAAAAAATGTATCATTGTTAATACAATTCTCATAGAACAAGCACAATATAAAAAAGCAGCTTTAACATATTCAAACAAGCTATATATGAAACCCTGATCATAACAATTGATTATATAAAAACATAGCTTCCATGTATGTCCACGCTTATGCAAAACAGAGCAACGACGACAGACGCACAGAAAGCTAACCAAAACTTAATCGACTCCTACTTCGCAGGCACACTTTTTGCTTCCTCCTGCACACCTTAATTTATTGAAGGGTGGGTAAACTTAAACGTCCCATTAGCTTCAGCCGCCTGTATTCTGGGGATCTTATTTCACAGATTTCTCCTTGCCATTTTATATGCGTAAGTAAGTCTGTACATAAAGCTAAAGAGGGCAGCCTAAGTATATTTTGGACATCTGTCTCTCTCCCCATCTGATAAACTCTTGCTTTAAGAGCTATTTTGAGGTGACTTTATGTGCCAAATTTAGTTATATCCCACTCCCTATCCAAATGGACAGTGCCCTACAACCCCATATTGCACAAGTATGTTTCTTTACCAGGCGAGGCTGCCATCACTTGCGCACTGAAATTCATTTCATGATTAGCAGAAAATCTCAGCTGTGCTTTTAAAAAATAAGTAACAAATCTTAACTGGCCCAACACCTTCAAACTGAAAACCCCAATTCAGCTCATAAGGCGCGAAAAGTTGTATCTGCAGGGAGACCTGCTATTTGGCACAGGAATTTATTTTGCAACCCCTCCAAGACTTGGCAGTTTGAACCACCCTAGATTTCACTGCCATAAAAGTCATGGAACAGACCTTTGCCTTGTATACCTCCAGGCACTTGTCCAATCAGAATGCCCCAAACTTGAAATGCAAATGTAAAACGCCCTTTCATTCTTAATGATGCCCTTTCAGCTGTCTTCTGAAAATGATTGACCCAAGCAACGCTCTTTGAGAAGAGTAGGCTCAAATAAAAATGAGACTGCCCCCTCATCTTTACATTCATTTAAAAACTAGCTACACAGTTTCACTCTTTTCCCAAAAACTAACATTTTAGTTTTTGTCATATTTAATTTCAAAGTATAGCTCCTAAAATAGTAATATGTGTTTAGCAGGCCCTCTTTGAGACCTGTACAGGTTAATTCCAAAATAACTGTGTCTTCGGCATAAAGATGCATGCTATAAAAAGTACCCTTAAAAGACGGTGGATTAACTTTCGTAAGAGAAGTATAAGAATCAACCTCAGAATTTCCCACTGAAATCCGTGTTGGTATGCCCAAAGGCTGCCACTGCTCCCGGACAGACTCACCGGTGTCCCTTGGCATGGCTGACATATGGTGTGGGCTGCAGCAACGGTTGTATCTCCGGGAAGCGTTCCCTGTCCTGCCAGTCCTCCCTTAGTTTCGTTGACAGCTTCTCTCCCACACCCGCTGGTATAGCTGATGCACCTCTCTGCCGCTGTGACCCTGCCAGCCCCTTCTCTGCTACGGTTCATTCAGCGGTGCTGCTTTGGTTCTCAACTGGCTTTTGTAGATGCCACTCCAGTTCAGGGGGAAGCACCAGCTTTCCTCTGCAGATCTTTCTGGCGCCGGCCTGCTTTCCACTTTGCGTCCAGCTGTTCTTGCTCTGCATCCCTCTCCAGTTTCTCTGGACTTCTCAGGATTTCGCTTCCACACGGCTGCTCTCTCGTTCACATTCTCTTATTCTTCCAGTACTGGCCTTTAAATATCCTGCCAGCTTGATAAGGTCCACCGCAACGAGACTGCGTAGGGCTAATACGGTAGTCCGTTGTCAGTCTCTTTTGCATCTTCTTCGACGCAGTACCAAAGAGTGGTGTTCGTTTGTGTAAGAATCAAAGAGACTAATATTTGAGAAGGTGTGTATCAAAGACCAAGTTGCAGCATTATAACTGTCCTGCACTGGTACACCATATATTTTTTATTTAATTTTTATTTTAATTGTTTAAAGTGTTAACCTAGCTCGAGAGCAGCTGTACAGAGTGTAGGTAGCCGCCATTTGGGCTGGCATCTTTTAACAGTAGCACAGTAGTGTGAGGTCCGTGCGTCCATTTGAATTAGTCCTTTGTAGAGCGGCAGATGTACACGTTACCTCTAGAGCCCACCCCTTCAATTCTGTCACACTTCTGTTTCCAGCGCGTCCACTCCCAAAGGCCGCCATGGAAAGTTTTCCCTTTCCCAGTGCCCATTTTCTTGGTCTTTTTTTTTGTCCCGGGGCAGAAAAAAATGCTTTCAGTGCTCCGGTCACGCAAATCCTGCGGGCCGGGGTACTAAAACCAATATGACCCTTGCAGCGGGGGCATTACCGACTCAGGTAATGCCCCCGGGCCCATAGTTATAGGCCCGAGCAAAGCCTGAGTCAGTAATGCCTTTTTCTCGTAAGTTGGCCAGGAGGTCAGTCCAACTGTAAAGTTGTCTGAATCCTTGTTCTTGCCACAACTGTTTAATTGTTTCTCAGACTCATTTTGGCTTTCCAAGAATCAATGTCGGTGCATATGTTCTGCATAGATGAACAGGTTGCAGAATGACACCCTAAGGGTCAGCTGAATATGAACATGCCGACCACAAGGCTCACCGCGGTTATGAGCATGGGGGATGTAACACACTGCTCATACTTGAAAAAGACCAAAGTCTTAAACTCCTGGGCCAATAGGTCAGTTGGGAACCGATCCCAAAAGACAAGATGTAGCTTTGACAAACCGAGCAATTCACTTCCAAAGAAAATGGGCAGATTTGATATTTCCAACAGACACTGGGACCAATAGAGGAGGGTCCTCACCTTCTGACAGAATTACTGCAAAGACCAAGGTGATAGGCTGTCTGGCATGCAGGTTGCTCTAGTGAACCTCACTTAGCCAACATTTTGCAAGGATGCCCCAGATTACATTTTTGAGCTATGCAGAATTGCTCATCAGCGATGCTCAATTACACCAAGTCACTGAAATTGCCAAAATATTTGCAAATGTGACTTTGTAAAATCCTATAAAGGTGGTCGGGGAGGGGGCAGCTTTGATATAGGATATGATGTGGTCTTTCACACAAGGCGCTGAAGCCGAGTCCATGCCTTCGAGCTGAAATAGTGTGTAAAGTTGTCTTTACCCCAACACTGGAAATTAGAATGATCCCCAAAGATCACTTTGCATATTGTCAAAATAAGATCTTAAATTTGACTGCCACTTTCACAGAAACTCTGGTTCTGGCCTAAAAAGCGAAGAATATGGGTGAACCCGTGGATCCATGTAATTGATGGTTGTACCCAGAGAGCTGCGTGCCTGCTAAGCAAAGCTTATTGTGTAAATATTTACTAAAAGAGATTTTTGTGAAAATAGAAACAAAATTGAGAGCAGACTCTGAGGCCAGTCCATGGACGGACAACATTTTGGGGAACTCATTGCCAAAGACATTGCAAAGTGTGTGGATGACTATCAAGCCCTGGATAAGGTACTGATGTAAATTTAGAAGGTGACCCAAAAAAAGGTTTACTGCATGTTTGAGTGGTCGGTCGAAGTGCTGCCCAATATTGACAATATCCAAGGCTATATACATGAAAAACAAATACATATTACAAATACATATAAAAACACAGCAATCATTACAATTATACATCATAAATTTACCTAAAATCAAGAATTTAGTTGCTCATAACTTTGTACAAAACGAATTGTGAAAAGCCTACAAAGTGTTATTATCGGGGGGCGTGGATACGAGGGCCATGTAGGAGGACGCGATCTGGAGGAGCTCCCGAGATCCTGAAATGATCCTGGCGAAATAGTGCATAAAAACGTGCCTTTGACTGCTGAAAACAAACATGCCGGTGTGTGAACGGTCTGACTGCGCTTGGTGAACTTCTGGAAGGCGTGGGAGGAACGGTGGCGGAGTTTTGTGCTTAAATGATAAGGAGCGCCTGAGATGAAAGACGAAAGAAAATGGCCGATCAACGACCGGAACAAAGGAGGGAGCAGGCCGCATGGTGGTCGGGCGATAGAAGCGTACTGTGTGCGCATTTGTAACTTGTGCAGAACGCAGGTCCTCTGGGTCATGTCTAATAGAACAGTGAGACCGAAGGCGAAGTAGCCCACCTTGGACGACTTTGCCAAGACGTCCCCTGGTCCGGAAAATTCCAAGAGCAAGGATAAGTCACCTACAGGCGGCATGCCCGCGACGGGTAGTAACCAAGAAGTCCTGGCTGCGATTGCGGACTTGAAGGCGACCTGGGAAGCTAAGCTTGAACTGGCCGTAACTGAGCTGGAAACGGCATTGGACCTTAAGGTCGGTGAGGTGCAGGAGGAGGTGAATCTACTCCGGCAGGACGTCAGGTCCTTGGCGGAGCGCACTGAGACCCTCGAGAAAGAGGTGAGCCCGAACACCGCGGATTGTGCCTCCCATAAGGCCGAATTGCATGCCCTGGTGCTGAGAGTAGGCAACTTGGAGAACAGGGCGGAGGAGGCAGAAGGACGCGCCCGACGGAACAACATTCGCATCGTGGGCCTGCCAGAAGGATCGGAGGGCCACGATCCTACGGAGTACATCGAATCTATGCTGTTGCAGGAGATACCCAAAGTAGCCTTATCTCAAGGATTCGCTGTGGAACGTGCGCATAGAGATCTAACAAGGAGGCCGCCGCCGCCGGGAAACCCGCCTAGGCCAGTAATTGCCAAAATCCTTAATTACCGGGACCGGGAGAGGATACTAGAACACTTCCGCAAGGGAGGAACGATTACACGAGGAGCGGCAAACATAACGGCCTACCCGGACTATACCCTAACTGTGCAGCGTAGCCGCATGAACTTTGGGACGGTAAAGCGGAGATTGAGAGAGGCGGGCCATAAATAGATGTTGCTGTATCCAGCGAAATTGAAAGTTTTTCATAAACACAAAACTTTGTTTTTTGAGACACCGGAGGACGCCATAGGATGGCTCGACGCGCAGGGATGTCCCCAGGAGCCTGACGTTCAGATGGGAAGAAGAGATGGAGGAAATAAGTAGCGCATGAGGAGGGTGCTACAAGATGGCACGGAATAGATCTTTGGGACTTGATTATAGTCATTTGCGTGGCCTTAGGCAGAGAAGGTCAGGCTGTTGCACAATATATTATGAGCACTGTGACTATTGCTGTATTTAGGGGAGCCTTGCAGAGCGGATCTCTTTACCCCACTTAGTAACTCTAGTTAAGTGGCCATTAGGGCGACTTCACCCTACTGAGCTCTGGGCATTGTTTGGTGCTTACAGGGCTAGATGTGGGGGTGCCTGAGTTCCGAGGATGGAGCTGGGCAGCAGTTGGGGTGTGTGGTGTTGGGGAAGGGATGGGTAGAGGGTGGGGAGGGAAGTGGGGAGTTTGGGGTGTGTATAATTATGAGGAGTTCGAGTTTGTACAAGTGGCTACAAGAAAAAGCCAGAGGGCTATATCTGTATCGCGTGGGCAGGTGGGATTTGCTGCACGGAAGGGGGGAGGATACTTATGAGCTATGGGGGATCTTAAGATCGTAACGTGGAATGTCAGGGGACTCAATGGTTACCTAAAGAGGAACAAGGTCATGATGTATTTGAAAAGACAGAAGATTGATATTGCACTGTTGCAAGAGACGCATCTGACTCGGCAGAAGTTGGAACTGGTGGGGAAGAAGTGGAGAGGTACTGCAGTGGGCTCTCCGTATTCTGCCTACGCTAGGGGAGTGTTGGTTTGGGTGGCACCGCACATTCCGCTCCAACTTACACAAGAGGTGGTGGATACGGAGGGGAGGATGGTCATATTGAAGGCACTGGTGGAGAATAGGGAGGTGTGCATTGTAAATACGTATGCCCCCAATCAAAATACGGCGGCATATTTTAGGACTCTGTGTACCAACCTGGGTGAGTGTGTGAGTGGGGCGGTTATTTGGGGAGGGGATTTTAATTGCGTGCTGAACCCCAGGGTAGACAGATCTGATGATAAGATTGATAGGCCCACCCCAGCGGCCAGGGCATTGCAGACACTGCTCGACGACTTCGGGCTGGCAGATGTTTGGAGGCTGAAACATCCAAATGAGGAACAATACTCGCATTACTTCGCCCCGCAACAACTGCATACAAGACTTGATTATTTTTTTGCCACGCCAGATGTGGTGATAGAGACCATCCAAATAGACTACAAAGTGAGGGTCCTGTCGGACCACTCGCCTCTGGTCCTGGGTTGGCAGTACTGCCGCCCCAGAGCGCAGATACCGACGTGGCGCCTCCGGGCTGAGGCGCTCAAGGATCCGGTCTTTAGAGAAGATATCAGGGATAAGATCTCACATTATTTCGAGGAGAACGCTGGCAGTGTGGATTCGGCAGGCACGCTCTGGGAAGCCTTTAAGGTGGTATTGCGGGGTGCTGCCATTGCTAAATCAAAGGGCCTGCAGGGTGGGGTCCTAATGGAGTTAGGGGAAGCTGAGGATGAACTGGAACGGGAACTCAATAGGGAAGGGGGGATGCGGAGCTAGTACTCAAACTACAGCAGCGGTGTGCGGAACTTTGGGAAAGGCTCTGCAACCTTAACTATATTGAGAGACAGCACGCAGGTGGGGATAAAACGGGCCATCTCTTGGCGTGGTATTACAAGAGCGAAACTCCTAGGCCCCCGATTAGGACGATAACCAGAGAGGATGGAGAGGTAGCGGACACCCAAGAAGGAGTCAATGAGGCATTCTTAGACTATTACAGGGCACTATATGAGGACAAAGGGGGGGGGGGCAACCAAGAGGATATAAGAGAAACTTTAAGAGATATGGGCTTACCTAAGATCAGTGCCGAAGAAAGGGAGGGGCTGGATGCACCGATTACTTTAGAGGAATTGGAGGAGGTGGTAAAACAGCTGCCCTCCAGTAAAACCCTGGGTGCGGACGGACTCCCTAGCAAATTTTATAAAGCATATAGAGAGGAGGTACCCCCTCCCCCCATGCTAGAAATGCTCAATGAATCGTTTGAGGTGGGCCGGCTGCCGGAATCGCTTAGAGAAGCGATGATAATACTGCTTCTTAAGCCCAACAAACCAGGGCATAGCTGAGGCTCCTATAGGCCCTTGTCAATGTTGAACCAGGACAGCAAGATATTGACGGCGGTCCTGGCCAATAGGTTGCGTAGAGTTATTAATAAATTGATACATCCGGACCAGACAGGTTATGCCCCCAACAGAAATATAACCCACAACATAGGCGACTCCAATGGGTGATTGAAGGGGGGAGCAAGAGCGAGGGTGAAATGGCGGTTGTGTTCCTAGATGCAGTCAAAGCTTTCGACTCAGTGAGGTGGCCGTGGTTGCTGGAGGCCCTGAGGGAATACAGGATGGGGCAGGGCTATGTCAGGTGGGCGAAGTTGCTGTACAGTGAGCCGCTGGCTAGGGTACGTACAGGAGCGGTGATATCCGAGAGGTGGCAACTTAGCAGAGGCACCAGACAAGGGTGCCCCTGGTCCCCGATGTTATATATTCTGGCCCTGGAGCCCCTGGCTGTGTACCTTCGACAACAATATGACATGATAGGCATTGAGGTAGGGGGAGAGAAACACCTAATATCCCTGTATGCTGATGATTTGCTATTATATCTGAAATATCCGGAGGAAAATCTTCAATATATTCTGGAGGTAATGTAAAGGTATGCAGAACTGTCTGGCATAGTGATGAACCCCCAAAAATCGAGCATGTTCCCATTGGGTAGCTACAGAGGAACCCCTCCGGAGTGGTTGCCAGTGTTGTCGATACCATGGGCGGTTGGCTCCTTCCGCTACCTCGGAATAGATGTGTATCACACGGTAGAGGAGGAACATTTGCATAACACCGAGGTGGCTGTGGGAAAAATCCGTATAAGTATGAAGTTTTGGGAGAAGTTGCCGTTGGCGATGATGGGACGGGGGCGATGCTCAAAATGGTGGTCCTACCTAGGCTCTTACATTTTTTCAGCAATATTCCGTACATGATACCTAAGAAGTTTTTTGCCAAGCTGAATACTATGTGCAGAGACTTCCTATGGAATGACACTCGGAATAGAGTGGTGCTATGGAAGTTGCAGAATTTCTATGAAAAAGGGGGTATTAAGCTGCCTAATTTTGAGGCCAATTATGTAGCTGGCCAGTTGTAATATGTGGTCAAATGGTTCTCTGATGAGGTAACTCCTGAATTTAGGCTGTTTGGACAGGACTGCACTCCGTTTTACCTGAAGGAAATTATTTGGTTGCCTAGGTCTGAAAAGAAGGAGCGCCCGGGTATGATGTTGCTTGGGTGGAAGTTGTGGCGTAGAGTATGTTGAATGATGGAGGACCCTTACCCGTGTTCCCCGCAGGTGCCGCTGGTGGCCTTGGCAGGGGGAGACAAACAACTAAGGATGATAATCAGGACCTATTGGGAGTCGGTCGGGCTGGTTACATTGGGGGATGTCTGGCAAGAGGGGGCCATTAAGGATTTTGAAGGACTAGGGGAAGAGGCGGGCTTGCATAGGGGCTAGTATGTCACATATCTAAGGCTGGTGCAGAATATTCGTAAAATCTGGCCTGAGACTGTATTGGCGGAGGAGCCAGACGCCACTATGGGGACGATATATGACATATCAGAAGGAGGGCATGAGATCTCTAGACTGTATGAGATGGTGATGACCCGGGTAGGGAAGGAATTGACGCATTTGAGGCTGGATTGGGAAACAGAGGTGGGAGCACAGATGGAAGATGGGATGTGGGAGCGCGCTATGGGATACCACAAGAAGGTGTCCAGAAATGCCAGATTACAACAAATACAGTTGTACATAACGCACAGAGCTTATATGACCCCGATGAGAATATTGAAGTTTGTAAATGCGGGACGACAAGCGTGCCCCAAATGCGATGAGGAAGATGCTGATATGACACACATGTTTTGGTCTTGCTCAGTGATTGAGAGTTTCTGGGGAGAAGTGGCGCAAAAACTAGCGGACAAAGGGGTCACGCTCACTATAGATACGGCCTGGGCCTGCCTGTTGGGAGGGTTTCCCAGACCACGGAAACTTAAACATGTTGGGAAATTTAAGGACTTGGCATATGTGCTCACGAAACGAAGGATTGCCATGGGCTGGAAGCAGTGCCATAAACCACGGGTGGAGGTATGGTGGCGGGATTTGCACAAATGAGCGGAGGCTGAAACGGTGGTATGGCAGGAGGCATGTAGCAAGTGTGGGGAAGAAGAAGTGAGTTCACTGCCAGCATGGAGAGTATTAATAGCAGGACTGTTTGGAACAATAACGGATTCTGCAGTCTCAGAAGAAGGTGATACCCTGCCACACGCAGCAGATACGGAATGAGAAGGACAAACAAGCTCTTGAGGGGGGAGGGATTGGGGGAGCAGTGGTCTTGACTAATTGATGTTCATGTGTTTTGTTGCAAATAACGCTGCCAGTTTGGTTTGTATTGTTTGTTTGTTTTAAAAATAATAAAAACCGTTTAAAAAAAAAAAGTGTTATTATCAAGGAAATGTTCCCTGCCAGCATCATCCACTGTCTGTCCATAGCATGAATAAAAGTAATGTGTAAAAATCATCTATCAAAACCGTTTTGACTCACAGGGCTAGTTTGTGGGCAATACATTATTACATGTTTTAATAACTCGTACTCCTTTTCTACAACACACAATCCTACATGTTCTTTCCTGCATATTGAGACCAATCCTCTGCCCAAGACAAAGTGTCTGTACCTGGTTCAACATAAATCCAATATAGCAAGACCTTATTTTGCTGCAAGGGAAAATCTATATATAGTCTGAAAGGGACGTCCTTTTCCTGATGAGTAAGAACACAGTTTTTCAATAGTTAAGCACCAATCTCTTTCATACAATCTTTTAAAAAATGTTAGTGTGATTGTTAACCAATTTATCCACATCTGTACTCATCTCTTTCAACAAGTTATCAAGAGGACAACTACATTTGACAAATGACGAAACAGACTTACTGAACTTTTTCTTGAAATCTACAAATAAGCTGTTGGGTGAAGGGGGCCATCATCTTTTCAGAAACCAGCGCAGAAGTAGCGTGCACCACGCGTGCGCCAGCGTGGCAAACCAGCAGTTGCGTGGCACACGTTTTCATGGGTTTCCCGAGGCAGCGGTGACGCAATGAAATCAAGCAGCGCCAGTAACACCCCTAATATGGCGCAATGACCAGCGCTATCAGTGGGCCAGCATACAGCCCCCCCCATCATAATAGAGTGAAAAATGTGTGCGCACCCCGGTTGCATCAGCCAAATCGCGTGGAAAGGCCCGCGCGTACCCCATCCGCACCCCAGTGCAAACACGTACCCCGGTTGCAGCAGCCAAATCATGTTGAAAGGCCTGCGCGTACCCCATTCGCACCCCAGTGAAAATGCACACCGCGGTCGCACCAGCCAAATCGTGAGAAAAGGCCAGTGCATACCGCATCCGCACACCACCGCAAACGTGTACTCGGTCGCATCAGCCAAATCGTGTGGAAAGGCCTGCGCATGCAGCCATCAGCTACGAGCACACCATGTAGCCATCCCACAACACCACATGGACCCCCACATCACCCGTGACCAAACCCCGCAGGCTGCCCACAACACATGGGCCCTCCCATTACCCGTAACATAGCCCACAGGCAGCCCACGCCACATGGGCCCTCCCATTACCCGGAACATACCCCTCAGGCAGCCCACACCACATGGCCCCCCATCACCCGTAACTATACCCCGCAGGAAGCCCAAACAACATAAGGCCCCCCCCCATCACCCATGACCATACAACCCGCAGGAAGCCCATACCACATGAGTCCCCCTCATCACCAGTGACTATACCCCGCAGCAGTCCACACCACATGGGTCCCCCCCCCAATCACCTGTGACCATACCCCGCAGGCAGCCCACACCACATGGGTCCCCCATCACCCGTGACCATACCCCGCAGGCAGCCCACACCACATTGCCCCCCCATCACCCGTCACCATACCCAGCAGGCAGCCCACACCACATTGCCCCCCCCCCCCCATCACCCCAGACCATACCCCTCAGGCAGCCCACACCACATGGGCCCCCCCATCAACCGTGACCATATTCTGCAGGCAGCCCACACCACATGGGCCCCCCACCCTCATCCCCCGTGACCATAGCCCACAGGCAGGCCCGACCTCAAGTCACCCCCACCAGTGACGGCAACCTGCTGGCAGGCCCCGCCTCCTGTCCCCCCACCCTCACCAGTGACAGCAACCTGCAGGCAGGCCCTGTCTCATGGGACACCGCCCACCCCAAAAAACATTGGACCAACATACAATCATGCAGCTCATGTCCACCAAAATGCCACCACATGCTGCACACCCCTGGTGCACCTCAACACCCATTCATTGATCATGCTCCCCAGTACAAGCCCACTGTCATGGGAATCCTAAAATCACACATACTTGCATGTGTGCACATACATATATAACAATGGTCAACAGAAGGGACAAGCAACAGAGTCAGGGAAGAGTGAAACATGCACAAAACCATTGAGACCAGACACCACTTTCATTTCACCAGACAAAAATATATTTAAAAAAATACATGAAAGTCACACTCAAAAAAGCAATAAAACCTGGATGAATCAAATAAAAAAACAAAGGAAATTGAAAACAGAAATAAACGGGATGGAAAAAATGAAAAACTCCAAAAAGTGGTCCATGTATATCAATGTACGTCCAAATAAAAACACAAATGAGAACAAAACCATTCCTCCATGGTGCAAAATAAATTATAAATTTTCCAAAGAAAAAGTCAACTATATACAAACATCCAGGGTGATGGTGTGAATTTCGAAACAAAACCATGAAAAAAGAACTATGTACAAGATGTGGAGCAAAGTCCAGGAACTCCAAAAAAAAGGGAAAAACAAATGAAACCGACTCCTAAAGAACTATGTACAATGGCAGCAAGGTAGTCCTCTGACTCACCATTTCTTCCCCCCCCCCCCCCCCAAGGTCTCGGCAGCATCGAACTCTGTCGATTTCCATAGGCAGGCCTGTGCTCTCCCCTCAAGGGCTTGCAGGGACTCCAATGTGCTCCTCTCAAACTCCCTGCAAGCCTCCTCGAGTAACTCGGCCCACCTCTTTGCCCGACCCAGGGTATTCTCCAACCTGGCCATGGTGAGTCGTGCCCCCTCTTCCCGCTGCTGCTCTGCTATGATCTGCTGGCCAAATCGCTCCAACACAGAAGACATCCTTGTTGAAAGGTCCACGTGTGCCTCCTGCCCAATGGCAGATACCTACCTCCCCTCCATTGGAAGCCCCAAGTCATGTCTCCTCCTATGCCGTGCCTGTTGCCGCCGATTAGCCTGGTGCCTGCACCTCCGGGACAGCCTCTGGGATGATGACAACCCCTCGGGCTGTCGTGCATGTGCCCCGCTTCCTGGTGCCTGCTCTTCCACCATTGTCACATGTCCTGTCACAGGATGGATGTCTGTGGTGACCACCTCTGCTGATCCTCCTTCGACTCCCGATCCTGGCAGGGATGTGGTCTCCACCAGAATGGCCGCCGGGTTTGGGACAGGTACACAAGAGGCCCTGGTGGTATCTGGGCCGAAAGATGGCGGGAGGATGACTGGCGCACAGAGGAGGTAGACGAGGAGGGGGTCACATAAGTGGTCAGCCCATGCACCCATTGCGATACCGGGAAATGTACTAGCCAGTTCACGAGACAGCAGATGATCTCGTGATGACGTGCAAGCCCCTGATTGGAAGCCTGCACATCATCACGGATGAGTCTGCCCACCTCGTGATACCAGCCAGCACAGGTTCCACCCTTTACCGAATGGCGATATCCGCAGGCATCAGTGTTTCCGTCTGGGTGGAAACATCTGCAGATGGGTCCAGTCTGGGGCATGCCCGCAGGTGCATACTGGTGCAGTCGCAATACCAGGGACAGGGTTAGGCACAAGCCCCTCCACAGTGACCTGCACTGCCTCTGGCCCCTGACCCTTCACTGCCCCAGCCACACCTATACACCTATGTCAACACCCCCGCCGGCCCGCATGGGCTGGGCTGATGTGGCCTCCTCATCCTCTCCCTCCCCCGCCAACCTGGATGCCTCCCCACTGTCTTCCGCAGTGTCTTGCCCCTGTGCAGGCTCACCTGTCCCTCCCACTGCTGAGGAGGAGTCCACCACCTTCACCCTCTAGGATGTACCCCTCAGCAGCTGCGGCCGATGACTTGGACACTGCACCAGTCTCCTCACTCCCGGAAGATGACCGTACACGTCAACATGCACATGCACTATGGTGGACAAGAACACATGAACACTTACCAGTCTACTCCAGACGGAGAACCAACTCCAAGACCTGGACGTTCAGCGCTAGGTTGAAGCGCTCCAGGTCCCTCATTTCATCGGTGGTCAACCGGCACTGGCGCCCCACTCGATCATCACCAGCCTCGAGGAGGCGCCCGGCCTTGTTGAGGGTCCTGGAATTGAAATCTTGCCAGCGCTTGTGGACATGATGTTAGTGGCGGGGTGCCACCCCCTCCGTGTTGATGGCACCCACGATGTCCGCCCAGATATTCTTCCATCCTTCATTGCCAACTTGCGATGGGCTGGGAAGAGGGCATCATAATGCCTCAGGACTTGCGCCACCAGGATGCCAACTTCCCTGGGTGAGAAGCTAACAGCCCTCTGCCTCTCTGCTGGGGGTTGCCACTTGCCTCAAATGGTGCTGTGTCAGACATGGCAACTTCCGAGGCAGGTATGGGTGGGCAAGGTGGTCCTGGGGCTGGGCTGTGGAGCAGTGGTATGGCATTCGGGAGTCTTTAGGATCAGCAGAGGTGTTCACAATGCCTGGATCATTGGCAATGGCTGAGGAGCAGACACAAAAATGCAGGGCACGTGGGCAGCAGGCACAGAGAGTAGGCTGGCAGCAGTAGATGGCTCATAGGAGGCAGCTTGGGGCACTCAGAGGCAGGTAAATTGGCTGGTGGGCAGGAGTGTGGGTCTCCCGTGTTACTTGTGTGGCTAGCCGGAAAAAGAGTGACTCTGCACGTGTAGAAACAGCGCGTTAGCGTGGAATCAGAGGAAAGGCCCTAAGCGTCCTCCATCTTGTCCACTGGATGCAGAGGACAAGATGGAGGAGGTACAGGAGAGTGGGCCACAACCAGGCACCAGTGGAGGACGTGGTGTGGTAACCCACGAAGATCCACTGGTGCTACAGTCCATCCTGGCCATGACTCACTCTGCTCCGCCTTTGAGGAAGCCTATGGCTCTGGTGGTGAATTGGAAATGGATTCCTTGCAACGGTCGCAGGTGAGTGATTCAACTGTGGGTGCTGGCCTATCCCAAATATCTGTAGTGGGGGAAGACCCACACAGGGCCAGTCAGTGTCGGTCTTTGGTGGTTACAGGTTCAAGGCCACACTCCACAGTGTTGGCTTCTGTTCCTGGGACAGCTGTTCAAGGGAGGGATGCAGTCCTGGAGCCACAGACTGCCAGCACATCAAGGGCCAGGTTTCATTGGGCCCAGCAGGCGTGGGGCCCGCCAGCAAGGTGGCCATGTGCCAACAGGGGATAATGTGTGGGAGCAATCCATATATTCAGTTGCACAGCAACAGGGGGCTTCATTTGAAATGTTGGCTTAGGGCATGGATAGGGTTATCAATGCCATGCTCCCCCAGAAACACAGATTGAGCTCCAGCAGCAAGCAGTGCGGTCCACATGCTGCTCACACATACTCCAGATACAGGCCAGCAACAGGTGCTGACTGGCAGAATTTTTGTCTCTTGTTCTGCTACGGTAAACCCCATATACTAAGAGCTTAGATAGGATTCGGAAGACCACCTACCTGTATCAAAAGGGCCTCTTCCAGTGGTAGCTGAATGCAGGAATGTACCTGAAAGCCCCTCCGTGGCCCATCTCAAAGGCTAGGATGCAGAGAAGATCTCACGGAAACCCTCAAGGGGGGAAAAACCATGTGGAGAGCTGCTGGGGTACATAGTCTTCAGTGCACAGTCTCCAGTGACTCAGGACTGGTGGCAAGGAGGTCCTGGATCAGTTGCTATGGTGTAGGTTGGATTGAGGTCCTTCCGGACAACAGCTAAGTGAAATAGGAAGAGCGAATGTTAGATTTAAGGACTGGTTCCCCAGGGAATTCTCCCCCAGGGGCATGTTTAGTTTCTTACCCCTGGAAGGCGACAACATAGTCTCCTTTCCCTGTTCAAGACTCGGCACCCAAATGGAGGGGGAAGAGTTGCAGGAAATCTAGAGATCGAGAACATAAAGCCATGGCTGCAGAGGGTCGGGCCCACAGGGCTGCCCTGAAGGAAGAGGCTACGTCACTGTAACTTACACTGACTGCACTCGAGGCAGCACGCAGTAGACGCTCAGAAGAGCAGCTGCGACAGTTGAAACATAACATATCTGTGGAACAGTGAGCCAACCGTGAGGAGTTGCAATCAGAACTGCGTGCATCCCGTGATGTATTGCATGCAGACATCCGTGCCACCATGTTGGAGGTGCGAACATCTCAGTCCTGCATGGCTGCTGCCATGGAGGACCAGACCAGGGCTATACATGGTCTACCTCGATTACCACTGACACCTATTGCTACACCAGAGGGTGACAACAGCTCTCCTGATACTTGATAGCCGTGCAGACCACGAAGCCATGGAAGAGTTTTCTTTTTCTTTTTTTCTCAACATCAACACTTGTGGGTGTTGAGGTGCACCCTGTCTCTCCACCCTCCTGGGTGACTCCCCCCCCCACCCCCGGTATACCATGGGCATTTATCAGTTTTTTAAAAATCATATTTTGTCTATTGTGCTTTTATGTGACAGTGTGTTGCTTTGTGTGGCATCCACTGAAGGTTCCAGCTGGGCCCATATATGCTTGTCTCGTGTTGGTACACTCCTTGTTTGTACCTTAGGGTCCAGACACACGTGATTCCTGCTTCCATTTTCCATGGGCTTCCAAGGAGTGCAGCGTGTGAAAGTAACTTACACAGAGGCATTGAGGTTCTGTTCCATCTGTGGGTAGTCTCAAGTACAACCTGTTTATACAGAGCTAGTGGGATTCATGATTTTTTGTCCAATGCATGGTTTCCATCCCTTTTTGTTTTGACATTGGGACCCATCATGTTTTCATGTTACATATTGATGTCTTAGCTTGCTGGTCTCCATTGTTGTTGGCTTTCCTGCTGTATGCGCTTACCTGCCCCCTTTAGTTGACAGGGACACACTACCAATAGAAGAGTGCAATGGGGTTGTTAGGGCATATTGAGGCACTTCCGGTATTCCGGTGTGTGACTATCACACATATTCACTGTTGGGTCTGGTGTTTGTGTTATGTGATACTGGCCAATTCCTGTTCCTGTGTACATGATTGTTTTGATGTGCGAGAGCGATTTATTTCAGTACTGGTTCCATTTTTCATTGGACACTTTCTGACAGTACTGTTGTGTGTTGGCCATTAATGTGCCACTTTTGATGTTGCTTAGCATGGCATGTTGTGGCAACCAGGTAACATGGATTTTGGGAGGGTTTAGGTGACATACCAGCATTTGGATGTGTATTTTTTCATGGGGTTGGTGGCATACTGCATCTTCCATGTGTGCCTCTTGTGCACACCAGATTGAGTTATTCTAAGTTCTAAGGGATGCACACAATGGAGAACTTCCAAGGACAGATTCTCAGGGTGGTAAGGTTGGGACAGATGAGTGTCCCTTTGTCATCATTGATTGTCACCTGTAATGTGCCAAGGCTGTGTGCACTCTGCAGGGGTTGGATTTTAGGTGACGAATTGTGCCACAAGCTGGGTACGGGAAGCCTTGACATGTGCACTTTCCACTCCCATGCTCAGTGGCCGTGCATGTGGTTGGGGATGTGGGGACACCACCATGTCCACTGGTATGCCCCGCCACATTGGAACGTTGTGCAGGACACATGCTGCCACAATGATCCTGCATACTACTGGTGGTGTATATAGGAGCACTCCACCAGAGTGGTCAAGGGAGCGAAAGCGTGACTGTACCACTCCGAATGTACGCTCCACTATGCCCCTAGTTGCAATATGTGGTGAATTGTATCTTACCTGGGATGGTGTGGTGGGGTTCCACATTGGCGTCATCATGTAGGTGCTCAGTGGGTAGGTACTGTCCCCTGTGGAGGTGAGATGGTTTGTCAATGGTGTGGTTTAGACTGTGTGAGGCCTGCATGCATTTTCAGGGCCATTTGTACTCACCAATGAGCCATGTGTTGCCATGCCTCCAAGCTTACAGGTCCCGGTTTAGGGGTGACATTCTGTATATGAAACTATCATGGGGCTAGTTAGCATATACAGAGGTAATGATTCCGTTTGCATTGCATACAACTTGCACGTTGATGGAATGCCAGTGCTTGCAATTTCCGATGGATGTGCTCAGTGGCCCTAAGTGAACCTAGGGCCACATGTGTTCAATCAATGGCACCAAGCACTTTAGGGAAGTGCACCACCCTGGAAAAGTCTTGGACCATGGCCTGCCTTTCAGCGGGTGTTCTGGGCATGTATACGCGCCTTCGGATTGAGGGGCTTGCAGTCATGATTTGCCAACACCTGGTGTAGGCAGCATGACTGCGTGGCCTGTGAAATGCCCGTACTATGGTAGTTGTCCGCTGAAATGACCCAGTGGCCAAAACATGCAGTACATTGAGCACCTTTTCGAAGGGGCTCAGTGCTTGAGAGCACAGGGTGGGTGATGTGAGGTAATTTTCCCACTCCCTGACCAGGTCTAGGATGATATGAGGTGGGAACCTATACCTGCCACAGACCTGTTCATCAGAAATCCCAAAAAGGCTGGTCCTGGGTAAATAAATGCGTGCCCTGGCTATCCTCCTGCTCCTCCTGCTCCTGCGGTGTCACACAATCACTGCTGCGATAAATGTCACATTCATCGTAGCTGTATACGCGCGTTTGTGTTTTGCGTGTCTACTTATGCATTGTACGTGTGCACGGTGACACTTTCGCCAGCTTTCGCTTGGTGGACGTGTTTCCAGATTAGCGGGTCTTTTCCCGCGCGCCGGTGGTCGCTGTTTGATTCCATGAATACGTGCTGTTAGTGCACTTATGGGCGATGCAAGTATTTTACTGTGGTACTTCCCACGTAATGCCCACATTTACGCTTGTTGTTCCCCATTCCACGTGTTGCGCCCCCTTTTTAGGTGACTGCGCAAGAAGGTACGCCCCTTTGCAGGGAGTCTCACGCAAGGCATTCGCAGTGACATGGTGGACCCGCGTGGATTCCTCGCAAGTGTCTGTTAAGCCCCACTCATTCTGTTCCATGAATCAATAAACAGGCGTTTGCGTGCGTTTCCGTGCACAAGTGCCCCGTTTTTGATACAATTTATTCCATGAATCGGGCAAAAGTGTTTTCCATATTACCAATGTTTCTAGTGAAATGATGATCCCTAGTTCATGTCTCATTACGCTATTTGGAATAGAGCCAAGCCGAGAGCTTTGTTCCACATGATACCTTCTCATGAGACGTAAAAACAAAAAAGAAACAAGAAAAGAAACTATTTCAGCAAGAACACCCTCAAATCCATCGATTAATGCGGGGACAATTTTAGAAGAGTAAAACTTGAACACAAGTACAATGAAAAATGTACATAATTTGAATAAAACCTCTGTAATTGGCAGACAAAGGCATCATCCTCCTATCCAAGCCCGCATCTCTGCAGCATCTAACATCTCGGCTAAACTCTTTAAAAACTACAAGGAACTTGCCAATCCTGCCGCAGTCTCTACCTCTCCTGTCCCTTCCCAGGCCCTCTGCATGGGGTTGGCTTCTCACTTCATCTCTAACACTCAGGACATCCTGTCCTCACTCTCTGCCTATCCCTTCCCTCCCCCTACTCCCTGCTCTTCCTCTGGCCCTTCTGCAGCCACCTCTCTTCCCTCCTTCTCTGCCTTTCCCCCGTTCTCTGCTGACAAGGTTTCTAGACAATTCCTATCTATGAAAGTCTCATCGAAACAGGTTCACCCCTGTTCTTCCAAAACTATCAAGGACCACATCGACTCCCTGGCTCCTGCCCTGGCTGACTTCTGCAATCACTCCTTCACCACTGGAGTCTTCGCATCCCCCCGAAGCACTCCTTTGTGCACCCTCTGCTTAAAAAACCCTCTGCCGACCCCTCCTGCCCTGCTATCACCCAATCTCCATCACTCCCTTCCTTGGCAAGTTCCAGGAGAAACTGACCATCTCCCACCTTAATCTCCACACTAAATCTGACCATCAATCTGGCTTCAGAGCTGCAAGAAGCACGGTAACTGCTCACCTGAACATCCGTGAAGACCTGCTCTCCAACCTTGACTCCAACACCCGTTGCGTCCTCATCTTGCTTGATCTCTCTTCTGCCTTTGACACTGTCAGCTATGCCATCCTGCACAACCGTCTCTGTAATAACCTGGGCATCACTGGTCAGGCTCTGGCATGGCTGACTTCTTTTCTCTCCGACCGACCCTCCCATGTCCAACTTGGGTCCTTCCTCTCCGCTATGTTTTTCTCTACCTGTGGTGTCCCCCAGAGGTCTAACCTCTCTCCCTGGTTGTTCAACCAATATCTGGCACTCCTTGCCCACCATATTGCCGCTCTCGCAGCCAACTTTCAGTGCTATGCGGATGACACCCAGCTCATTTTCATGCTACCCTCGGTCTCCTCCTCTCCTTCCCTCATCTCTCACTGTCTGTCTGCTATCCAGGAGTGGTGTGCCGTCAATGACCTCTGCCTTAATGTCAGTAGAACAAGTTACTCTCTTACCTGGTAACGTTCTTTCGATGGGATATTCCGACGACATATTCCATATCTATGACAGCAATCACCACAGCTGTGCTGCTTCGGAAAATCTTTCGGCGTCTGCGTCCTGCATCGATGACGTCGATACGCTGTCCTCGAGGGCCTCCGTCGAGCCGAAGTCACAGGATGTTATAAGTAGTACGCACGACGCCCGTAGCCTCAGTTATAGTTTTTTCCCCAGAACGTGTGGCACCAAACCACTGCCAGTATGACCACAGAAAGCCTTGCGGAAATGTCAGCTGCAATCGCATAAGAAATTCTGTATCGGGGCAGGTAGGGAGGGAGCGATATGGAATACATCATCGGACCATCCCATCGAAAGAAGGTTACCAGGTAAGAGTGTAACTTGTTTTTTCGAGGGGATTGGGTCCATCGACGAATTCCATATCTATGACAGACTCCCAAAGCAGTACCAACGTATGGAGGAGGGAAAAGAATTTAGAATATAGAAATGTACAATGCCCAATCAAATTGCAGAGTAAAGGACCGCCTTGCCAAAGCCAGATCCTGCCCATGGATTGAATCGAGGGAGTAGTGATGTACAAAAATATGGACCAAAGCCCAAGTGGCTGCATCACAAATGTTACGAATAGGAACACCCCTCTGCAGGGCAGTAGAGGCAGCCATCCCCTACTAGAATGGGCCCGTAAGCCTACCGGAGGGTCCGTACCCACCAAGCGGTAACGTTCTGAAATTGCCAAGATAATCCATCTAGATAAAGCCTGCTTAGTCACAGCTTGTCCCAAACGCCTTTCAGCGTAATCAATAAAGAGCCGATCGTCTACTCTGACCCGGGACATGCGAGAAATGTAGAAACTTAAAGCTCTCCTAGAATCCAACCTATGGAGCCTCTCCTCTTCCTTACCAGGATGAGGAGGAGGATAAAATGCCAGAAGACTAACCTTCTGGCTCAAATTAAATTCTGACACCACCTTCGGAAGAAAGGAAGGACGAACTATAAGGACAACCCTGTCCTTATGAAACACAGTTAAGGGTGGCTTAACTGAAAGTGCCTGCAACTCACTCACTCTGCGAGCGGAAGTGACCGCAACTAAAAACACAGTTTTAAGGGTTAACAGCCTCAAAGGACAAGAATGTAAATGCTCAAACGGAGCACCCATAAGGAATTTCAGAACAAGGTTCAAATCCCAAACAGGGACCTGGAAAGGTGTTGGCGGAAACACATTAGTGAGTCCTTTGATAAACTGAGAAATTAAAGGAAATTTAAAATACGAACACTCCTCAGATGAGCGCTTAAATATAGACCGCGCCGCCAGGTACCCTTTAACAGTACCCACTTGCAGGCCCCTGTGGGCCAACGAAAGCAAAAAAGACAGAACCACAGGAATGTCACATGAAAAAGGATCCACATTCTTAATCCTACACCAGTCGCAGAACTTTTTCCAACGGCACAGGGACTTTGTTGCCGGCCGTCTGGCCGAAAGCAACACCTCCATCACGTCTTCAGGGAGGTCCCAATCCTTATCCCTCAACCTTTCAGAAGCCAAGCGTGAAGGTTGCGGGATCTGACCTCTGGAAGGAGAACCTGACCCCCTCTCCTGTGAGAGCAGGTTGTCTCGATAGGGAAGACGACGTGGAGGGCAGATGGACAAGTCGAGAAGGTCCGGGTACCACGTCCTCCGAGCCCAAGCCGGAGCAATGAGGATCATCCGGGAACCGAACCTCCATAACCTCTAACACTTGCGGGATGACGGGGACTGGAGGAAACGTGTACAGCAGTGGGAAGGACCACTCCACCACAAACGTGTCTCCTAAGGCTCCTTTTGGAGGAAATTCCCGCAAGCAGAACCTTTCGCACTTCCGGTTGACACTGGAGGCGAAGAGATCCACCTGAGGGGTCCCCCAATGCGCGAAGATCTCCAGGAGAATCTCCTGAGCCAGCTCCCACTTGTGAGAGATCACGCTCTGCCTGCTCAGAGCGTCCGCCGTCTCTTTTTCGTCTCCGGCCAGATGAACTGCCGAGATCGAAACTTCCTGCTAGATGGCCCAAAACCAGAGCTGCATCCCCTCCCTGCACAGAGGCAGTGACCCTGCCCTCCACACCCTTTTTGTTGAGGTAGTGCATGGCCACTGTGTTGTCTGTCAGAGTCAGGACATTCCTTCCTCGTACATTCGGCAGAAAAGCCTTCAGGGCAAGCCTGACGGCCCACAGCTCCAACAGATTGATATGGAGTCTGGACTCCGACGGAGACCAATGACTGCTGACTGTCAACTCGTTGGCATGAGCTCCCCATCCTGTGAGGGATGCGTCCATCACGATCGTCAGCTCCGGCCAGGGTAGCCAAAACGGAGCCCCCTTCATCAGATTGCCAGCGACGGCCCACCACAGAAGGTCCTGGGAGACCAAGGGCAGCAACTGAACGGGGTCTGACATCCTGCCGGAGGACTGCGACCACTGCATCTTGAGGGCCCACTGCAGAGATATTCGGGAATATGTTCAGCCGCCAAGGAAATACAGTTCCACAGAGTGTGCGTGAAACGTGATAAGGCACACACGGAATTGGCTGCCTGTAAAGCCATACCCCCTGAAGAAAACACTTTCTTCGCCCAGCCATCAAAACGCTTGTCATCCCTATCAGGAGGGATGGTAGGGTACGACGCCTGCTTTGCTGGGGCTGTGGCTAGCTGCACCACCAAACTCTCCGGAGTGGGGTTCGTGGTCAAGTAGTAGGGGTCACTACTGGCTGGGCGGTATTTCCGCGGCAAAGACTTGCTCACTGCCTGGAGACTCTCTGGAACAGTCTAAGCTGCAGCCACCCTTCTTTGCAAAGCCATATGGAATGGCAGTACCGGGTCAGTTGGAGGACCTTGGTCGAGGATGTCCGTCGGGTCATCCTGCAGAAAATCCACAGGTGGCGCAGACCACCCCAAGTATTCCGTGACTCTCCACATAAGGTGCTGGTACGAGGACTCGGTATGGGTGCCAGGGCTCAGGCCGACAGAACTCCACCTCCGGAGAGGTGTCCAGACCACTGGCGTTGTGCAGTGACTGACGCAGGTCTTCAATCTGGCTGTGACCAGACAAAATCTTGTCTGGCACCTCCTCAGGCACCAAACCTTCCTTAGATCCCTCATCCCCCTCAGAAATATAATCCAGAGGTTGGAAAGAGGGCACAGAAAAAGGGACAAAGACATTCTTAGCCTTGGCCAGAGCCTTTCGGGGGGGTTCCACCGTGCCACGGGGTACCTCCAACAAAGCAGCCTCGAAAGGCATCGAGGGCGTCGATGGAATCGGTGTCGAGCGAGGCACTGAAAACTTTGACGGCGTCGACACAGGCCTCGAGGGCGGAGCCCCGAGCGTGTCTCTCGACAGCCTGGGCGCTGATGGCATCGACGAATTCCTCTGAGGCGGAGCCTCGAGAGAGTCCCTCGACGACCTCGGCGCCACAGGTGTCGATATCTTCCTCGAAGACTTCACACGCTCACGCAGTCTCGAGGGCGTCGAGGACCGGGACCTGGAACGGGCATGTCTAGAGCAACCATCATGGTCCGACCAGGACCTCGAAGGCGTCCCGGTGGTCGCGACGATGGCTCAAGCCCAAAGGCGTACGAGTGGTGTCTCTAGTACGGTCACGGCTGGCATCCTTCTACGGCACAGACGGACCGGAGCCCTGCGATTGAAAAATCGCCATCATCTCCTTTTGGAAGGAATCCCATTCCTCCGGAGTGGAATGCTTGTTGGGACAAGCAACCCACCGACGGGCCGAGTCCTCGGATGAGGACAGGGAAGGCGACCTGTGACAGCGCTTCTGTGAGTGCCTCGAAGAGGCAGAGGAATGGCGAGACCGACTCCTGGACCGAGACCCCCCCAGACTCACGACAACGATGCAGAGAGTCGCCCCTCGAATCGTCTGTCGAAAGTCCAGTGGATCGCGACTTCCGGGGCTAGGCCACCTTACCCACCGAAAGCTTCTTCTTACACTCCTGCAAGGCCTTCGATGTAAGCGACTGGCAGTCGACACAGTCATCCGTATCGTGGTCCTCCCCGAGGCACCAGAGGCAAGTGTTAGGAAGAATTCTCTCTTTAGGCTAAATTTCCTAACCTAGCGAGTCCCCCAGCAGCTTTGCTGGACTTCTGGAGTTTGTTTTTTTTCCTCCTGCCAAGAGTGAGAGTCTTTTTCTCCCACTCTTGGACATGATTTATGGTATTCCTTTGACTGGTAATGTGTTCTATGGGCTATGGGGTCCTTTACTCCATAGGGTCTCATGTGTTTTTCCTATGTGTGTTACACAGCACCGTCCGTGCAGTAACACAGGGGTGTCATAGTGACACCCCACCATAGACTCCATACCCTGGGACTGACTACTGTCTCCCAGGGCATGTAAAGTCACCATTGGCTTTACTAGTCCCAAATTATTAACAGAAACCAGTACAAACCATCATATTGTGGACGTACTGGTCGGGGCAATTCGATTGCCCCGGGGTCTGTTAGTCGAGAGGGCATGTCTCCATCCCCCCTGATCGAGTTTTGGCTGGTGGCAGTGGAAACTACTTTTATATTCGACCGCAAATATTTTCCTATGGGATTTTCCCATTGTTCGAGGCTACCAACTTTAATTATTTAATTCTCATAGCCTTGAACATACTGACGGTTTATTTAATTAATATTGATTCTCCGGTTGGTATTTTTTGCCAAGACTCGATTCTAAAATGGCGTTTGTGTTCTCTCTGTGACTCCAACCCAAGTCGAGCCCTTTGTTCCACTTTTTGGCAGGCTTCTCCCTAGAAGCCTCCAAAAGTGGTGCCACTCTGTCTGGGTATCACAGGGGGTGCGGAGGGGGTTTAGGCACCCTGGACTGAGTTACCTTGGTAACTCTAGTCGCACTCTTGTGTGATTGGCCCAAGTGGTGAGCCCGCCGGCTCACCACTTAGCATGTTTGAGTGACAGCTAGGCTGACTGAATAGGGGTTTTCTGCATAAAAGCAGGGCTTTGGGGAATGGAACTTCAGAAGTTGCCACAGGACCTGAGAATCCGACGAGGGAGAAGCTGAGCCAACCTACCACAACGACACCACCGGTGGAGCCCTGCAGAACCGACTCACCACTTCCCGACGACGACAGAAGATCTCCCGACTGGAGAGGCTTCTTCCCCTGACTGGTGGGCACAACCAGTTTACCTTTCTTTCTTCGCACCCCAGCCCGGTTTGTGGTCGAACTGCCCGTGCCAAGCACCCCGGCAGCCGGATAGTCACTCACCACTGAACCGCGAATCACCGGACCGCTCCTTGTACCTGAGAAACACTGCGGCTGGTTTCTTCCCTGGCAGTCCAACGGACTCCTGTCTTCCTCCACGACGAGATCCTCTCTTCCCCCAGACGAAGCACCAACTTGCATCCGCTGCCAGGAACAACTGCCCCCTCTGGAGCGTTCTCACCACTTTAAGATACTGTGTCCGCCAGGCCTCCCTTTCTAAAGATTGCTACAAGGTAATAATAGCCCCTTAACCTTCTGGACTGGGCTGGCCGCCTTGACCCTCTAACTGGTCCCTTTCTTTGGTCCAACTCCCTTTTTGAACCTTTAGTTCACTGCAACCGTGTGACCCTGGACACATTTCGTTTGGATCCACTGAAAGTGGATCCGGCCTCTTGAACTCTAACTTCACGGTTTTACTTTGCCTTCCTCTCTTGTTATGTTCTGATAAAAGTGTTGGGATCTGTTTCAACTTGTTCTCTGCTCTTCTCTCCCTTTTTAAAACGGAAAATTAGAGTGCCATCTACGTTAAGCACTCACCGCTGTCTGAAAATAAGTGGGGCTTTATTTAAGACTTGTCTAATATTCTTTTAAGGGAGTGTATATCTTTTAGTGACCGTGTTTTGGAATTGCTTACTATTAGTGCCTGTGTGTTTTTCTAGATGTGGTTTTAAATAAATAATTATATCTCTTTTACACCAAGCCCTGGTCAGTGTTTACTTGTTCTACTGTGTTCTCTTGACCTATTGTGAATACTCTGTATACTGCCTAACTCTTCTTGAGGGAAGTCCGACTGCTCAGCCACAGCTACCAAGTGAATCTGTGTGGTACAGACTGCTACCAAGTGGGTTTACTGCCAAACACCTGTAGTCCTAAATCTTTTACAGTGGTCCCAGAGGGAACTGCATAGGTTTCTGCCTAACAACCAGTAACAACTTTGTAGCCAAAATCTATTATATCAAGAGGGTCTGACTGGATTCACAAAGATCTAAATCTTCATAACTAAAATAACCAGTACATGTGCTATCAAAATTAAAATCACATTGTTTGTTTAACAGCCTATTTGGCCTGCAAAACCAGCTGTTAAAGGTTATGGGTTCATGCCATATGTTTATCGAACATGCCATATGTATCTTAACATGCCTTTTTTTATGGTGACTTAGGACAAATACCAGCTGTCTGAAGGTTTGCCTTATGCAGACTTCATTGGTTGAACTGTACTTGCAGCATTCTATTGCTGTACTGAGTTTCTTGTGCGCTATTTCACTGTGTGTGCCGCATCCTTGCTAACCAGATGGGACTGAATTTGTGGGAATGCGTGCAGTAAGCAGCATAACACGCCTAGCGAATTTTGGGAATTGTACTTCTGGGGTAAAACGAAGAGAGAAAAGCACTCTCAGGGGAGCAAACGGAGTAAGCTCTGTGTGGGAACTACATCCCCCACAGTCCTCCCCGGCTAGATCTAGAAACATCAGGCGCTTCAGCGCCAGCGCTTCTGGGACAAGTGATGTGCATTGGTGCCTTGGCAATACTCTTCTTTTTGTTTAAATACCAGCTGGTAAGCCCTTAACTTTTGCGAGCTACCACACTTTTCTTGCTCTAAGAATCATGGGCTACCCCTCCGGATGCTCAATCACCCTGGACGCGCAGTGAGCGGCCCGGCTGGCATACATAAATAAGCTTAAGATCACAAAACTAGCTGACCTACTCACTCTACATCTAGCAACAAACGGTTGTGCCGACAAGACCGGCTCTTTTGAACTGAAAGACGTGTTAGACTCTCCCGTAACCTTGGTAGACTCCAGTACGTCAGACATGCCAAGTGTTTCCCAACCTCTTCTATCAACGGTGGTGTGCCCTCCTGCCCTCCTAACCCAAATACTTACTCGTGGGTCAAGTGGCCTTGTACTGATACACTCCCTCAGTTCCGAAAGAAAGGATGTACTTCAAACAACCAGTACAGATTCCTATTCGGGGAAACCGACCCACAATCCATCTAGAGAAAACAACGTTCCTCTGCCCATGCATAGGGCTCTGGAGTGCCCAGGACAAATTCTAAAATCAGCTTTCATCAACACCAGATCATTAAATAAGCATGCCGAAGATGTTCACGATCCTATTGAAAAAAATGATGTGGACATACTTTTTCTTACAGAAACCTGGGTTACAGATACTAGCGGTCCTAAGATAGATCTCTTTGTTCCAAAGGGTTACTCGATCCTCTGCAGAAGGAGAGAGTCAGGACATGGTGGGGGTGTAGCAATTATTTCCAGGTACACTTTTGATCTCTTCTCCTCCCCTTGTTCATGTCAGGGCTGGGAGATCATCTTTGCCAAAATGACTCTCTCTAATCACTTATGCCTTAACCTTGTACTTGTTTACCGACCACCAAATAGCATGCCTGATTTCAATGATGAAATAACTAAAATCTTAACTTAAACTTGACGGTCCAAACCGTATGACTCTTCTTTTAGGAGACTTCAACCACTGGCAGGGTAATAACTTAAATCCTGTCACTTTGGCTCTAGAAGTTGCCATGAACAATATTCATTACTATGTTCAGAATAGAGACCCAACGACAGGGCTCAACACTATCCTGAATTGGGTCGTGACTAAGAACCTTGAGGTGAACATCGAACAGACCAAGCCTTGCATATGGTCATATCACTTTATAATTAATTTTCACATCTGTCCATCTAAACTTCTTATGAAACCCAAAAATCTGACCAAGATTGTTTGCAGTCGTAATTTTTAAATGATACTAATCCAGCACTATCAGTGTGTCTTGATTCCATTATGACAAATACCTCCTCCAGTACCCCTGTTTGTGAACTAGTGGCTGTATTCAATAAAAAATGTCAGACCATGCTGGACACATCTGCCCCTATGAAATCAAAGTTGATAAGAGAACCCGGGCCATCAAAAATGGTTCACTCCACAACTCAACACTAAAAAAGAAAAACGAAGTTTGGAATCACGATGGCTGAAGTACCCCACGGTGGAAAATAAGACCACCTGGAAGGACGACGATATAACCTATAGATGTTTAATTGAAGATACTAAAAAAATACTTTTTTTTTTAACTCCTAGATAAATCTCTCAGCTAACCACACAGGCAAACTATCAGAGATTCGTAAGTCACTGGCACAACCCAGAGCGGCCCAAGCTTCATTTCAACCTACCAATCATGACTGCCTTAGAGTTCAGGAGGCTTTTGAAACCAAAGTGAATACCGCCAGCTCAAAAATAAACATCCAAGCTCAGTCAAAAATACAATTCGGTGGAAGTACCTCTTCGGAAGCCAATAACCATGCTAAGTTCAGACTATCCCCTAATTCTATCATAGAAATGGAAAGAATGCTTTCTTCCATGAGCCTGATTTCTTGTGCCAAAAATCTTCTTCCTCCCAAGATCATCCTGGCACACAAAGATCTTTTCGCCCCTTTCTAACTAGGTTTGTGAACACGTCTTTAAGAAATAGCATGGTTCCGGCCGCTATAAAAAATGTGACAGTTACCCCACGCTTGAAAAAAAACAAACCTTGACTGTAATGTGCCTAACAATCTCAGGCCAATCACCAACTGTAACTTTCTCCTGAAAATCCTAGATAAGTGTGCTACCTCACAACTCCAAAGCTTTATTGTTTTCCATCAATTCCTCCACGACAGAAAATCAGGCTTCAGACCATCATTTAGCACTGAGACTGCTCTGATGGATTTGCAGTCACATTTGCTGCGAATCCTCAATGAGGGCAGTCCAGGCCTGTTGGTGTTGCTCGACCTGTCTGCGGCTTTCGACTTGGTGGATCACAACCTCCTCCTGAGCACCCCCAATGACTTGGGCCAATGTACTGACAAAGCCATCAGGTAGTTCCGTTCCTTCCTTATGGGCAGAAAATAAAGGGTAACATGGGGCCAGACTTTTTCACCCTAAGCTCCCATAACATGTGGAGTCCCTCAGGGGGCCACTCCTTCGCCCCTTCTGTTCAATCTATACATTAGATCTAGCTGCACGCTCCTGGAACACCAGAGTGTGGCGTTTACCAACTATGCTGACGACACCCAGGTGCTCTTTAAGTTTAAAGGGGACCACGATCAAGGTCAGGACAACCTGTCTAAAGTGTTTAATCACATAGAATCATGGATGACAACAAATTGGCTCTGTCTAAATGGAGGCAAGACGAAGCTTCTGCTGGTGTGCTCGCAGCTGTCTCTCACAAAATTAAGCTATGGCTATAACGTTTTTTGACCTAGGAAAAAACTCCAAGGTCCTGCAACAGGTCAAAACCCTTGGTGTACAGATTGAGCCCTCCCTTAACGCCGATTCCCATGTCAGCCAGCTCTCACGCACTTTTAACTACCATCTTCGCTTACTTAGGACCTTGCACCCTTTCATCTCTGAAAAGAACTGCGCCACAGTTGCCCGAGCCACAATAATGTCCAGATTGGACTACTGTAACTGCCTGCTGATCGGAGCATCTTCGAGCAACCTAAGAAAAGGTCAAACACTACTGAATGATGCGGTTCACATTACAAAACAGATTCCAAGAAGATTCAGCATTAAGGAACACAGAAGGGCCCTGCACTGGCTCCCGGTGAACAAGCATATTATTTTCAAGAGCCTCACCATTGTTCACTGATGTATCTTTGGAACAGCCCCTAAGTATTTCAAAGCATGGGTGTCTTTGTACACCCTGTCTTTGTACACCCTGTGCAGAACTCTGCGCTCCACAACTCAGTCTCTGCTTGTCTGTCCAAGTTTGAAACACTTAAGGGGTGGAGGTAGATCATTCCCAGTTAGTGTGGCAAGATCCTGGAACTCCTTAAATCCTGCCCTTCTATTTGAAGAAAATCTGGGTCCGTTCAGGAAATTCCTGAAAACTTCCCTGTTCAAATAGTTTCAAACAGTTCCAACCTTTGTTTTTACGGAAAGGCTTTTGACCAGTCTTGTCTTTAATGGTCGTTCACTGCATGTAATTATGCGCCCTGATGCCCACGGGCTTCTGGCACATGTAAATACACAAATAAAAAAATAAAAAATACAACTTCTTCATTGAGTGTGCTCTTTAGGGAATTAACTTCTCAGCACTAAAGCCTTTTCCTTTGCCCACAATGATCACCTGTTTAATTTGGAAAATGAAAATACAAACTATTCTCATCTGTTAGAATGGGGATTTGTTAGAAAATAGACATGGTAGGCATGGAAATGTTTTCCCTTACACGGCAGTAAAGACATGATATCACACATGCACTGATTCAAGGCCAGATGATGCTGTGAAATTGCTTATCCAGAGTAATCCAAAATCTGCAAAGTAATCCAAAAGTAGTCCAAAGTAATTGTTGGATCCAGATAGGAAATTTCTATTCATACGTTTTTACTGGTGATATCATCCCCTTCCTTTTTTAGGAATATTTAAAATGGGACAGTGAAAACAGCAAATGGAAGAGGTGTAAACCAACTAAAATTGGCAGGATGTTTGCTCTCCAGGCTCCAGTAAATCTAACCAAAAGAAAGGGGTTCCTCTATTAAGCACAGGGTTCAAACGAGATGTTCTATTCCTTGATACATTTGGGACTAGGTTTCCACCTGATCTGTGTTGCAGGTTTCCAGGGGTACCCAAATCCTTCCCTGTCATAGGTCCATCGTTTTTAGTGTTTCTCACACCCTTCTTCTTGATGTCTCTAGGCTTAAGAGTTTTCCACACCATTCGCCTCAATGTCTCCTAGCTTGCCCATCCTTCTCTTGCAGCATTGTTAGGTGACCAAGCGGTGAGTTCTAGAGCTGAAACATTTGCTCTATGGTCAGATGGAGCCAACCATGGTCAACTCCCCTGAAACTTCAAGGGGCCCCTCCCCCTCAGGCATCTCAAATGTTTCAAGAAGCTAGTCTCCTGCCATTAGGCAGAGCCACAGAAGAGATTTTATACTTCTCCCTCAAAGCTGTGTTCCAGATATTGACTTTTCCCTTCATCTCAGGGTCATGTTCTTGGCCCCCTTCTTCACCTTTCTGATCCTCCGGTATCCTCCCTTCCATATCTTTGGTTCTCCTCCAACATCTAATACCTGCATAGGGCCAACCATGTGATCTCAGAACTTCCTAAACTGTCAAGCTATGGTCTCCTTCACAGTTCTTACCAAAATACTCACTTCTCCTCAGGCTTCCCTGTAATATTCTGATATTAGCCTTCCTTATATGCTTTTCCTAACTCTCTCCAAACACCTCCTTACAATCACTAACCACCTACGAATACTATACACTAGACTCCTCATTATTACCACCCTCCTTCTGATGAACTTCACCAACCTCCTCCTAATATTTCCAAAACGCTTCCTTATATTCCTCCTTATACTCTTCAATCACTGCCTTCTCACCTTCTGGTTTCTCCCTTCCATCCAATATCTTCTGTGTACTCAACATGCTCACCAATCTTTTCCAAACTATTCTCTCCAGCTTCCACAATGCAAGAGTGATCATGTAGACATGTATAAGGCTTTTGCACTAGCTTCCAGGTGCTGGAGGTAAAAGGGGACTCTGGTCTTTAAAATGGGATGTGGATTGGCTCTTGGGCAACCCCTCCAGTTGAAAGACCAAAGAAATATCGAGGCTTAGTACCACAAATGAAATACCCCAATCACGGGCTGAAAAGATACAAGTATCTTTTATTACTGTACAGTTTACAAAGCAAAACAGATAGCTCTATGGCTCCCAAAACCTTGCAGTGTGTACCTGCAGACACAGTGAGGAGTGAGAGAGCTGGACATCTAAACACAGACATATTTATACCATTTTAGCAATATTGTCCAACCTCTCTCCAAGTCAATGATTTGTTCGCTAGAGTTTGTGCCTAGTTCACATGACAAATCTTACAATGTTATGCAAAGGATTAAACAAGTTTACATGTCCATGAAAATACAATGGTACTGTTGGCTCTCGAATCCACGGTAAGCCTTATTCCAAGAGTCACTTCAATGCAGTTCAGCTAAAGCATACGCTCGAAGTTTACTCTTCATTGTTTTGGTGTTTATACGAGGATGAGGCTTGTGAGCGCAGACAACACTTGAATGACAGTGCGTATGAAGCGCAAGGTTTCTTTACATAGGTTAAACAGTCGGCTCTCGGTCAACCTAAACATTAACTAAGCTCAAGGGTGGATCGGCTCGACTGCAAGTCGAAAACACAGTCCACCATTTTAGAACATGGAACATTAGTTGAAATCAAAATGGTGGGTGAGTCTTAAAATGGCGGCGAAGTTAACCCCAAAATCGGAACTTTGCAGCATGCTTTTTTGCGTAATGCGAATGGGCTTAGGCCAATATTCATAACAAAGAGGCACTATATGATTATGTTTCAACACAGTGGATGTCCTATGTCACTGATGTGGGACTTGTGATTGGCTCCTTCCACCCTTTGGACAGTCCTCTCTGCCTGTCATACCACAGACATGCCTTCCATCCTTTCTCTTGTGAAAGGGGACTCGGGTGAGTTATTTTAGGCAGCTGATCTTGGGATTGGCTGATGGGTCAGCTCCTGAGGGTGGCTTCCAGTTTCGATGTGGCACTTTGAGCTGGCTAGTCCCTACTATTGGGCAGTCCTCTCTCTGGATATCCCACCCTAATCCTGCCAATCTATCTGTATGTTGTTAATTGTAGGAGTGCAGGTCTCCTGTGAGATGAGCGGCTAACTGCCTGTCACGTTTCCAGTTCAAATTCACGTCGTCTTTCCCTCTGTAGATTTACAGGGAATGCCTGCAACTGTGTGAAGGGGACTAGTTGTGCAGAAGCTGCTTGTGCTGCAGAACCGCTGTTCCTTGATTTCCTTAAAGGGGGCGTGTTCAAGTAAGTATGCCCTTGTGATCGTCCCTGTCCTACAGCAGGGACCATGTCAGGGTGACCAGGGGATTCTCTGTGTACGTACATACACACACCACTCCCCACCCCCCCACACACACACACACACCAGCCCCCCTCTGTACTTGGCAGGTCAGTAGGCAAAAATAGCATGTTTTTCTTCCTCTGCATCCTGAAGGAAAATATGTTGATTTTTATTCCAGTCCAGGTGGATAACTGACATGTTAAGCACTCGCACTATCTCAAAGGGGAAGCCTGGATGTCACAAATTTGAATCTGCTAAAGGTCGACTATGCCCCTCATACTTTGAGTTCGATTCGGAGTTAGATTGTATATTATAGTGTTTAGAAGCGGATGGAAACTGTCACGAAGAGCTATATCATTTGAAAAAATATGAAGGTAAAAGATACTTATGAAAAAAAAATAAACCCAGATTTACAAAGGCTGTAGTCAAGGTATTAGCAGGCAAATGTGCAACAGCTAACTTCCAGAGAAAAGGACACTTATGTGGCTCTAAATATATTCCAGGAACATGCATGAATATACATAGATAGGTCTATTGTGGAGTTTTATGCAGTACATTTTTGTGAAATTTGCGGATGCAGGTGACATGTGTGAGAATCGGCTTCACATTTCGGGTATACCTTACTGAATGGTGACATTGGAAGGCATTTGAGGCTGTACTTGACATACGAGAACCAAAGAAATCTGTATGTCATTTGTTGCCAGTATTTTGTTACTGTTGCTAAAATGGCAAATGACACTTAAAACCCTTGATTATGTGTCCGAGTGAAGTACTACAAGGAGCGAACAGGTTATCCAGCAAAAGTGCATGCACATTTTAAACGCACAACCAGGGTGTTGATCTTTTTTCAAAAAACAACAAACGAGAGAGGCACTTGTTGTCTCTTTCCTGCACTAAGGGGAAGGAAACTGCTGGTCAAAACACCTTCCCTCGCGTGTGATTTTTCCAGCGAGAGAAATGAAATTGATTTTAGACATGCGCTGGTGGTGAGGCACTTGCAATACATTTTTACGTTGCTATGGGAAACATAATCCTAACTTTGGTACACCACTCATCAGAAGCAAGGAGCACACTGTTACTCTTGTGACCACAGGTATCCTTAGGTGTACGTTATAAGGTGAATAAGTAAGGAAGGCGTGTTTATGCATGCATTACAATGGAAAATGGAAACTGCCATAAAGAATACAAAAAGAAAAGAATTGCATGTGCGGCTCCTCTACGACATACAGTAGGACACATTGAAGCTTCTGACAGGAATGAAAATGAGCTCGTTTTAACACGGCATCATTTGTGTTATTCCTGCAAGTCAAGGAAAGACACTTTATACTGGCACTTTCCTTTTAACTCTTCCAACATCCTAGACAAAAGGACGTGCACAATTAAACAGACATGCTGTGTCACACCTTTCTGCTAAAAGCAGGCCTGGTTTTGATCTAAACACATATCCCTGGTGCCACTATTGCTACACGAGAATGATGGCTTACGTTCTTCATTAAATAGTTGACATAGATTCCTTTTCTTACATAATGGAGGGGATATGGATTGTACTTAAAATTTGTGAGTTGTTTTCTTTGTGATCAAATGAACCTGAGTGAAACAATGCAGCAGCAGCATTACAGTCGGACTTAATATCGGAGCTAATGATGTCCTCATATCGATTTCTTTTTGTTGACACATAAGATGGGGCTTCTGTACCATTTTGTAGCCAAAACACTGCTTCAGAAAGAGAAAATGTGTTGACAAGCAAAATATGTCCGTTTGGCATTACAAAATGGTAATTTCTGTGGCATGTACTGGCTCCTGTACAGTTTGTTGTTTTCCACCATATCAACCACTTAGTGGTTATTTTATTAAGCGTGTCCCAGTCGGGAGTTCAGCTTTAGTAGTAAGTCTCTGCTCCCCTGTAAATTGTATGCACTCTGTTTATGATCCTGTGAGGTGGCGTCTGCAGGAGCAGGTCAATCAGACTGGTCCTGTCTTGCCCACGACAGCTTCTGGTTCCCCTGCACACTATTATATCATGCAGGGCCACCTGTCAAATTGGTGGCAATATGCCTACAGCATAATAAGTGTTAGGCCTTCAGGAGCCCAATGATTATACATTGATCTTGTGGTGCTGTCGGCCACACACACCAAACCATTGAATTCCTTGCATAGAATTTAGTAAATGGTGTCTTGCTTCTCAGTCAGACACAGGAGATGGACAAAAAGACCAGTTTTGAAAAAGAATACATTTATTAAAGAAAAGTAAGGCCTATTCTAGTCCTACTTCTACAATTTGTTCCCAATTCTGGAAAATAATAAATGGGTACTTAGCAGGATGTCTTCCAAAGAAACTCTGTCCAAACATATGCTACCCTAACATCAGCCCTACCAATAAAAAAAAACGGATAACAGACCTTATTTTTAGATGGGATTACTCCCCCGCTGGCTGGTTTTCTGGCCCCCACCAAGAGTTCTCAATGTCTTCGCATTATCTTGTAGTTCAGAATGTCTTTCCCTTAGCAAAACGTCCTTGTTAGGCAGTTCAAACAGTTGCAGGTCTATCCCTCTCCTGGGATGTGTTCTCCTCGTTGGAAACAACTTTTCTAATCTGGGTTGGTCGGTATTCACAAAACTGAAAATGTCTCAACCCAGCTTGGGTTAATTTGTGCCTTGTAGCATTTTGGGTATTTCTGTTGCTCATCCTTGCTTAAGTTGTGGGAATTCTTATCCCCCTTCTGGAGTATTTTGGGTCTTGGCCATATTGTGGCCTCACCTCACTCCACCTGCTCCTTGAACAATGCTGCATATGTGCTTTCCAGTTGCGGTGCTCATTAGGAGAGGCAGTCCTCTGGCCAGCACAGTCCTGCATTTCACTTCAGTCTGCATAGTTGGGTCTCCATCATCCCATCCTGGACTGATGAGACTTGAGTGTCGGAAAGGCAGGATGCCAGCATGCCTCTTCTGGTGTGGTTTCGCTTCCTTGTTTCTTGGCAACTTGGAGCTCCTGACATTTGTCAAAGTATCAGCGTACCTCAGGCTTCCTTGGCCCTCCGACCACCACGCTGTCTGCATGGCTCATCCTTCAGCCTTCTCGTGTGAGGGAGACCCTCCCTTTTCTGCACAGCTGCGCTGGCCAGTGCTTCTCACTGTCCGCTTGGTTGTCTCTTGTGTCTGGGTCCCGGGTCCTTTATGTTCCTCTCTGGAATGAGTTGGAAGAATCCATTGGTTCATCTCCTCATGTAAGAGCAGCAACAAATACAGGTCAGACACCAACCAATTCAGTTGTAGAGGGCCCTGTACATTACTGCTCAGTTCAATTCCCATACAAGCAACAAACACTTGAGATTCTGAAATAAAGGGAAGTACAGTAAATCTCTTACTTGGTGATTCCTTGTCCACCCCTAAGGGGGAGGGGGGGATGAGTCACTCCCAGTGGGATCCCACTTGCCCTTTCACCTTTAAGGTGGTAAGTGTAGCAGGCTCACCTCCTTAGTCCCAAAGGGGGGTGGGAGGGAACTCCCTCTTGGGGAGAAGCAGCAAATTCCCTGGATTAGTCACACTGGGCATGAGCCTCTCATGTTTTCTCTTATTAAAAAGTTTTTCTTTTTTTCCATATGTATATAGTAAAACATGGCTCCTTGACTCAACTTCATAGCATTTTGGTCATTGAAACAGTGGCTTAGTAAGTGAATTAGAACGATTATGTTGGCAAGTGCATTACTTATCCAGCTCTAGAGGTGAGGCTGGAACTTACATTGGGGGATGCCTCCCAATCCATCTTTGCCAGAAGAAGAGGTGTACAGGATAAGAGTGCACGTACAGCTTTGAAAATGCCATTGTGCATTGGGCATGCAGGGCATGTTAAAATGGAATGTACTTTGATTTAAATCAAGGCTCCCCCTGGAGCCAATGGCAAACTTTAAAAGAATATTTAGCATGATGAAAATGCATAGAAAAGGGAACAGTGGGAGCTCCCCCTCCTCCAAATGTTTTAGGTCTCCAGGGTCTTGCTCCATCTGACCACTTCACTTTATGTTGCACTCATTGCAACCTAAGTGTTTTGGAGAGAAGTGTAGAGATGTCATTGCATTAGGCTCTCATCTGCGTTGCCCATTTGGTTTGCATGAAGAGTGGGGGATCTTTCAGAGGATTAACTGTAGGAAGCTTCAGCCCTTAGCTTCTCTGTTTATTTGTTTTTTGACACAACAGTAACTGCTCCACGGTGTGTGTGTTTTTAAGAAGAAATGGAAAGCTGATCTGTTTCTATGTAATTTAGTTTTTATTGATTGATGTGCTTCAAAGTTCTGTTTATATCATGTACAAACATTTTCGGTTTGGATGGGTATGCACATCAGTACTGTTAGCGTTGCCAAGATGTGCACCAATCCCCAAAATGGCCTTATGTCTGAAAAGAAACATTTAACAACATCCATAAAAATAATAAGTTACTCACTGCAGTGATTAACATACTCTTAATTCTTAGTCCCCTTTCCTCTATACCGAACGGGCGTCCCTTCCTAGGGACAGGACAACAAACCTTTTCCATCAGAAAAAACCTTCTTCCCCTTTACACTTAGAGGCGCTCAGGGGTGCAGCCCTGGGAGTATGCGCTACCCTGACTCCGCACACTGGTGCCACATCTCAGTCCCCATTGACGCGTTGACAATATTTAACATTGCCTAAAGACACCAGTATTATAAGGGGGAGGATGGTGAGAAGTATGGAGGAAAAGGGACAACGAAGAGTACATTAGTCACTACGGTGAGTAACTATTAATTACTCGTACGTCCCATCACCTTTCCTTCATACTGCATGGGCGATTACAACTGAATGTTGCCTCAGGGTGGAGAGAAGACCCTCCTTAAGCAAATAGGTTCCTTAGAACCGCCTGCCCAAAGGCCGTGTCTGACTTAGAACCAGCATCCAAACAGTAATGCTTACCGAAAACCGAAGGGGTGGCCGTCCTGCTGATGACTTGCCAAGGAACCTGCCGTTAGAATGCAATTCTGCGTGCATGTAAGCCAGCAGCTGCTTGTGCTCCCCTCGTAGGCCTCCTTGATGGCCAAAACCATCCACCGCGCAATAGAGGCCTTGGATGCTTGATACCCAAGCCTGGACCCCCCAGAAGGCGACAAACAGGGCATCTGACTTGCAGAAATCCTTGGTCCTGTCCAGATAGAATTTCACAGCGTGTCTGACATCCAGACAGTGCGAGACTCTGAGCCTCATCCTTGGTGGTCAGCAAAAAAAGTAGGTAAGACTATTTCCTCGTTTAGATGGAAAGCGGAGGGTACCTTAGGTAGGAACGTGGGGTGTGTCCGCAGGACCACCTTATCCCTGTGAAAGGCGTTATAGGGTTCTGAGGCCACCAGAGCCTGGATCTCGCTGACTCTGCGAGCAGAGGTGCGGCCCACTAACAAAGCTGTCTTAATGGTGACCAGCCTGATGTCTGCAGATGCCATTGGCTCAAAGGGTTTGTGCGTTAAGGCACCCAAGACCACATTGACATCCCACTTGGGGTGTGGCTTCTTGATGGATGGGTAGAGCCTGGACAGGCCCACCAAATGTCTCCTGACTATTGGGTTGGAAGAGAAGACAACCTCCTCCTCCTTCGAATTTCTGTAGGCCCCTATGGCTGCCAAATAGGTGCGGCATGTGGCCACATGTACGCCTGAGTGTGCAAAGTGTGCTGAGAAGGAGAGCACATCATCCAGCATGAACGTAAGGGGAGTCGATCTCCCTAGAGTCGGCACAGTGACAGAACTTAGTCCATTTACTCTTGAATTGGCTCCTGGTAGCCCTGCTCCTGGCACCCTGAATGAATTCCAGGTTAGCCTGTGATAGGCTCAGGTGCTTGAGCGTGACCTGCTCAGGATCCACGATGCGAGGTCTAAGTTCTGCGGGCTGGATGACGCTGGCACCCTTCTGGGCCAGGAGATGGGCTGGCCCCGTTGGAAGATGAATGGGTGGTCTGTCCATGAGGCTGAGCAGTTTGGAGAACTACAGTCGCGCCAGACACCATGGAGCTATCAGAATGATGCTGAGGTTACACGATTCCTTTATCTTGCGGATCACCCTGTGCACCAGGGGTGTGGGAGGGAAGGCATACACTGTCATGCCGACCCACTGTATGTTGAATGCGTCGTCCAGGGAGCCGGGGCCATGCCAGGACGCAATCTGTTGGCACTTCCTGTTGTCCCACGAGGCAAACCGATCTACCCGAGGATGCCCCCAGTTGCTGAAGATCTCCATCAGCACATGGCCGTTCAATTGTCATTCGTAATTGTCTGCTCCTAGTCTGCTGAGCCTGTCCGCTTCCAAGTTGGCCTCCCCCGGGAGGTGGACAGCCGTGAGTTAGATGTTCTCCAGGGCCCATTCTCACATGTTGACTGCTAGGCTGCATAGTGGCGGGGACCTGGTACCCCGCCCCCCTGCTTGTAAGGACGGTCTTGCCCCCGATGAGTGGATGGAAAGCTCTGAGAGCTAGCCAGATGGCCTTCATCTCCAGCCAGTTGATAGGAGACTCCTGCTCCTGCCAGGTCCAGACTCCATGGATGCTGTGGCTGTCCAGAGTGGCCCCCCAGCTCTTGAGAGGAGTCCGTAGTGATGGTGACCTGCAGGGTCCGGCTGCCGGAAGGGATTGCCCATCCGCAGGTTGCAGTCCCTGGACCACCATGTGAGGTCCGAGTGGAGAGAATGAGGAATGCTGACCAGCTGCGCTTGGTCAAACAACTCAGGCTAGCCTGGTTCTACTTCTGTATGGGGATAAAACTGTAATAGAAGCCCAAACCTCTCTGGGAGGCTGGGACTTCTTCCTCTGCCTGGCTCTCGACGAGCAACCAAATTTCTGCCAACAGAGTTGCTGTCCCAATCTGTGGGAGTGGAGGGGAGAAGGCAAGAGAAGGAGGGACCAGTAGGCGGTACCCTGAGGATACTACAGAGAGGATCCAGGAGTCTGAAAAGTTCTGGCGCCAAAATTGCACGTGAAAGGCAAGCCTGCCCCCCCCACCAGAGACATGTAGATCCGAAGGGAAGCGTCATACTTTCTTTCCCTCTGAGGCTGCTGCTGAGGAGGGAGACTGGAAAAAACCCTTGACTCCCCCTTTTGTTGTTCGCGCCAGTGCTGACTCAGAGAGCGGTCAGGCTGTCTCGACCTCCGTTCCTGGAAGCCCCGGAACCCACCGAACGCCCGCCCTTTGTCGAAGCATTGATGCAACTAGGTGTACGCCTTGGGTGTGGCCTTCGTTAGTTTAAAGATTTTGCAGTTTACAAGCTGTTCTTCTTTTTATCCAATTCCTCATCGGTGGTAGAGTGAAAGAGGTCACTAATCTCGAATGGAATGTCCAATATGCGTTCCTGGATATCAGATTAAATTTAGTAGCCCGAAGCCAGGCAGTCCTTCCGATGTCCGTGGCAATGTGGTATCGATGTGAGCCACGGTGGACTCCATGATGTCCTGTGCTACCAGCTTGGCTTCTCCTAGTCCTGCCTTGAAGGGTGCTTGGCTCTGCACCTGTCCGCTATGTCTCACCAAAGCCTTTGGTTAACAGCTGCCAGCATGGCATCCGCGTTGGATTGACGCAGGTGCAGCGAGGCGTTGGAGTACAGCTTCTTCCCATACACCTCCAAGATCTTCTCCTCCTTCCCTAACAGCATCGAGGACGACGTGGCCGAGGACGACGTGGCCGAGGACGACTGAGGCTTAGAGTAGATTGATGCTGCAGCGATCACCAAAGAGTGCGGTTGAGGGTGTGCCGACAGCAAAAGTGGATCCCCCTCTGTCTGCCTATGCTTGGCATTGAGGCACCGAAGCCAAGTGTGGCTTGAGCTACCCCTTCTTGGCCAAGGCCACAACATCTTTCTGCATCAGGATATCCGTTCTGGTAGGGGGTCGTAAGGTGAGGACTTCTGCCAAGACCCCCTCTTCGGGCTGCTTGACCTCTGGTTGGGGAAGCCCCAAATATTCCGCCAGACCTGCAAGCCGTTTGTGGAAGGGCTTTGCTGACGATGGCGTGTCAGTGTCCTCCTCCTTGTCTGTGTCCACCAGAGTGTCCGGCTGATCCGAAGCTGGTAGAGGAGTGCTGTGCGCCGTGGGCTGCAGCGTGGGGACCGGACCTGGAGGCTGCTGTGGAGGCTGGTTTGGAACTGCCTGTACTGTGGGAGGCAGGGGAGCCAGAATCGAAGGAACCGGCAGGGGCTGCGCTGGGGCCTGTTGTGCTGGAGTTATAGGGGGCTTATTCCTTAGTACATAAGGAATACGAGTCCCTTGAGACGTTCACACTCTTCATCTCAGTACTTTCTACCTGACTGGTATGGTAAAGGTACATGGGTACATTAGGGAAGGTAGTGATGGGAGGGGGGTAGGATGGTGTGTCTGGGTTAGGTGAGCAATGGGTATACCATGTTCGCCCCAGGTCATCACTAATCCCACGGGGGTCGGGGACTTCCCTCCCCATGAGATTCACCCACTGGGTACCACCCTCAGGGGGACTATCGGGTGACTGCAACACCTCACAGTCCTTGAAGAGGAACCCCCGTACCCATCCCTAGGGGAGAAGTGACGACACCCGGGTATTAGCAACAGCTTCAAATCATTTTCTGAACTTTACTTTTCACTCACTATGTGAAGCACTTTGCTACAGTTCTACAAACTCCAAATAAAGGATTGTGTTTACCTGGTATCAGTGAGCATGCTAGACTACACTGCAATACCTTGGGTGTCATAGCAGGAATGTATTAATGAGGTACTTTCATGCTTTGTTATTGAACAACTGGTGCATTTTTCACTTGTCTAAACGCCAGTTTCCGACTGAGGCGCGTGGGACTCTTGCAAACAATCCGGTTGTCCTTGAAAAGCAATGTATTTGTAGAAATGGTTGATCTATTGCTCAGTGAGCCCAGGTGATGTTTGATGGTAGGCTGGTGGCAAGTATGTGGCAGCTTGTGAGAAGAAAACAGTTATCATTTATATTTGTATTGGCTTAACCCCTTAACTCCTCTGCACTACGTTTCCAGGGCTGGGGATGAGATACCTTGCCCTCCGCAATGTTTACCTTTGTGGGGGCCGGATCGTCCCCCGGCTGCTCCCTTGATCCCTTCGTCACCCAGGCAGTGAAGGGGTGGACTTCATCTTCCGTGCCTGGGGGTCACCGTGATGACGTCATCAGGAAATGAAATTTCCGAAAGGCTTCAGCATTTGCGTCCCGCAAGGGCATGGTTTGTTGAATTTGGCCATGTGAGGGCTCATTGGAAAGGGGAGATCGCCCCCCCCCCCTTTCCAAAGATCCCTCACAAAAGCAGATTGCTGGTCGAGGAATGATCCTCGACCAGCAATCCCCATTGAGCCACCAGCAAATTGGTTTTGGGTGTGGCAAGCAGGTCCCCACCCCCGCCATACAAATAAAAAAAGGGGGGACAATGTTTTACCTTCTGTGGGGGCCCCCAAGGAAGGCAAAATACAAAATAAAATATTTGGGGCAAGTTTGGTGGCCTTAGGGGGCTGGACCCATGCCTGTGGGCCAGCCCCCGCCCTCAGCAACATCCTCCTCCCCCACCCAGGGAGGGGCAGATCATTTCTGCTTTCCTGGGGTGGGGTGGGCAAAGTGGGGGTCTGGCCCCATTTAGCCACACCTGGGAAGCGGAATTAAGCACTAGATGACCAGGGGAAGGTGGTACAATGTTGTTTTGCCTTCTTTGTGGGTAGATGGGTGATGTTTTGCAACCATTTGGCCCCAAGGAAAGCAAAACAATATTCCACTACTAAATAGTTAATGGCACACTTGGAGGCATCGGGGGGCTGGACCAGTCCCTGGGGGCCACCCCTCTCAGGAATCCCCGACAGAGGGGCACATCCTTTCTGCTTCCCTGAAAAAGTGAGGGTCTGAACCAATTTGTCCACCCCTGGGAAGCAGATAGGAGCACTAGGCCACCAGGGAAAGGATTTTGGGGGCAGGAGCTGTTTGGCCGTTGCCTGTCGCAGAACCGCCAGCCATCCTAGATCTCTGGCCGAGCCACATTAGAGCTTTTGCCTCAGGGGAGGAACGGGGACCCTGCTGGGTCACCCCAGAACTGCCGATGGGCCAGGGGTGGTCGACACACATGTGAGGCAAACAACCAAGGCCGGGGGCAGCACTTCTGTCCTTCCTATAGGTCTGACCGGGCTGTGTTACAGCTCTTCCCTCTGGGGAAGGATTGGGACCCTGCCCGGGGCTCCGTGGGACTATTGCTGGACTTGGGAACAGTCAATGCACATGGGGGACATGGACCCAAGCCCAGCAGCAGCCCCCCTGGACGTCCTGGAGCTCTGGCCATGCCACATTACAGCATTTTCATCCTTGTAGGGATGGGTACCCAGCCAGGTCATCCAATGACCACTGCCGAGCTGGGGGGCAGTTAACCCATGTGCGAGGTTGACTCCCAAGGCTGGGGGCAGCACCCCACGCCATCCTAGAGCTCTGGCCATGCCAGGTTACAGCTTTTCCATCTGGGGAGGGATGGGGACCCTGCTGGGGCTCCTTGAAACCGCTGCTGGACTTGGAGACGGCCGACCCACATGGAAGACAGGAGCCTAAGGCCCAAGATATCACCCCTAACAGTCCTAGAGCTCCAGCCATGCCATGTTACAGCTTTTCTCTCTGGGGGGGATTGGCACACTGCCAGGGCTCCCTGGTGGGGAAAAGCTGTAACAGGCCAGTCAGAGCTCCGGGACAGAGGCGGGGACTGCCTTCGGGCTTGGGTGCTTGTCTCCCTTGTTGGTCAACCGTCCCCAAGTTCAGCGGCGGTCCCAGGGAGCCCTGGCATGGTCCCCATCCCTCCCTGGAGGGAAAACCTGTAACCCAGGCCAGCCAAAACTACAGGATGGTTGGGGGTAATGTCCCCAGCCTTTGGTGCTGGTCTCCCTTGTTGGGTGACTGTTCCCAATTTCAATGGCGGTCCCAGGGAGCCCCGGCAGGGTGCCCATTCCTTCCCAGAGGGAAAAGCTGTAATGCAGGCCAGCCAGATCTACGGGATGGCCAAGGGTGCTGCCTCCGAGCTTGGTTGCCCGTCTCCTTTGTTGGTCGATGGTTCCCAAGTTCAACAGCGGTCCCATGGAGTCCTGGCCGGGTCCCCATCCCACCCTGGAGGGAACACTTATGACGCAGGACATCCAGGACTCCAGGATGGTCAGAGGTGATGCGCCCAGCCTTTGGCACCTATCTCCCATGTTGGGCGACCATCCCAAAGTCCAGCAGCAGTCCACCCACATGGGAGACAGGCGCCCACGGCCAGGGGCATCACCCCTGGCTGTCCTGGACCCCTGGCTTCAGCTGCGTTAGCACTTTTCCCTCTGGGAAAGGATGGAGATGCTGCTGAGGCTCCCTGGAACCGCTGATGGGCTTGGGGATGGTCAAACCACATGGGAGACAAGCGCCCAAGGCAACTGAGAGCACCCCCAACCATCCCGGAGTTCTGGCCGTGTCTTATTGCAGATTTTCATTTCGGGGAAGGGCAGGGACCCCGCCGGGGCTTCCTGCGACCACTGCTGGTTTTAGGGATGGTCGACCCACATGAGAGATAGGCATCCAGTGCCAGGGACAACAACCACCCCCCCAACCCCCTGGAGCTCTGGCCTTACAGCTATTTCCTCCATGGAGGAATGTGGACCTTTGTGGTGATCCCTGGGAGTGACCCTGGGCTTGGAGACAGTATACCATTTTTATTTTCCGCCCAGGTAAGCACACCCACACATGTGAGGTACCGTTTTCATTGGGAGACCAGTGGAAAAGTAGGAAGGCAGAACATGTGTGGTTGCCGACGTGTTTCGTTGGTTTCCTGGTGGCAAATGTCTGAAAATAATGTTTTTTTAATCTAAAACTTGGACTTTGCCGGGCATTGTGGGCAATAAATTCTAGAGTGATTTTCTTTGGTGACTGATACCCCAAGCCCAAATCTGTGGGTTGTCCACAAAGCCAAATCCAATCATCCAGAGGGCACTTGATGTACCAGTGGTTTAGCCTTTTCCCTTTGCGCCCAGGTAGGGGCACCCACACATGTTAGGTACCGCTTTCATCAGGACACCTGTGGGAATGTGGGAAGTAGGACATTTGTTGTTTTCTCTTGGTTTTGATAACATTTTCATACATTTGCTACAGCACTTTATTACACAATCCTTTCATTTTCCAAATGCAACCTACATTTAGTCGCCGCTTTAAGCACTGTATGGTTTTGTAACCTGCACAAGTGACCTATCCTTGAAAAGGTCTGCCTCTACTCCTTCAAAAAAAATGTATGCTTGCCATTCCTCACCACATTTGCTTTCCTTATTTTGAAATGCCAAGTACGTCTGGTTAGACCGTCAGCATAAATATCTTGTGTACCATGGCTCCGTTTTTGGCTTGTGGTATTGCTTGTTTTGTGAAACATTACAGAAAATGTGTGATTTCCTAACTAGAAGAGTCAGGGGAATGTAGCTTTTCCTCAATATTCACAGATGCCATTAGCTTACAGGTCCAAACATGTCGGCATGTATATTTTTTTCTGTCATTTTTCCAATTAATTCCCAAACTGTGGGAATTTTACCTAGATAGTTGTTGCCTGACCTATGCAAATGACCCCTTCCTAAACTTGAAATTAGGTCTAGTTTTCAGAAATGTATGCCTTTCTGTCTTCCCATTCATCTTTCCTACCCTCCAATTCCTTTCCATCCATGCATGTCCTATTGGAAAACAAGGGAAAAATCACCCACTTCTCACAAAATTGATGGTAACCTTATAAAAATATGTTTTTGTTTCCACTCAACCTGTTCTTGAAAACTTGGAAAATGGTGAATTCAGAACAGCAAAACATTTGTTCCTAGCTCTTACAATGAAAAAAAACCACATGCTTCTTTGTAGATCATTATGTTGGCATTTTCTCAAAGAATAAAAAATGTGCTCGCTTTTTTGTTATTTTCTCTCACCCCCTTACAGCAAGCTAGGATTCCTTGGTGGTGTTATGACAACCTACATGTGGGAAAAAAAAGAGGTAAAATGTGTCCAAGATACCATGTAACAAAAAAGTTACAAGGGATTGAATGGCGACATATTTATTTGTTATGCGCCAAAAGCCTGCAAGCATAAGGGCACCATGACATTCACACACAAGGACAACCATCAAAGACAAGACAAAAGCAAAGAGAGGAGATCAGCAGGGAGGGTTCCTCGAGGAGATACTTTTTAGGGTTTTTCCAAAGGATGCAAGGGCTGCCTCTGATCTCTGGACAATAGGAAGAGAGTTCCAGAATGTAGCTGATTTGACAGGGAAGGATCTTCCCAGTCCATTAGAGCGCTTATGCTGCGGACAGACGATTTGTCTTTTATTAGAGGAACGGAGGGTCCTGGCGAGGCAGTACTATGGGATGGATGGTTTTAAGTAAGTAGCGGCCTGTCCAAAAATGCATTTGTGAATTAGGGTTCCAGTCTTGAACACAATTATTTCCTTGATGGGGAGCCCATGAAGATTTTGTCGATGCTTTGATATATGTATACGCTTAGACAGATTTGTAACTATGCATACTGCATTGTTCTGTAGGACTTGGCAATTATTTAGGCTGGATGTAAAAGCGCCAATAAGCAAAGAATTACAGTAGTCAAGTCTAAAGGTGATAATTGCTCTGGCTATTGTGGCACTGTTTCCTTCAGCGATGTAGGGACGGATACTTCTGAGGAGCCGAAGATGGTAGTTACAGTTTTGGCTCAACTGATTAACATGAGCCTCAGAGTTCGGAGTGGCCTGCACATGTACATGCAGAGTCTTCACCTTAGTTTGGACTGGTATGATGTTGTCTTCGATTGTAAAACTCTGAACGGTCAGGTTGAATTTGGCCCCAGCCGGTCTCGAACCAAAAATGAGAATCTGTTTTTTGCCCTTCAATCAGAGCCAATTTGATATCTGGAGTTCTATCTGATGGTAAATGCTAGAAAGGGATTTTTTTGTTTGTTAAATGGTCCTCCGCAGATTCTAGAACCAGCTGGGTAACATCAGCATAGTTGGTGAAAAATACACCCAGATCATCCAGAAGAGAACTAAGTGGCCTGATGCAAAGATTAAACAAGATGGCATAGCCTCCTGTGGAACTCCACACCAGATAGAGGCAGAGGACAAATTAACTGAACCCCACTGGATTTTGGATTCTCGTTCAGATAAGAGTGGAACCAGTCAACCGCCCCCTCGGAACACCGTCCCACATGAATTAAGGATTGTAAGAGGTGTTTGTGGTCCACCAGATCGAATGCCGCAGACAGATCCAGAAGGACCAACAGGCCTGCTTTGCCCTGTCTCTATGTCTCTATGTTCTAGGATTAGCTTCAGGGGAGGATGTTTTCATGGCATGAAGTGGGATTCAGTTTCTGCAGGGACAGCTATAGGTGAGAAGGTAAAGAGTTCAGGACCTTCTCTTCTAGGTTCCTGGTACCAATTCTCCAGGGAGCTGCGGGGGGAAACATTGGGCAGTGCATTTTTAACTCTCTCTCTAGCCTTAGTTATTTTAGCCTCAAAGGCAGTTTGTACAGCTATAGCGTCCTGTGTGGATGAGACAAACCAAGTTAGGAGAGCCTTTGGCTTGTCTAGTAGTCTACAAATTTCAAACAGTTTTTCGGGGCAATTGGACGCCTAACTTATCTCCAAATGAGGTACCCCGTTTTAGTTTCAATAATTTTGTTTTTATACGTTTTGTCTAGATCTTTCAAAACTCTTGTTCCAATTTACATTTTTCTGTTTTTATCAAAAGGAGTTGAGGGGTGAACCGTTTTTTTATGGCCAGGGTTATCTCTCACGATTTTACACCATAGAGGGGCTTTTTCGTTAAGCATCTTCAAGAAGGTATTTGAGAATGAGGAGACCAGGTGCTCAACAGAGTCCCCACTCTCAGTTTTGTTCATTACTGTACTTAAACATAAGGATAGGTCCTGAGCCTGTATTCATGTTGAAATTACGGTTGATAATTGCTTGGGGGTGGGGGAGTTAAGAGGTTTAGCCACAACTTCTGGCAGTTGGAAATGGAAGCTCACAATGTGATGGTTGAACCAAATATAAGGTGAAGTTTGGTCGATGACGGCTAGACTGTTTTGGGTGACCACCCAATCTAACATGTGTTTCTTATAATCTGTAGTGGTATCAGTATTAACAACTTGAAAATTAAAATTTGTTTATAGTGCGTTCCAGATTGATAGCTGCTTTCTGAGTCTTTTCACCTCTCCAATAGTTCAGATCCCACAAAAGGACAGAGGCTCTATTTTGGCCCTCGAAAGGAACTAGGATCTTGGTGATTTCCTCAAAATCTGGCATAGGTGATGAAGGGCAATATATAAGGATGAAGTTCACACATGAGTTAGGGGTTGGGGTCATTTATATGTGCAAAATATCACAGCCGTGACAGGACATGGGGAGACAATGTCCCCAAATCAGCTTTTGCTGTAATTGCCACTCCTCGCCCAATAGCCCTGCTCTTTGTTTTTACAAAACACAGAGAAACCAGGAAGGACCGCCAAATGAATAGATGGTCCACTGATGTCCCTAATCCAGGTCTCTGTGAGGAACAGAAGTCAAGTTGGCTGTCCAGGATTAAATCATGAACATCTTGTGCGTGAGAAATTAACGATCTAGTATTCAGTAAGGCCGCTTTCAAGTTAGTTCCTATCCCTCTTATGATGGCTGAAGGCAGTTCCTTGTTGTTGGGATGTAGAATCCTCAGAGTGGGAAGAGAGGAGACATTACTCAATAACCGAGGAGCAGTATTTTATCTGGCAGTGTTTGACAATTTGGCACGAGCTGGTTGGCGAGGGCTCAGTATCTTGGTTCGCTGACAGACTGTCAGTCTCCTTATCAATATCAGAGAGCGGGGTAGGTCACTTTTTAGGACATTTGATCCTAGGGGGAAGCACACAGTTAAGGCTGGTATTAAAGGCTAACTGACCATTATACGCAACATCTAGGTTAAGTACTTCAGTTTTCAGTTTATCGATCAGCGCAATTCGGTTAGCACGCAGGAGAGCGAGAGAAAAGGGTTCTTTAATTGGAAATCCCATAGCCTACTAATGCTGAGTATTATGCGCTGGTAACAGGAGAGTAACCAGAGAGTTACCTGTAGGTAGTTTTTCAGGCAGTATGAGGTGCGGAATCACTGAGTGGCGGCGATGACCGGCAAAGAATGGCTTGTTGCAGAAGCACCAGACGTTTCCTAAAACGCAACATTAGGAATGCTGGGAAATGTAGTTCCCGCTCAGAGCAATGCTCCTTGGTTCACTAGGAGAGTGCTTTTCTCTCCGCAGAGCTGCAAATATGAGGTGCAAAAGAACAAAAACCCAATTCTTACACAGAAGTCAATGGATTGCTAAATACTTCCTGTTTCAATTACAAAATGACGGTAGGCAGAGTGCCTGACAAAAACGTTCTATACTGCTGTAGTAAAGACATATCAAAATCTCCCAAAAAAGGCTCAGCACTGTGAGGGAAAACCCTCAGCAGTTAAGGGGTTAAAGTACCAATGAGCACACCCCACAGGGACGTCATTTCACCAAAATGTCAGGGGTAGTGGGAGTGACATCACAAGACCCTTGACCTCTGATGACATCACAGGAAGCAATGGAACACGACCTTTCACCCTTAACAAAATAGGAAGTGGCATCACAGAGCACTGTTCCCAAGTACACTACGAAAAGAACATGTTACTTACCAACTGTAACATTCTTTCGTTTGGATGTTCCTACCACGTATTCCTCTTATGATATTCGTATTCCAGCTCTGGTGATTCAGAAACATTTTTCACCAGAGGGCGCTGTGTTCGAGGCCCCGGAGACGTAGTCCCTCGAGAGCCGTCATCGAGTGTCAACGTCATCCGCTGTATAAAGGGCTCGAGCAGCGCCCGTTACCTCAGTTCTGTTTTTACGGTGTTCATGATCGCATCAGCGGATTAGGCTTTAAGTCCTCAGGCTCTTAAGGAAGTTCGAGTGCAACTAGTGTAAACTGTACGGAGGGGTAGGTTGGGAGGGTCGATCAGGAATATGTGGGAGGAACATCCAATCGAAAGAACGTTACTGTTGGTAAGTAACTTGTTCTTCGAATGTATTGTGTCCTCCCACGTATTCCTCATCTTATGATAGATTCCTATAGCAGTGGTAATTTTGGAGGTGGGAGTACTAGAAATTTTAATTATGGACTGAATGAAGGACAGCTTTTGCAAATAGTCCTCCTTGATATGAAGTAGAGTCCAAGCAGTAATGCTTTACATAAGGTGTGCATTGACGACCAAGTGGCTGCAGCACAAATATCCTGCACCGGGGCACCTCTCTGAAGAGCCGTGGAAGTTGCCATGCATCTGGTTCAATGAGCCCTTAATCCAGCTGGATGCTCTTTCCCAGCTAATTTTTAGTATTAAGATATTGCTAGAATTGTCCATCTAGATAGAGTTTGTTTAGACACTGCAAGGCCCAATTTGTGTCCAGTATACCCAACAAATAGTTGGTCACATTGTCGAAGATTTACCAATCTGGAAATGTAGAAACTGAGAGCCCTTTTTGGGTCCCGTCTATGCAACCTTTCCTCTTCCTCACTAGTGTGAGGCGGAGGATAAAAAGAAGGTAAGGTAATTTTTTGTGACAGATGAAAATCAGAAAATGTTTTAGGCAAGAAAGATGGTTTGACTTTTAGAATGACCTTGTCCCTATGGAAAATGGTGTGAGGCGGCTTACAAGACAGTGGGCCTCATTCAGAGTAGGGCGGTAAGGGTTAACGGTCACCGGTAACGAGACCAGTGCTGTTAAACCCTTACTGCCCTACTACGAGTTCGCTTTGCGGGTCTAATGCCTGCTTTTAGCAGGCGTTAAGGACGGGACCCTGAAAGGGACTCCAGGGTCAATAACGGTACCGTAATTTACGGTACCGTTATTGCAGCCTGCCGCCTTCCCCCTTCCCATTGAGCCCTATGGGGGCTCAAATGGGCATGGGGAATGGCCCTGGTGAATGGAGAATTACCGGTCCCTCCGACCTCAGAATGGACTGGTAATTACTCCATTCACCAGGTTTGGACGAGTTCGGAGGCAGCCATGCCGCAAATAGCGGCGTGGTTACCTTCCGAACTCAGAATGAGGCCCAGTGCCTGCAACTCACTTACCCTTTGGGCTGATGTTATAGCCACCAACAGAATTGTTTTAAGAGTGAGAAGTCTTAACAGGCAAGAATGTAAAGGTTCGAAAGGGGCACACATGAGAAATTTTACGACTAAATTCAAATCCCAAATGGGCACCTGAAAAGGTGTTGGGGGTAGACATTTGTTAGCCGTTTCAAGAATTTAATTACTAAGGGCATTTTAAAATAGGACACCTCTTCCGAGGAACGCTTAAAGATAGATAGCTCTGCCAAATATCCTTTTATGGTACCAACTTGGAGCCCCAAATTGGCTAAGTGTAAGGGAAAAGAAAGTACTGTTGGAGTATTACAAAGGAATGGATCCACATTCTTATCCCTGCACCAGTTGCTGAACTTGTTCCAACGACACCGGAACAGGGATTTTGTTGCTGAAAGCAAAATCTCGATTACGTCATCCGGAAGGTCCCAAACCTTATATCTCAGCCTCTCAGAAACCATGCATGAAGGCTGAGTGTCTTGACCTCTGGATGGGGAACCCAACCTTCCTCTTGTGAGCCTCTCTTTGTGGAAGACTCATTGGAGGGCAGATGGACATGTCCAGAATGTCTAGGTATCACATCCTCCTGGCCCAATCCGGAGTAATTAGGATCATGGTTTTCCTGAACTTTCGCAAGCTCTTGATAACCTGAGGAATCACGGGGACTGGAGGAAACGCGTAGAGGTGTGGAAATACCCAGTCCACCACGAACGCGTCTCCTAGAGCTCCTCTTGGAGGAAATTCCCTTGAGCAGTACAGTTCGCACTTCTGGTTGGCACCGGTCGCAAACAGGTCCACTTAAGGGGTTCCCCAAAGGGCAAAGATCTCTTGAAGGACTTCCTGAGCTAGCTCCCATTCGTGGGAGACTGCTCTGCCTGCTCAGAGCATCCGCCGCTGTGTTCAGCTCTCCGGCTAGGTGAACTGCTGATAGAGAGATTCCTTCTTGCATTGCCCAGAACCAGAGCTGTATTGCCTCTCTGCACAGTGGGAGTGATCCTACGCCTCCTCTTTTGTTGAGGTAGTACATGGCCACTGATTTGTCCATCATTATTAGGATATTCTTTCCCTGTACAGAGGGCAGAAAGGCCTTCAGCGCTAGTCTGATTGCCCTCAGCTCCAAAAGGTTGATGTGTAGTTTGGACTCTGATGGAGACCAATGACCGCTGATTGTCAGATCGTTGGTGTGGGCTCCCCGCCCCGTGAGTGAGGCGTCCGTCACTACCATTATCTCCGGCCATGGTTTCCAAAAAGGTTCCCCCTTGAGGATATTCTCCTTGCAAGCCCACCATAGGAGATCTTGATCCACCTTGGTTGAGACTTGCAGAAGATCTGACATCTCCCCGAAAATTGGGACCATTGAGTCCTGAGGGCCCATTGAAAGGATCTCATCCTCAATCTGGCCTCTGGCACCAGAAAAATGCAGGATGCCATGAGGCCTAGCAACCTTAGAAAGTCGAATGCTGGTAGATGTTGGGCATTTTGAAACTTCGTTACCATTTGCAGAATGTGGTGAGCTCTCTCCTCGGGAAGCGAGGCTTTCCCTGAGGGAGTGTCCAGGACTGCTCCAATGAATTGGAGTCTTTGGCTTGGAATCATTTGTGACTTCTTGTAATTGAGGGGGAAGCCCAGGCTGTGTAAGAAGTGGCAGGTCAAGGCCAGATGTTCCTGGGCTTGTTCGGATGAAATCGCCCCGATTAGCCAGTCGTCTGTCACGACCCACATCCAAAACCCCCTCTGGCAAGCCCATGGGCCAGGAGAGGTCTTGGCTCGGGTCTCCAATAAACCTTGTCATCCACTGCCTAGGCCCTCTTGGAGCCAGTCCTGGCGCCTAGGACGGCAGGCTCATCCACAGTGAGGACATGTGTTTGGGGAACTACTTTATTTTGAAGCTGCCAGCCAACATGGAGGCATCCACATAGCTTGGCTCCTGGGAACCAAGCTATGCGGTATAGTGTTTAGGGTGTGGTAACGTAGGAACCACTTTATCTGGACTACTTTCTTGAAACTATTTAAACCACACCCCACTTGGATAACATGCTTTGCCTTACTTTGCAATCCTGCAACGTGATGTTCACCGTGTCCAGCTATACCCGAGAACCTCGGAGAAACAGCACCTGTAAGGAGAGAAAAGGAACATTGTGAGCAGCAGCATCTTACCTGCAATTTTCATCTTTAGCTGCCCACAGCTCCTGCGAACAGCTTCCTAGGATCAGCACGTCGCCTGAACCGACAGATCTGCAAAAAGGAAAGAAACAAGATATTAGAGACATTACAACATAATGAACTGTGCCGAAAAGCTTACCTAGCAGGTCGCCCCTCGACCAGCATCACCTCGGAATTCCACACTTTGGGTGAACACTGCGATCTATGGGAAAAGAAAACAGGTTAGCAAAGGCAAGGCATCACTGCGCTGCGCATAGCACCTACTTACCACATCATAACGCTCATTACACACCATCATTTACCGTTGAGACCCAATTCAGCCAATGCACCACACTGGACTTCCGCACATCTAAGGAAGAGAAAGAGACATTATTAAACCAAGAAAGCTATGCAGGAATAACAACAATATACAACAGCAATAAGACCTACCTGAAAGACTTCAAACAGGCCGGCATCAGTGAAGTAACTAGATCGCATCCACCCACAAAGGACAACGCGCCCCTGCCAAGAAGGCTGGACGGAGAGCACACCTGAATCAACAATAAGGTGAGGAGAGGCACTGGAGGGGCTGAAGACATACGGGGTGGTGGGAGGCTAATTACCCCAGTTGGCCAATCTTGAACATAGCCCTCCTGTATTACAGGCAGAACCTCCCCCACTGGCCACATCTGGATACTGCAGAGAAGGATACCAGTGTCCATACGGCTGGGTGGCATCCCCGTGGATACCAGCTGAGCGTAACAGAACGCGAATTCTGCCAAACCAATCCACCTGGGCGCCATGGAGACATCAGAATTAGACCAACTGGCCCAATTGTCAGGGGAACTTCGTGCCGAGGTTCATTCTGCTCGACAAGAGACTAATGCCCTCCGGACAGACGCCTCTACCTGGAAGCAATCCAACGATGCAAAACCCCACCATACCATCCACTACCTCCACTCCGGTACAGATCATGTTACCGGGAACAGTTCCTCTGGCACCACCTGAGAGGTTTGCAGGCGATCCAGGGAAGTACGCAGCTTTCATGAATCAGTGTCGCCTTCACTTTCTTTGCAGGCCTGGAGCATTCCCAAATGACCAAGCTCGGTTAGCCTTTGTTTTTTCATACCCAAGTGGTAGAGCAGCAGATTGGTCGGTGCCATTGGTGACCCATGATGATCCTTTGTTACATGACTTTGGGGGGTTTCAGAGGGAAATGGAAAAGCTTTTTGCTCGCCATATCCGAGAACAAGCAGTAGCCAATGAACTTCTTTCCCTCCGACAGGGGAATCGAGACTTGTTAACGTACATTGCTACTTTCAACAGATTGGTTGCCAAAGCTAGGTGGCCTGAAAACAAAAGAACCATGTTGTTTCATCGGGGCTTACCAGGCGAATTAAAAGACGTTCTAGCCCAAGTGGTTGATCCTCCCAGAGACTGTTCTGAATTCATAAATTTGGTCGTGCAACTACACCACCGGTTGCAAGACCGAAAAGCAGACCGTCCCAAAATGGACCCTCGCGCCGTGTATGTTCGACCAAAAGACAACGCAACTCGAGTGCAAGAAAACACTGTGGAGCCCATGCAAATCGTGGGGGTACGACCTCCACTAACAAAACAAGAGCGAGATAAAAGAAAACAACAACTATGTCTGTATTGCGGAAAACCAGGACATTTCCTGAAGGACTGCCCAGTAAAACCCCCAAGGAAGATCGTCAGGGCCACAGAAAAAGATGAATAGAAGGAATCTGTCACGCACTCCACTGTCACGCACTCCACTCGTCCCTCTGGGGGTCCCATTCCTCATCCCCGTGCCCCGAACACCCCTCGCCCTCTTGCCCGGTTCCAGGACTCACAGGTCCTCTCTTCGCCCCAGTTGACACGGCGCCGATTGCCACAAGCTTGGGTCGGCATGCTGTTTGCCCGTGGAGACATCTGCCCCTTTGGTGTCTTCCGTGGCGGCTGCTAGACCGGCTTCTTCCGCATCACATGACCGCCGCCTTCTGCTCACGTGTTTCTGGACTACACTCACGTGATGCGCTCTCGGGTCATGTGACCGGGAGGAAATAAGCAGCGCCAGTATTTAAACGGCTGTGTCGCGGTGCTTCGGTGCTTCACAGCTGTTTCTTCGGATTCCTGTACGGCGCTACTTACCTTTTGTCTCACCTTTTTGGATCTTGACCTCGGATTTGTTTCACGGACTGGCAACGGATAACCCTTGGCTTTGGTACTTACTTTTGGATCACTGTTACGACCACGGACTGATTCACGGACTCCTACTACGTTCCGCTTGTCTTGTGCGGATTCTGGCATCAGGTGGGCCTGGCACTTGCAACGTTGCTGGGATCGCTACTTACTGAAAGAACAGCCTTGCTGGGTCTCGGAACCTTCGCATAGGTACAACCGCTACTCCACAGATGCCTTTTGGTAAGACCGTTCCACTTACTTGTTGATTGGTTGTTGATTCTGTTTTGGCTTGACGCTTAACCGGTGTTTCCTTTACAGTGGTTTGGGGTTCCACGAGTACCGCAGTTCTGGAAGAACATCTCCCACCTGTGGCCTCAAAGGCTGTACAGAGAGTGACTTTGATTCTCTCTGTGCGGCACTTGTGGACAGAGGACTCTTCGGCTACACGACAGTCAAGACACAAAAGAATCAAAATCGGAAAACTGCCCAGCTCGGCAAGCGTAGAGGTCAGTTTGTCGAGTGAGAGCAAAGAGTCACTGACCTTACACTTTGCAATACCAGTGGTCTTAATTAACAACCAACGGTCATCAAGGATGCATGCCGTTGAAGCATACATCGACAGTGGAGCAGTTGGGAATCATATAGATCAAGACCTGGCAGCAGAGATGGGGCTTACCCTATGTTCCAAGCCAACTACGGACAAGGTAACCACGGTGGATGGGACAGAAATCGCTTCCAGACCCGTAGCCCAATGCACAGCCGAGGTAATCTTGCTGTGCCAGGACGGACATCGGGAACTTATTTCGTTCGATCTCATCACGGCACCTCAATTCCAGCTAATACTAGGGATGCCATGGTTAGTTGCTCACAACCCTCTGATTGACTGGCGGGCACGGTAATTAACCTTCCCCAGTGACTGCTCCCCAGCCTGTTATTATCAAGAACAGAAACCTGCCTTCAGTATCTCTATGACTCCCGGAGCGACGGCATCAACCCTGGGAGTAACTAATACCTTGCCTAAGGAATACCACGATTTCCAGGATGCATTCCAGAAGGACCAAGCAAACACGCTGCCGCCGCACAGGCCCTATGACTGTCAGATTGACCTTGTTCCAGGGGCACAAGTCCCTTGTGGCAGAATCTATGCCTTTACAGAACCTGAAAACCTTCATCTGAAGTCTTATTTAGACCAGTACCTTGCAAACGGATTCATCCGTCCATCGGAGTCCCCTGCAGCCAGTCCTTTGTTCTTAGTACCGAAAAAAGAAGGGGACTTAAGAACCTGTATTGACTACCGCGCATTAAACCAGATCACCGTGAAGAACCGTTACCCCTTGCCACTTATCCCTGAAATGCTGGACCAGGTCAAAGAGGCCCAGATTTACACCAAATTGGACCTTCGAGGAGCGTACCACCTGGTCCGAGTCAGAAGCGGAGACAAATGGAAAACTGCTTTCCGTACCAAATATGGTTTGTACGAATATCAAGTCATGCCCTTTGGCTTATGCAACACTCCAGCAGCATTTCAATATTTCATGAATTACGTCTTGAGAGAATTAATTGATGTCTGCGCCCGAGTGTACATAGATGATATCTTAGTGTACTCAACCTCGAAACAAGATCCTATCAAGCACGTTCGTTCAGTCCTCACCAAGCTCCGCGAACATCGTTTATATGCAAAGCTAGAAATGTTTTTTTTTTTTTCACATCACTGAAGTTGAGCATCATTGAAAGGGGTACAAAACATGTTGGGCTTTGCAAACTTCTATCGCCGGTTCATACCAGACTTCTCTCAGGTTGTACACCCGATCACTGTATTGTTACGAAAAAACAATAAAAAATGTGCCTGGACCGAAGAAGTAGAAAAAGCTTTTCAGGAACTCAAGAAAAGGTTCACCTCTGCGCAAATCCTGCGACATCCTCGCCCAGGTCTCCCTTATATCGTGGAAACTGATGCTTCCAGTATGGCAATGGGAGCTGTCCTCTCACAGAGAGATCCAGAAACCGGCCAGCTACACCCAGTGGCCTTCTGGTCGAAAAAATTCTCACCTCCGGAGATTAATTATGCCATCACTGACAAAGAACTCTTGGCTATCAAATCCGCCTTTAAGGCCTGGTGGCACTACCTTCTGGGGGCCAAACACACCATTACAGTTATCACGGACCACCGAAAACTGCAATATCTAAAAACAGCTAGAGCCTAGTCCTCACATCAATTGCGATGGGCCCTTTTCTTCGCCGAATATGATTATGTCATCACGTTTCGAACAGGGGTCAAGAATGGAAAAGCTGATGCACTATCTCGTATGGCACTGATGACATAGTATGTACGACTCCAGACCCAGTAGCCATTATACCTGAAGACAAACTCTTGGGCCTCACGACAGCCTTAACTCAAGTAGAACTGAGAAACGAGATTCAACGGACCATGAATCCTGATGCTCTCCTTGCATGGCAAGCACAAGGGGAACAATATTCCATCAAAGACCACTTACCCTTTTTTAAGGATCGTCTGTATGTACCCACCAAGGAGTTACAACAACATATCATTTCAGGTTATCGCGATTCACTGATCAAAGGACACCCTGGGATCACCAAGACTCTAGCTAAGGTAAAACAGAACTTCTGGTGGCCTGCCTGGTGTAAAGACATCATCCAATATATTCAGTCCTGCAGAGTCTGCGTACAAAATAAGTGGCAAAAACAAAAACCATCCGGTCTTCTACAACCTTTTGTCACGCTCACCTGGTCTCCACAGGGGCGTAGCACGTGGCTGCACGAATGAGGTCTGCGCTGGCGTGGTACTGCGTGATTGGTGATGATGCTGCGACATCTCCCTTGTTATCACCCTCCCGACGCTTTTGTCTGCAAGATCGAAATAAGGTATTAGCTACTGAGGGGGGGAGTTGAGTTTGACCCACCTCCTCCACCACCTGATGCCCTTCTCCACTTGCTCTCACCTTGAAGTTTTGTAAGGTAGACTCTCCGTCCTGCAATCTAGCAGGGGCCAGAATTACACAGTCTTTCCAGGATTGAGTTACTTCACTGATCCGATGAGAGATTGCCGAGTCCTGGAGAGCTTGGTCAGTCTCTATGCCAATGACTGCTTGGTATAAAGTCTTTGAGTCTTTATTTTGCCCCAACTCCTTTTAATCTGTCTCTTTGTCTTTACTTTCAGGCGCGACTTCGAATGGATTTTGCATGAAGGTTCAAGTGGATTTAGGACGCTGAGCAGATGTCCTACAGTTGAGTGGAAGCGCAAGAATGAAGCGCTGTAAGTCTGAAGTACTGTTTTCCCTTCCGTGCGTGACTAACCTGTCACTCTTCTTCTTTTGCAGAGGCGGCACGGCGCTGGAATGAAGAATGGAGGAACCACTCCGAAGATGCTCTGGAAGGATGCTGAACCCGAGAGGACCCTTACAGCCAGAAGGAAGACCGTCCCCTTCAGCTGGTGCGAAGGCCCGGGAGCAGCTGAAGAAGCGGAAGAAGCGGAAGAAGCAACCGATGGACGGATGCTGCAGGTAAGGCTTAGCCGTTGTACTGACTTGTTTTTCCTCTGTCTTTTTCCCTTCCTGGTACCGATGGATGAAGTTCTGGACGGGCGTGGCTGTAGGAGTTCAAGGAGAGGACAGACACGGTGAGCGTTACACTGCAGGAGTGCAGAATAACGCAAAGCGTGTTCTGTATGCAGGGCGTGGATTAAATAGCCTTGCAAGTAGTCCCAGGTAAAGTATTCCCTTTACCACACCCTGTTCTTCGAATAAAATAGTCCCTCAGCCACACCCTGAGGAAACAGAAAGGCTCAGCCTGACTAGACTGGGCAAGTAGTTCCACATGATGTATCCCATATTATGAGTCCAAGAGGCTCTGGGGGTTTGAAATGCCCTTATGGAAGTCGATGACTGGGGGGGCCCCATCAGATCCATGGGGCTTTTAGTGCGAACCATAACAGCGCTCCCTCCCAAAGGACCCCCTAACGGCGGGTTCTCCCAATGGGCCCGGTTTGTTTGGGTGGTTATGATGGAACCTCTTCAACAACCGAGGGGCATGAATGTGTTCGCTAGGTTCCCACAATCTTTCATGTGATACATATCCTTTCCAGACTATTAGATAAAATAGTTTTGATTTGACGATTGAGTCCAGGATATCCTTAACCTCAAATTCAGGTTCCCCGTCAACTATGATTGGTTTTGGTGGTTTCAGTATTCGGGTTCGGGGTAGCAATGGCTTCAAAAGTGAGACATGGAATGCGGGATGGATTTTCATGTGTGAAGGTAAGTCTAGCTTTACAGCTACTGGATTGATGATGGCCTTAATGGTGTATGGGCTTATGTATCTGGGAGTGAGGGTGCAAGTTCCTTTCAAGGGAATATGCTTTGACGCCAGCCAGACTTCATCCCCCACTCGTTATTTGGGAGCTTCACTCCTATGCATATCTGCTGATTTCTTGTATCTTTCTTTGCTCGTCTCAGATGGTCAGTTGCTTGTGTGAAGGCTTGAGTGATAGTCGTGTGCAAACTTCTTACTGCTGGCATTTCCTGGGGTTGAAGTGGGTCAAGATTAGAGGTTCGTGGATACAGCCCGTAGATAGTATAGTAAGGACTTTGTCCAATGCTGGAGTGTAGGGAGTTGTTGTAGGCGTATTCCGTTATCCATAAATCATCTTTCCAATTTTCTTCTGCTTGGTGTAACATGCACCTGAGGTATTGTTCTAAGGTCTGATTGGTTCTTTCAGTCTGCCCATCAGTCTGGGGATGGTGACTGATGGAAAGTCTTACATCGATGTGAGCTAACTCACAGCATTTTGTCTAGAAACGTGATACAAATTGACTGCTACAGTCAGAAATCAGGATACAAGAAAATCCATGTATCCGGACTATTTGTTCTAGGAATTCCCTTGCCAGGATTGAAGCCGAGGGTAACCCCTTCAGTGGGATAAAATGAGCCATCTTGGAAAACAAGTCCAATACCACCAACATTATTTTGTAGCCATTACAAGGAGGAAGATCAGTTATAAAATCAAGTGACAATGTATGCCAAGGTCTAGGGGGAATATCCAGAGGTTGCAATTGGCCCGGTGATTTCTTTTTTAGGGCCTTGTTTTGTGCGCAGACCCCACAGGATAACGCAAACTGTTTGATGTCTTTACGCCAAGTTGGCCACCAAAAGTGTTGCTTTATCTTGGCTGCAGTCTTAGCGATTCCAGGGTGGCCTTCGATCACTGATTCGTGATAGTTTGAGATGGCCTTTTCTTGAAGTTCCTTGCTGGGCAGATAAAGACGACCCTGAAAGTATGGTAATTGGTCTGAGATTGAATGGTGAGCACTTTTGGTAGGCCAAGCCTTCAGAGTGTTGGTATCTATGAGATGAGTGATTTCCTCATGGATGTCATCTAAGGTAAGAGACGTAATTCCCAAGATTTTTGCTCCAGGGATGATTGGTACCGGGTCTGGATTGACGGTCTCCTCGTCTACTCCTATACGAGATAAAGCATCCGCTTTACCATTTCGACAACCAGGGCGATAAGTAAAGTAAAATTCAGCAAAAAATACTGGCCAACGAAGTTGGCGAGATGATTGAGCTTTTGCCACCTTTAGGTACTGTAGATTGCGGTGATCAGCGATTACCGTGATCATGTGCCTTGCTCCTAAGAGATAATCCGCCAAACCTTAAAGGCGGCCTTGATTGCCAAGAGTTCTTTGTCCGTAATGGCATAATTCAGTTCTGGGGCCGTGAATTTCCGCGACCAAAAGGCCACTGGGTTAAGCTGACCGGATTCAGGGTCCTTTTGCGAGAGTACCGCTGCCATTGCCAAGCTGGAAGCATCGGTCTCAACCACGTACGGTAGATCTGGGCGGGGATGTTTCAGGATTGGGGCTGAGATGAATTTTTGTTTCAAGTCCTGAAACGTCTTCTCTGCTTCCTCTGACCATTGAAAACGCCTGTTTTTTCTCAGTAACGAGGTAATAGGGTGCACCAACTGTTAAAACCTGGAATGAAACGACGATAGAAGTTCACGAACCCAAGCATACTCTGAACTCCCTTCATTGAGGTTGGGGAGGGCCAATTGAGGATGGCGTCTACCTTCCGCGTATCCATTCGTACACCTTGAGGGGTTAGGACAAATCCAAGAACCTCAACCTCTGACGTGGAAGAAACATTTCTCCAGTTTTGCAAATAGTTTGTGTTGGCGGAGTTTGTTCAGAACAGCACGGACGTGTTTCACATGTTCTTGTTCAGATGGGGAGTACACCAAAATGTCGTCGATGTACACTACGACAAACACATCAATTAGTTCTCACAGGACGTCATTCATGAAATACTGAAACGCCACTGAGGCGTTGCAAAGGCCAAAGGGCATCACCTGGTATTCGAACAACCCGTATTCGGTGCGGAAGGCGGCTTTCCATTCATCCCCTTTCTTGATTCGTACTAGGTGGTATGCCCCACGGAGATCCAGCTTGGTATAAATTTGTGTGTCTTTAACTTGGTCCAAATGTTCAGGAATTAGAGGCAAGGGGTAACAGTTTTTAACTGTGATCTGGTTCAATGTGCGGTAATCAACGCAAGTTCTATGGTCACCTTCCTATTTAGGCACAAAGAATAAGGGGGAGGCTGCCGAGGACTTGGACGGGCAAATAAAACCGTTAGCCAGGTACTGGTCTAGATATTTCCTTAGATGCAGGTTTTCGGGTTTGGTGAGTGCATAAATTCGACTGCATGGAATCTGTGCACCAGGTATGAGATCGATTTGACTGTCATACGATCTATGAGGAGGCAGAGTGTTGGCTTGATCCTTCTGGAAAACATCCTGGTAATCTTGATAATTCGGGGGCAGTGGATTAGCTACGCTCATGATCGCTGTCGCTTCCTTGACCAGGGGTTTTTTTACCTGATAGCAGGTACGAGCACATTCGCCTGAGAATGTCAGACTCTTAGCACGCCAGTCGATGCAAGGATTGTGTAATACTAGCCAAGGCATTCCCAGAATAACTTGGAATTGTGGGGCCTTAATTATATCGAACACAATGGCTTCCCGATGTCCATCTTGGCACAGAAGTGTCATCTCAGTCGTTGAGTGCGTTACACGACCCGAAGCGATCTCTGTTCAGTCGACAGTGGTGACTAGATCTGTTGTTGCCTTTTCACAGAGAGGAAGATTCATCCTTGTAGCCAATTCTTGGTCCATATAAATTCCAATGGCTCCGCTGTCAATATAAGCTTGAACTGCATGCATTTGAGATGGCTGTTGGTGATTTATAAGGATCACTGGCAAGGCTAGGTGCGAGGTCTGGAAGACCTCTACGCTTGTCGGGCGGGATAGTTTTCCGACTCTGGCTCTGCTTCCATTTTGCAGGCAACCCCAACTGCTTTCTTTGGGGGCTTCACGGGGCACTCTCGGAGAAAATGGCCGGTTGACCCACAATATAAACACAGTTGCTGCTGCCGTCTCCGATCTCTTTCAGCCTTGGATAGTGGCCCACGCACCCCTCCAATCTGCAAGTGTTCGGCCAAGTCGGTGGTTCTAGATGCACTTTCCTTTCGGCGTACAAACACCAGAGTGTCCATTCTTGCTCAGTCCGCCTTATGGTTCTGTAGTCTATGATCAAGCTTTACCACACCCTGTTCTTCGAATAAAATAGTCCCTCTGCCACACCCTGAGGAAACAAAGGCTCAGCCTGACTAGACTGGGCAAGTAGTTCCACATGATTTATCCCATATTATGAGCCTGGCGCCAACGGGAGTCGATGACTGGGGGGGCCCATCAGATCCATGGGGCTTTTAGTGCGAACCATGACACCTTCAGACATTCCACCCACTCCATGCACACACTTTCCCTCGACTTCATCACTGACCTACCTCCCAGTCAAGGGTTTAACACCATTCTTGTAGTCGTGGACTTATTCTCAAAGATGGCACACTTTATTCCACTCAAAGGCCTCCCAGATGCATCCACTTTAGCCAAAGTATTCCTGGAAAGTATTGTTAAACTACACGGCTTCCCATCAGTCCTGAGCTCCGATCGAGGGAGCCAATTCGTCTCCAACTTCTGGAGAAAGTGTTGTGTAATGGTGCAGATTGACGTCCGGCTATCTACCAGTCATCACCCCCAAATGGAAGGTCAAACCGAGAGGACCAATCAGACTCTTGAGCAGTATTTACGGTGCACGTTGCACCATGAACAAAGAAACTGGAAAGACTTACTATGGATAGCCGAGTATGCATATAACAATTCCTTGCATTCAAGTGCGGGACAAACACCCTTTTATACCCTTTATGGTAGACACCCACGTACCTCTGAACTGGATCTCCCAGCCAGTTTGGAAATGCCAGCAGTGAAAACTCTTCACACCACCATCACTCCGGCTTTCAAAAAGGCCAAAGAACACCAAGGAAAAGCAAAAGCAATTTGCTGATCAACACCGGAAGAAAGCCCCTGACTATCAGGTAGGAGACAAGGTTTGGTTGGCCGCTAGATTCATACCCATCAAGGGAACCCGGACCTTTCAACCCACGTACTTAGGACCTTATACCATCAAGGCAATTATCAATCCAGCGGCCGTCAAACTAGATTTACCACCTAACCTACAAATCCATCCGGTATTTCATGTGTCCCTTTTAAAGCCTATGCAGCCTGGTACACGGATTGGGACACCACCAAAGCCCATGCTTGTTGACGGAGAACCAGAATTCGAAGTCAGAGGTATCTTGGATTCCAAGTAGTCCAGGGGGAAGCTATACTATCTAATCGATTGGAAGGGATTTGGACCTCAAGATAGATCCTGGGAACCCTGTGAGAACATTCATGCACCATGTCTGATCAAAAAATATCATCGAAACTTCCCAACTAAACCTGGTCTGGACAGAAGAAACACCATGAGAGGGGCCTTGGGGGGGAGGGGGAGAGTGCTGTCACGACCCACATCCAAAAGACCCTCTGGCAAGCCCATGGGCCAGGAGAGGTCTTGGCTCGGGTCTCCAATAAACCTAGGCATCCACTGCCTAGGCCCTCTTGGAGCCAGTCCTGGCGCCTATGGCACAAGGCACATACATAGTGAAGACATGTGTTTGGTGAACTACTTTATTTTGAAGCTGCCAGCCAACATGTAGGCATCCACATAGCTTGGCTCCTGGGAACCAAGCTATGCGGTATAGTGTTTTGGGTGTGGTAGCCTAGGAACTACTTTACCTGGACTACTTTCTTGAAACTATTTAAACCACACCCGTCTTGGATAACGCACTTCGTGTTACTTTGCAATCCTGCAACGTGATGTTCACTGTGTCCAGCTATACCCACGAACCTCGGAGAAACAGCACCTGTAAGGAGACAAAAGGAACATTGTGAGCAGCAGCATCTTACCTGCAATTTACATCTTTACCTGCACACAGCTCCTGTGAACAGCTTCCTAGGATCAGCACGTCTCCCGGACGGAAGGATCTGCAAAAAGGAAAGAAACAAGGTATTAGAGACATTACAACAGAACAAACTGTGCCGAAAAGCTTACCTAGCAGGTTGCCCCTCGACCAGCAGCGCCTCGGAATTCTACACCCTGGGTGTACACTGCGATCTATGGGAAAAGAAAAGAAAACAGGTTAGCAAAGGCAAGGCATCACTGCGCTGCGCATAGCGCCTACTTACCGCATCATAGCGCTCATTACACGCCATCATTTACCGGCGAGACCCAATTCAGCCAATGCACCACACTGGACTTCCGCACATCTAAGGAAGAGAAAGAGACATTATTAAACCAAGAAAGGCATGCAGGAATAACAACAATATAAAACAGCAATAAGACCTACCTTAAAGACTTCAAACGGGCCGGCATCAGAGAAGTAACTAGATTGCATCCTCCCACAAAGGACAACGCGCCCCTGCCAAGAAGGCAGGACAGAGAGCACACCTGAATCAACAATAAGGTGAGAAGAGGCCCCAGAGGGGCTGAAGACATACGAGGTAGTGGGAGGCTAATTACCCCAGTTGGCCAGTCTTGAACATAGCCCTCCTGTATTACAGGCAGAACCTCCCCCACTGGCCACATCAGGGAACCGCGGAGAAGGATACCAGCGTCCATACGGCTGGGTGACGTCCCCGTGGATACCAGGTGAATGTAACATCGTCCAGATAAGGGCAGACGTGACTCCGCTTTCTTCAGATACTCGCTGCCACCACCGCCATCAGTTTGGTGAAAACCTCGGGGTGGAGGTCAGCCCAAATGGTAGAACCCAAAACTGATAATGAGAACCACCAATTGCGAACCTCAGGTACTTTCTGGCTTGAGATGGATTGGCACATGAAAGTACGCATCCTGAAGGTCCAATGAAACCAGCCAGTCCTGAAGCTGAAGAGCCTGAAGGATCTGAGAAAGGGTCACCATCTTGAACTTGTAGGAACTTGTTCAAGTTTCTTAAATCCAAGATTGGTCTCAATCCTCTGTTCCTTTTGGGCGTGAGAAAATAAGGGGAGTACCAACCTCTATGCTACATTTACATGTACCCTTCTCTAGCAGGGTTAAAATCTCCTGCACAAGGAGCAGGTCGGGAATGTTTACAGAGTTGACTCCCGGTGGATGATGTTGAGGTCTTTGATGAAAAGGAAGGCAGTAACCATGGGTCACTATCTCTAGTGCCCAGGCATCTGACGTAACGCCCTGCCATTCGTCTAGATACCGAGTGATTCTGCCTCCCACTGGGGTTTTGTGGGTAAAGACCTCAAAGTGGCTTTGCAGCGGCTGCAGCAGTGGCTGAGGAGGTAGTAGCCGCTGCTGTGGCTGATCTAGCACCTCTCCCTTTTCCACCACGAAAGGGTTTTCTCTGTTGACCTCTCTGACTGGCCTGCCCCCTCCCTTTTCCAAAAGAGGAGCAGAAGCAAAAGGGGCAACTCTTCCAGGAAGATGTGCCTACGTAAGAGTGTTGTTGAGGCTGTCTTATAACGGCGCTAAGTGATTTTGCTGCCACTTTTGAGGTCTGCAGCTTCTCCAAGTTCTCATCCACCTTGCTGCCAAACAACCTTAAGCCATCAAAGGGTATAGTAAGTAATCTAGACTGCACATCAGGTGCAAAGCCAGATTTCCTTAGCCATGCAAACCTGTGTAGGACCATGCTAGATGCCATGGACCTGCTTACACTATCCGCAGTGTCTAGTCCTGACTGAAGGCATTCCTCCATAGCCTCTTTACCATCTTTAACTACAGCCAAGAAACCATCCCATTCCTCACCTTCCAGGAAGCGTTCAGCCACTGATGTCATGCAGTCCCCCAGGGTATATGTAAATCTTGCTAAAGTGCAAGTGACATTAGTCGATTTAACGGCCATGCTGCCCGAAGTAAAAACGTTCCGGGCCCAAGCATCAACTTGGTGGTATTGATAGGTAAGCTGATTGCCTAGTGGAGGTTGCAGCTTGAACCACTAGACTTTCAGGGGAGGGATGTTTAGATAGATATTCCGGATCTGATAACGATGGTCTGTATTTTGGTACAAATTTCTTATTTACTGCTGAAATAGAATCAGAAGTATTCCAATTTACCATCACCCTCTTCTGAAGTGCTTTATGGAATGGAAGAACACGATATTTTAGAAGACCTTCACTCAAGATGTCCGTCATGTCATCCTGGTCGAAATCTGGGGAAGCTGCCTTCCAACCCATAAAATCAATGACTCTTCCCATATGATTTCTATAACTAGGATCAGCATGTCCTGTATGGTCTGGTCTTTCAAAATCCACTTCAGGTGAATTGTCTAGGCCACTGGCATTTTGGAGACAGTCATAAAGATCTGTTACTTTGGAATTCGGGTCCACTAGCTCTTCAGAGACCTCCCTGGTTCCAAACCTAACTCCAGCTGAAGTGGCAACCTCTTCAGAGGAGTGTTCTTCGAAAATGGATGACATGGATCTGAAAAATTCCTGTCTGGGTTGAGGATAGAAAGCTTTTTCAGGTAAAGAGGTTGGTATCGACTTAGGCATGGGTAATGTGGTCGACTTGGATATCAGGATTAATGAATGCCTCGATAAAGGCGTCGATAAAGAAGACGCTGGCTTCGACGTTTTCGAAGGCGGCTTCGATACAGTTAAAGGTGGCAATGCCATTTTCATCGGTGTCTTCAACGCAGTAGCCGTCGACTTAGTCGAGTTTCGACTTCGACGCCAATGTTGATTCCGCTATCACTGATTTATGCACCAGAGGTTTTGACTTAGTACGAGGCATCAGGGAACTTTCCCCTTGATGACACTCTCGACTCTTTCGGCTCTCGAGTGTTTAGATTTTGATTTTCATCTGTCACTTTTAGAGAGGGTAGAGGCATGATCACTATGTGGAAACTTCGAGATGGTCAGGGACGCTTTCTCAAATATTTTAAGCATCAAAGCCCTAAAGGCTTCCCATTTTCCTGGGGAATCATGCTTTGATGGATACGTTACTCTCCTCTCAGAAGAGAAAGAGGAAGACTGTTACGCTCACCTCGCTCCCACAGGGGCGTCGGTCGGACCCCGGACTGCTGCGGCCTCCACCCACGTGATGCGTAGTGCAGCGATGACTGACTGGATCTGCCCTCCTAATCTTGTCTGCTTGACTCATAGAAATATTCTCCTACAAGTGGAGAGAGGGATTTAGCCACTTGTGGATTCAAGTGATAGCACCCCCACTGTCCTCCCCACTAATCACCTCTGAAGTGCCCTCTCAGCAATCTCACATTATATTCTTGAAGGATGAGCTCTCCATCCTGCGAAGTACGCAGGGGCGCGTTGATGACCAGTTACTTCACTGGCCTGAAGATATTGGAAGAGTTGTAGACGAATCCTGACTCCAAAAGGTCCTGGCAAAGAGCCATAAGTACATAGTTCGTAAGAGTTCAAAATGTCTGGAATTCACTCCTGTCCAATTCCTCTTTTTATCTTGCAGCTTTGACCCAATAAGAAGATTGACAGCTGAAAGTGCTCCGGTAAAAGTCTGTGTTTCCCAACACTGTCCGGTAAATAATGCCAAGGGTTTAACTTGCTGCTTTCTCCTTTTATTACGGGTGCGGCATAAGAAGATGTGGCGTGCTGATGAATAATACCCCTGGCAGTAAATCAGGTAGGAATATGGCGGCTAAAGAGATTGCCTCTGTCTGTTCTCTCTGCTCAACTTGTTGTTTCTTGTCCCCCTTAGGTGCCGGGATTCGGCGATGTAAAGATGAAGACAGCGCCGGATCGAAGAGATGCTGCGTGGAACGGTGAGTATGGCGCGACGCTGCTGCTGGTGATGCAACGCTTTTAAAATAAAGTCTTTCCTCTGGTTTGAAGATGCGATGAATCCGGGATCAGGTAAGAAATCAGGTAATACTCTTGTTCTAACCTTTGCTTCTTTCCTTCTTTCTAGGTGCTCCAGGTTCAAGGCGGGCATGGCAGAAGGCTGGATGCTGCTGCTGGCACGGTGAACGTTACGCTGCTGGATGCAGAATAACATGAAGCTTGTGCTGCTCTTCAGGCGTGGTTTAAATAGCGTCCCAAAGAAGTCACAAGTAGGTATTCCTCCCCGACCACACCCGAGTAACAAAATAGTCCCTAAGGTAAAGTAGTCCCTTCCAGGCCATACATGGGCTTGGATCTTCTTGCAGCATGGTCTGCATCAGGTAAGTGTGCACCTATGAGCCTGGCACCTATGGAGCCAGGACTGATGTCCCATATGAGCCTGGCGCCATAGGCGCCAGGACTGAACCCAGACAGCCCCTAGCAGGGGTTGCTGGGTTTTCTCAAGGCAACATGATGCCTGCTCCCGGGGCTGATGGACGTGGTCTGGATGCCCGGGGGTATGCATCATGACAAAGACCTGTGATGTTGCTTTCTTGACTTTTTAGTCGAAGACGAGGAGAATTTCCCAGAGCGACTCTTTGATCTCGACCTCCTCGACTTGTGTTGAGGTTTTCGACTAGATTCATCCGAATCTTTTTGTCTTTTGGAAGACTTCTAGGTTTGTAGGTTACCTCAACATTCACCAAGAGCCTTATTGGACATGGCCTGGCAGGAACCACACTCGTCAACCCGATGGTCTGGGCTGAGGCACCAGAGGCAATTCCGATGGGGGTCGGTTATTGACATTTTCCTACCACACTTCTAACATTTCTCGAACCCTTGGGTGTGGTGGGAGTAGATGACAAGGACATTGTCGAGGAAAAATCTGATGCACCATTCGTAACACGAAGCAGTGTTAGGCAGAAACCTGTGCAGTTCCCTTAGGGACCACTGCAAAAGATTTAGGACTACAGGCAGTAAACCCAATTGGTAGCAGTCTGTACCAACCAGATTTACCTTGTAGCTCTGGCTGAGCAGTCAGACTTCTCTCAAGATGAGTCAGGCAGTATGCAGAGTATACACAATAGGTACAGAGACCCAGTAGTACAAGCAAACAATGACCAGAGCTTTGGTGTAAAAGTAAATAATTATGTATTTAAAGACACACTTGTAAATTACACTAGCACAAAAAGAGGTAAGTAAATTCAACACACAGTCACTATTACTAGATGTACATCCATTATTCCTTATTAGACAAGTCTTAGTTAACACCACTTATTTCCAGACAGAGGTGAGCGCTTAACTAAAGATGGCACTCCAATAAGTTAAGAAAAAGGGAGGGAAAAGGCAGAAATTAGGAAAAGCACACAACACAATACTTTGGAAGCACCCAGCAAGGCAGGAAAGTCAAGTCTATTTGTGAGCAAAAATTTCAGAGGCCAGGCTCCCTCTTAGAGAGAACAGAGCGCCAATGCGCCCAAGATCACACAGCTAAAAAGTCTTGAAAAGTCTTGCAGGGAGTTGAGCCAGAAAAGTTCAGTTAGCCAGCCTAGGGCCAACCCAAGTGGTACGTGGAGACTTTAAGAGTCACCCCACACAGACCGTTGTGAGGGAGGCCAGGTGGACACAGTACCTTCAAAGTGGAGAGGATCCTCCAGCGGGGGCAGTTGTTCCTGGCAGCAGGTGCAAGTCACAGCATCGTCCAGAGGAAGAGATGGTCTCGACGTGGAGGAAAGCTGAAGGTCGTTGCACTGCCAGGGAAGAAACCAGCCGCAGAGTTCTCCGGTTAAAAGGTAAGACCCTTTTATTTGCGGTAGTGGAAAAACTGTGGTATCCCGGTTGCCGGGGTGCTTGGCACAAGCAAGGCGGCCACGAGATGATCTGGGAAAGCGAAAAGACAGGCCAACTGGTTATCCCCACCAGTTAAAGGAAGAAGGCTCTCAGTGCTGGAGATCTCCTCTGTCGTCGGGAAAAGTGGCGAGATGGTTCAGCAGGGCTCCACCGGTGGTGTCGTCGTTGCAGGTCGGCTCAGCTTCTCCCTCTTCGGATTCTTTAGGTCCTGTGGCGACTTCTGAAGTTCCAGTCCCCAAAGTCCTGCTTTATGCAGCAAACCCCCACTCATTCAGCCTAGCTGCCAATCAAACATGCTAAGTGGTGAGCAGGGCGGCTCACCACTTGGGCCAATCACACAAGAGTGCGACTTGAGTTGCCAAGGCAACTCAGTCCAGGGTGCCTAAACCCCCTCCCACACCCCCTGTGGTACCCAGACAGAGTGGCACCACTTTTGGAGGCTTCTGCGGAGAAGCCCGCCAAAAAGTGGAACGAAGGGCCCGACTTGGGTTGGAGTTACAGAAGCGAACACAAACGCCATTTTGGAACCGAGTTTCGGCAAAAATTACCAACCGGTGATTTTATATTAATTTAATAAACCGGTGGTATGTTCGAGGCTATATTAAAAAGTGGTAGCCTCGAACAATGGGAAAATCCCATAGGAATATATTCGCGGTCGAATATAAAAAGTAGTATCCACTGCCACCAGCCAAAACTCGATCAGGGGGATGGAGACATGCCCCATCGAACAACAGACCCCCAGGCAATCAAATTGCCCAGACCAGTACGTCCACAATATGATGGTTTGTACTGGTTTCTGTTCATAATTTGGGACTAGTAAAGGCAATGGGGACTTTACATGCCCTGGGAGACAGTAGTCAGTCCCAGGGTATGGAGTCTATGTTTGGGGGTCACTATGACACCCCTGGGTTACTGCACGGAGGGTGCTGTGTAACCCACATACCAAAAAACACATGAAGTCCTATGGGGTAAAGGACCCCATTGCTCATAAAACACATTCAAAGTCAAAAGAACACCTCAAATCATGTCTAAGAGTGGGAGAAGAAGAGTCTCACTCTTAGCAGGAGAGAAAAAAATAAACCCCAAAAATCCAGCAAAGCTGCTGGGGGACTCACTAGGTTTGGGAAATAAGCCTGAACAGAGAATTCTCCCTAACAAGCAGTTGCGTCGGAAAAACGCAATTGAGGTGACGGGCGCTGCTCGAGCCCTTTATACGTCGACGCTCGACGGCAGCTCTCGAGGGACTACGACTCTGTGGCCTCGAACACAACACCCTCTGGTGAAACTTTTTTCGAAGCAGCAGAGCTGGGATACGAGTACCCGAAGCAGTAGAGCTGGGATACGAATATCATACGATGAGGAATACGTGGGAGGACACAATCCATTCAAAGAACAAGTTACTTCTTACCTTGTAACGTTCTTTTGATGGGATGTTCCTCCGACGTATTCCTTATCTTAGATATCTCCTTCCAGCTTTGCTGGCCTCTAGAGGGCACTGCGCGTCGATGTCCGCCGAGTCGATGTCCCTCGACAGCCGCCGTGTCGACGTCATCCCGCCTATAAAGGCCGCGCGCAGCGTCCGTTGCTCAGTTCCGTTTTGTAGCCCACAATGATTCTTTCTGGTCTAGACTAATCACCCTGAAGGAGCGTAAACTGCAACAACCAGGGAAGTAGTACTGCGGGGATGGATGGGAGGGTCGATAAGGAATACGACGGAGGAACATCCCATCGAAAGAACGTTACAAGGTAAGAAGTAACTTGTTCTTCGAAGGGATTGTGTCCTCCGACGTATTCCTTATCTTAGATAGGCTCCCATAGCAGTATTCTGTTATTGGAGGTGGGAGTACCGACTTCATGCTTCCTTTTATTGATGAATAGAGTGCAATACTGCCCTTCCAAACCTAGTCTCTTGACTGGAGGAGGAATCCAAGTTGTAAAACCGTATAAAGGTATGGACGGACGACCATGTGGCAGCCGCACATATGTCTCTAACCAGCACTCCTCTTTTGAGGGCCGATGAAGCTGCAATACCTCTGGTCGAATGAGCCCTAAGATTTTGAGGGGGCTCTTTTCCTGCCAGTTTATAACATTCCAAAATGGCTAGAATGATCCATCTGGAAATGGTCTGCTTAGTTATCGGTAACCCCAGCTTGTGACCTGCGTAGCCTACAAACAGCTGGTCTGCTTGTCTTATCCTAGCCAGTCTACTGATGTAAAAACTTAAAGCCCTTCTTGGGTCCAGCCTGTGTAACCTCTCTTCCTCTTTCCCCGGATGAGGAGGAGGATAGAAAGATGGGAGGGTAATCTTCTGAGTGATATGGAATTCAGAAACCACCTTTGGGAGGAAATTAGGCTTCACTTGCAGAACAACTTTGTCTTTATGAAAGATTGTATGAGGGGGTTTACAAGAAAGAGCTTGTAACTCGCTCACCCTTCTAGCAGATGTAAGTGCTATTAATAAAACAGTTTTAAGGGTAAGAAATCTTAACAAACAAAAATGGAGTGGTTCGAAAGGTGTGCCCATCAGGAAAGTTAGGACTAAGTTTAAATCCCATAGGGGAACCTGGAATGGTCTTGGGGGATAAACGTTGGTTAACCCCTTTAGAAACTGTATTACCAAGGGTAATTTGAAATAGGATGGTTCTTCCGCAGTGCGCTTAAAGATGGATAGCGCTGCGAGATAGCCCTTAATGGTGCCAACTTAAAGGCCTGAATTCGCTAAACAGAGTAGGAAGGACAAAACCATTGGTGTACCACATGAAAAGGGGTCGATATTCTTTTCTCTACACCAGCTGCAAAATCTGTTCCAACGGCAGCGGTATAAAGACTTTGTTGCTGGCCTCCTTGCCGAAAGCAACACCTCCATATCATCATCAGGGAGGACCCAATCCTTGTACCTCAGCCTTTCAGAAGCCAAGCGTGAAGGTTGAGGGTTTTGATGTCTGGATGGAGAACCTGACCTCCCTTCTGTGAGAGTAGATTCTCTCTGAGTGGAAGTCGAAATGGAGGTCAGATGGACAAGTCTAGAAGGTCCGGGTACCACGTTCTCCTGGCCCAATCCGGGGCAATTAGGATCATGGTTTTCCAGAATCTTCTCAACCTCCTGATCATTTGAGGAATGACAGGAACCGGTGGGAACGCGTACAGAAGTGGAAACTCCCAGTCCACTATGAACACGTCTCCCAGAGCTCCTCTCGGGGGAAATTCCCTTGAACAGAACAGATCGCACTTCCTGTTGACACTGGTGGCGAACAGATCCACCTGAGGGGTTCCCCAAAGGGCAAAGATCTCTTGAAGGACTTCCTGAGCTAGTTCCCACTCGTGGGAGACTGTGCTCTGCCTGCTCAGAGCGTCCGCTGTCAAGTTCTTCACTCCGGCTAGGTGAACTGCCGATAGAGAGATTCCTTCTTGGATTGCCCAAAACCAGAGCTGCATCGCCTCTCTGCACAGAGGCAGTGATCCTACGCCTCCTCTTTTGTTGAGGTAATGCATGGCCACTGTGTTGTCCGTCATTATCAGGACATTCTTCCCTTGTACAGATGGCAGGAACGCCTTCAGCGCAAGTCTGATGGCCCTGAGCTCTAACAGGTTGATATGTAGTCTGGACTCTGATGGAGACCAACGACCGCTGATGGTCAAGTCGTTGGCGTGGGCTCCCCTCCCCGTGAGTGAGGCATCCGTGACTACTGTTATCTCCGGCCAGGGTTGCCAAAACTTTTCTCCTTTCAGAACGTTCTCCTGACAGGCCCACGACTGAAGGTCTCGAGCCACCCTGTCGGGAACCTGAAGAAGATCTGTCATTCTCCCTGAGAATTGTGACCACTGAGTTCTCAGTGCCCACTGGAGGGACCTCATTCTCAGGCGAGCCTCTGGCACTAGGAAAATGCAGGATGCCATGAGGCCTAGCAACCTCAGAAAGTCGAAGGCTGGGAGACGTTGGGCATTTTGGAACTTGGTAACCATCTGTAGAATATCTTGAGCCCTCACCTCTGGTGGCGAGGCTTTTCCCAGGGAAGTGTCCAGGATCGCTCCGATGAACTGGAGTCTCTGCGATGGTATAATTTGTGACTTCTTTAAATTGAGGGAGAAGCCCAGTCTGTGAAGGGAGTGGCAAACCTGATTTAGCTGGATCTGAGCTTGTTCCGAAGATACAGCCCTGATCAACCAATCGTCCAGGTAGGGGTAGACGTGAATCCCTTCCCTCCTTAGACTTGCAGCCACTACCGACATTAACTTGGTGAAGACCCTCGGGGCAGAGGTCAGCCCAAATGGCAGCACTTGAAATTGATAATGAGAGTTGCCAATTGCGAACCTCAGGTATTTCCTGTGTTTGAGATGGATAGGCACATGGAAATAAGCGTCCTGAAGGTCCAGAGATACCAACCAGTCCTGGAACTGAAGGGCCTGAGAAAGAGTTACCATCTTGAATTTGTCTTTCCTGAGGAATTTGTTCAATTCTCGCAAGTCCAAGATGGGTCTCAGTCCTCCGTCTTTATTTGGAATGAGAAAGTAAGGGGAGTACCAGCCCTTGTTCCTCTCCGCTACAGGTACCGGTTCTATGGCACCTTTCTCTAGCAGGTCTAAAATTTCCTGCAAGAGGAGCGGATCTGGCGCTTTTTGAGAGCTGATCCCCGGTGGATGACTCTGAGGTATGCCTAGGAGAGGCAGGCAGTAACCTTGGGCAACTGTTTCCAATGCCCAAGCATCTGACGTGATAGCCTGCCATTCCGCCAGATGTTGAGTTAACCTTCCTCCTACAGGTGTCTTGTGAGGGAAGTCCTCAGAGTGGTTTTGGGATGGCTGATGCAGATGCCGATGGTAAAGAGGCACCTGCTGTTGCTGCGGCTTTTGAATATCTACCCCGTCCACCTCGGGTAGTTCTTCTTTGTCCCTTTTGAGCCGGTCGTCCTCTACCTCTTCCGAATGCGGAGTAGAAGCGAAAGGACTTGCCTCTCGCAGAGGACCCTGTGGAACGAAAATGTGTCTGAGGGATTGCAGCGCATAGGGATTTTGCTGCTGCCTTGGATGTTTGCAGTTTTTCTAAACTGTCATATGCCTTTTTTTGCCAAACAAAGAAGAGCCACCGAATGGCATGTTCAAGAGCCTGGCTTGCACATCTGGGGCAAAACCAGACTCTCCTGGTTGTTGTACTTGCCGCCATTGCTCTGCTGATACTGTCAGCCGAATCAATGCCCATCTGGAGGGATTCTCACATAGCGTCTTTACCGTCCTGTATTTAGGAACGCCTCCCTTTCTTCTCCCTCCGGGATGCAGTCAGCCGCTGTAGAAGCACACTCCCAAAGTGTATGGCTGAATCTAGCAAGGGTGCAAGTAGCATTAATAGATTTTAACGCCATGCTACATGCCGAAAAAACTTTCTTTGCCATAGCATCATATTTCTTATCGTCCCTGTCCTGTGGGACGGTAGGGTAAGCAGTCTTGATGTCAGTAGAAGATGCTGCCTGTACCACCAGACTTTCTGGGGATGGGTGTTTGGACAAAAACTCCGGGTCTGCAGAAGATACCCTGTATTTAGTAGACAGTTTTTTATTTACTGCCGGGACGACATCTGGGGTTTCCCAGTTCGTCATGATTTTCCTTTGAAGAGCTTTATGAAAAGGCACTACAGGATCCTCCTGTGGACCTTTATCAAGAATATCCGTGAGGTCATCTTGTTGGAAAGCCTGTGAAGGTGTTGACCACCACATAAAATCTGTGATCCTGGCCATTAAGGCTATATAGGGGGGTTCAGCATGCTCTCCTGGGTCTGGCCTAGCGAACTCCACCTCAGGGGAAGTGTCTAACCCACTTGCCTCATGTAAGGAATCATGGAGTTCCTTTAACCTGCGTTCTTCTGAGGATAACTCCTCTTGAACTGGGGTTGCAGGTCCCTGCAAATCAAATGACTCTTCTTGGTCAGATAGTTCTCCTTCTTCCATAATTGAGGACATAGTTCTCAATTGGTCTGAACTCACAAAGGGTGTGAAACCCATCTCCAAGGCAGAGGGTGCCAAACTTGTTGTAATCGGCCTCGAAAACGTCGATGCCGAAGGCTTCGAGCGTGGCGTCGAAAACAAAGGCGGAGGCCTCGAGGACCTCGATAGAATTGGGATTCTGCTCGAGGATGTCGACAATCTCGACGCCATCGCCATCGAGGACCTGGGGATAGCCACTGGGTGCGCCGCAACCGTAACTTTCCTTGGTGTCGAAGATGGCGTCGAGTCGACAGACCCGTGTGTCGAAGGTCCCTTCGACAACAGCGTCGAAGACACCGACCTCAGTGTCGACGGAACCTTCGTCGACGGAACTTTCGAAGAAGGTTTCGAGGTCATAGCTTTACTCGAGGGTTCGTGACGCGCTCGAGAAGTTTCCTTCACCGGATACAGCGACTTGCAGCGTTTTTGACCTTCGGGTCTTTCGACCAGAGCATCGCTCTCGGCAGTCTTCGAGGGGGTCGAGGCCGCTTTCTCGGAGACGCTCATCATATTTTTGCGGAATTCCTCCCATTCAGCCCGGGAACTATGTTTCGTGGGGCAAGGGATTCTCTTAGGAGAAACAGAGGAAGAGGAGGACGAAGAAGGGGATCTTCTACGTCTCCTCTTCGAGTGCTTCGATCTCGAGGAGTGATGGGAACCACTCAGAGACCTGGAGCGCGAATGGTGACGAGGAGACGAATGTCTCGACTTCGTCGAGGAAGAAGAAACTTTTGAAGTCTTACCTTTTTCCAGCTTCCCCCTATGCTCCTTCAGGGCCTTAGCTGTCATGGACATACAGTCCTCGCACTCCGAACAATGGTGTTCAGCTCCCAAACACCACAGACAAACTCTGTGAGGGTCAGTCAGCGACATCTTTTTCCCCACAGTCTCGGAATTTTTTGAAGCCGGACCGAGGGGTCGTCGGTTCCAACGAGGAAGCCATCGAGTATGGATCGAATATCTCGAGGAAATAGGATAAATTCTCTACGAAACTGAGCAACGATATTCCGAGGCACTGAGTAAGCGCGGAAAAACGGAACTGAGCAACGGACGGTGCGCGCGGCCTTTACATGCGGGATGACGTCGATACGGCGGCTGTCGAGGGACATCGACTCGGCGGACATCGACGCGCAGCGCCCTCTAGAGAAAAATTTTCCGAGGCCAGCAAAGCTGGAAGGAGATATCTAAGATAAGGAATACGTCGGAGGACACAATCCCTTCGAAATATGGTTATATCACATCACTGTAATGAGATATACATTCCATGCAAGGATGGATCACCAAAAGTATCATTAATATCAGTGTGTATGGGCCCATATTACAAAATCACTGTGAATGCAAGCAGACATCCAAGGGAGGGAGTGATATGCAATACTTCGTCGGACCATCCCATCGAAAGAACGTTACCAGGTAAGAGAGTAACTTGTTCTTCGAGGGGATTGGGTCCTCCGACGTATTCCATATCTATGACAGACTCCCAAAGCAGTATCAACGTAAGGAGGAGGGATAAGAATTTAGAATATACAAATTTAGAATGCCCAATCAAATTGCAGAGTAAAGGACCACCTTGCCAAAGGCCAGATCCTGCCCATGGATAGAATCTAGGGCGTAGTGTCATACAAAAGTATGAACCGAAGCCCATGTGGCTGCATCGCAGATGTTACGAATAGGAACGCCCCTCTGCAGGGCAGTAGAGGCAGCCATATCCCTAGTAGAATGGGCCCGTAAGCCCACCGGCTAAGAGTCCAGAAATTCCCAAGAAATTCCCAAGATAATCCATCTAGACAAAGTCTGCTTAGTCACAGCTTGTCCCAAACGCCTTCCAGCGTAACCAATAAAGATTGTCCACTTTGACCCGGGACATGCATGAAATGTAGAAAATTAAAGCTCTCCTAGGATCCAGCCTATGGAGCCTCTCCTCTTCCTTACCAGGATTCGGAGGAGGATAAAATGCCGGAAGAATAACCTTCTGGCTTAAATGAAATTCCAACACCACCTTCGGAAGAAAAGAAGGGTGAACGTGAAGGACAACCCTGTCCTTATGAAACACAGTGAAGAGTGGCTTAAATGAAAATGCCTGTAACTCACTCACTCTGCAAGCGGAAGTGACCGCAACTAAAAAATACAGTTTTCAGGGTCAACAGTCTCAAAGGACAAGAATGTAAAGGCTCAAACGGAGCACCCATCAGAAACTTTACAAGGTTCAAATCCCAACCGGGCACCTGGAAAGACGACGGAGGGAACACATTAGTGAGCCATTTTAGAAACTGAGAAACTAACGGAATTATAAAATAGGAACACTCCTCAGACGAGCCCTTAAATATGGACAGCGCCGCCAGGAAACCTTTAATGGTACCAAATTGCAAGTCCCTGTGGGCTAAAGAAAGCAAAAAGGACAGAACCACAGGAATGGCACATGAAAAAGGATCCACATTCTTAACCCTGCACAAGTCGCACAATTTTCTCCAACGGCAACGATACAGGGACTTAGCTGTCGGCCGCCTGGCCGAAAGCAACACCTCCATCACATCTTCAGGGAGGTCCCAATCCTTATACCTCAACCTTTCAGAGGCCAAGCGTAAAGGTTGAGGGATCTGACCTCTGGATGGAGAACCTGACCCTCCTCCCGTGAGAGCAGATCGTCTCGGTAGGGAAGACGACGTGGAGGGCAGATGGACAAGTCGAGAAGGTCCAGGTACCACGTACTCTGGGCCCATGCCGGGGCAATGAGGATCAACCAGAAACCGAACCTCAGTAGCCTCCGCAGCACTTGCGGGATGTCCGGGACTGGAGGAAACACATACAGCAGTGGGAAGGACCACTCCACCACGAACGCGCCTCCTAAGGCTCCTTTTGGAGGAAATTCCCACGAGCAGAACCTTTCGCACTTCCGGTTGACACTGGAGGCGAATGGATCCACCTGAGGGGTCCCCCAAAGGGCGAAGATCTCTAGGAGAATCTCCTGAGCCAGCTCCCACTCGTGAGAGATCGCACTCTGCCTGTACAAAGTGTCCGCCGTCTCGTTTTCGTCTCCGAGGCCACTGTGTTCTCCGTCAGGATCAGGACATTCTTCCCTTGCACAGTCGGCAGAAAAGCTTTCAGGGCAAGCCTGATGGCCCACAGCTCCAACAGATTGATATCGAGTCTGGACTCCGACGGAGACCAACAACCGCTGACAGTCAACTCGTTGGCATGAGCTCCCCATCCCGTGAGGGATGCGTCCGTCACGATCGTCACCTCCGGCCAGGGCAACCAAAATGGAGCCCCCCTCATCAGATTGCCTTCGACGGCCCACCACAGAAGGTCCTGGGCTACCGAGGGCAGCACCTGATCGTGGTCAGACAACCTGCCGGAGGACTGTGACCACTGAAGCTTGAGGGCCCATTGCAGAGATCTCATCCGCAACCTGGCCTCCGGCACCAGAAGAATGCCGGATGCCATGAGGCTGAGCAACCTCAAGAACTCGAAAGCCGGGAGGGTCTGGGCAAGTGGAAACTTGTGCACCATCTGCTGAATGTGAAGAGCCCTTACCTGGGGAGGGAAACACTGCCCCAGGGATGTGTCGAGCACCGCTCCGATGTACTGGAGCCGCTGTGTTGGCATCAAGTGGGACTTCTTTAAGTTGAGGGAGAAGCCCAGCTTGTGGAGGGAGTGGCAGGTGACGGACAGATGATCCAGGGCTTGCTCGGGAGAGCGCGCCCTGATCATCCAATCGTCCAGGTAGGGGTAAACGTGAATCCCCCCTTTCCTGAGATGCGCTGACACCACCACCATGAGTTTGGTGAAGACCCTCGGGCGAAGGTCAATCTGAACGGCAGAACCCGAAACAAAGTGCAAGTCGCCAACCGTGAATCTCAGGTACTTCTCGTGCTTTGGATGGATCGGCACATGAAAATAAGCGTCCTCCTAAGGTCAAGAGACACCAACCAGTCCTGAAGTTGAAGGGCCTGGAGGACTTGAGAAAGAGTAACCATCTTGAACTTGTCCTTCCTGAGGAGCTTGTTCAAACCGTGCAAGTCCATGATGGGTCTCAATCCCCCATATTTCTTCAAAATCAAAAAATAAGGGGAATACCATCCCTTGTTCCTCTCCGCTACAGGCACCAGTTCTATGGCGCCTTTCTCCAGCAGGGATTGAATTTCCTGCGCAAGGAGCGGATCCGGACTCTTCAAAGAGAGATTCCCTGGTGGATTGTCGTGAGGCCTCTGCCAGAAAGGAAGACCGTAGCCATGGGCTATGATCTCCAGAACCCACACATCCGAAGTAATGGCATGCCATTCTACCAGATGCTGCACCAGCCTTCCCCCAACCGGAGAAGCATGGGCCTCATGACTGAGCTCAAGCGACGGCGGCGGTGCCTGAGGGCAAAGAGACAACTGATCGTGCGACCTTGGCACCTCGAGTACCTCGTTTTCCACCTCTGGCACTCCTATGGTTGCCCCTTTGACTTTCAGCTACTCTCGACTTACTAAAGGACGAGTAATATCGAAAGGAACCTCCCCTCCATAGGACGAAAAGGCAGAGGTTGGCGAACTGCAGTGCCCAACGACTTCGCTGCAGCTTTGGAGGTCTGCAACCTCTCAAGACTCTCGTCAGCCTTGCTCACAAAAAGATGATCACCATCAAAGGGCAACTTCTGCCACCACGCAAACCTGCGTATTACGCTGCTCACCGCCATGGACCGGCTGACACAATCAACCATGTCCAGACCCGACTGAACTGATTCACACATTACATCCTTGCCATCCTGCACAATAGCAAGGAGACCATACCGTTCCTCCTCCTCAGGAATATGATCAGCTGCTAGGGAAATACAGTTCCACAGAGTGTGCGTGAAACGAGACAAGGCACAAACGGAGTTGGCAGCCTGAAGCGCCATACCCCCAGAAGAAAATCCCTTCTTCGCCGAGCCGTCAAAATGTTTGTCGTCCCTATCAGGAGGGATGGTAGGGTACGACGCCTGCTTTGCTGGGGCCGTAGCCGCCTGCACCACCAAACTCTCCGGAGTAGGGTGCCTGGTCAAGTAGCAGGGGTTGCCACTTGCTGGGCGATATTTCTTCGGCAAGGACTTGCTCACTGCCGGGAGACTCTCCGGAGAAGTCCAAGCCGCAGCCACCCTTCTCTGGAAGGCCATATGGAATGGCAGTACCGGGTCAGTAGGTGGACCTTCTTTGAGGATATCAGTCAGATCATCCTGTTGAAAATCCCCAGGGTGAGCAGACCAACCCAGGTAATCTGTGACCCTCGACATCAGGCGCCGATAAGAGGAGTCGGCATGCGTGTCAGTCTCAGGCGTACCAAATTCGACCTCCGGAGAGGTGTCAAGCCCACTGGCGTCATGCAATGACTGGCGCAGGTCCTCAAGCTGGCTATGACCAGAAAGGAGGCCATCAGAATCCTCTGCAGGAACCTCACCTTCCTCAGACCCCTCATCCACCTCAGAAATATAATCCAGAGGCTGGAAAGAGGGAACTGAAAAAGGAAGAAAGACATGTTTTGCCTTAGCCAGAGCCTTTCTGGGGGGTTCCCCCGTACCACGAGGCATCCCCGACAAAGCCGCCTTGAAAGGCTTCGAGGGCGTCGATGGAATCGACATCGAGCACGGTGCCGACAGCTTCGACGGCGTTGACACAGGACTCGAGGGCGGAGCCCCGAGCGTGTGTCTCGACAGCCTGGGCGCCGAGGGTGTCGACGACTTCCTCGGAGGCGGGGCCTCGAGAGAGTCTGGACGACCTCGGCGCCACCGCCGTCGATGTCTTCCTCGAAGACTGCACAGGTTCTCACGGTCTCGAGGGCGTCAATGTCCGGGACCTGGAACGGGCATGTCTAGAGTGACCATCCTTGTCCGACCGGGACCTCGAAGGTGCCCAGTGGTCGCGACGACTGCTCGAGCCCGAAGGCGGACGAGCGGTGTCTCTAGCATGGCCACGACTGGCGACCTCAGACAGCGCGGATGGACCGGAACCCTGCGATTGAAAAATCGCCAACATCTTCTTTCAGAAGGAATCCCATTCCTCAGGAGTGGAATGCTTGTTGGGACAAGCAACCCGCCAATGGGTGGAGTCCTCAGAAGAGGACGGGGAAGGCAACCTGTGACGGCGCTTCCTGGAGTGCTCGAAGAGGCAGAGGAATGGCGGGACCGACTCCCAGACCGAGAACCCCCAGACTCACGATGAGGAGAGTCACCCCTTGAATCGTCCGTTGAAAGACCAGTGGAACGCGACTTCCGGGGCTTGGCCACCTTACCGACCGACAGCTTCTTCTTACGCTCCCGCAAGGCCTTCAATATGAGTGATTGGCAGTCGACACAGTCGTCCGTATCATGGTCCTCCCCGAGGCACCAGAGGCAAGCGTTGTGCGTATCCATCAGCAACATCTTGGACCTGCACACCCGACACTTCTTAAACCCGGACCGCAGGGTGGAAGAAGCTGAAGACATCGTGTACAAGTAGCAACGAAGAAACAGGTTCAAAGAACCGAAAGTACAGGATTCAGTAGAATCGAGGTGTGCCGAGATCTCTGAAGCGAATACGTTCGCGGAAAAAAACGGAACTGAGGCTACGGGCGTTGTGCGTCCTACTTATAACATCCGGTGACGTCGGCTCGACGGAGGCCCTCGAGGACAGCGTATCGACGTCATCGACGCAGGACACAGAAAGATTTTCCGAAGCAGCACAACTGTCATAGATATGGAATATGTCGGAGGAGCCAATCCCCTCGAAAGTATAATTATGTCTTATTATATAGCACTTACGCTTAAGCGCTTTATATACAACAAATATACATACAAAATCACCTAACTTATGTTGGTACTCATTTATCAACCTCAGAAGGATGAAAGGCTGTGTTGGCCTTGCCAGGATTCAAACTAGCAACTTACAAATCACACACATCGCAGCAGCAAGCGCTCAACCCACTGAGCTATCATACCGGCTATACCTATCCTATCGGCTGTAGTAAAATTACATGTCTGAATGTTCTCAAAGTCAGAAAGCAAATTACACTTTGTAGTGAATACTCATAGCTCTCAACCATTTCTGTTACAAAGGCGGGTGAAATCACCCGATTTCGTTTTTGGCGGGTGAGACGCCCATTGGAATTAATGGGCGTGCAGGAGGCTTGGCGGGTGAGTCAGCCCTTTACCGGGCGGGTGACACCCGCCAAAAGCGTGTGAGTTGAGAGATATGGAATACTATTAAACTGGTAACTGAGATTTAACAGCAGGCCAGTTCATCTGCAGGTTTGGTGCAATGTTGGCCACATGTCAAGCCACCGTGTTTCTACTTTTCGGTGTTCAGAGGTTGGCAAAAAACATACCATCTGGAGGGTTTGTAACTGTGGATTAAAGAATTTAGAGTAGCGCAGGGAAAGCAGCGCAATCACACAGCATCCCGTGCTTGGGGAACTCGTTACCTCATACATGCAACCAAACATCCTAAACAGTATGCCATGGAGATAGAAAAGATAGACACATTACAACGAAGCATTAAATGTGGCACAATGAAATCAAGGACCACTTTATGTGCTATGGAAAAACATTTCTACACTGTTCACAAGCTTTTAGGCGCAAGGATTTTGTCAAGTGATCGAGGACACCGAGCTGGAATGTCTTGTGAGGAACAGAGACAACTGCAGAACAAAATGTTATAACTTCTATAACTGCAACTTGTGAAAAGTAAAATACGTAGTTCGAAATGAATGCGTATTCTTCATTAAAATGTTTTAGGAAGTTTGTGTCTGCATTGTGAATTTGAGGTGTATAAGAACAGACTAAATGAGTGACTCACCCTGAATTGTGCCTGAAATAAACGTTTAATGAGTTTAGCAAATGTATAGAATTCCAGAGAGACAAATTATGTGTTATTCCTATTCTTTCTTATTTGGGGTCTCTGCTCAAAGTGTTACTTACACTTGTGGAACCCCCTCTTCTTTTTTTAAAAAAAATATTTTTTATTATAAGAGTCCTGAACAAAAAAGCCAGCCACTCAGAAAACAAAGAGCCACAGCCCACGAGCTTTCAAAAAAAGAATGTTAAACAAATGTTTTGGGGAGAGACCAGAGAGACCCCGGGGTCGCAGTTGCAACCCCCAAATGACGTCCCTAACACTGCAATGTGCAGAGGTGATGACAGCAAAAATCTGGACGTCGGTTTCATATCAGGAACTCATAAGCATCCAACTGTTCACATGGCACTTGGCTCCTACTCATGCGATTCTAGATGTATATAAATGGATATAAGATTACACACTTCTGCTTGATAACTGAAACGTACTTGTTCAAACGTCCTTTCTTTATCCAGGCCACGGCCCCCAAAAACGAGCCACATCAGCCCTTCATTTTGTCGTCTTTCTTCCAGATTATGACCTCCAATGTTTAAAAAGTAAAGACCAGGAAGACATACTCTGTCGCCGTGGGGATCTTGCTTTAGGAACATTGCACCACCTTTACTATATGCAGAGCAAATTGAAAATCAGTGTTATGAGCACCTGCTAAATACACGTGTTCTCTTTGGGACACCATAATCCAGAGGTGGCCATTGGTGGCCTGCAAAATCTAAAATACCAACTCAACGGGCACCTCTAAAGTAGAATGCACCTGTACGGCACAGTATAGTCTAGGAGTGCCTACATCTTCTCTTCCACCAGGATTCGTATCATGTCATGATATCGTTCCACCCTCCACTACTCTGATAACCACACCCCATAGAGGCAGAGCCACTCTAATTAACTCCGCCTAAATGTCAATATATCCTCAGTGGCATCATCAGCAACCCCTCATTTCAGCCTTACATGCTGGTCCTCCTCTCATTACTCCTCCCCCCTCCCCCTGCTCTCTGCAGGCCTTCCCCCCCTCCACTGCACCTCCTTCCCTGCTCTCAGGCCTGTCATGCCATGAAACCCTAGAGCATAGCTCTCAACCATTTGTGTCACAAAGGCGGGTGAAAACACCCGATTTTAATTTTGGCGGGTGAGAGGCCCATTGAAACGAATGGGCGTGCAGGAGGCTTGGCGGGTGAGTCAGCTGTTTACAAGGCGGGTGACACCCGCCAAAAGCGTGTGAGTTGAGAGCTAAGCCCTAGAGACAGCAGCTACAGACTAACAAAGAGAACCAGAATGCAGTCACTGAATAATGCTCATCCATAACAACTGACAATAACCAACAATAATCAACTAAGAAATGCCCGCGGAACAATCCCTACGCACAAGAGGCCAAAACCAGCATATCCAGAGCCACTAAATTCACAAAGACTACGCAAATAAGCATAAATAAATGTATTCGACACACACACCAAATCTAAAACGTCCAGGATGTAGTGAAAATAACTACACACATTGTTAAAATGCGTTAAAACAACATGGGTCACCAAATGACAAACCAATGCCTTTTACATGACTGGCTAATGAAATAAATACAGCTTCGATTCGAGGAGACAGCCGCGGCTCTGGCAATTCTTGTGTACCAGAAAAGGAAGCATATGCATACAGTCCATTAAAAATGCACATAATTTATTATTTCACCGAAACCTAAAACATATCTAACAAGGAAGCCCATTCATCTAATCCTTTATCTCCTAGCATTATGATGTAGAAACGCATGCCTTTTTAGCACAGAATGGCAGCTGGGGATGAAAAGGGGGGCATTCAAATGATCATTTTCACATCATATTCCAACGCCTTTTCACCGGCCTTTCTTTTCAGCTCTTTTCTATTACAAGAGGCCTCTTTTGAGATCAATTCATATTTCCATAATCCACACTTCTGTCTCTCCCCTCACTCCCCAGGGTAGACTAACCCCTGCATCCAGAACTATGGCCTACAACTGTCATTAAAACCTATAACAATAACAGGGTAACAAAGGCGCCGCCGGCAGAGCTCAGGCGAGCTGGTACCATATGCTGGTCAAGTTCACCGCTTTAAGCTCAGGCAGACATGCTGAACAATATCGCCAAGCTCATTCCAGCCGCGAGCAAACTGCACAAGTGCGCCCTTCAAGACCTATTCTGTGCAGACCTTACAAGGCAGGATAAGCTCAAATAATTCGCAGCGCACGGGAGGGATTCAAACGAAAAAGTTAAACATCTCAAAACTATTTGGTTGCAATACCACAGTTCCCTGCAAGTGTATTAGCAGCACAATCATATACCTCATTTGGGTGGACAATTATGGGTCGCTAATGTCCGAGGTGTGTCCTGTGTTGGTCTCTTAATGGAATAAGATAAGAGGTTGTTTCCTTGGCTAGGACTGGAAACTGTGGTTCAAAACTTATTACATTATTTTAACTCGAAATCTTTCAATTCTGCTGAATTTCTAAAAATGGGGTGCTTGTTTCAACTTAATGTATTTCTACATTCCTATACAAGGGGGAGTGGGCCTCACAGATCCAAACTTCTTAGACCCTATGTTAGGTTATGTTACTGGGTTCTGCACCAGACTGTGCCGCCATCTGAATTGTCTGCAGGCGCTAATATAAGCGTTATCCCTCTGCTGGCTGCGCACAATAAAACCGGGAAGGAGATCATTGACAGGTCAAACAAATGACTGCCTTTGTTTTGCTTTAGAGAGCTAAGCAGGCTCACTGAAGATAACGTTTATTGGTGGGATATTGACTAGGCTTTCCTGCAGTGTCAGGAAGTAAAAGTCATCAATCAGTGATGAGATGGGTCGGGAGCAAAGACTAGGGCACCATTTCTCACTTATGATTAAGGGTAACATTCTTTTATTGGTATTTCTATTTTGTTTGATCAGCATGGTGATTCAAACATAGTACTAGAGGAATCACCACAGGCAGACGAACCCAGTGTCCAGGTCGATCTGACCATGCTCGTCTTTTTGCCACATTTTTCTCATACCCCCTCCCAGGAGGCCGCTCACCCACCCACGTCCCTCCCACTACCCTAAGAAATATGTTTTTAAATGTACCCCCCCACACCCCACTAAACAAATAGCAAAAAATGTGTCAAAATGGCCATTTCACCAAATGCAGTGAAAAGGATGCAATCAGGTGGGCTGCTACGGATTACACCAATGGTTCAATTATGCACAGGGATATCGGTTTATATGCATCAGCAAACAGGAAATTACCTTCATGGCCATGGGGTGATTCTACTAAGTCTCAGACGCACCACGTGGAGGTAGGCAGTGCTTTTAAAATCTGATTATGAAGCCCTCACAAAGGTGTTATTAAGGTGGGAGAGCATGCCAATGATGTGGATTAAAGAAGTGGAACCTGGACAGAGCACACGGTGAGCAGGAAACGGAGATTAAGAAGGGCTGGAGAGAGGGTAGGGCAGGATAGATTTTGCACACATTTGACAGTCCTAGTACTGGAGGTAACAAACTGTTGGAGTTTAAGGTTGCTGTAAAAGGCAACCACCAAGTTGTGAGCCATTGTGGAATGAGTTGAGAGGTTAGGTTTGCCAGGAGGAATGGAGAGCGTGATGAAAAGGTGACAAACCCTTAGGGAATTTCTGAATAGTGGTGGGTGGCTGAGGTGGGGCCATCATTCCAGGAGAAGGAGCACTCAGACATGTAGGAGGCAATCAAGTTAGAGGCTGCATCGTGGAAGGCATGGACAGTGTATGTAGGAGGGAAAGATAGTCAAGAGTGTTGAATGTAAGAGCGATCCAGGAGTATGAGGATGGAGGAGACTTTGGAGTGGTGACCAGTAGTAAGGGAGACAGATGTGGGGGAGAGCAGTTTCAGTGCATTGTTTAATGTGAATCTTGCCTGGAGGGGGGTGTAAAGCGGTTTATCCTGCAGGAAAGATATGATCTGGTTGAATAAAACACATACATAACTTTGGAGGAGGGGTGTTTAGCTTATGCAAAAGAGCCAAGGAAAGAATCACACTGTGTAGTCAAGTTGGTGGTGATAGCTGTTGGATATGTTTGGGATGTTGAAGTCATGCAAGACCACAATCAAAGCATTACGGGGTAGAGTCTTGTGTAAAAGGTCAAAATAAAAGGAGTGGAGAGTGACTCTAGTCTATAAATGAGGAGAACAGGTGGGTAAACGAAAGAGTGAGTTGAATGGTAATAAGGAGGAAAGGTAAAGGTCAGAGCAGAAAGTGGGCTGATGGTGTGGACTTGCTAATTCTACATCTGAACCCACCACTGCTCTAAAACAGATGGAGCGAGTGAAGGCTGCAGATTCAGTACGGAGGGCTGAAGCAGCGGCTGTATTGTGAAGCATAATCGAAGTTTTAAGTGATACCCATTATGCAGAGATGGGTGTTGTGGGAATCCAAATGGTCAGTAAGGAATGAGTGTTTGTTACAAAGTAATGGGGCACTTTAGAGCCAAAGGTGCAGTAGGTAGGAGGGCAGGAGAAAAATTGCGAGGAAACCGCTACAGTTATAACAGTATTGCCAACCTAAATGAGCACCCTTGCTTCATTCAGACCAATTAAATCAGGGAGCAAATTCTTAACAGGGTCGGCTCACCCGTGGGTTTTTTTCATTGTCTCATTATTAATGGCCCAATGCATTTAGGTTCACACAATGGGTGCTGTGTGAATTCCTGAATACACATGCTGGAGTGCCTCTATGCAATACGCACAGGGCACAGAGCCCAAGGCTGCAACACTTCTAATACAGCTGGTATTGCATCCTCCACTCATTCTTCTGTGGGGGTCAGGCCCAGTATGAAGGCTTTTACTGTGCAGATATTTACTGCCTCACCCATTTCTACACTCAAAGAAGTTGTCTGCTTTATTACAAAGCTGTAATAACAATGGCACATCAGTTTTTGTATCAATCAAATAAAGTGGCTATCATGTTGAATGTAAAAGTGGCACCCTTACATAGTTTGGTTACTTAAAAGTCAGGAAAGGGGATTGGGACAGGTGTGGTTGGAATAGTAATGGGTAATACGTAGGTGTAGATTTAGAGAACGCATGGCAAGGCCATTGGCTGGTAGATAGCAGATAGAAAATTGCAGGATGCGTCTCTCTCCTCTCTACAATTCCCATCTTTTTACACTCCTATACCAAGACCTTTTATTCGGCAAACATCGGCAAAACTATGGAAGTTGTGAATGACTCCCTACCATGTGTACACCTCGTCATACTTCAAAATACTTCCAAACTTAAGCTTTGAGGTTTTTGGCCATAAAAAATCAATCACACCGCTCGGTGGAACACGAGTTGTCATGTGAATACACTGGTAGAACTGTTCCATGGTGAAATCTTGCATTGCCGGGTGGGTAAATAATTATCCTCTCTCTGGTATATTATGTTTGTTCTCCAAGGGCCCATTCTAACAGATATATTTAATTTATTTATTTAGATGTTTTGTAATGTGCCACATACAGTCACTTCATAGCAACGTGATGGGCTGAGAAGAAGTGTTAAGATGGGTGGATTGGGGAAGGGAAGAAGAGGGGAAAAGTTGTTAAGTCAATTAAAAGGTGCCAAAAAGGGTAGCTTTCACAGCAGACGTGCATGCTGCAAACAAGAATAGCCATGAGTATTATATTTCCCATGTTATGTAAATATATGTTACAGGCGTAGGTAGGTCACCAAGCCAGTAAGAGTTGGTGAGAAAATGACAGTGCCTTCCAGAATTTAAGGTGGCCATTTACAATGAATAGAAGCTCCCGGGAGATCGATTCTCCAGCCGTGAAAGTTCTAAAACTAGGGAACAGACTAGAGAATTTTCTTTTTGCACGGCCTTCCAATGGAAACCACTCATTATATGCAGGACGTTTTCACCCGAAAATTACTGTTGAGAGTTTATTGTGTAGCTACGGATAAAAATAATTGTATCCAAGGAAGATTGATGTAGAAGTGTACAATTCATTACTTTGGGAAACATTTAGCTCAAGATGGTATGAAGATTCAATTCTGGAAGACCAAAAGCTAAGGTGTCTGTTACTCAAAGACATAGGGCCTCATTACGACCCTGGCGGAACGGTTTAACGGGTGCCGCAAAAGGATGTGGACCCGTTAAACCCGTTCCGCCACATTACGAGGTCCCCTCGCGGGACACGGTAAGCACGCCTGTTAAAACCAGGCGTGCTTACCGTGTCCCGCGAGGGGAAGAGGGAGCAAACAACGGGCCAACTCGTAATGGCCCGTTGTTGGCTCCCTCTCCCATTCAGCCCTATGGGGGCTGAAATGGGAATGGGGAAGGACCGGGTCCGGGTCCATGGAGGGAGGAATTACCGGGTCTTCCGAACTCGGAATGCCCGGTAATTCCTCATTCTGTGGACCCGAACGCGATTTTGGCGGCAGCCATGCCGCCAATAGCAGCATGGCTACTGCTGAGGTCGTAATGAGGGCCATACCCTTTTTGGACTAAAATGGCATTAAACATTCACATATTTTGGTATGCGTAACAGCATATTCGAAACAAACACTAACCAATAAGAATATTAAGAACAAGTTGGAAGATTTTGATTTTAGATGATTTTAGCATCTTTTTCAAATCATCCAATCTTTGCTTATTAGAAAACATGGTTTCGTAAACACACCTAGAGATCCCAGGGTATATTATACAGGTCGTAGGTTATCCCTGCTCATAACGCCTAAAACAAAAACACAAACCTACTCCTCTGTGCAGTAACTGGCACATATATTGGTTGCAAACTCTGTTCAATTTTTTTTTTTTTTTTTTTACACAATATTGCTATTGTATTAATACATCACAGCGCCTCTTCAATTATAACAATGGTCTGTTCATCTCATACATAGCGATCAAATAACAACATACTAATTCTGTATACCATTATTAAACACATTCCATCCATATACAAAACTTAACATCTATACTTCATCACCCCACTCAAAGTGCCTATGTGCGCACCAGTATCCATCATCTCCAACTACTACCTTTGCTAAAGTGCAATTGTGCTAACCTGTACGCTCAGCACAGGCCACAATACTACTTGCTCTAAAAGTGAAACTGTGCTCTGCATAGAGTGTGCCAATTCTTTTCTTGCCTTCTCTAATGCCCAAAATGTTTCGTTCCTTCTGTATTGACTTAATCATGGAACTTCTGTAGGGGCTATTACCTTACCAATCGCTAGGAATGACAGACTTAACAACTCCACCATATGATTCTCTTAACAATAATCCGACACACTTTAAGTTCTGTTACTTTTCATAATCTTCAGAATGAAAGATAGAGCCCTAAAATGCAGGACCCTCGTGCCCCCTGCACACCTTCTAACTGACATAATCTTGTCTGCACTGGATATGGTTGCCAGACTCTTGCCCCCAATTCCACAATGACTCTTGCCTTATTAGAGTTTATATTTTACAATTAGCCATATTTTTAGTATTGCTTCATGTCTTTTTCTCTACTTCTTGATTGTAGAGACGTTCCTGAATCTATGTATACATTCCCAATCTTCACAACTGCTTCATTTAAGTCTCACACCATCCATGGTCTCACAACCTCATTGTCATCATTTGAAACTGCAGCACTTTAGTAGCTGAAGCGTTACAAGGACTCTTTCTGATGCTTTTAACTAATGTGTTCTTTCGCCGTACCAGCTCTTTCCTGCTATGACGCTCCATACCAGCGGGCAGTAACAATTCACCTGTCTTTATATTCAGGTACAGAACTGGTTAAAAGCGTCGGAAGATTCCTTGTAACACTTCAGTTACTTAAAGTGCTGCAGTTTCAAGTGATAACGATGAGGAGGTTGCGAGACTATATATGGTGTGAGACCAATGAAGCAGTTGTGAAGATTGTGAATGCATACACACATGCAGGAAAGCCTCTACATTCAAAAAGTAGAGAAAAGACAAGAAGAAAGAAAGCCTAATAATATGGCTAACTGAAAAAGAGTCCTCCTTGCCATTTCTTGTTGAAGTTGGGGACTAGGACTAGTGCCGCATTGCTGGACCCAAGGGTTCTGGAAGGAGTGTAGTGTTGAAGTTTACTTTCTAAAGGAAGAGGGCCCCTTCTGTAGTATGAATGATGGATAATGCAAAGGTTTTGAAACAAACCTTTTTTTGATTTGAAGCCAGTGGAAAGTGCGTAATGCTGGTATGATATGTTCACATCGCTTCATTCTAAGAAGTAGTCTTGCTCCTGCATTTTGAACTCTTTGAAATTTCCTCATTAGGTAATTTTGGGAGTCCGAAATAGAAGCGGTTTGCATAGTCTAGTTTGGATATTATTAGACAAATTATGGCCATGACCCTGTAGGTGAATGTTAATTAAGAATATGCGGCATAACATGCCTAGCTGGGAGAAACAGCTTCTGATGTTGGCTTTGACCTGTGGATAAAAAGTGAGGGTGTTGTCCATTTTCATTGGGGTTTGCTCAGGGGTCCATCTGGTCAGGCCAAGGGATTGTGATGGAGTTGAAACCTGTAGGATTACAGAGCTCTTTTTTTGCCAGGGTTGAGCTTTAGTGTGTTTGTGGTCATCCATGTGCCCACATATGCAAGGCATTTTTTAATGTCTGAAGCTTTGGGTGACAACAGATTTGTATATTATGTGTGTCATCAATGTAGATGTAAGCAGGATACACCACATTTATTGATGATGTCTAGTAGGGGTGTCATATAGATATTGAAGAGTATAGGCGAGAGTGTGGATCCTTGGGATACTCTGCAGGTATGTGTGCGAGACTGGGAATTGCAGTGGCCCAAAGATTCTGGTTTCCGTTCTACCTGTGACAAAAGGAGGGGATCCAGTGTAGAGCAGATTCTTTAATAACATCAATATCTTCCAGTCCTTTTAGGAGGGTCTTGTGAATGATGGTGTCAAAGGTGGCTGAGATGTCTAGCAGGATGAGTGAACTCTCTGAGTTTTTATCCGCATTGTTTTTAAGTGTATCCCAGATGGAGAACAGAGTCGATTATGTACTCCTAGAAAGTCTAAATCCGTGTTGTGCCTCATTCAGGGGTTGTTTTGTTTCGATGAAGTCCCGGGGTTTTCAAATGGGACGATAGCTGGCTGGGTCATATGGGTCTGCTTTGGCCTTTTTGAGCAAAGGTCGGATGTATGCATATTTCAACTGAACTGGGACTCTTCCGGTGATTGAGTCATCGAGGAGGGAAAGGAAGATGGGTGCTAAGTCTTAGATTTCATGATTGATTTTTAAAGATTGGGGGACATGGATCCTCAGGAGGTCCTCATGAGTTGCAAAGCTTGTAGGTCTTCTGCAGACAGAGGGAAGAATGACAAATATGCAGTAGTACAAGGTGTTGGTGGGATCTCTGTGGCGTGTGGGTCGGAGCATCTTTCATTGTCAAGGTGATGCTGGATGTCTAGAATCTTTTGGTTGAAGTATGCAGCAATCTGGTCACAGAGCTCTTGTGTAGGAGTTGCGTTACAGGCCGTCAGGTTTTTGAAACCTCTGATCTTATACATTTCCTTTTCGCTGTGATGCACCGAATCAATGTATTTGGAGAAGATGGCTTTCATTGCTTTGATCACTTCAGCCCTGTAAAAGCTTAACTGTTGATTGTAGGTGAGTTTGCTAGTGTGTATATTGTTTTCCTCAGATTTTGTCCAGTTTCTAATTTTCCTTTTTTAAGTGATTTAATCTGGGGGTGAACAGGGAAAATGTCAGAACTGCTAATGTAACGAGAGGCACACAAACGTCAAACATCAACTAAAATGGCATTGAAGGGGATGAGCTGGAATATTAGAGGGCTGGGAAACTTCATTAAGTCGTGGAAAATTATAGTTTATGCAAATAGAGACAGAGTGAATCTTCTTTTCCTGCAAGAAACCCATGTTATGGAAGAAGTGTGTTGTGGTAATCGCTCCTACCTGGGGGTGCAACAGGTACTTCACCTCATTTTCAACTCAATCCAAAGGGTGTCATGACACTAATCGAAAAATCTGTGAAATTCACCTTGAAGAAACACTATATAGATCCTGGAGGATGATACGTTATCCTCCATTGTTTCCTTGCAGGGACGGAATTACTACTGGTGAACACATATGGGCCAAATATTGATTCCCCAAATTTTACGACTGGGTAGCAGTAATTATCTCTGTTTATGTGGGGGTTCCGATCCTCTTGGGGGGGGGTTGAGATATGAACTTGATCCTAGACCAAGCCAGAACAGGCGTAGCCCCCAAACCCCCAGTCCAAGGTAGCACAACAGCTCTTAACCCACATGGAAAACTTGGAACTCTGAGACGCTTGGTGCCTTTTACACCCACAAGTGCGAGAGTATACTTTCTACTCCTCAGTGCAGAATATGTCTTCACGCATCGACATGTGTCTGGTCCCTAGGTCAATGATGGGCACAGTGGTGGTATCGATATTTTACCTCGCACACTTTCCAAACATTCCCCGATGGTACGGACGTTGAAAACAGAGAGGGCCCCGATGTCTGGCAGCTCCTGGTGCTTAAATCAGAAGCGCTTCGAGACATAGTGTGCAAGGCCGAAATCAAATCATATTGAAACCGTCTTTGCATGTAATACAGCAGGCGAGACCACGAGCAGGATTAGGTGGGAAGCCTTCAAGGTGTATATCAGGGGCATGTCGATCTCCAGGGAGGCTGGAGTACTAAAGGCTATCAGGAGTGATCTACAATGAAGCAAAACCAAGCTTAAGTCCTTAGAGGTGGAGTACACCCACCACCCGGACCCACAGGTCCATGCCCAAATTTGCTGTGAACTAGAGAGCTTTGAAATGCATTCCGCCAGGGCGGTCTGGTACTTCTCCTGACCACAAGCAGCTAGGAAAAATGGGGCAGGGGAGAGACTTGGGAGGATGCTGGCTCGACTGGCTAGAGCGGAAACTGGATGCACCCAGAAGATAGGCATAGGCCCTAAGATGCTTAGCTATATCAAGCTACTTTATATATGCCCATCGGCCAGAGTGCTGGTTAATTCATGTGTGTCGGACCCCTTGGTACTGGGGAGGGGAACGTGGTAGGGCTGCCCACTCTCTCCGATCCCCTTTGCCCTAGTAATCGAACCAATGCGGACATGACTTGTGCCTGCCATGGACGTCACGGGGTTCGCCTCAGGGGATCGTCGGACATAGTTTCACTTTATGCAGACATACTATTGTACATTAGAGACCCTCAAGTAAACCTAGAACCATCCTCAGACATAATTCGGCTGGGCGGTTTCTCCGGGTTCACAATCAACTATACCAAATCGGATATGTACCCACTTACTAGTGACATTAAAAAACCATAGGGCGAATACCCCCTCCGCTGGTCACCAAATTGGATTAAATATCTGGGGGTGCCGTTTTCAGATTAAAATGATACTAGTACATATATATATATATATACACATACATATATTTGCTAATGTCCCGGTATGGCCTGGCACGGCCTTCTTCAATAGACTTCACGGGCCCTGCGCACAATTCCTGTGGCACTCCAGAGCGGTCTGGGAAAAAGTGGAACGATATGACCCCCCCTACCCCCAATGTCAGAGGGGGTATTTGGGGCCCCACAGTTTGAATTATACCGGGTGGCAGCAGAAGACCAGTTCGCCACCCACTGGGATGGGCGAGACCCTACAATCCCCACATGTCAAACTCGAACATCTGGCGGTGGGCTTAGCTGATCTATAAACACTGATTATGGACCACAAATACAAGGCCAACTGCCTGTTCGACCCAGTGGCCTCTATGGTACGAGCTTTGCGCTCCATCTTGGCAGTGTATGGCACTGTACACCCATACTACAAATGGCTCCCACTGTGGAGATTCCCTGGGCTCGGACCAATCTGGGATACTGCAGTGGCGATAAACTGGAGCCACTTGGGTTATAAGGTAATGGCTAATTTATTCCTGGAAGGTAATTTTATTTCTCCGCTAACCTGGTGACGGGGGCATGCAGGTACGGGGTGGAACCTATGCAGTATCTTAGAATATGGGCGACCGCAGGCCCCCAGATAAGGTGCGTACTGGGCCTTTTTACGCATGAAAATCTTGTAAATACGACAGCTTTATTATTTTCCTGTGTACATTTACACACAAGTTTAGAGCAGTGAGCAGTGCACAGGTCAGGTAACTTGACAGAAGCCGGAAGGCATCTTTTGATTTTAATCTACATGGATGTAATTGCAAGCCATGCTTAAACGCCTCTGAAACAGAATGTATTTAAGCCTTTAAAAAAAAGAAACTGCACACTGTGATAAAAGTTATGGTTTATTTCCATTCATCTTCCGCTGTGTTACTGCTTGTGGAGCTAACAGAAGCACTGTGTAAATTTATTTTCCGAGCATTTTAGGATTGTAAAATTGAGAATTCATATTTTGTAACATTATGCTTTTTTCCAGTGAAGGCAAACTAGTATTGCACAATTGCATTTTTCTGAGTTCCTGTGCTCTGTGCATAATCATGCGGAGGCAAATCACTCTAATTATAAAAGTAGTGTGTAACATGAGTATGCACGGACTAGTTTACATTCATTCAACCTTGCAGTCAATGGGGGTACATCACTATAAATGGTTGGTGGCAGCTGAGTCTTTGCTCAAGGTTGAGTGATTGTCATTTACACCAATCACAGGTGTTCTAGCCTCTCAAATCTTCAAGACCACAATTAAAACATCCAAAACCTGACTCGCCAGGAATTTTCATATGTAATTGAAATAGAAACTCAGCAAAACCTGTCCCTGTGATAATCCAGATGGGTATTTAACTGTATGTAGTGCTTCATACATGGTTTGTCCAACATCTAGGCACTGTGATTATTATACCTCAGTCGATACTCATTTAACTGACTTCTGAAAAATGTTAGCCAATAATATAGCTCAGCCGGTTAAACACTTGTCGCTGCAATCTGTGTGTGATCTGTAGGTTGCAGGTTCAAATCCCGGCAAGGCCTACTCAGCCTTTCAAGGTCGATAAAGGAGTACCGACTTCGGTTTGGTGATAATTGTGATAAATATTTTCTATGTACAGCACTTTGCCAAAAGTACTATATAAATAACTATTTGACCAGGAGATTAGATTTATAATTCAGCATGGAGTCCTTGCTTCTCTACACTGTTGTATCATAACATTGGCATATCATTAGGTAGTAATAGCTCCAGGAAATGAGGACTTTCATTAAACATCAAAAGACAATTCTGCTACCATACCTCAAAACACACAATACAATTCATACTTGCTTTACTATGTAATTGTATAGGTTTTTGTGTTTTCAACATGTAAATATATACAGTAGAGATAGAATGGCCAGACCTCAGAGAAATAATGAAAGGTCTATTCTGTCATAATGCAGGAAGCTGCCGCTAGGTAATGATTTCCATACAGTTTTTGCACACGTCAGCTGGATGTCGGATATCTTTTACTCTCTTGCAAAGGAGAAAAGTCATTTTTACTCTCTTAAAATCACATTTACTCTCAAATTTTTAAAATACGGAGTCAAATACTCCCACCTCAAAATCTTATCTGGAGCACTGGGCGGCCGTGATGGCACAATGGCTAGATTTCCCGGCCGAATCCCCCGAGACTGAAGCATTAGTACACGTTGCAAACTCCAGCTGTAGTCAGCAGCTACTCTCGACATATACACAATCCTGCTGAATAAACAACCAACCCAGTCCTCCAAGGTGAGGAGTAGCTGGTCTCTAGAGGTGGTGATATAATTATCAGATGTACAATGGAAGCAAATGTGTGTTCATACCAAAAATTTGTCTTTAAACTTCAGATTTCGATGTATGCAATACAAACTATTAAACCAATTGTACTATACCCCCATGGAACTCAGCCGAATGTACCAAACCACCGAACACTGTTGCCCCAGATGCCGCTGTACCCAAGCTGACCATATGCACATGTTCTGGGCCTGCAGTCGACTGCAGAAGTTGTGGAACTCTGTTCTGGACATTCTATCTGAAATTGTGGCCATAACCTTAGCTCACCCTCAACTGGGAGGCTTGTTCGGGGAATGGGAGAACCTACCAAACAAGAGACTTAGATCCTTTGTAAATATAGGCTGCATGTTTGCTAAGAGATGTATACTACTGAAATGGAAATATGTCTCCCCACCCAATGACAAGGCGTGGCTGGCAGCACTAACCTGGGCCCAGAACTCTTAGGAACTATACATCACCTCATTGCTCTCAATGTCCCGTCCCAGAGACATATGGGCTGAATTTAAGTCCTACCTTACTCCAATACTTGAATGCCTGATATAACTATGTATAGTTGTGATACATAACAGAGAATGACCCGGTGTGCCAACCGCATACCTAACTATGTCCTGAATTGTGATGTAAAGGTTGTGAACCTGTGCATGTCATCTGTCTGACTGCACCCCACTGTACGTGTATGCCGCCAATAAATATAAGTTAACAAAAAAAAAAAAAACTGCTTATGTAAAATCTCCAGTGCCTATCCATTATAAAAAGAGTACCGCCGCACTGTAACTCAGATGCAATTTTTTATATTGGAAATAGTGAAAATATCAAAAAGAGTTTGAAACATTTCACAGCTATTAGCACAATGAGAAATGTACTGGATCGGTGTCCTGTCCTCTCGAAGGCCAAAATGATGGAATTGAGATCAGGACATTTGTTGTGAAATATACAGTAAATTGAGAATGTTGAATAATATATTGAAATATATTTACTATGCATTTTTATGTAAAATATATATTAAGCTAAGGAGCGGTACAAGCATCAAATACTGATTGTTGACGTTACATGAAAAAAATATCCTTAACCAAAAGTGACAGACGTTCTAACAAAATTGAGAACACCCCCTCCCACCCCCGACTGGAAAGTTTCAGAAAGATTCTTTGAAAAATAAAGTTATTAAGAATTAAGTATCCATTCCTTTTCCCATAGACAAAAATGGTCAATTTTTGCTGGACTGCACTGTCCAAACTGCGGACCAGGTCAGAAACAACTTGGGCACGAAGTGTTGACTAGCGATCCTTTTGTGGTTTGGGGTTATTCTGTGCAGTACTTTAAAAATCTTTGATGGAGAAGGGGGTTCGGCCTTCTCCAAAATAGATGGCTATATCTCGGGTATATAGCCAAGAAACCGGCTGTTAATAAATGAAACCGCTGCCATACTTTTTTTTTCCTCATGCAAGAGATAGCTGCGGTTTTACCCCAGGTTATATCCGAGGTTATCGGAAAATAAAACACAGGAAAAAGTCACCTGCTGGTGAAATAACATGCAAATAACAATAGTGTGGAGGTGGGGGGAGACAAGAGGACACCAAGTGAAATTTGGGAGTTGGAGGGGGGCCCGGGACCAAGTTTGCAACACGAGGCTGAACCATTTGTTGGACACTCTCGGCAATAACCTGGGGTATAGCCGCGGCTACCCAACGCTTCAACTGAAACTGTCACGAAAATGACAAGAGTTGTAGGGGGAAAGGGAGATGGGAGGTGAGGAGGCCATCAGGTGAGTGGAAAGAGCTGGAATAGATGTTGGGGGCATTTGGTGAGGTTCTGGAAGAGCAATATTTTTTCCGCTGTTTCCCTCCCACCCCCGATAGCCGTGATGGGTTTTATGACAAACCAAAACAAGTAGTTTCACTGGTTGTTCGCATACCCGCGGGTATCCAGCATCGCACCAGATGTATGTAGTCGAATTAACGTATCACGTCAGTTGATTGGTTGCAACTGTACCCGTGGCTATGTAGAATAACTATGGTATTAAGCCATACATTTCTCTGCTATAATCATATTATTATGTGGTTATTAGATCACACAATTTTTCATTTATTTCTGATTCCATGCCCTCACCTCTTCCCTGCATTGCTGCATAGTAAGAGGTGATACCGTAGCCATGGATACAACTTTGTCTGTGAGTTAAGCCCAATGGCATCAATGCAACGGTAGCCGCAGCTACCGACAAGCAAATCTGATGTCGCCGAATTTGGCAGGCTGGGTAGCTGCTGTAGAGAAGCCCCTCGATGATCACACCAGAAAAAAATGTAACCCACTAGGGAAAAAGGCCCTGCACACCTCTTACAAGGAGAACAAAGTTGATTTCCACAAAAATGAAGAAGATGTGCCATAAAACCACTCTGCTACCATGGAACGTTCTGGCAAAATCAGCACGAATACCACGTTACATAAGTTACAAATCTGAATGGCTGGTTGGTGCGATCCTATGCATAGGCTACCTGCTCCATAGGGGATGCCAGGCCATTGGTCCCAGCCCAGTCTGTCTTCTTCCACATGGATTCCTCCTCGCACATCATCAGACACGAAGCTACAGTTAATTGCTCACTATGAGAAGAAAAACATCTCTCTCTAATCCTAATGTGCACTTTGTACTGCAGACAAGAGTTAAGAGGATAATAAAGGTTACTCTAACTCACAAACCCCAGCGGAATTCCAGAGACATCAGCACCCTTCCAAAGCCCCCACCCTTGTTTTAGGTTTGTTGTTTTGCCCCTCGCAGCACAAATCATATCACCTAATGGTGAAGGCAGCCTGTCCCTTCTTTCTGATCTTTTCTGATCGATTGGGGGTCCAACAGCTTTATGGCTGTGGTCTGGGACAGGCTGGTACCGTGGAATGCTGGGGTCTTGGAATGGGGGCAATCTGAGCGCTATTACCTAGATCTGGGACTGGTGGGGGGTGGGTCAGAGGCCCTTGCCCTTCTCATGGGATCGCTTTTTCAGGGAGCTCTGAACCCCATTGTGGCCTAGCAGGGCGCATTCCTCTTAGGATACGAATGCTGGCAACGCAAGACAGTGAAATGTTTATGAATCTCTGCAGCTCTGGCCTTTATCACCAGTGCCCATGATACAACCTATTTCCGCTTGCATACGCTTATTTGAAAGCACGTGGCCTGGGCCTGCGATGCTGACTGCCGCACAGAGTTGAACCTCAATTTCAATATGGCTGCTATTATCTTAGATGGCGTTTGACTTCCAGTGTACTCTAAACCCAAAGCATGCACTGCCCCCCCCTACTGTGGCTCCTGTGGACAACCACCTTCCACCGCTACCTGCCCAACCCACTACAGCATAGTTCCAGTCCTCTGCCTCATCCGAAACCAATTTGGGCCTGGGACAATCATCCCCCTTCCCAACATTCCCCCTTTCGTTAATACTATATTAACCAACTCCCATGTCTCACTTTCCTTTTCCTCCTTAATAAGGTGTTCCCTTTCCAATCTCTCAGCTTCTAAATATGGTGAACCCTCCTTTGGTACCCATACTCTACACAGGGACCGTAAACTTTCCCCTGCTTATGCATATTACTCGGGGGTGCATGCCATGTATATACACCCTACATCCCCTGCTGAATCTACCCAGTTTTCTATGCAATTCTCGGGGTCTGGTGGGATAATTGTGGTGGTGTCTGGGGGGTGAAGGCATTGCTCTATTGCAACCAAGCGTGGCTTATCAGGATCATCTCTCTTTTGTACCACAAGGTACACCCTGTACCCCAATTGAGACCATCATCATTGCACTGCTAGCCACTGCTTTGGCACGACAACTGAGCCCCAACTGGCAGGTACAGAAGATCACAACATAAACACCATCACAGGAATCAGTAGCTTCATGATCTCCCACTTCGAGGACGATGCCCAAGAAAAAAGGTTGTCGAACCAGTCACCTTTTTGTATGCCAGCTTCTGATTGCATATGGGCACCAATAGTGTGCAGAGCCCCTATTTGTGTGAGGGAGCCATTCTCAGCATTTTTCGGAGGTATAAATGTGCTGCAAGAATCACCAATCTTTTGGCAAATGCCTCCCTCCACTGCGGATACAAAATCTAACACACAAAGATTCTGCAATGTCATTAAACTGACTGCACGCATTTTAGCTTTGATAGCGTTGAGGCCTTGCTCAGTGTCATTTGTCAACTTTATCACCCCCCAAAGGATAATCTGGAGCTATTTGGCATTTGCAGCTGCTTGTATTCCGGGCACCAAAAGCGACGCAAATAATGCCGCCTCCTTCCTATATAGTCTTTATTGATCTGGTATTTCCTTGAGCAATTGTGATGAGTCTTGAAATGGGTAGTTGGACCGCTGCCTTCTGCACAACCTTCCTTTCTTTTTCTGCTCTTGTAGGACATGGAATATGGGAGGTGGCACTGGAATCATTGCCGGGACATCTATCACTGGTGCTGTTGTTGAGGCAAGCAAGCCCTGGGATCACACTATTAAGGGATCATGTGGAGAGCTCAGTGAATCATGGTCAGTGAGCAAGTGCCCCTCCATGATGGCAGGAGGTACAGGAATGCCTGCTGACCACAGACCCAGTAACTGCCCATCACAGCTGCTGTGCCTTTGTGATCTGTAATGTACAGCACCTGGTTGCACTTTATGTTGGCCCCCACAAAAACACTCCCTTCGCTATAAAAACAGTGCTCATATTCTTCCTGCTTCTGTACTTTCACTGGTTTTTCCATTGCCCCGATCCATGTGAGTGTTGCCACGTGCCAATTCCAGTACTGACTGTATACGTTGTTCAGCTTTGTGAGAACCTCTTCCCCGAATCACACCAGTCCTCCTGCCATGCAGCTCATTGCAGTTCCCTGCCATCTGCTTGCCACTAACATCACACATTCCAGCTTTAGGTATAGTCTTTGCAACCACTGCACATTTCTGGAGCTTTGGGCACATTGCAGTTGATCTGGATCCATTATCTTGAGTTGCACACTTCATGCCTGGAAAGTGCTTCGCAATCTGCACAAGGTCAGATGAACTAAACATTGAGCCTCCCAAATCAGAGTTACTTGCAGCATTAATACCTTGGGGGCTCCCAACAAGTGTGGTATCAAAGAACAGACATAACAGCTCCCATTAACCCTCTTTATCTCCCCACTGAGCTCATGTCTGCATGGCAACCATTGCTTAATTGTAAATGGTGTCACATCTTCTATTGCATCTAACCTGAGCCCTCAGTACTCATCATACTTGGCTATTCGGATTTGTCTTTTAGAACATTTCAAAACAGTAACATGTGGGACAATAGGAGAGAAAGTAAAATGTGTACTTATGTCGGAAAATACATTGGGCGATAATGATAACATAAGTAAATTAGCAAGCTTTCCCATATCTTGTTGGGTGAAAGATGTACCATTAGCAGTTGAATTAGTCTTTGTATCAAGGACCGTGGCAGCGGTATTGTTAATTTCAGTTACTTTGCTTAATAGGGATACATTTAGAGCATTGGCATATGTTAAAGAACCATGAGTAATGCTTACATTTCAATTAGTAATGTTTACATTTCTATTTCCTACCCCCTTTTATATGACCACCCTATATAAAACTACACCCCAAATATATACAGAGTCCAAACATAGAAATAGCAAACAAACCAGCAGCATAGTGCATAACACAGGTATACATAGAAGAAAATACTGTTATAAGCGAATATTCATGAAAATGAAAATGTTGCTTTTTATAAATGGAATGGTTGGGACCGTGTACATCCATTGCAAAACAGGAGAGAGAAAGAGCGAAAGGGAAAGAGTACACTTTTTATGCAAATACGGTATAGCAGCGTTTGTATATCATGGAGGTAGATCAGTTGCAGGGTACTTCAAAAATTAAATTAGAAACACACCAGGAAAGAACCAGTACTCAAAGAGCAGCTGCATGCGTTTCTTCAGGAATATAAAGGAGATCAAAGGGTCAGGGTGTGTTGCTTGTTTTTCCCCTTAAACGTTTACTGAACTTGGGGTGGTGGGAAGCAGCCTGGCGAGCTTTGCAATCTTCAGACAGATGCACCCAATACAGCAACTCTCGAACTTTGACCGCAACAACATAAAAGGGGCTGTTGTATCCAGGCTCACTCCACCAGCGGACAAAGTTCTTCATGTACACAACGTCACCGGGGAACAGCTGGATAGGAGGCGACGTTGCTGCTGTGTCAGATGCAGTGCTGGTCGTGTCTTCAGTCCTTGGTGGCGCTATCTGTTGAGGGATACATTTTATTGCTTTTGCTAACCTGAACGGATAGCTTCTAAATTCGTCTCCCAACACAGACGCAGCCCTGTGAGCATTAGATGCTCTCCTGATGGGAGACAGGGGCGTGTGCATTTGCCGCCCTGTTACCCCCTTGTGGGGTGATAAATGTTGATCCCTTACAGGGCTGTGTGCGCATGCTAAACAGCGCAAAGAGGCAAGCAGTGCACCCAATTTTGTCTTAAAAGTGGTGCAGAGCTTGGACAATTTGCTTTGCAATAGTCTGTTGATCCTCTCCACAGCCCTGTTGGCCTGAGGGTGGTTAATTGTGCACTTTCGATGCTCGATGCCCAGCAACGCTGCTACTTCCTTAAATAGCTCATTAAAAAAGTGTGTGCCGTGATCAGACCTTAATACATCTCACAAAGCCAAATGAGGGAAAACCTCTGACCAAAATCCTGACTGCACACTTAGCTTCTAGAAAATGCAAAAATGAATGTTTAAAAGAGGAAACTATGTAATACGTCCTTTCTGTAAACTAAATGATATATATTTACTAGGTTGCAATATAAAATCACTAAGAAATTCATTATATTAGATTAAATCTAGGCTAACTCCTATATACACTCAGACACAGAATAAAACAAGCCGCTAGTGGAATAAAGCTTTAGGAAAATGGCGACAATGGTATTATAAATCAACTGCCACAGAGCTCTGATTCCTCATCAAAATGGAGGTCAGTTTATAAACACAAAAATCAATCATCATTCATGATGCATTTGGTATACAGTATTTATCCCCTACCCTCATTGGCTGCAGCCGATTTACATGCTAATGATTAAATATCACCCCTGTGCCGATTGGTTGTGTCGTCGTCTTCACCATCTTCTCCACACATGGGTGACCAGCTTTTCACCTCAGAGCGCTGCAAGGTAATTGGTTAAACTTAAAAGGGCAACATCCTATTTACACTGCTAACCACGCGATGGGCACCTGTCATCGGCATGAACTCAGGAGGTAGCTTCGAGGTCAGTGTGGTCCTTGCAAACAAGGCAACTCTTTTCTCATTCCCAGACACGTAGGTGCCCCCATCCTGCCTCCCCGTCATAATCTTATAATTTGGCATCACCCTTTGCTCTCCCTGGTACAAATCATGGACCTTGCTGTGCTCAGCTCCCCATGTATCAGCTACCCCTCCCAGAGGATGGATAGCACAGCGAATAGAGTGCTCGCTTTGACATCTGTGCAGAGCCTGCTGATGCAGGTTCGAATCCCAGCACAGCCAAACTCAGCCTTTCATCCTTCCGAGGTCGATAAATGAGCACCACACACCGTGGGTAATAATAGGCAGCGCTCAGATACCTGAGGGTTCGTAGCGCTATATAAATGCTAAATTATCTTTATTTATTACTAATCCATACAATTCATGAAGGAATTAAGAGCACTAAGTCTGTGCATCTGGTCTAATTCTGTGCATCTGGTAGTACAAAGAGAATGAGCATTCTTCTGGGCGGTGCTAGTGCCCTAAATCTCAATTTCTTTTTTGGCAGCTCAAGACTCGGGCTCCCATGAGTATGGCCTTCATACTGGGCCGCAACCCATCTCCCATTCGATTTCTGACATTCCTAGCTAATTGTACAAAGGGCTAACTGGATACAATTATATGTGGGTGTACATGCATGTTACTTGCTGCGCCTTGATATTGGAATGTGATAAAGCTTAAGATGAGGCCTCATTGTTCAGTGTCTTCCCCACGGCCTGCGAGGATTCAGGCTTATTCTTGATTGCAGCCCTAGTTCATGCTGTGAGTGCGGCACACATGCAATGTATTCTAAGTGACACTATCGCAAAGAAATGGTTAGTCTTCTTCTGTATGAATTCCTAAAATACAGGTCTTCCCCGTCAACTACTTCCACTCATAGGTTCCCCTCTCATCCCTACACCACCCCCTAGGCATTATCTGCAGTTTAATATATTTTCCGCAATCTAAATCATATGGGAGGGGCTGTGATCTGAAAATGCATCCCTACATTGCCCCCTTTAGTATATCCTTTATTAAATAACCCAGCTAATTCCCTTCAATAATCATCATTCTTGGGCACCCATACTTTACGCACATGATGCAAGTTTCCCCCATCTTGGCCATATTTTTCTGGGGAACATGCAAGGTAAAAGGAGTCCCCATCACCTGATGAATCCACCCAGTACTCCACATAATTCTCTGGGTCTGGTGGAGGTGAAGTCAATGTCACCGGGGGGGCTCTATAGGTAATTCAATTCTCACAATTCATGGTTTATTTGGGTCCTCAGTTTGAGCATGCCCATCCTTGGTACCTGGGAGAGCCATTCCTGCCACAACAATAACCATCATCATTGCACTGTTTGGGATAGTCTTTGCACAACATCGAGGCATCATCCGGGGGCAATGCGCTGGTCTTGGAAGCAAGACCACGCAGAGCAACAGAGGTTTGAATCCTGGATCCGCGCTTAGAAACCAAACTCAGGTATAGCATTAGGCACATTATAAAAAACAATTAAATAAATAAAAATGAAAAAATGTGCAGAACACCACCAGCAGTGGCACCTCAATCGGGACCAATATCTTCACCACTGTCCCAAGCCAGAACGGCGCCCATGAAAACAATGTGTCGAACCAATCTTCGGCCTGCACACCTACTTCAGTTTCTAGGTCAGTCTTTAATTTGTGCAGTGCCCCTAGGATGCACACCAGGGACCTGTTCTCAGCATCATTTCGAGGTATATATGTACAGCAAGATAATCATATATTTGCACATGCCGCCTTCCATGGCCGTCAGAAGATCCAGGACATACCGGTTTTGGAGTGTCATCAACCGATCGCCCTCAGCTCCCTCTTGATAGCATTCAAGCCTTGCTCTGTGTCATTTGCAAACTGGATCACTTTTCACCGGACAATCTGCAGCCACTTGGCGTTTGCTGCAGCCTGGATCCTTGGAAGCAAGAGTGATGCAAATAATACCTCCGTCTTGGTGCACAGCCAGTATTTATCTGGAATTGCTTTGAGCAGCTTGGACACATTTTCCGATAGATCATTCGATCGCCTCCTTCGCTGCTTCAGCAACCGCGTCTTCTCTATTTCAGAGGGTTGGATGGAAGCTGAAATCGATTGCGGCACTCCATGTTTGGATGCTATTGTCAGATGAGCTTCAGGTACCACTAGGATAGCTGAGTGCAATGTTGTTAATGCACACGTGCCTCGCCAGGAAGAAGGAAGATGCAGGTATGCTTGCTGACCGCATACCCAGTACAAACCCGTTAAGGCTGCCGTTCCTTTTGCAAGATCTGGGATGAACATTGTTTTGTTGCACTTCATGTTAGTACCTACAGGAACATTTCCATGCCCTCGAAAACAGAACTGATATTCGTCTGGTTGAACTTTAACTGGTGTTTTCGCGTGCTTCTATCCATGCTAGTTTTGGTATGTATGCAGTCATATTGTATAACGGTTCTTGTGGACCCTGCAAAGCCCTGTGCCATGCAGCTCACCATCAACCTCTCCCAATACTCCATCCAATTCTAACATGGGCCATTGCTTGCATTGGGGTGCACTGTCGTCTTTAGCACACTTCTCTTCTTCCTTATCCATTAGCACAACCTGTACCTCGTGCCCCTGGAACAGACTGTGAACCCGACATAGCACTATGTGCACCCAACACTGGGCTTCCAAGTGGAATATTTCTTGGGGTTCTAACATTTTAGGTACCCCAGGGGCATGGGGGATGAGTGAACGGTGGTGGTGAGCTGAATCGGAATAGATTGTGAACCGACAGCCTTGCGCTGCCTCGAGTGCTTCAATGAGAACAATTAATTCTGCTGCCTGTGCCAAATAGTGACCCAGCAACCTGCACTGTACAATAACCTCATACTCTGTCCACTAATCGCACCACTTCTGCCCCAGTAGGTCGCTGGCCCGTTCCTGGTCAATAGTGGAAGACCCATTAACAAAGATCACTGCTCCATCATTATAATTATAATATTTTTTTATAACGCTCTTAATACCGATGAGGTTTAGAAGCGTGGACGCGGGATTCAAACCTGTATTGCTCTTGCTTCCAAGATGAGCATGTTGCCACTGAGCTATACAACCCGTTCATCTAAAAAATTACTTGCTTTTGGAATACCATCCTCAGCACCCTTGTGCATAACACAGTCATGCACTTAGTCATCATCTTTAATAGGTTCAGTAAAAACATAGCTGGATTTACAGTTTTACAATGAACAATGTGAACAGATGGGATTGAGAGAATCACTTCCTAAGTAGAAGCTCTCTGCATAGTCCATGTGGATTTGGACCTTTCTAGTATTGCAACAAAGACAGTGTGTAAGAAATACAACTCCAGTGAACACCCCATGTGAATAGTCGCAAACTTCTCAATGGCAAAAGCAGCAGCTGCTAATGCCTGTTCACACAGAAAGTGTCCCTGCATAACGGAACCTAGCATGCCACTAATAGGATATGGACGTGTGACCCATGGTGCTGAGTTGCGTCAATACCATGGTCATCATTTGACCATCGGAGTGTGAAAAAAGATAAAACTTTTTGGTTGCAGTCAGGAGATGGCACAACAGGAGCTGTGGAGAGAACGGGTTTCAGCCCCTCTCGTCAGTCCAAACAATAAAAAAAATGTTTTTTGCTGTTCTTCTCTGAGGGCCTGAAGTAAGGGTCGAGTGTATGATGTGTAGTCAAGGATCCATGCGCTACAGTAATAACATAACATAAGAATGGTTTGCAAGTCCTTAACTGTCACTTAGGAGGGGGGTAGCATTTACTGAAATGAATTGGCACAAATACAACACCTTTCAATAACAGTACTGCAACTTTGCTCTGTCTACCTTATATTCTTTGTGAGCCAAGAGTTCTAACAAGGCAATGGAATCCTCCCTGCACTGTTGTTCAGTGGTATTGCATACCAACCATTCGTCCACATACTGAATAGTTATACTAGCTCCATCAACATTTCCTAAATCTTAATATAGAACCCTGTTAAAAATAGTCAGAGATTTACAGTACACTTGAGAAAGCCGAGTGTGCCCGAATCGGCTCCCAGCAAACGTAAACGCTGTGAGATTCTGAATGCAAGTGCAATGAGAAAAAAAAACATTCTTCGAATCCACCACAGTGAAATGCATTGCCTCAACCAGTATATTAGACAGTACTGTGGCAGGGTTTGGAACGACCAGAAACCCTGCCAGCACCCCATCATTGAGGGGGCGCAGATTCTGAATCATCCTCCAACTAGCCACCTCTGATTTCTTATCTGGGTAGATCGCTGTATTGCATGGGGAATTAGATGGTACTATGATGCCGTGATGGAATAGAGCCATAATGGTGTCATAAATCCGTTCGACAGGGCATACTGCTTCAGCGCCAGGTTTCAACTTGATGCATACTGGTGGACCACTCCATAAGAGCCCTACGTTGTTCAGGTTATTTGTCCATAATGTTTCAGGTACCTGAGACAAATCTTCTGAAGCAAAAGAGATAACAGTCCCTACCAGTAGCAGAGAACAGGCAACATGTCTATATTGAATCATTATCTCGCACGGGACACATACTTCCAAAATGATCTCCCATTCATTTTCCTTGTTCTCAAAAAGGTCCTCATCTGAAAAAACACACCATGCCACTTTCAGTAAAAGAGATTGTCATGTTGAGCTTACTCAAGATATCCCTTACTAGTAGGGTGATCAGGGTTGCAATAAGAGTACAAGGAGGCCCACACTTCTCTGCCACCCACCTTAATGGGTAATCTTCAAGTGAAGGAATTGCCCCCAGAGAAGCCAAACATGTCCATAACCTCAGCTGACAAAGGGAATCCTCCCTCACTAATGCATAACAGTGACACCTGTGTCTACCATAAAAATGAAAGGTTTCTATCCTATCTCCACGCCCACCAAGGATTCCTCTTCTGGGTCAGCAGTGAACGATAGGACTGGGCACAGAGAGGCTTTCTGTGGGCTGTCTGAATATGGATATGTATTTGTCCCTAGAAAGACAAATGGATTTCCTCCAACCCCTGTGGCCTCTTGATAATGTGTCACTGTGCCATTTGGCAAAGCATTATTGCTCGGTATCTGAGGGCCCTGCTATTGCTCTTGACGCACCACATTCAGTGGCATGTTACTGGAGCCTGGAACAGGTAACTGTGGAAATGATGGTGGGGCAACAGGCATTGTCGCACCATAAGAAAGTGGTAGTTGACAATAAGAATAGGGATACATCTGTTGCTGAGGGTATGCAAAAGGGGCCCAATCACCCGCATGTTCAACACTGACCCGCTCCTCTTCCTCGTAGGCCCACACCTCCAAAACCTCCACACCCTACCTGGGACCTGAAAACAAAAAACAACCCTCTTCCTTGCTGAAAACCCACAGGAATCCCCCTGCTACTAGGGCTGGTACCCACCTGCCGAATCATTTTCACCTCCCTACCCTGGGGCTGCTCGCACATCAGCATGGACCACCCTAAACTCTGTCATTCCTTAGGTCTATGCTGCTACTACAGCTCCTTCCAACGCAACCTTTGCTAACTTCTTTTGAACCAGTTTAGCTGCCTCCACTTGTGCTCGCTGTGCCTCTTGCTTCTCCTTTTCTTTCAACTGTTTCCAAAGATGGATAATAATAAACTGAATCTCTGCCCTCCCTTTTGCTTCGGTCCCCACCATCTTGTCAAACGCTTATATACTGAGCGGGGTCCTCATCATCACGCATTGTTCTTTGCATATTCGATTGTAAATCGGGTGTATCTGGATATGTGCGCCACAACACTGCCCACACTTGAGGTATGTCATTAAAGTGCGCCCCGTCATGGCTATCGTCACCCAACTTCATGCTCAGGGACCCAGCTTTGACGCATATAATCTCCATGGTCTCCCAGTATCAAAACAAACAAGCTTTTAAAGTCCTACAGCCAAGGTTGTGCAGCTTGTCGTTTTTCAAAAGCATATATCCACTTCCCCACCCCAGCAGTAATGGACGGGAGCGCCTTTATAAAATGTTTTTTATCCATGTGGGCCCATGGAATATATTGTGCTTTCACAGGTCCCTTTTGTAACAATGGAAACTGCGCTCCTACCATCTGCAACACTTTCCTTTTTCCTGCCATTGATGTCTTAGCTACCATCATGCGGACATACCCATTTCGTAACGTAGGTCCTCGCAAGCTTACCACTCATGGGGAAATAACAGATAGATGGCCGTTCCTCGTCTTCCAAATAATCTACAGTGTTCCACTCTTCTTCCCCCTCTCTCGTACGATTATAATATTCATCCGATCGTACGGTACCATAATCCAAACTCTCACGTTGTCTCCTCCTTTTTTCTCTGTCCTGTTCTATACATACATCTTTGATAGCTGTGCTGTCTATTCAAAACAGAATATCTCCCACCCTCCATTCATCCGTTCCTACAGGTACGTGCTGCCCGTCTCTTCTATTCAACTTTAACCGTGCCAGTTCGCCTTCCACTTTCTTTAATGCATCCAACTCCTTCTGCTGTTTTGTATCACTGTTCTCTGATGGTATTTTGTCCCTTGCAGCAGCAGACGCTATAGGGTTAGCGAGATTCTAGTATTGAGACGGAGTAAGCGGCGGGGGAGCTGTGGTGGGTAGTGGAACGCATGTGGAATTTGCATATACTGACGCAGCATGTGTAGGATAACATCCTAACAGAGGACACTGAGGAACCTCAATAGAGGGAGCGGGGGCACTTGGAACAGTGGGCATAGTTTTTGTCAGGTCACAAGAACGTACTACCTCGCTCGCCGCTTTACGAGATTCCATAGACACATCTTCTAAATCCTCCACCATTTTCCATAATTCTAAGACCTTTCTATTTTTTAATTTTCTCCCCTTATGTTTGGCTACCAAAAAAAAAAAAAATGTATACCAAAAAAAATGTATGTCCCTGCTATTTGTCCGCCGGTTCTGACCATGGTTTATACATTCCTCCTCTAGTTTCCGCAGGCCATTCCTTATGATGCTTAAGAATCTTTTCTTGATACAAAGGAAGGGCCGTGCACATATATTCCAACATGGTTGCCGGCTCCACTGTAGCCGCCACTGTGATGCTGGAAATGCATTGGAGGGACAGGGCATCCACGTCCTTGCCTGTAGTCCTTTTATCATGTATGTCCTGTGTTATATTCTGCAAAGGACTCCATGTGGGGCTCCTGGCAGTGCAGCTCTTCCTCTTTTTGGTTTGGTGAACAGACCCTTGGGATACCCCTACGGCACCCATGGGAGGGAGTACAACCCTGTACCCCTAGTGTATGTTTTTGGTCATCTGTGTGTGGCCAACAGAGCAGGGTATGGGCTGGTGGCAGCTCCATGCTGAATTTGACAGGTGCTCTGAGTATCCTCCATCTTGGGATACCCAGGCCCTGCCAGTGGAATCAGTTGATTCCTGACAGGAGACAAGATGGCCCCTGTGGCCGCTTGCTTTCTATTGCTGGTTACCTTGTGTTCCCCAAAGTCCTGGGAAGCCCGGACTCTGTCCCTTCCCATGACTGGCTGTTGGGTGGAAGTTCCACATATGGTACTGTGGGGAAGTTCAGGCCAGACTGGCTAGAGCATTCTCAGTGACTGTATGTTGTGAGTACACCCTGGGGGTGGGACCTGGGTGAATGGAGTGTTTGACCAATATACACTTCATATTTTGGGTGTCTGGTTTATGGTATGTTACACAAAGACTGACACAGCCCTGCCCGAAACTGGTATGAATGCAGTGTGGAGTGCTGAATGGCTGGGTACTTGTCCCAATAAACATTCCTTGTTGTGAGTGTCTGGAGGGAGGCGAATGGCCTGAATGCACTGTGCGCCCGATTGTCTGCCTGACTGCCTGAATGCCCTTCTCAATGATTGGCTGCCTCAGTGTGACCCAGCAAAGTGAATGAGAGACCAAGCAGTATATCTGGGTACCTCTCACTGATGGAAATCATTCAGATGCTGAAGTCGAAACTTGATGCTTAATCTTTAAGCCCAGCCGGACGAGAAGATTTGTTGCTGCATTCTTTCACAAACTGAAAGCTGCTGTGCCTTAAAGAACTGGTCCAAGAAATGACCTGGATAGACCTCTTCCCGAGCTACGAGGGACCATTGTGCACCAGCTGATCTTTGCCAAAGCTCCCTGGAAGTCAGACCCTCAAAAGGCTGCTGACTGGAGAAGGGGACCACTGCGGAATCCGAAATGAAGCGTTCGGACATTGAAGTCTGTCGCCGTCGACTACAGCCGTGGACACCCGGAGCCGCAGTGCTCCTTTGCCTAAAACATTAGATTCAAGGACTCCCTTGCTTATCATCATCAACCGCTTAATCGGACTGGAAAAAGTCAAGGTCGCCGGTGGGTTTCCAGCCACCCGAAGACCTCAGAGACGTGGACGAAGAGCCGAGAGACAACCGTGGTCACAACCTGAACACCGACGCCAGACGCCAATGACCCAAAGCCCTTGCTGGGCCGAAGTTCTTCATAGACTCTTTGCAGCAACAAACTATCATCGTTGAGGTATACTGCATGCCTCTTCCTCACAGGACGTTCATGAGCTTTCATCAACGGGCACTGCGAGGATCGAAGCTGCTTCCTCGACAACAGAGTTCACCTTTTTCTTCATCAAGGAATCTCAACGACCCATGGCTCCTGCCTTAAAGAGAGTTCATTCAAGAAGGGCATTGGGGTTGTAGACCTTTAGAAGGAATCAAAAGTATATTAAGCATATCTGGACTGGGCTTGTCAATACGCTTTATTTACAGGTTGCCCAGGTGGGGGGGGGGGGACTTCACGAAGGACTGTCGGGTGGTAACGACCCAGTGTTCTGCCATTGCTTGATTTAACTTACTTTCTTTTTGTGGTCTATCGTTGATTCATTTTATAATCTGATTCATAGGGAATTTGAGCAGTTATCAGTAGATGCATTTCAAAGGAATTGATAGTTAAGATTGGTACCACGTAGACTTGTATATATTTGGCATTATACTATTGCCAGAGTACAAAGTGTGTTATTGTGATTGTGTATATAACGTGAACCTTATTTATATAAACATTGTGTTTTCGCTAACATATTGTGTGGAGATTCCTTTGTGGCTGCTTGGGGACTACACTGTACTTCAGAACCAATCCGCATCATCTCCTGAGAGCTTGATTGCTCGCCCAGGTTTTACCAATTAGAGAATCTTGGCTGGGGTGCTCTGTGCTTCTACTCTGCGATATAGAGAGCAGGAGTACAGATACCCCCCTCCAGTCTTTACAGTCACGTCTCACTATTTTGTAATATCCTCAACACCCTGGCCCCTCCTATCAAACAAAACCCCTTCCCCATTGTCCCTCCCTTCACCACTGCTCACCCCCTCCGCTCAATGCCTCCTCCCCTGCACACTTTCCACACACAATGCACACACCTACTCACTCCTCTCAATATTCCCATAATACATCTCAACAGGCCTTCCTGTGGCCTCAGCTAATTACAAGACCAAATCAACACTAACAAAAGAAATCACAAGAAACTTTTTTGTTCCAGCACCCCCTTTATATTGGGTGAAGAGATCACAGGCCCCCAAAGGCCTCTACTGCAACTACTTTTCATTCTCACGCCCCCTTATATTGGGAGGAGAGATCCCAGACCCACTAAATATATGGGGTCTCTATCAACATCCTTTTAATTCCATTACACAGTGCCAACTTCTTCCTTTATAGGAAAGGGTCCTGTTAGTGCGGCAATTATGGACTAGAGAGCATGTTCAGGCTCTGCCACCCTGCCTTCCTCGGAAGAAACAAAATTATAAGATAAGAAAGGACTCATTTGAAACTGCACTTTAAATTCTCCTGAAAATGTAGCTGACACAAAGAATAGTTTGTTTTGCGCCAAACAAGTAGGGAACAGACAAGGCATTAGCTTGCACAATTAGTGTGTTTTAAAATAGAATTGATTAGGTGACAGAAAGGCGTGTACAGAAGATAGGGACTCACTACACAAGCAGGGCCGAAAATTGTAGGCAGAATAAGGTTGCGGCTACCCATAGGAAGTAAGATCATGTGACAGGCAACAGGAAATCGGTAGTTAGCAAGCAAATGTGTCCTGCAGAGGAGAAATGTGACAAGCAGTTGCCATTTTAAATTGCACAAGGACAGTAGAGAATTAAGCTCTGTACCTTTAAAGAAAGGCCCCACCTAAGCGCGCTATTTGAACAAATACATTTAATTCAGGAAAATACTGTGGCGGCCAGATGGTAGCTGCCTCAAAGCAATGTCAAAACCCATGGCTCCGTAGGGGAGGGTTACATAGTGGAACAAGATACCATGTGAGCATTCAACTGTCAAGGTAAATCAAGTTGCGACGACACAGCAGACTATTTGAAGTCCATGGGATAAACTGAACACCCCAAGAAATTTCCTAGTGGCAGACAGATTAATGTCTCAGCGATTAGCTAGGCTTGACAGAGAAACGCAGATGCGGCTTAAAAGACAAATAAATGCTGTGAATGCATTTTAACATGGTGGAAGTACCATGACTCACAAAAATGTTATTCAAAAATGTGTCGAGAACAGCATGGCGCAATTACTGTTGCAAGAACAGGTCCTTGAAACCCAGACATCATGGCGGAGAGAACATGCCTGTTTTATTTCATTAAGAACAAAGGCAATACACTTGTCCTCTCCTCCCATCTACATAAAACATGTCATCATGTCCCCAATTCACAGAGACTGTGACCGCACATTAACCGATAAGCACGTGTTCTTTTCTCTGCAGAAGTAATTCAGAGCCTACCAATAATATTCAAGCATGATGATGCAGCACATTTTATGGTATCTTTTATGGGTGGGATCTTAGATAAAGAGTTGTCCAATCATTATTGTTGGACACAGAATTATATATGTAGCTTAGTAGAGGAAACCAATGACCAGGAGCAAAAGGTTTTCATGATTATGACATCAAAATGACTATATAAACTGCTGTTTCCTTTGAAATGTGGGAGAAAATCTTGAGTGAGAGCCTGGTTGTTACGCTTAAGTGCTTTCTATAGAACAAATATACATACAATATCACCCAACCTGTGTTAGTACTCATTTATCAACCTCAGAATGATTAAATGCTGAGTTGAGGTGTTTATGCACAGACTAAATCACTCACCCCCTGAAGTGTGCCTGAAATAAACCTTTAATGAGTCTAGCAATTATTGTATAGAATTCCAGAAAGACAAATTATTTATTATTCCTATTCTTTCTCATTTAGGGTCACTGCTTAAAGTGTTATACTTGTGAAAGCCCCTCTTTTTTTTTCAAAGATGCCTGAACAATAAAGCCATCCACTCCAGAAACAAATAGCCACATGGTGCTAGCCAAAGCCCAGGAGCTGACACCTACAAAATAGAAAAAAAAACATGTATTTTTAATTTATTTTTTAGGGGTAGCAAGGGAGACCTCCCTGGCAAACCCCCAAATGACATCCATGCCCCCAGCCTTACTTGCAAATTAAGCTGGGTTACACCTTGCATTTGGTACACCACAATCCAATTTTGTGTTGTCTCTCTAACTGGTCCATATGGTTTTTGACCTCCGTTTTCATCTGGTAGCAGAGTACATTTGGAGCTTGTGGACTTTGGGGTGCCCTTGCCACTCTCCTTTTTGGACAGCGCATCAGATTTGTTTGTTGTTGTGCAAAACATAACAAGAGGACAGCAGGGACCAGCTTTGGAGTGGAATCCTGCCTGGTCTTCCTCCGCCCTCTGGAATCAACAGGAGGAGCTGGCAAATTGTGGGGACCCCAGTGCCCGCAATCCTCAAAGGTCCACGGAAAGTGAGTATGCTATGTGCATGGTAACGTTTGGGGGGTGAACAATGTATTGTATGGTATTTAAGAAACAGTGAAGGTGATAAAGGATATCCTTAGACCAGGTCATGGAAGGCTGCGCAGTAGGGCCCCTGAAGGCCCAACCTTCTTTTGTGGGTAGAGTTAAAGAGATAGAGAGATAAGGAAAAGACAAAACTGGAAGACAGCTGTATTGTATTGTGTTATATTGGGATTTAATTGATTACATTGTTGTTTGCCGGCATTGTGTTGTGTTGTAAGACAGGTCCTGTAGAGGTGTTTTTTCAGTGTGTGTTGTGAGAGTAGCAGATAGTATTGTTTGGAAGAGGTTGATTGGGTAAGTATTAACATTTAGATTGTGAGCGGATTTTGTTGTTGTGACCCAGAGGTAGGTCCATTGATATTGGGGTGTGGCACCAAACAATGAAAACTGATAGGTGGTGTATATTTTTAAGTGGAGAGGAGGTGTGAGTAAGGGAAAAGTGTGAGAGAATTGTGAAGACTATTTCTGGTCTGATTGTTGGTAAGATGACCACTATTTGTATTGTTTATTCTGTGTAAGTATCAAGCTGCGTGCTGCTTAAAAGTTGTCACCATCTCAGATACCCCAATATTTCACCTATCCAAAGCGTTCCGTAGATAAAGTACCAAAATCATTAAGTATTATGCTGATTGGGTGAAAGGGACTCCTGGAAAGATTAACATATCATGGTCACAAGAGGGCACTCACTCTAAAGATATACTCCAACATATGTGCACATACTTACATGCCATACACAAGGGCAGAAAGCTTATGAACAGGCTAGGTATTTTAGAGCTGCTCTGGAAGACCTTGGAGGAAGACTGAGGAGCCTAAGAAGGAATGGATGCTTAACATGTGTCGGGGGAGCCCGAGCAGCCCACAGAGCCGCTGCCCCCTCCTGCCTCTGAGGAGAGCGTTCGCACACAGCCAACAGCCCTGCCATCAACAGCTGAGACAGACATCCACACAATTCACAGTATCGCCTCTGTATGAGCAGAGCACACCAGCCCCAACCATCACAGGAATATAACCGGTACAAGCAGCAGCTGTAGGGTATAACAATCCCAGATATGAGTCCCCTGATGAGGAAAGGGAGGATAGTAGGGGAGGGGCGAAATAGGTAAAGGAAAGGTGCCATTAGTGCCAATGGAGAATGAAGCATGGCGCAGCTCAGAGTCACAGTTAAGGGATGAGGAAGAGTATAGAGGGCAACATAGCTTAGAAAAGCAGCTAAGGAAGAGCTGTGGAGAGTGAAAGGCATGCAGGTAAATGGTCACAGGGCAAGAAGCGTACCCATAGGTAATGGAGATCGTGGAGAGACAATGATGGAACCAGAGAAATGGGTAGGGGGAAAAATATTGTTGAAAATCGATGGGAAAGGCACAGAAAATAATTAAGTGAAGGTAGTGGAGTATAAAGAAATGAAGGAAGCAGCCAGGGAGGAAGTCAGGAGGGAGACACAGGAAGAGATGGAGCAAAATGCACAAAGGGAGAAAGAGGGAATTGAGAGAAGCAGCAGAGAAGATGCAGAAAGAGGAACAAGAAAGAAAGAAGGAAAAGGGAGGTAGGAGAAAGGGACGAGTATGTAAAGAGGCTAAATGAGACTAACAGGAGAATGGGAAAAGAAAAGGAAGAAACTGAAAAATGAGGAACGAAATGAGCCAAACGATTACCAGAAATATGATGCCAGAGATGTGGGGAGAAGAGAATGGGACAATAACCCCAGAGGCCAAAGGCAGAGATGTGTTGCCAGGGATAATGAGTGGAACATATGTAAGGAGCCTGTTAAGGGAGTGAGATATATTGAGGATGATGAGAGTGGAGAAATTGACAGAGACAGATTGGGAAGACATTGATGATGAAGAGGGGGGGGAGGAGGTGGCGCAAGTCCCACAAATGGATACAAGACCAGGTGTAGGAGAGATCAGATTTGCTGGGTACAAACTCAAGCCTGTAAATCCACCCCTCACATCCAGACTCCCCATAAATGAAGAACATAAATCACCATATTTCTTAAGAAACTTGCCAGAGCGCCAGTGACACTGTGTAGCTGAGACATTGAAAAGGAGAACTCGCGCAGCATGACCTTTGCGCAAGAAAGGGGTAACAATTCCCACTGCTCCACAAGGAATTAAGACAGTTCCACTATGCTCCCTGGAATCAGACAGACAAAAATAACTTGATTGATAAGCTGCCATCACTGACAGCAGAAGTGGGCAGGTGGATCTACAAGCTAGAGTGAGAGACAGCTGGGATAGCATTAGCTAAAGGTGACATGAAAAGCCTATTTGCATTCATACTGGGTTACCCGGCAGGGGACGTGTGTAAGCGAGCAGGCTATTTTGCAGTGACAGAACATAAAACCACTAAATATGACGGGTCACCATTTGATATTTATACAGCTATTTTATGGAAGGTACTGAGGGTGCCATTTCCAGATCAATCGGACATGAGCGCCATAATGACTAGGAAGATGGGCCCTACCGAGGCCCCCGCTGCCTATATTCAAGACATTAAAGAATGTTGTCATTTGGAAACTAAATACCATTGGGATAAAACTATAACAGTGTTTTATCATATTTTATGTCAGCGCCTACCTGAAGAAGTACAGAGACAGTTAAAGATTGTGGGGATTGAAATGAGACCATGGCCAAAGATACAATTGACTATTGTCCATCACTGTAGGCTAAAGCAGGAGAAGGATCAAAAGAAAACCGAGGAAAGGCAAAAGGAAAACGCAAAATTGGTGCTAAAAATATATCCTAAATGGCAGTAGAAGAGCGGTATTGATAAATACAGGAGACGGAAATAATGGACAGGGAGCGGTCATGCCACAGCAGGGCATGGGTGGTTAATTTGCAGGGTGAGGGGAGAGTATTTTTTACCCCACAGGAGGAAGAGGATTTGTTCACAGAGGGAGAGGATTTGTGTTTGGTAGGAGGAAACCCTGCTTCGGAGGACCACGGGGCACTAGAGCAGTATGCTGGACATGTGAAAAAGTAGGACACAAATCACGAGTGTGTAAAAGTAGAGGAACAATTCAAAAAGCTGCAATGCAGTATGGGCCAAGAGCGGGATGGCATATCCAGCACCATATGGTGCACCACAACAAGACTATGGGGATTATGACTAGACACAATATTCACCCTATCAGACAAGCGCAGCAGGTGCAGAAACCCCAGGGGCCACAGATACTGCCACAGAGAGCGCCACAATAACCACAGCAGACATTGAGATAGCAACCACAGAATGCAGTGCAATCACAACAGGCAGTGAGACAGTGGCATACAAACATTTTGCCACAGACACCCCGGATAGGAGGAGTGACCGCGGTTGGGGGAACCCTTTTACAGGGACAGAACTGAACATATATGCCCAATAGGACAGCCCACATAATAGCTTGATGTGCCCTACCCTATCAGTAACCACAGACCCTGAACAGGAACCAAAGGGGCAGGTATCTATATGTGACCAGACTCTTGCCTTCTTAGTTGACACTGGAACAACAAAATCCTGTGACAGTAAGAGAGCAAAGAGTATCTATCCCATTCCTGTATTCCAGGAAGACACCTGTTAACATATTGGGACGAGATCTCTTGGCCAAACTCAATGTGTCAATATCCTTCACAGAGGATGGCATAATATGCTCTACACCAATCATATATTTCAGACAGCAAAATAATACAAACAAGCCTTTCATGGGCAAAAATTACAGAGAGTACCAGTGGATCCTGAAGTATTTTTCTATGGAGTACAAGTGATGTTAGCATGGCTTCCCTGCATTGAGGGACAGGTATTGAGACTACCCACATACTTTTTATTCAGATCACAGATACCTACAGATGTAACTGAAGGGGAACTGGTTATGATTAAGCTACAGATGGCTGTAGTGAGGGAGGATAGACTGATTTTACACAGGACTGATGAGGAAGGGCTGAGTTGGCACACCCAATAGCACTTGATGCATCACACAGGCTGACCTAGTTGACAGATGAGTTATTTCACTACAGTGAGTCTGATGATGAGGTATTGTTTGAGATAAATATACCATGTCAATTGAGACTAGAATACACAGAGGTGCCACAACAAATAATGCTAGCTAAAAAAGTACCATCATTTATGGAAGGGGATTTGGCAAGGGTACCCAGCACACTGTGGACGACAGTCCATATGATGTGGAGTTGTTAAAAGGGATTGGAGCAGTACAAATAAAATTAAAGTAAGGGTCAATTTTACCTAAAAAAAACAGCACCCAACGTCCAAAGAAGCAGATGAGGGTATTTATGAAACAATAAATGTGCTCATTAAGCAGGGAGTGATAGTCCCATCAGAATCTCCTTGCAACATTGCTGTATACAAAGTGAAAATATTTCAGGGAGGGTCGTGGAGATTTATTTTACATTTATAAAGTGCACAAAACTCTCGGACATCACGGGTTAGCAAAATTTGAAATATTGTGTGACACACTGCATAAGGACTGGATGTATTGCCGTCCACTGGCTCTTTTGCCCTGCTCAATCAGCAAGGGTCAGACGAACACCTGACTCCTTATGAGTTGGTGGCATGTTGCAGGATGCATGTGCCCATTACCTGTCCCATTGCGACTGGTTTGTAAATGAGTTACATGACTATTTGATGTCCATGACTAAATACCTCTCTCTTTCATTTCTTGACGGGAAATGGAAAGGCAGGGAGGTATTGCTAAAAAAGATGAAATAGAATTGAATACTGCTACAGTTGTCAAGTTATTCTGTGGGTCAACATAGACAACTTAAGACAATTCAAGAGTGCTGCCTCCCTGCCCAACTACCAGGATCCCGAGGGAGAAGAGAATGAAAAAACAGACCTAGGACAAGAGCTCAAGTGCATGATGAGGAAGATGATAAAAGGAATAAGGAACTTGAGAATAAAGGAGATATAAATCACGTTGGACCACTTGAGGAACACTGACACTGAACTATCACTGGAGCAGTAAGAAAGGAGTTGATGTAGAGGACTTTTAAAAAATATCACCAGCACAGTATTAAGGACTATATTTCACAAGAGCATACATCTACATTTCTTTAGCTTTTCTACCTTTACATTTTTATTGGGACTATTTTATATCTTCCACATTTTTATATGTTTATGTTTTTCATCAGCACTATTTTTATATTTTTCAGTGAACCACATAATAGTGGAAATGGCTTGATGAAAAAAGAAATCAAACTAAATCTTATTATTGTTATTATAAGAGGTTTGAAAAATGCCTTGAAAAGGTATATATAGCTTGCTTCACTCACCATTGAAAAATAACCTACTATTGCCCGGTACTAAGTAAACTGTACAAATGTTTTCATATCATTATGTTCCCGATGACTTCTTAATATCCAGATCAATACGCCACAGGACACATCTAAAAACAACTTCATTATGGCTATTGTGATCCTTCTGTTTTCCTTTCTCTTTTGTTGTTTTTATTTCTTATTTTATCTCAAACTGCATTTGACTGATTATGAGATAAATGTGTCCCTATGCCATAATGTTAGTGAAGAAGTTAAAAAACAAGTAGATTTCCAGTTAGAGCAGGAAATGGTATTCTGCCCAGTTGTGGAGACATTAAGAGCTAGGAGAAGTATTGCAGTTGATGAATATTACATTAGAAGGTATTTCCACAATTCCATAAATATAGAACAAAACTCATGGTATAGGCCAATGGAGAAGATGGGGAGAGAGATGAAGGGAAAGCTGCTTTGTTTGCTCACTTATCCCTATGCCATGACACCCTCTCGAGTATTTATACCTCAAGAAGTACCAGAGAACAGAGCACACTGCTTGGTACATCTCGCAGTATGCCAGACTAGAGCACAGTTTCAGGGACAATCAGCCATGATTAAGTATCTCACAGGATCAGCATTTCCATATGTAGACAACTATGTAAAAGAGGCACACATGATGGAGAATATAAGAATGAAAAGTAAGGTGCTCAAGTACATACTATCCGGTCCAAAAAGAGGCGATGTTGAAGTAGTGCATCACCAGATATTAAGGTGTACAGATGCCCAGTTTAATTTGATACTTCATTGTGCCAACAGACCACAATTACAAATAAAAGGGAAAGGATATTCCTCAGAAGGATGGGTGGATGGAATAATGGGATGCAAAGCAGAGGCAGCATGGACTGCACCAATAGAAGTGATGAACAAAATGCAGACAGTGTGCCATGAGGAATGGAAACAAACTGCACAATTCTTAACATGGGTGGAAGATGAAGCAGGACCATTACCCATAACAAAACTACAAGCACAGACATTATGCTTTAGAAGTAATGGTACAGTAAAGCTTGGTAACAATGAAGGGTCCAAACGCATTATGGATTTATCAGGCATGAAAGTTGGTACAGCTGTACTAATGGACCATTACTGGGCCTGTGGTACAAGAGCTTATATGCAGCTTCCACCCAACTGGGATGGCATATGTACAATAGTGCTAATAAATGCACCAGCATTGGCAATACCACAAAGTGAGGTTGACATTGGGGCTTTTCCTTCAATGGCACAAAACAGGAGGAAAAGATCCCTAGGTTTAACTAATTATTTTTCCAATGAAGCCAAAGCTGCATTCACTGAAATCCCAGAGTCATAAGTTGTTTGGTAAACAACAATGTTCTTCACATCCTTTCTAATGCCTGGCCTGCAAGCAGCAGCAAATGCACCCTGGATCCAGTTAACTACGTGGGAACTCTTACAAACTATTAATGCCACAATACAAGGCTTCAATGCCATCAAGGAAGAGTTAAGAGCGGTCAGATTAATGACGCTACAGAACAGGTATGTTCTGGACCTCCTCAGAGCCATGGAGGGAGGAGTGTGTGCAAAGATAGGGCCAAGTTGCTGTACATATGGACCCGCACATGATGAGGAGAATGGGGCCTTTACAGAGGCCGTATACTCCTTGAAAGAGCTACACAATAAAATGGAGGAGCAAGTGGATGACATTGAGGATGATAGCTGGTTCAGTTATTTATTCTCCTGGATGCCTACCTGGCTGACGGATGCATTCAAATTTCGGTTTGGCATTTTGGTACTGGTCCTAATGGCTTTTTGCATCTTGAGAACAGCAATACTCCAATGTAAAAAGACTGGCAAGAAGGCAATCCAAGTGACAGTAATGGTTAATGTGGCTGACACTGTACATCAGTACACTCAAACTGATGATGAAGTTTACCGTCCCATGTAACCAATTAGGTCTGCCAGCTAGACAACTTGGAACATTGTTTACATGCCCAAAAGATACCCATAACAACACTGAGCACTGGATGAAATGTGACGCCAATGGTGAGTGCTGGTTTATGACATGCAGTTCAGCAGAATACGTAACACAAGGAGGTAACTTGAGGGGGGGGTCACCAGAGTGTGGCTGCCCAAGGATGGCTATAATATGACGACATAAAATTAAGGAGTGGTCGATGACTCGACTAGAGGGTGGAATGTAGTGGGGCAATTATTGACTAGAGAGCATGTTCAGGCTCTGCCCCACTGCCTTCCTCAGAAGAAATTAAATAAGGTAAGATAAGAAAGGACACATTTGGATGTGCACTTTAAATTTTCCTGGAAATTTATCAGACACAAAGAATAATTTGTTTTGTGCCACACAAGTAGGGAATAGACAAGGCATTAGCTTGCGCAATTAGTGTGCTTTAAAATAGAATAGATTAAGTGACAGGAAGGCGTGTACACAAGATGGGGACTCACTACACAAGTAAGACAGAAAAGTGCAGAGGAAAAATGTGACAAGCAGTTGGCATTTTAAATTGCTCAAGCACAGCAGAGTATTAAGCTCTGTAGCTTTAAAGAAAGGCCCCAGCTAAGAACACTATTTGAACAAATACATTTAATTCATGATAATACTGTGGCAGCTAGATGGTACCTGCCCCCAAAGGAATGTCAAAACCCAGGGCTCCGTAGGGGAGGGTTACATAGCGGAACAAGATACCATTGTGAGCATTCAACTTTCAAGTTAAATCAAGTTGCAACAACATGGCAGACTGAGCCCATGGGCCAAACTGAACATCCCAGGAAAGGTCCTAAGTCGCAGACAGATGAATGTCTCAGCGATCGGCTAGGCGTGACAGAGGAACGCCAATGTGGCGAAAAAGACCAATATTTGCTGTGATTAAATCTTAACATGGTAAAAGTAGCATGACTCATAAAATAGTAAATGTGTCAAGAACGTAATGTGCACAGTGATGTCACTAAACAGCGCATATATAAACTCAGATTATTTACACAATGGCAGCAGAGGCATCTTGGCTGTTCTTTGGATACCAGGAAGTCTCACTTTCTTGATGTCTTCCACTGACATTTAAGTACATTCTTAGAGATCTTTACTACCCATCCCAGCACTATTGAGACAAATTCTTAAGTTAACTTGTTCATATTTTTAGAGGCACTTTGGTAGCTGTGGGACCAACAACCTGATCTCAAACTTGTGATACCAATATGACTACTCTGCACCTATAGATCTGTTTTGATTCTCACAAATCAACAATTGTTGGTTAAACCTATTTAGATTTGTACAATTATTGACCTAGACATTCCACACGTTACTCTAATGAATATATTAATGTTTCATAGATCTGTGGGACGTACACCTTATTCCTACCAGGGACACCAATATCCCAGCTCTACACTTGTTGATCTGCATAGATTTACATGAGACCACTATTGTTGGTATGATATATGCTAACCCTAGTGATTGTTGACATACCTTAGTGATTATTGACACTTACATATACTCAAATGAGTAACGTGTATGTTTTATAGATCTTACCACTATTAAGCAGCAACGCAATATTTCGTCTAATGACATCGGGTCTGAATACTACAGCCCTGTATTTTTATATCCTCCTAGACTCAAACATCAATCCGGTGGTTGGTAAGATAAACCCATATTTCCCTTAATTTTTGATTGAGTCACTCCACACATCACTCATTGGAGTATACAAATGTTTTATAGATCCTACCTGAACTCGAACTAAAAATAACACTTTGAATGTCGAAACGTATTTCGCTACCCAGTTTGAGAAACTGATTTATCTTCCACCTAAGGATCCATATCAAGGTCAGCATCTTTTCTCTTACTAAGTCCACATTAAGTCCATCCTAGTTTATCACAGGTCGAATGGCAATAATAGAACTTATGAGTCTTCCTCCATTCGCCAAATTTGCACAGATCTTGTATATCGTAGGTTATCTAATGCTAACTAATTGCTACCCAGCTCCTTATCCAGCATAGATATGGTCAGCAGTTAATTAAGTCAACTGGTTAAAAGGAACAAATTGTGACCATGTGATTATTGATTAATGAAACAATTGCACAACTAGTCTGAGGGCACAGATTGGTATGTTTTTAGCTACTTCCATCTACATAGATGAGTTGTCAACATGTTATGTTAATGTACACTAATGAAAATGACGGATTTTTCAGCTTTTATAAATACTGTGAACCTAACAACTATAACGTATGTCTATAAGTGTAAAAAAGTACACGTTAGAATGAAGTTTGTAAAATACAGATGTCCAAGTTTATTTCTCTAATGTTTCTTTGTAGAACTATTTGAAAATACTTCTTGCTCCCGATGAAGAGTTACACTGCAAACGCGTTGGGCCTTTTGTACAATAAATACTCTTTATTATAAATATGGAATTGTCAATTGAATGTTTAATGTTAATATTTACTTCCTGTTGAAAATACATAAGTGTTTGTAATCACAATTTAACTAAATACAAGTCATACCTGCTAACCTAGAGATAGGATAGCACGTTTGGGCATCGTAGGCTCAATAACATTTGGCTATTATGTTCAGGCCATAGATTGTGTGCAGGGGACGGGAGTTCCCCAACAATGAATTCTTCCTTTTGTTTGGCAACACATTCCCCAGGTTGTCAAAGCATGTAGGGCATGGGGGCACTTGTCCTGTGCATGGGTTAACATGCAAAATGTTCCACACTTGGCTTGGATGTCACCTAAATATCTTAACAGTTAGCATTATTATCACACAAAAAGATTAATATTGTGCAATAGGTGAGGATCATTGGTATTTGACTGACGTTAACTGCCAAGTTTTCAACATCAATTTAACTGCATTTTCAATTTTTGTTTTCGTTTCCGTTTTGTCTTCTCCCTTTCTGAGCTCATGATTTATGTATTACTGGAAAAACAATTCATTTATTTTCGGGTCTAACTTCTTCAATTGGTTTATTTACTTTGTTGGTCTGTGTTTGTGATAGACGGGCGCTGGATAATTCATGGCAATTATGTTTTTTTAATTTGCTTCGTGATTATCTTATAATGTTTTGCAATGTAAATTTACAAATTTGGCCTTGCATTTTGTGTGGCTTTTTTCACCCCACCTGATATTTGATTTGTTCTGTGAAATATGGCATCTTTGTATTAGCATGTTATGTTTTTGGACTACACCAAACCACTTATACCTGATGTCTCTGCCATGTACGTTGGTTAATTGTTTACTTGATGTTTTGCAATATATTGATTGTGTACCTATATGTTACATTTCTTGAGACAATAACTCTGGTAAAGCCTAGAGGAGGACCGTGAGGTCGAAACATGTTGGCTTTGGAATAAATTACAGATTATCCATGAATGCGCAGTCTGGTTGTGACTTAATCATTTATTACTAAAGATCCTTGGGGCATAGGGTCCTTCATTGCACAACCACCCGCAGCAATCCTAGTGCATCCTAATGGAGCAGAAATATATTTTCCTAACCAGTGACAAGCAGAGCGAGTTCAAGCTTGTTTCCACCAAACCTTTTTATATGGGCATTATAAATCCACTGCCAGAGAGCTCTCTCTCCTCATCAAAATTGAGGTCACTTTATAAAAAACAAAAATCATCATTCATGACACATTCGATATACAGTATTAATCCCCCACCTTCATTGGCTGTTACATGATTACATATGGCCCCTGTGTCGATTGGCTCTCTTCTTCGTAATCTTCTCCACATGTGGCTGACACGGTCGTCAACCTAGAGCGCTGAAGGTTATTGGCCAAACTTAACAAGGCAACATCCTATCTTAACTTCTTACCATGTGATGTGCACTGGTAGTCAGCATGAACTCAGCAGATAGCTTCGAGGTCAGTCTGGCTCTTGCAATCAAGGTAACTCTTTTCTCATCCCAGACACATAGGCGCCCCACCCCCATCATACCTCCCCTTCAGAATCTTATTACTTGGCATCAACCTTTGCTCTCCTGGTACAAATCACAGACCCTGCTGCTCCTCTCCCAGAGAATGAACCTGGGGTCCTACTAATCCATCCAATCCATGAAGGACTTAAAAGCACTAATTCTGTGCATTTGATAGTTCAAATAGAATTACCATTCTTCTGGGGTGTGCTACTGCCCTAAATCTCAGTTCCTGTTTTGGCAGCTCAAGACCTCAGCCCCGGATCCCATGAGTATGGCCTTCGTACTGGGCTGCAGCCAGCCCCCCCCATTCAACTTCTGACATTCCTATCTAATTGTTCAAAGGGCTAACTTGATACAATTATAGGTGGGTGTATGTTCGTTGCCACACCTGGGAAATGGAATATGATAGACAAAAGATGAGGCCTCCAACACAGCCTGCGAAGATTCAGGCTTCTTCTTGGTTGCAGCCCTAGTTCATGATGCGAGTGTTGCACCCATGCAATTTATTCTAAGTGACACTATCACAAAGCAATGGTTAGTCTTCCCAAGTATGAATTCTTAAAAAACGTGTGATCCCCGCCGACTACTTCCACCCATAGGTTCTCGCCTTCCCCCTACACCGCTCCCTAGGCATTCTCTGCAGTTTAGTATATTTTCCAAAATTTATATCGTTTGGGAGGGGCGGTGATCTGAATGTTCATCACTACATACATTACAAAAAAATGAGCATTCTGCAATCTTCTACTTTGATTTATTATGTACAATACTTTATATTTTAATATGTACAAGTGTTCCCTATAAGTACTGGGTTCTATAAGTGGTTCCATGTACATTCCTTTGATAGCGTACATGTTGATAACCGTTTACATCTGAAGCAAGTAAACAGTAGGTAGAGTATTTAAAAAGAAATGAGTTCTGATCACATACTAGAATTTTAAGAAAAGATGTAGGTATAGTATAATTTACCATTATGTGTGTAGGTGTGAAAAATAAGAAAATTGTTATTAACTTCTTATGTGTGTTGTTGGCCAAGGAAAGGATAAATGGTATTTTAATGACAATTAAGCAATAACTATGAAGAATATTTGAAAGTAAACTTCTAGGTAATAAAAAAAAGATTCCATACTCCGCGTTGGTCCTCTAGTGTTGTAGAAACGCATATCTGAATTTTGTTTCTAGGTCTTTCCTCGACCTGACCAATCAAGCTAAGTGGTAGTTATGATTAATTGCAAAGCTATCCATTTTAGATGGCCATTTGACCTACCCACTTGTGAAACTCTGCATGGTTTAAACATCAGTCTGTGGTGTTTGAGGTACTCCAAAAATGTACTTTACCATTTGGTTGACAATTTCAGGATGGTATTCTGCAGTTATAATCAAGCTGCTGTGCAAAAACAAGTATTAAATAATAACAGAAATGTTTTAAAAAAGGTGAAAGTTGAAGTGGAGATGAAATGTCATTAACTTCTTGTGTGTGTAGCGGGCCAAAACAAGGACACAGATTTTACAAGAAGTGTTGAAATTACATTTCTAAGATACTCAGTCCAGCTTGTTCTAAGTAATCATGTATTTACTTATAGGGAACCTTTTATTGTCTACCTATTAATTTAAATAATTGTACAATTTTGGCATGTCTGCATTTTATTGTGTGAAACCGATGTTAGGTTTTATGTCTCGGTTTCATAGATAAGGTTGCATAAATAACTCTCCACATTTCATATGTTTTAAAACAAAATAAAGTTTTAACAGAAAATGAAACATTGGCTTTTTATATATAGTCATTTGTTTTTACTATACTCTTCTTGTATAATTTTTGTGCAACTAGAATGTATAGTAGTACCTATGCAGGTGCACAAATCAATGATATTTCTGCAAATCTATTTAGAATTTGCTGATGCAAATCCAGATTCGTAGTTACCGGAGTGTTTAGTGTAGCTGCCCTACCCATGCAGTGTTTATTATGTTTTATTGACTCTTGTCCCCAACTGAGACTCTCCTCTCCCTTTTAGAAGTGTAATTCTCTTAAACTCCACTATTATCAAATGTAGTTGGCATATTTTCCATATACATTGCTTAAAAAAATTGAAGTGGAGGTATTATGAAATGCCTCTCGCCATGTCTATAGGTACCCTCACTCATGGAGGGGAGTATTAGCCTTTTTAGACTTTCCGTTAGGATGCTCATTTCAATAATTACACATGCTATGTGTTACATTGTTACCGAAATAGTAGGATGAACTGAAGTTAGAGTTCTCCCTTTCCTTGTGCTTGTTAATTGTGGCCCATTTTGTTAATGGGCATTTATGGGAATTTTAACATCCTCAGTAAAGTCTGCCATTTAGAGAGGTTTCTACAAACGGAGATAGAAGGAACAAGTTACTTGCCTGTAACTGTTGTTCTCCAGCATGGGTCTGGCATGGATTCACATGCTCATGAATATTCCCCGTCGTCAGGCTGGGAATCCTCGGTAAAGAAAAAACCAGTATCAGTTTCGTTTCTGATCTGTCTTTCGTAGTAATAACCAATCACTGGTCTCTGCGTCATACTGACCACAGCCAATGACTGCCCTCTACCTAAGCACCGCCTCTGGCAGCCATCTTCAGATTTGGAAGCACGTGAAGTGGCAGTATGACCAAGTGAAGAGCCGCAGAGGGGTAGGCGGGAGGGTTCGCATGTGAATCCATGCCAGACCCATGCTGGAGAACAACAGTTACAGGCAAGTAACTTGTTCCTTCTCCAGCATGGGGTCTGGCATGGATTCACATGCTCATGAATAAAGAATACATAGCAGTACACACATGCACAACCACGGGAGGTGGCAAAGGCTCAACATTAAGCATCACATCAACTCAACATTAAGCATCTTACCTCCTCACCAGGCTCACCTCAGGCGAACAGGTTGCGCAGCACTGCTTGGCCGAACCTGGACTCCTCCCTGTAATCCCGGTCGACGCAGTAGAATTTCGTGAAGGTGTGCGTCGACCTCCACGTAGCAGCCCTGCATATGTCCAGCAGGGGCACACCAGATAGGAACGCCGTGGTAGCTGCGATCGCTCTGGTGGAATGGGCTCTCGGACGGCCAGGCAGCGGTCGGTTTGCCAACCGGTGACAGTACATGATACAGCCGGAGAGCCATCTGGAGATGGAAGCCTTCGAGAGAGCCTTCCCCTGATTGACAGGTCCAAAGTTCACAAAGAGTTGTGACGTCTTCCGAAAACCCTTCGTGCGGTCCACGTAGAACTTCAGCGCTCTAGCTACATCCAGCGAGTGCAAAGTCCTCTCAGCCGGCGACGAAGGCGACGGGAAGAACACAGGCAACACCAAGGGTTCGTTGAGATGGAAGTCCGACGGTACCTTGGGCATGAAGGAGGGGTGCGTCCTGAGCACTACCCTCGTGTCGTGGAAAGTCAAGTACGGGGCCTTGCAGGAAAGGGCCTGGATCTCTCCCACTCGTTGTGCGGAGGTGATGGCCACAAGAAAAGCTGTTTTCCACGATAGAAACTTCAACGGGGCCGAGTGCAGAGGCTCGAACGGAGGTCCCATGAGCTTGGTCAGCACCACGTTGAGCTCCCACGCCGGGGCCGGAGCCTTCACCGGTGGGAACGATCTGAACAGTCCCTTCATGAACTCTTTCACCAGACGATGAGACCACAAGGACGTCCGCCCCGTGGTTCTGGTGTATCGGGAGATCGCAGCAAGATGAATCTTGATGGACGCGTGTGCCAAACCAGCTTTGGCCAGCGTCAGCAGGTACGGCAGTACTTGGGGAGCCGTAATCCGTAGAGGGTTAATCTTCTGTGCGTGGCACCAGACAGAGAACCTCTTCCATTTGTGTCCGTAGCATTTAAGAGTCGAGGACGCCCTGGCCTTTGCAAGAACCTCTCTGCAATCGGCCGGTATGTCGTATCCTCCAAACTCTAGCGCTGCAGGAGCCAGGCCTGCAAGTTCAGCGACTTCGGGTCGTGGTGGAGGATGGCGCCTCCTTCCCTGGAGAGTAGATCCGCGTCCGCCGGCAGCTTGATCGGCGGGGACGCTGACAAGTCCAGAAGGTCCGGGAACCATATCTGCCTCGGCCACGCAGGTGCGACGAGGATCATCCTGCACCGTGACCTCTTGAGCTGGTTGACGAGCCGGATTAGCAGAGGCAAGGGAGGGAACGCGTAGAGGAACAGGCCCTCCCAGGGGAACGAGAAAGCATCGCCCATGCTCCTCGTCTGGGGAAACCTGCTGGCGAACCTCCGGCACTTGGTGTTCGTCGCCGTCGCGAACAGGTCGATCTGGGGTGTGCCCCACCGTCGGAAGAGGCGATCCACCAGATCCTGCCGTAGTTCCCACTCGTGGCACGAGCGCAGCTCCCTGCTGAGTGAGTCGGCGATGGTGTTTTTTATCCCTGCCAGATGAAACGGCACCAGAAAAATCCCTTGGGCGACGGCCCAATGCCACAGGTCCTGCGCCTCCTTGGACAGCGCTGGGGACCTGGTTCCGCCCTGTTTCCTGATGTAAAACATGGTGGTGGTGTTGTCGGTGAAGATCCTCACCACCTTGCCCATGAGGGACGGAAGGAAGGACCTGAGGGCCCAAAACACTGCACGGAGCTCCAGGACGTTGATATGCAGGGACTTCTCCGTCGGGAGCCAGAGTCCCCTCGCGTGCAGATTTTCGGTGTGCGCTCCCCACCCTTCCAGGGAGGCATCCGTGGTCACAGTCTCCTGGTGGGCTGGGGTCTGGAAATCCATGCCCGCCGTCAGATGCGCGCGGGTGCCCCACCACCGTATCGCTCGTCGGAAATTCTCGTCGAGCTTGATCCTTTCCTCGAAGCTGCCCGTCGTCTGGATCCAGCGCGCATCCAGGAATTCTTGCAACGGGCGCATCCGGAGCCTGCACATGGGAATGAGGTAGATGCAGGAAGACATCATCCCGAGGAGGGACTTGATGGATCTCACTTTGGCCGCGTCGGCCACCAACATCCGTTGCACCTTGCCCAAGATGGTCCTGGTCCTCTCCTCCGACGGGGAGGCCAGAAGGGACACTGTGTCGAGCCTCGCTCCCAGAAACAGTGCGACTTGCGCGGGCACCAGGTGGGATTTGGCGTAGTTCACGGAGAATCCCAGGTCCGTGAGGAGTTGGACGGTCCTTGCCGTGTGGACCACGGCGAGCTCCTTCGTCTTGGCGCGGATGAGCCAGTCGTCCAGGTAGGGGTAGACGTGAATCCCCTCGCGACGCAGCTGCGCCGCCACCGGTGCGAGGCACTTGGTGAATACCCTGGGTGCCGACCGTAGTCCGAAGGGAAGGGCTTTGAACTGGTAATGACGCCCTTGGACCACGAACCTGAGGAATTTTCGGTGCCCCTTTAGGATGGGAATGTGGAAGTAGGCATCCTCCAAATCCAACGACGATAGGAAGTCTCCTTCCTCCAGTTGACCCAGGACGTGCTGGAGGGTGACCATCCGGAACTTCTGCGCCTTGATGAACTTGTTCAGCCGTCGCAGGTCCAGGATGGGGCGCCATCCTCCCGTCTTCTTCTTCACGAGGAAGTATCGCGAGTAGACTCCGGAGCCCCGAAGCCTCTTTGGGACGAGTTCGATGGCGCCCTTTCTGAGCATCGCCTTTACCTCCAGGAGAAGTTGAGGGACGTGAAGTTCTTTCCTGGCCACGGGGGGGGACGCGCGGGCACCTTCTTTGAAACTCGAGCGCGTGGCCCCGGGCCAGGGCGTCCAGCACCCAACGGTCGGTGGAGATGGACTCCCACACGCTGACGAAGCCCGCCAGCCGGCCTCCCACCGGGGTGCTTCGGTGGGGGCCCGACCCCACGGCCGGTTCAATCCTGCTTGGACGCGGCCTTGCCGCCTTGACCTCCTTGGCGACGACGGCGGGGTCCGCTAGACTTGCCTCGTCCTCTGTAGGCCTCTTGCGACGACGAGCGGGCCGCTTGACGGTAGGAAGCGAAACCGCCGCCGGAACCTTTGGAGGCGCCCTTGCCTCCGCCGCTCCGAAAGGGCGTCCGTCGTTGCTGCAGGACTCCAAGGGCCCGGGCCGTCTCAGTATCCGCCTTGATGGCCTGAAGGGAATCGTCCACTGTCTTCCCAAACAGGTTGTTCCCGTCGAAGGGCATGTCCAGGACTCTGGTCTGGACGTCCTGCCGAAAGTCCGTAGCTTTGAGCCATCCACGACGTCGAAGGCAAACGCCGTTGCCCAGCTGGCGGAAGCCAGTGTCGGCGATGTCCGTCGCCACGATGATGGCGTGGTCCGAAGCCACTTCACCTTCCTGGAGGATCTCAAGGGCCTCCGCCCTCTTGTCGTCCGGCAGAAAATCCAGCAGGGGAGCTATCTTGTACCAGAGCTCCCTGTCGTAGCGGGCCACGATAGCCAAGGCGTTGGCCGCTTTAATCGTCGTCGCTGCCGACGAGATGACTCTACGTCCCATAGCATCCAGCCGCACCCCCCCCCCGCTTTCTTCCTGGCTGCCGCGGAGACGACGGAGTCCGGGGTAGGCTGCGCCCGGAGGCATAGGGGGGCCGTGTCCGGGACCCGGTACTTTTTCTCGTACCGGTCTCTTCTAGCTGGCGTAGTGGAAGGGTTCTTGAGGAGGGAAAGGCCCTCATCCCAAATGTCGTCCAACAGAGGCACTGCGAGGACCGTCTTCCTCTTGGCCTCGCGCCGCTGATAAAGGAAGCCTTCCTTTTTCTTCTCCTCAGGGCAGAGTTGGAAAAGCTCGGAAGCCCTGGAGATCATGGAGTGGAAAGATCCGATCTCGTCGGGCGGAGAAGCCCTGGTGGGAGGCGACGACGGAAAATCCTCGTCGTATGCCTCGTCGTCCGTACCCGTCGCTGCCGTGTCAGTCCCCGTATCATCCCCTCGGGTGGACGGGGAGGAGGGCTGGACGGGGCGCGACGGTTGAAAAGGAGGTGGAGGATGGATCCTTCTTTTCTTGGTAGGGGGAACACCAGAAGGTCCCGGTTCTGGATCCCCCGACGGGAGAAGTTCCTCCGTCGGTAACGGTAGCCTCGTCCTTATCTCGGTGCATAAGGACTGTATGGCCAACAAAATGGCCGCCGAGTTGTCTCGCGGCGCTGGCAGAGGGGAATCCGACGGGCGAGCAGGGGCCCCGTCGGTATCCTCGACGATGTCGTCGTCGTCACCCGCGTCGGGGTCCATTCCGACGGGCTGGCCTTGTTCCACGCCTAGGCCGTGGCTTAAGACCTCGATCAGCTCCTCTTCTGAGGTTGAGGCCGAATCTACGACGACGCCCTGCCCCCCCTTCTTCTTCCCCACGGAGGGTTTCACGGGGGTCCTATCGATGGGCACAAAAGAAGACTCCCTCCGAGGAGGCAGGGAGATTCTGGGCCCTGGGGTCGCCACCACTGGCGCAGCCTCCACAGGCTGAGCCAGGGCCGCCGCGACCGTTTCGATAGAGGGCTTGGTCGGATGGATCAAGGCCTTCACCACCTTAGGTGCGCTCACCGCCTTATCCTTGAGGGAGGGGGCACTGCCACGCTCCTCCTCTGCCTTAGAGCTCGACCGGGGCCTCTCCAGGAGCTTCGCCGGGTGCTCGGCCTTCCTCTTACCCGACCCAGAGCGTTGGCTCGTGGTTGATGGTGCCGGGGAGGGTGCGCCCTGCCTGGCGCCCGTAGAGCCCGACCGTTCGGCTCTCCCGGTGCCAGCGGACTCGCGGTGCTTGGCCTTATGTTGGGCCCCCGTCGCCGGGGCGCCCTCAAAGGTCTTAGAAGACAGCTCGGATTTCTTCTTCTTCTCGCCAGACGGGCTCTTACCCTCCAGCCAGTTGGCGAGACGTTGATGACGGTCCTTCATGGTCCGTTCCGACATGTTGCCGCAAAACGCACAGTCCTTCTCCACGTGCGTTTTGTCCTCATGAAGGCAGTAAAGGCAGAAAGAGTGTTCGTCTTCCTTAAAGACGTTCTGCAGCTGGCATCCAGGGCAGACCCTGAACAGCTTTCCGGGCGTCGAGCTTCCCTTCTCCTGGGCCATCTCCGAGACCGGGCCTGAGAAGCTTCTGGAGTCCTCCGAAGTGTAGCTCGACGAAATCTTCACCCTTGAGGGGCACAGACGAATCCGACACGGGTCCCCGTTGATCGGATGTAGGATCGGTGGAGCTTGAGGCTCTTTTGACCGAAGAAATTGAAGTTTTTTGTGAAAAAGCGCGAAAAAAAAGCACTAACGCTCGAGAGCAATAGCACGAGGATCCCAACACATGAACGTGCGGTAAAAATCTGAAGATGGCTGCCAGAGGCGGTGCTTAGGTAGAGGGCAGTCATTGGCTGTGGTCAGTATGACGCAGAGACCAGTGATTGGTTATTACTACGAAAGACAGATCAGAAACAAAACTGATACTGGTTTTTTCTTTACCGAGGATTCCCAGCCTGACGACGGGGAATATTCATGAGCATGTGAATCCATGCCAGACCCCATGCTGGAGAATTACATTTTTGTGTAAATATTCATTTTATTAAGGAAACCCAAGTAGAGCAAGTAAATGTATTAGCAACATTTACTGTATATAGTTCTGATGTTTTTTTAGGAAACGTTTTACAAACTCATGTTTTAAAAATAGTATTTTAGATTATTAGTATCATAAATAGAAGCTAACTTAGATGTAAACAGTTTTATGTGCACATTTTAGTTCGGTGAGTAGTTTTTTTCTCTCTAATGAGAAGTTTTTTTCCCTTTACAGAATGATTAAAGTTCACAACCTTAATTGGTTGAGTACTCTGAATAACGTATTCGTAGAGTAATATTATGAAATAACGTCACCACTCTTCTTTATATTTGCATTATGAAATATATTGCGTTGCCTTTCACAGTGGTATGGTGACTGAGCAGACAAAAACAGGCATCAATGAAGAAATCCGTTAAGCAATTTTGAAGAACACTTTCTCTAAACTAAATAAGTTTTAACATTTTTTGTCAATGCCATTAGTGATCTTAAAGATGATGAATCTATGGTATAATGAAACCCTTGAAATTCAGGGGAAAAAGTTGCAGGGATGTTAAGGTAAAAACGTAACATCCCCTGTTGCAAAGCCTATGACCACAATGACTAAATCATAGTGACATGCCTGATGACATCACTAATTACATCATCTATGTGATGGCATCAGTCATAACATTTATGACTTAGCTAATAAAAGCTTTCATCATAACGCCAGGGCACAAAATACATGCTCCTGTACCCAGCAAAGTTAAAAATAATCTACAAAGGAAAATCCCTCTTTTTCGAGTGCCCAGAAGTAAATGCCTGGATGGATGAACATCGTATAGTGCAGATGCCGGAGAGAAAAGATGACAGCAGAGAATCCACCAGATGAACGATAACAGTAAAGCCGACATTTGACGTTGAATGCACGGCCCAGATACGAAAGCAAAGACGGGGGCCCGGCAACCAGGCTTACGAGACTTCAATTCGACCAGAGGACTCTCTGAGCAGACCCTTTCTTTTGTAGGGGAAGGGTGCAGTGCCTGGGAAGCCACACCTCCACGTAACGTTTTCTCCCCTAATTGCACCCGGAAAAGACAGACTAACAGAACACCTGAGAAGATTACACGCAGTAATAGACAGGGATGCGCAGTGGTGGCGCTAGATACCATCAAAGCGTTTGATTAGTTCAGATGGGAGTGGCTGTTTGCATCCCTGAGGAGCTTCGGCATAAGGGACAACTTCATGAGGTGGGTCTGGATGCTCCACTCTAGCCCGACCGCAAGAGTACACACTGGCAGATATACATCAGAAGTGTTCCCAATCCACAGAGGCACGAAACCGGGCTTTCCCTTATGCCCCTAGCACTGGAACCCCTAGCAATATACACGAGGAAGGAGCTCAAAGATACAGGACTTTATGTAGCTGAGGTACACCATGTGATATCCCTATATGCGGATGACATTATTATACATAAAACACCTCGAAGACAACCTGGAGTCGTACCCGACGGTGCTGGAGAAATTTGCGGGTCCGTCATAGATCTCAATTAGTAAGACAAAATCGTGCTTATTCCCGCTAACGGGATGGGTGGGGGTAGGAGAGGGACAACTCTCGTTCCTGGGACTACAATGGAAGACCCATACCTTTAGGTACCTGGGAGTGGATATTCATCATGACACAAAAGGCACATACCAACATAATACATGGAAGGCAACATCTGGTTTGGAAGCCTCCATTACATTTGGGGTAAAGTTGTGCCACTGGTGATTGGTAGAATAGCACTTTTAAAAATGGTAGCCCTCCCCCAGCTGCTGTACCACTTTGTAAATATCCCTAACCTCGATGATCGGTAGAGGCGGCAGAACACGGATAGCTCTAAATGTCGTATGTAGGGAATACGCAGAGGGCAGGCTGCGCCTCCCGCACTTTGAACTATTACTTGGCAAAACAGCTACAATATGTGGCAGGCTGGCTAGCTAACATAGAAACAGGCGAACATGACCTGATGACCCCAGGCATTCTCCCTTTCTTCCTAAAAGAGGTGTGGCTTAGAAGGAAGAGGATCAAAGATCCCTGGGTCTCCTACAGCTAGGCATTCAGACATAGGCCAGAACCAAAGCAATTCAAAAACTCAAAGAACCCTACTCCCCTCAGATCCCCCTGACAGCCATATACGGAGACAATGAGTAACATTGAGCACAGAGTAGACTGTACTGGGACGATAATGGGGTAGTAACGATAGGAGATCTCTACTCCTCGGATGGGCTCCTAACATTCCCGGAACTGAGTGAGACTTATGGGATAAACAAGGGCCAGTTCACAACGCACTCCAGAATAATACACGTAGTAAAAAAAAAATGTTTGAAAAAAAGGTCAGACTTCCCAAACCAGGGGGAAGAGAACGAGGTACTGGGATTGCTATGTGATGCGTCAGAGGACGGACATGCAATGTCCAGACTGCACTAAGGACTGTTAGAGGAATTACTCAAAGAACTAACCAAAGGGAAAAGTGCATGGGAAGCAGAGGTGGGCAGGGAGCTCATGAAAGGGGAGTTGTCGAGACCATTGTCATAGCCCAAGAGGGTCTCAAGAAATGCCAGACTAAAGCAAACTCACTATTATATATTTCAGAGAGCATACATGACCCCTCAGCTAGTATCACGTTTCTCTAACACAGAAGTAATGGGGTGCCCGAGGTGTGGAGATACGGGAGCAGGTATGGAGCACATGTACTGATCCTGCTCGGTAATCCAGAGGTTTTGGCAAGATATAGAAGCAAGGTTAAAAAAGGGAGGCTTAACAGAATATGAATGGTCGCAGGAAGCATGCCTACTTGGGGTGTATGACCAAAAAAGCAAATCCAGAAAACAGGAGGATAGATCTGGCCCGGGTACTAGCAAATAGAAGAATTGCAAAGGCATGGAAGACGAGGCAGGTCCACACATAGATGGTGGGAGGACCTAAAGAGATGGTCCATGGCAGGAGCAGTGGATATGGTATGAGGCACCCCAATTGGATAGAAAGGAAAGCTTGGATGATATAACGACATTGAATGCCGTACTGCATGCTCTCTTCACCTCACCCGATGACAAACTCTCCTGATAAATCAGGGTTACCGGGAATAGACACTAAATGGGTGTAGGGCGACGACCCAAGAAAAGGGTGGACGCCCCGATACTCAATGGAAGATCTCACGTATCAACGGGACAGAATGTCAGAGAACCTTTAGAAGGTGATAGCCGTGTTGTCCGTTCTAGTTCTAGAGAGGGAGGGGGAACGGGAAAGAGACATGCAGAGATGTGAGATTTGGAAGGAGATACAGTATTGTAAGTACTTGGATGATGTCATAAAATGAATAAACAATTTTTAAAACAATTATACTGGGAAGACAACCATAGGGCGTGGCCACTGGCCATGTCTTGTGGCTGGTTAGTGTGTGAAATATAAAGTGGGAATGGCCAAAGACCGTGGCCACTGGCCATGTATGAAGGTCATGGATACTAGCCCCTTAATGTGTTAAAATATATAGTGAGCATGGCCAAAGACCATGGCTAGTGGGCCCTTAACATGTTAAAATATACTGTGTCCATGGCCAGTTATGGTGTAATGTAATCAGTGATTCCATCAGTGATGTCATAGATGACATTAGTGATATCATCTGTGGTGTTATCATTCTGGTCATAGGCTGCGCAACAGGGGGACAAAGTTAAGGTGGCTTTAGCTCTGAATTTCAGGGGTTTTGTTGGACTAGGGTTTTACCTTAATCACCCAAGCAAATATATATCTCACAGGGCATGTGGTAGCAGCCCCGTAGTAATGGTTAAGCAGCTCTATCCACAGGAAGAGCATTTTTTTGGGCGGCTTATAACTTTGCCCACCCTCCTGGATGAATCCTCACAAAACAGTGCAAAAACAAAAAAAGTATATGGCCCAGTCAGATTGATTCTGCAAAGTTTGGTGAGGTTTCGTTAAGGGGGTGGGGGGCAAAGTTATAGGGGGGTCCCAAAATGTTTGCTCAAGCCTACAGCCCAAACCGCTGGACAGATTTATACCAAATCTGCAGCAGGAGCAGTGGCTTGGCCCCAAAAGAGTGCTTTTTTAAAATGTGTGTAAATCCATCCAGTATTTTTTTTTTTAAATGACCAAAAAGTAGGTAAGAAAAAATAGTGATATCTGGGTTCGGTCCACAGGCTTACTACCCGATTGGTTCAGAGGGCGGCATGATGTCCGTGAGCATCGGACGGGGCTGTAGATTGGATGGTGAAAAGCGTGAGGTGCATCATATTTTTGGGGAAAGGCATGACCGTTGGATTCGCGGACATTGCAGTGGAAACATATTAATAAACACAACATTACACTTGTGAAACCAATGAAACATCTGAGGAGCTGAGGGGTGGTGAGGATATGGCCATTAAAAGTCACAAATTGTTTTTTTTTCTTCTCCGATGTCAACAAACAGTCCAGGCAGTCCGGTGGTGTTCGCGGTCATCCGAGATGTTCGGAAGCATCCATGCTTATTTCTGCATTACAGAGAGGTGAAAAACAGTTTTTGGATGGCTTATAACTTTGGCACCACTCAATAACACTGCATGAAATTTTGGAATTTAATTTTAGACCTGATTCTGAATGGTTTTTCAAAGTCTGGTGCTGTTTTGTCAAGAGGGAACAAAATGAGAGTGGGTGAGTCCCATAATATTGTTAAGGCTTATAAATGTGGTGCCATTTGACAAATATGCACAAAGGTTTGCAAAAAGATTTTAGCTCAAGATATGAAGATTTTTGCTAAATTTAGTGGGATTATGTCAAGAGGGGGCAAAATAATAGAGGCGGTCTCACCATTTTTGAATGGCTCATAACTTTGCTGCCGTTTGGCGAATGTGGACAAAGGTTTTCAGAACGATTACAGACCTAACCTTGAATGTTTGTGCAAAGTCTGAATGGATATTGTCAAGTGGGGGCTCAGTTATAGTACTATTGTATGTACGTACATTTTGACAGTTTTGAAAGAATAAAACATGGGTGGATTTGCAGCAAACTTGTGTAAGGAGCATTGGCAAGGACCTGAAAGCAAGATTTTTCAAATGTGTTTGCATTTTACTTTTTGAAAAGTGTCATAATGTAGATACAAAAAATAGTGATATACCTTTGGTGACTGAAGTATATATAAGCCTGTGGCCACTGGCAGTGGCCAGATTGCCCGGGTCATGCCTAAGGTCTGGCTACTGGCCAGGACTACAAGGGACCAGCAATGGGGTTAAAGTGGTCATGGCCACCAGGGACCGGCTATGTGGTAAAAAAATTTTAAATTAGGATATGTTTGAAAGGGAAAAAGAAATGTGCTTGTGGGGACAGGTTGAAGTGCAGGATGGGATTGTAGCAAATACGTTGTTTTTTTTTTAAAGTGTAAAATATAAGTACGCAACACAATGATAGAACATTGGGTCTGGGCACTGGCCATCAGCAGTGGGGTCACGGTGGAGCCTTATGCAGTAGGCAATTGAGAGATGATTTCCATCCCAAGCGCGCGCTGCAGATAACGACAGTTATGTGTTGCAAAATATATATTTGTTAAAAGAGGTTTATAGTTCTTTAATACATATGAAAAGAGGAATTGTTAATAACTTCTATATAGTGATGTAACACAATGAAACTTTTTCACTTATAAAAACCTATTAAACTGACAGAAAAACATTGTTAAAGGGATGTCATGGGTAAGACGCATCCCACCCTAGGGACTGCTCTGCTCCAGTAGTTACCCAGTGACGTCCCACCTTGGCATTTTGCTTCTGGGTTCTCGGTAGTAGTAGTAGTAGTAGAAAGCAGAGAGACTGTCTTGCAAGTCAGCACAACGTCTACAGTAGTAGAAGGTGGAAACTGGAGGGGGAGCAAGAGACTGAGGAACGGTGAAACCGGTCCAACGCGCTTCCAGCATGGGGGAGGGAGACTGGGGGATACGAAGGCAAAACGAAGGTGAAAAGGTCACGCAAAGTGATAAGAATGAGCGTGGGACACCCAGAGAGTATCTTGATAGTCGACTGAGAGCCGTACTAATTGAAACCAAGCGAAAGTTTGGTGGTGGCGTGACCTGTGATGGGTGGACTGTGTGGTCCCAAAAGGATGCTGAAAACTCCAGCACTAGCCTAACCCCAGAGCTGCTTAGGCAATCACACAAGAAACAACCAGCAGTGCAAGCAATATGATACACAGAGCAGGTAACGGGAAGGGGAGAAAGTCCAGGAGGGAGCCACGGGATATACGTGAAAGTCAAAGCATATACAAAAGAGACTTACTTTGAACCCTGGGCTGGTGCTAAAACATTAGCCTCCAAACATCGATGGCACAGACCCTTTTGAAGTCGTCCGAGATTAACTCCCAGATCCAGGGGTCTTTGAGAGTTTCATTGGCAAGTTCAGTATTCTCCTGGTGTACAACCCGGAAACTGCCATTTTCCGGGGCACGTGGCTGTGATCCAGAGGATACCTTTTGCGACACATGACAGTGTGCAAGAGTGTGTCTCTTTCATTTTTCTTGGCACTGGAGCCTGACAAGAGTCAGTGCCCTTTTGAAAACAATAGGACACACATCTATCCTAAGAGAGAAGGAAGAGAAGACTTTGTTCCAACTCGGTACGAGAGTTACTGGCCTTAATAGAATACATGGCCTTAATAGACTAAAGATAAATCAACAAGCCTCTTACTCGTCCCAGTGGGTATAAATTAAAAAAAAACAGAGAAAGTCCCCCTTGAAACCAACCACACTTCTTTCCGAAACAAGAAGAGGAGTTCTGGTTCCAATTCCGTATAAGAGATACCGGCCTTAATAGACCAAAGAGCAAATCGGCAAGCCTCTTCCCTGTCCCAGTAGGGGCACATTAAAGAACATAGAGAAAGTAGAGAGCAGAAAAGGCCCTTGGAGGGAACTACAAGATTTGTTTAAGAAATTGAAGATAAGATAGCCTGGAGGCTTGCAAAGAACTGGGTAGGAGGGAGTTATTCTCCTAACTCCACCTGGAAATCTTGGAACTTTGTTTCTTTTTGAAATTGTGAACTTTTCCTTTGTGTACCTTGGAACATTTCCTGAGCCCCAGAATGCTGCACCTTAAGAGACTCATACCCAGTAGATGGGGGTCATTCTCCTGGGTTTTAGAAGGAATTTTTTTTTCTTAGATTAGGATCTGTACCTAAGTGGTAGGGATAGAACACAAGTTTGGACTAGGATGGTGAACTTTTGATTTTGACTACACAGACTTTCGGACTGCCCGAGTTTTAGTTAGTTTGAGGTAGGGAAACCAAATCTAGTTCGGGATGGATAGGTTTGTTGTATGCTTTAAAATGAAAGTCTATAGCAACCACTATCCACTGTTTGGTCAGACTCCTCATTCCATGCCGGACAGTTCGCCAAGCGTGGCAGACCTGACCAATGCAGAGCATGTGGAACGCTGATAGCCCTGCCAGAGAAGGAGCCAGGAACACCAGATCAAGAGCACCCGTGCAAAACACAAGCCACCCACAATAAGAGGGGGTGAGGAACCAGCACCAGAGAGCCACAGGGAGCCCATGGGAGATGGGCAAAAGTTGCATCCGAAACAGAGAAACAACAAGTTGTTCAGGAATCGACAATGCCTGCCCGAGACTCCTTGGTTCTCCTGAGGAGTACTGCAGTGACAAGAAAGTGGCTCTGGGGATCATTGAGAGGGGATGCAAGTCCAAATCAAAGCCCAGGGTGGGGTGCAAGAAGCCATACCCAAATGCGGGGTGAGAGAAGCAGGACTCCAGAGGTGGGGTAAGAGAAGCAGGACCCCAGAGTCGTAGCCAGGACTGTCTAACAGGTGGGGCAAGAAGCTAATGTAGTTGGGCCCACCACAGTCACATTAACTTCTGTAAATGCCCACACAGTGCTGCTGAGTGGGCATTTACAGATTTTGGGTGGGCCTTGCCCACTCAGGCCCTACCCTGTCTACGCCACTGCAGGACCCCAAACGCGGGGTGAGAGAAGCAGGACCCCAAAGGCAGGGTGAGAGAAGCAGAACCCTCAAGGCAGGGTGAGAGAAGCAGGACCCCCAAGGCAGGGTGAGAGAAGCAGGACCCCCAAGGCAGGGTGAGAGAAGCATGACCCCCAAGGCAGGGTGAGAGAAGCAGAACCCTCAAGGCAGGGTGAGAGAAGCAGGACCCCCTCAAGGCAGGGTGAGAGAAGCAGGACCCCCAAGGCAGGGTGAGAGAAGCAGGACCCCCCCCAAGGCAGGGTGAGAGAAGCAGGACCCCCCCAAGGCAGGGTGAGAGAAGCAGGACCCCCCCAAGGCAGGGTGAGAGAAGCAGGACCCCCCCAAGGCAGGGTGAGAGAAGCAGGACCCCCCCAAGGCAGGGTGAGAGAAGCAGGACCCCCCCCCCAAGGCAGGGTGAGAGAAGCAGCACCCCAAGGCAGGGTGAGAGAAGCAGCACCCCAAGGCAGGGTGAGAGAAGCAGCAACCCAAGGCAGGGTGAGAGAAGCAGCAACCCAAGGCAGGGTGAGAGAAGCAGCAACCCAAGGCAGGGTGAGAGAAGCAGTACCCCGAGACACTATTAGAGATGCAAGACCACAAGGCAGGGCACGAGAAACCAAACTCCAAGGCAGCGTGAATTAATCCAGACCCCCGAGTAGGAGAGATATAATACCCACAGGTTGGGCGAACAAAATCATACCCACAGTAGGGTGAGAGCAACCATACCCCAATGCAGGGTGATCGAAGCAAATTTTATAGTGGAGCATATGAAACCAAACCTCTAGGAGGTGTGAACAAAAGCACACCTCAGGGGTGGGGTCAGAGAACCAATGTGCAGTGAGGAATTCCAAATCCCAAGGCTGCATGAAATTCAAGAGCTGCCTCATGGCAAGAAAGAGCAGCCCTTTATCTGGTAAAAAGTACCAGGGATACCCTCACTACATGAGGGAAGGACATGGACCAAATGCTCTCCACAAGGGAGAAAAGAGAAATAGACATTTTTGTGGACTTAATTGACCTGTGTAGAAGAAAGACCAATCAAAAAAATATGAATCCCTAGACTGTGCATCAGGGGCAAGTAGTCATATTGAGGTAGGCACACCAGGGTGGGGGTCAGAAACCAAGTACCATTCCAAGGGAAGGGGCTACAAGTTGGAGGTATGTATTTTGTTAATAGTAGTAGGGACAGAGCCTTTGGTTAGTGTAGTATTCTGGACAGAGTACTATTGTGCTTTTGTAAAGACATCCTGACAAGCACCCTTTCGGAGATTTCCTTTATAGAATAGAATTTTAGACGCAAGGACAGCTCAGGGTTGTGCTGAAAATAGAAAAGGTTTGTCACAATGCCACCTTGTCCATCTCCTGATTCTGACCTTCCACATGAGCTACAAGAGATTAAGTATAACATTTATTATCATAGGTGGTGACATATGAAATTAACAAGCCTTTAATTGAATATCAGCATTGGATAAAAAAGCACACGATTTTGCCGATCTTTTGTAGGTAATATATGGAAGTTGAACATAGAAGCCACTTTAGACTAAAATACATTTCCTTTATGAATAAGGCTAGTGAGGAGATTGGTAAATAGCCTTATAAAAGAGTATCGGGATTACTTGACAATTAATAATTATATTTTTATTTATTTTCTTAGATAGAGAAGGTTTGGACACACAAAAACATGTCTAGTTACGATCAATGTGGGAGACTCAGCATGGAATTAATTTAATTGAAAGGATTATAGGAGTTTCTTTATTGGGAATATAATTAATTGTATGAAGTGAAACATGATTGTACGGATGAATAATATTTTCTGTAATTACACTCAATATGAAATAACTTCCATTTACATTCTTTAATTTATGAAAATATTCGACTAAAATCAATTTTCTTTTTTCTGAAATATTTTTACTATTAAATGTATTCCTTATACAATTGATAATATCTTCAAATATATTTTTGGAGTGTTTGTGGGAGTAGTTCCCTGTGAGATTGCAGCACTGTTCATACACTTGGTGTGTGTGTAACCTTGGTGTTACTGATTACATTTAGGGCCATTGGTGAAGGCTCATAAGTGCTTGTGCCATTTTCTTAAGATATTTTACATCTTCAATATCAGCTGTGTGGCCAGCACAAATTCCCTTCACGATTTACATGTTGGTCATCTACTATTGTGGCAAGGGCATACAGTTAAAAATGAATAACCTTTAATACATACAAGTCACAGGCATCTTAATAGGTAAAACATTTAATTACAACAGTTCATATTGTAAGGCAGTGTCATGCTTCGATGCCAGCAATAACTCTATACCTTTCTTTCCACATTCACACCAAAAAGATTATTGTTCCCTCGTACATAAATATGTTCGAAAGGGCATCTGGGCTAGTGGCTGTGGCAAGACCTGCCGATATGATAACTTTGTGTCGCAGTGATTTCATTGCATGCCAGTCACAAAGAAGGTGGCTTTGTTACCTGTCAATTTTGATCCAACCACCCGGTAAACTTGAGCGTTTTAACTATGTTAAACTTGAGGCGCAGGTAGACCCAGATGTAATGGTTGCCGATAAACTTCTGGATGTAAGCCGGGTTCAAGCGGCGTTCCGTGATATGCGGAAAGAAATGACTGGCAGTGTATTTCAAGGCAAGATTTACTACCATTTGTTCCAAGTTGAAGGACTCAAGCGTTGTTCTCATGGCTTTCCTGAACTGGTTGATATTCATTCCAAGAGACGCCGCAGGGGATACCTGGAGCCATAGGTCATCCAATTGTTTGAGTGTTCCTAAGGTTTAGGTTTTCAAGACAGGCTCTTTCGAGGATAAAGCCGCAATTGTAAGCCCCTTACATGCATTTACACCCTGGTGGGATACCTTGGGAGTGAACAATGGTCAACCTCGAATTCAGGGGCGGATGGGGCTGAAAATGACCCTGAGCCCTCAACAGGGCCTTAAGCTCGGGCCGGCGTGCCAGTATGTGGGTGTGGCTTTATACTCTGGTCTAGCAAGAACCATTGTCAGACACGTCTGACCCACACCACAGAAAATCCTTGCCAGATGAGAACCACCTGCCTGGCTGAAATAAGATTCTTGTATTGTGGTATGCTGCTCTTCACTCGGTTAGAGGCAAGGAGAATGATTTCCGACACTGCACCCCGAGGTTAAAGGGAAACAAAAAGGGAAACAGTCACCCAACTACCATTTAGATATAAATTCATCAATATACAACAACACCAAACAATTAAGGATTAATCTGGTGGCAGCATGTAAAACCACAAACTTGATAAAGGGTAACTGCTCATTATGTATGGTAACACCCATGTAGCGGAAAATTAAATGTCTCAGTCCTACTTCATTGGACTTATTTGTTGAACGATGCCCACCATTGGCAACAGCAAACCACTGCAAAATACACAAACACACAACATGCCGGTCACAACATGGGGAGTTATTCAGCATACACTTCCCACAACATAGTATAGTATAGTATAGTTATGCACCAACATAAGGGCGTCATTCCATAGCACACATAGCTTGCGCAAGACAGAAAGCACTCTGCATCTCTTGTTTGCCCTGGTATTACAAGAGGAACGTCCTCTCTGGTCTCACAAAAGTAAAGGGAAGGATCCAAAGTTCATCCCTCTGCAAACAAAATGAAGGCACAAGAATTCTTAACACCCCCCTTGCCAACTTAAATGTGGAACAATTTTCACCATGTCACACCAACAAAAGGTGAACATTTTCTTTGCATTTTTTATGTTATGTTTGGAACCCAAATAAACCTATTTGCCACTGCTGTGTCCTGAAAGCAACAGTGCAGGTACCCACATGCACTGGTCGGCTGCAAATACCATGAGTAGAAACATTACTACTCGACTTGCACGTACTCCTTACAAAGTGCCAACAGTACCCAACTCCAGACCGCCACTGCGGTGAACAAGTACAGAACACCAAGTCCTACACATACTTCTTGCTAAGTAAACCTCCCAAGCAATGTACAATCCCACAACATGCCAATATTGCACAACACCAGACCGCCACTATAGTGAACAAATGCAGAATACACAGAGGCGCCACATACACGCAAAGGACACTCATTACCTTAAAAACTAAATTTCGCGCTTTGAAGCACCTGTCCATAGGCGCATTATAAATGCCATATCATATCAATTGTCAGAGACCCAAGGTACATTCCACATACCGCGTCCAAGAATGAAGCACTGTAAAACAACCCGCTCCTGTGTCGCGGCGATTAAAGCTTACTGAACAGAAGCGGGCGCTGTTGTGCACGCATGTGATGGCTGCCTAGCTGTAGAATATAATCTGATTTTGGAGCCAGCCGACGACTAGATTTCTTGCAACAATGTTCATAAACAGCGGAAGAACACCCGGTGTGAAGATTAGAACAATCTGACAACTACTGGTTGAGATATCCATCCTAGGAAAGCTGAGCGGGAGCGGCAAAATGTGGCGGCTGACCACGTGAACCACAAGATGAACACTCAAGCCCGCAGGAGGTGCTGAGCGCTGAGGCCGTGAGGGAGGAGGAGCTAATCCACAGCGCCATTACTCGGGCACGCTCAGTGCAGACATCCTTCTCACGCGGGAAAGCCCTGCTGCAGGGGGACACTTTGGTTATACACTGTGTGCAGAGAGCGTTTCGTCAGGGTTGATCGCATATGCAAGGTCCACGCAACTGTGGCAGCGGTACTGGATCGGGCAGACACACTGGCGTGTTTCAGCCTGTGGGGCCCAGGAGGTACTAGCGGATACCCAACTGCATCACTGCGGACTCTGTCGAGCCGGTGACAGAGTTGGAGCGGGATCTGGCATGCTGTGGAGGCCGCCATGGCTGTGAACATCTGAGTAATTTGAGCTCAGCACTCGCAGTGAACTACCTCGCCCATTTCTCCCGGGGCCTCACCACATAGCCCAGAGGCAACGTGGGACATGGTATACCCAGCGGCTATACCCTACGGGAAGGACCCTCATCGAACTCCGTTCAACCAGACCCTGTGAGTACAACAGAAATGGAGCAACCTTCTCTCCCCGGCCCACGCTCCTAGCCCCATACATGATCAGGCCATAGTAACTGTTTAGCACAATGCCGACCACACAGTAGGGGCCGTGCTACACACCCGCTTGGACCCCTTGCCACGCTTGCAGAGGAAGCTTCATGTCCCGGCCAGAACCAACCTCCTGACCACACAGCCAGCGCAGATCCTTACAACTTGCAGAGGGAACTACAAGCTTGAGATCAAAGGGTGGACCCAGCAAAACTGTTGGAAAAAACAGGCGCTGCAATATGACAATACACCCGTACAGAAACAGCTCACCCAACGTGATGGCCACAATCTCCCAGAACGTTGGAGAACACAGTCCATTCCGCAACCCAGGCCAGGGACCATATTAAGAACATTCAATACATTCCTTCCATGCCGGAACTCAACTTCTCAATCCCTCGGAATACGAGTGCATATCATTTGAGGTTGACCTGGCAGCAGACCACAAACATCACTGCGTCTTCCACTTAAACCAGACGGCTGGACTGAAACGAGACGGATGCCCTGGCGCGGGGTGGAAACAGAGAGGCAAGACCATCCAACCACACATACAGCTGATTGCCATGAACACTGCGAGTAAGGAGTGATACCTGGCCCGCTATTACATCTGTGTCCTGTTGCAGGGCCTTGGCCGCACATCCTGTCACACAGTCAAGAGATCAGCAGTTCTGCATTTTACCCGCAGCCATGTGCTTTACATCACATGTGCTGCGGGTACCACCTACTCGGATGAGGACATAACTCTGGAAGCAATTGACTCAGAGGTGACACCACTGAATGAGAGATAGAGACCTCTGTTGCACTGTGGGTCGTTCATATGTTGAGGCACTACTGACCACTGCGCTCTGACAATACTACAAGGAATGAGTTGATATATAGCGTTCACACGACAAAGCAGTTGGCACCCCTAAGACGTGGGAGAATGCAATCCATCCTGCTAACCAAAGAGCAGTGAGTGTGAAGGGCTCTACGGCAATATAAAGCGAGCATCCTGGTTAACTTGGGCTGACCAAGACTTTGACACAGTGCGCCACTGGCAGGCTACCTGACCCAGAGTGATCCATACAGAATCCAGTGCAGTCCACTCCCCGGGATACACTTTACAGGACCATTGAATCTGGCATAACAGCCTTGCTGAACCCAGGGGTAAATATTGACTGAGCAAATATCGCAGTGTAACCCGGACTAGACATTACCACATCAATGTCGAATATCCAAAGACACGGATTGTGAATATAGTCCTCGTGACGGGCGGAGACACAAACACACAAGACACATAATGCCCACAGCCGAATTGCTCTGAGAAATGTGGCCACTATGGCGAAATCAACCCTGAATATGCCAGAGCCATCAAAGCATGGTGCAGGTCTCAACTGTGGGAGACTCCACAAGGATAACTTCCACTACACGAAACAACCAAATCCCGAGCATTATCCCATTACCAATACGGTTCAACATCTCTCATCAGTTAGTCTATTGAGCAGCCTCTATACACTCAACCGTTGATAATGACAAAGGGCCCTGGGGCTAGAAAAAACCAGGGAGGCCCCAACAACGTCCGCAGCCAACCCTAGAGACGATCATCTTCTCACCACCATGCAAAATGGATTTTTATCCATGAATGTAAGACTTGATGATACTATACTGTGTCCACCATAGGGTCGCTCAAGGCTCGAGTGGATAAAGAAAGTGCTCGAGTAATGGAGGCTAAGCCCAGAATACTTTCAAACAAAGATACAATTGGTCAACATGGCCAGGATATTGCACAACTGAGGGGGGAAGTTGCCAAGATGCACAGGAAGTGCGAGGACCTGGAATCCAGATCCAGGAGGAACAAGGTTTATTTAGTTGGAGTCGCAGATTCCTTTGGTAAAGGACCCATGGAAGCGCATACTGAGGTTCTCCTGAAATCCCTATTCGGGAAAACTAAGTTCTCTGACCATTTTCTAGAGGATAGAGCTCACTGCACCCTAGCCCCAGTGCCTAGACCCGGGGCCCCACCCCATACCATAATTTCTAAGCTGCCAAATTATAGGGACAGAGACTCAATCCTCCATATGGCTAGAGAGTTGGGGTCCCTGCAATATGAGGGCAACAATATACACATCTATCCTGACTTTGCGGCCGGAGTGCAGGCCCAGAGAAGATCATACGAACAAGTCAAAAGACAACTCCAGCTGCCTCGCATCCCGTACGCATTGATCTTTCTGGCCAAAATGCAAATGCAACATGGCAGCAGAGCACATTTCTTTGAGACCCCGGCATGGGCAATGGACTACATCGAAGCTTCTATTCTACTACCACCCTGAGACCGTGGAGCAGATGAGAATAGAAACCCCGGACCCAAAGATGAGAGGAGATCCGGCAGACTGAATGTTGCGGAATGTGATGTAATACTTTTATATGTGAGTGAGAGATGTCAATGGGTGGCACCGAATTAATAGGAGAGATTGAACCAGACCGGAAGCGTCCAGCTGTGGCAGTCATGAAGCTGAAGCATACGCACCTCTGGAAGGCTCCACAGGTTCAGGGGGAAACATTGTCATGTATTTGGGGTTTGGCCCTGGTTTTCCTTGATACACCTGATAGGAGGGAGGTATGGGTGGGGATAGCTGACCGAGTTGGGGAGGTAAATGTTTTAAAAGCAAAAGCCATGTTGATGTCAACAGTACCAAAATGAAAAACGCAAGTACAGACTGTGATAATTATGTTGAATACAAATGGTACGTAATACAATGGGAGGCAAGGGGCTGAAGGTTAAGCTGTTAACTTGGAATGTCAGGGGTCTCAATAATCCAGGCAAGGACAGGAAAGTGGGTGCATACGTGGCAAGACGCAACCCGCAGATACTAATGCTCCAAGAAACCCATGCATTGAAGAAAGTAAACACAGATTTTAACACTGTTTGGGGCCCACTCTGACACTACACCGAATACTCCACACAGGCCAGGGGAATCCTAACCCTTATCCATTCATCACTAGGCTTTCGATACACACAGTAAAATAGACCCTCTGGGATATTACGTACTGGTGTGGGGGAAGTTGGCCGGTTATTCAGTGGTGCAAGCTGTGTTTGATATGTTTATTCTGCTAGACGAGACCTGGGTATTTTGGGCAGAGGATTTCAACAAGATTCTCGAGACTGCACTAGATAGATCATATGATGCTCTCTGTGTACTCACGAAAGCAGCCACTACTTTCACCAGATAATGCTACAGGTACCTCTTATAGATGCCGGGAGACCACTCCACCCATTAGATAAAGAATATTCATATTATTGTACAGTACATGACTGAGCCCCGGATTGATTAATGGCTCCTGACTGCCTTGCTTTCGAATGCGGTGACGAGCTGTGATATTCACTCATGCACGCTATCGGATCATTCCCCGGTTTCTCTGTGCCTCGAACTACATGACATCCCCCCCGTGCAAAAAGCGCTGGAGGATGCCATCTGCTATCCTTAAAGATCCCAATGTATCTGAATCCCTACACATTGAGGAATTCTTCATCATCAATAAAGGCTCAGTTAGCAGTCCCGCAACACTGGGAAACTTTCAAGGTACGGGTGTGGGGTATCCTTATGGCCAAAACCACCGGTATGCTTAAATCAGTTAGGACTGAATTGAATCTGGTGGAGTTCCTGTTAAGTGACTTTCATAAATTAGCTGATAGGGAAGTGCGATATATGGCCGCCCCCATGAGGGCACGTACGTACGGAGAGAGCGACAAGGCAGGAAAATCATTGGCCAAAATGAAAGCAGAAAATTACTGCAACCCTATTGCTAGTATCCGTGTCTACAAATGAAGTGGTGATGACCCAAGGGGAAGAGATAAACATTGCATTTACACAATTCTACACAACACTGTACTCCAATCAAAATGAGAAAACATTCGAGGAAACGTCTGAATATATACACAGACTCAGGCTTCCTGTACTCTCCCCGAGACTAAATCCTCGCTGGATTTACAGATTACCCAGGAGGAAATAGTTAATGCTATTAAAGCCCTGGCATCGGGGAAAGCTCCCGATTCAGACGGCCTGGTTATTGAACTGTATAAGGAGTATCACGATAAGCTAGCTCCCCATCTTACTGGAAGTGAGGAAGGAGGCTATGAACTGGGGTACACTCCTGGACTCTATGCGCAAAGCTATAATTCCGGTATTATTGAAACCCTGGCACCCCTCTCATGCTATGTCCTCATACAGAACCCTTTCCCTAATAAACGTAGATGCGTAAATGTTTGCCAAAACCCTCACGGCTAGGCTTCTCCCCAACATGTTCAAATGAATACATCCGGAACAATCTGGATTAATTCTGATGAGATCCATTGCCCTCAATCTCCATAGGCTATTTGGGGTAATGGCACAGATATGCCCGAAGGCAGAAGCAGCAGTGGCTGTGCTAGATGCCGAAAACGCATTTCATTCCGTCTCCTGGGTGTATCTGTTCTCGGTGCTTCAGTGTTTCGGACTGGGTCTGTAGTTTCTAAAATGTGTTTGACTCCTTTATTTCAACCCTGGGGCAAGAGTCCTTACGAACCACACTTTGTCTGCCTTGTTTTCCCTGGGTAGGGGTACCAGATAAGGGTTTCCTTTTTCTCCCATACTGTTTGCCCTAACAATTGAACCAATGGCAGAGTTTGTTCACAAAAAACATGTACACAGGGGCATCAGAATGGCTGGCTGCCCTCAAAAATTTCACACTGCACAGATGATACCCGTCTCTACATTCGAAACCTCGACGTAAAGCTAGTACCTATCATGAAGGAAATACATGAGTTTGCACAGTACTCTGGGTATAAAAAGAATGACTCAAAATCAGAACTGTTTCCACTTACACCTGCAACCGAATGCCCAACGGATGCTAATGGATTCAAATGGGCACCTGTCAGAGTTCGCTATCTGGGCATAATCGTGTCCATAGATAGACAACCCTTATAGGCAAACAATCACGAAAAGTACCTACAGCTGTTAGCTGTGAAACTCCAACTGTGGGTTAAACTTCCCATCTCTTTATATGGTCGGGTACGATTTTGGCAATATTCCCCTTTGGTCTGGTAGAGTATTTTTCACTAGACTGCAATCCCTGGCCACCTCGTTTATATGGGGCGGGAGCAGCGAGGATGAAGTGGGACAAACTAGTGGAACCATACTTGAGTGGTGGAATCGCTGCACCAGACTTCGAACTCTACTATCTGATAGCACAAGCCCAATTCACCAAACACTGGCACGACCAAGAAGATATCGCCACACATATCCCAATAGAAAGGTATGCAGCATCCCACACTGATCTCAGATACGTAATGTTTAGTATTCGCTATAAAGACTCCTGTAGATATGACCCATTTAGCGTTATGGTCCATGATATATAGGAGGATAAACGTAGAGGTACCTTACAACCCTGAGGCCCCTCTCTGGCGCTTCCCAGGAATCTCTCCCACATTCAACGACACTTTGAAGAAACATGGGATCCAGATAAACAGCTGAGGATGTGGGACAAGTTGCCGGTGGGCAAATACGTGAGCCTGGAGGATTTTGTGAATACCATTGGGGGAGGACAGCTAAAATTGCTCATTTATCATCGCATGAGGGCAGCTTTCGGTGCTAGGTGGCCGACGTTTCCACACATGAATATATACGTGCCCTAACTGTTATGGATGGGGTGAGGGCGAGGGTCTCCAATCTATATGCCCTAGTACAAACACATTCCAAATCCCTGATTGCTATTAAAACATGGGAATCAGACCTGGGTATGATATTGGGTGAAGAACAATGGCGCAAATGCTGCCAATTGACGAAAACAGTATAACTAAATGCTGGACTACGCATGACCCAGTTCAATATACTAAATCAACTTCATTACACCCCAGTCAAAATGGCCAAATCACAGAGAATTGTTCGGGGGGGAATGTTTGAAATGTGGGGACCTACACGCGAATGCTTTTCATATGTATTGGGCATGCCCGCAGACTGCTGTGTTTTGGAGCAGCATTGCTGACATAATCAAGCAAATAACACAAATCCCGGTCTCCCTTGCACCCCTGCAAAATGTGTTTGGGGATATTGGTAAAGTGGCTGAAACCACTAGAAGACTAATGTGGCATGTGTTGTGGTGAAACGATGCATACTGAAATGCTGGAAGGCCACATAACACCCTCCCCCCAGACAAACGACTTCCTCCGATAATTGACTTTTGTGAACAAATGTGAAGAGCAATATGTATTATCCATGCCAGTAACAAACCGTCCTAAAGATATATGGGCTCTGTTCAGAAGGTATTAATGCAACATGTTATCTGATAAAGACTTTTCCCCAGCCACAACATCTTGAGCATTCAACTCCTATATAAATGTATATTGTTGTACCTACATTGTAATGCAGAAAGTATTATTGTGCTGTATGAACACTGACATGACTTAATAAAGTATTTTTTTTTAAAAAGCTTACTGAATGGGCTTCAAAAATAGAAAAGGGACCAATATTCACTGACAGACCACTGCAGATTTAAAATGACCCTGTCAGCCATTTTGCAAGTGCTGGTGTGCACCACTCACCCACAACCAAGCTACAACGTAGGCAGGTGCCCCATTCTTAAAATTAAAAAAACCTGTGCACTCACTCTACATAATACAGCGTGTTCGAAGCAATTAACATTATCTCACGACATTCAGAATTGCAATGCGGCCAACCTTGAAATAAAACAGAAAAAAAAGAAAAAACAGACAAAAGACTGGGTATTAAGGGGCAAGACCATAGTGCCCAATACTCACAAAAGCTGCTTCACTGCTGAGTGCACCATAGCTCGAGCCTACTCAAAAACAGCTAATGTAATTCAATGAAATACCACGTTGTAAGGAAGAGAACACAACCGAGTGAGAGGAAAACCACACATTTCAACCAACCCATAATAGTATCACTTCTTGAAAAAAATAACGAAGCCATACTTGTTTGTAACCATATATAGAAGACCAGCCCCCAACACAACTGGCATATACTACGTGGGAGAATCTTAATTGACTCATTCTAACTGGGGTACACTTCCTTAAACAGATACAATTGTAACATGCCCTGATGTTAGGACCATTCTCTGCTACAGAGACCCAATGTCACATCTTTTGAGCAGATGGAGTAAATCAAATGCTAAATTGCAGCTTGACAACATATATATACACATTAATGTATTCAATGTGTGTTAAAATGAAACTGTCCATTAGAGGTGAGCCGTGATAACCATCCACGTACAGATAATCTTATTGCTAACCAGACCCTTTCTCCACCTTCTCCCTGCCCACCCCACCTACACCTGGTCACTTCTTTCGCATGGTGTCTTCACCTCACTGTGTTCCACAGTTGTGGTAAACTAGGGGTTTTTTTCTCCCCTCGAAGGATTCTCAAACTTAGGTGGCCTCTCCACTGTGTACCTAACACGCCTTTACAGTTGTTTTTCTGAAATGTGGTAAACTTGGGTCTTTCTCCCCTCGCAGGATTCTCAAACTTAGGTGGCCTCTCCACTGTGTACTGTTGTTTTTCTGAAATGTGGTAAACTAGGGTTTTTCTCCCTTCGCAGGATTCTCAAACTTAGGTGGCCTGTCCACTGTGTACCTAACACGCATTTACTGTTCTTCTGAAATGTGGTAAACTAGGGTTTTTCTCCACTTGCAGGATTCTCAAACTTAGGTGTCCTCTCCACTGTGTACCTAACACGCATTTACTGTTGTCTTTCTGAAATGTGGTAAACTTGGGCTTGCCGCTCACTTCCTGTCTGCGTGCTCTCGTATCGTCTGTCTTCCCCCCCCTCACTCCCTCCTACTCCATGGTGCTCTCTAACTCGCCTATCTTCTCTAACTGCTTCTCTATTGACTATCCTGCTCTCCTCACTAAATCTGGTAGGAAAAAGTTTAAAAAGGACATCCTGGTCTCCAACCCAGGCCTCCCTATCGCTGACACCTACACTAGTGCCTGCTCCAAGGAAACTCTCACTGACATCCTCTTTTCGTGCCTTCGCCTGACCTATGGACCCGTCATATGGTCTCTGTGCTCTCTGCTTTCTCCTCTTCTCCCATTAATGGTGGCACCCGTTGGGATGTCCTTTTGGCCTCCTTGCACTCCTCTAAAGCCATCATTAATGCCTATGCTAATGGGACCGTCTTGGTCCAAGGCCCTCAGGCCAACCTTCACCTCTTTGATAGACCCTTCCCAGGGCTCATCAACTTCCTTTCCTCTCCTGCTGTCCCCCCTACTCTGTCCTCAGCTACCTTGCCTCTACCCTCCCTCCCTGCCCCCTCTCGTGCTCCTTCACCTCCGCAGGGCGTACCTCTGATCTGTACCCCTCCCCGAAGTCCTTCAAGGATGGCAACCTTCTCCACATTGCCACTATTAATTCTCGCTCTGCCATCAAGCATTCCTCTGATATCTGTCGCCTTCTTGAGGAACTGGACCTTGACGTCCTCGGTCTCACTGAGACATGGTTCACGGCCAGCTCTGTCACCACCTTTGACACACTCCTACCTGACGGTTACAAGATTCTCTCCGTGCCCAGGCCCAACCGTGCAGGGGGGGGGCGTTGCCCTTATCTTCCCTGAGTGGATTCCTGCCACTGTCACTCTTACGCAGACCTACTCCTCTTTTGAATGTCTTGTTTGCTGACTCTCTCTCTCTCTCTCCTAGCCATTCCCTTACCGTGGCTACTATCTATCGGCCACCTGGTCAAATGTCCTCCTTCCTCTCTGAGTGGGCTGACCTCGCCTCCTCACTCCTGTCCTCAACCACTCAACTCCTCTTTCTTGGTGACTTCAACATCCACCTGGATGCCTCCTGTCCCCCCCACTGGACTCTTTCGTGACCTATGCGACTCTCTCTCACTCTCTATTCTCCCTTCTGGGCCTACTCATTCCGCAGAGCACACTCTTGATGCTCTGATCTCTTCTGACCTTCCCCTCTCCGTCCCTCTCTCCACTCCTCTCTCAAGGAGTGATCACTTTCTTCTATCCTGCCTCCTCACCCTCCCTACCCCACAGACAAAGCCACCCTCATCACTGCCACCCACCTTCTCGCTCATCCGACCCATGAAGCGCGTGTCAGTTGAGGCTTTCGCTGCCACCTTCTCGCCCCCCCCCCTTCGGCTGACTCCCACCCTGACACAGCCCTCTCCATGCTCCTCTCTGCTATATCTGACACTCTTGATGTCCTTGCCCCCGTCATGAGAATCCGCCTGAAGCCCAAAGCCAAATGTAACTCCTGCTATGACTCGGATCTCGTCACCCTAAAACGCAAGTGCAGGGTGGCTGAGAGGAAATGGCGTGCTTCGTGTTCATCCTCTGACAAACTGGCCCGCCGCCTGCTCCAAAGGCAATACCGTCTCTCCGTTCTCACCAAGAAGAGAGCCCTTATCCAAGACCGCATCTCTGCGGCATCTAACAACTCGGCCGAACTCTTTAAAATCGGCAAGGAGCTTGCCAACCCTGCTGCAGTCTCTACCTCTCCTGTCCCCTCCCAGGCCCTCTGCACTGCACTGGCCTCTCACTTCATCTCTAAAACTCAGGACATCCTGTCCTCACTCTCCTCCTATCACCTCCCTCCCTCTCTTCCCGGCTCTTCCTCTGGCCCTTCTGCAGCCACCCCTCCTCCCTCCTTCTCTGCCTTTCCCCTTTTTTCTGCTGACGAGGTTTCCAGACAAGTTCGATCTATGAAAGTCTTGTCTAAACAGGTTCACCCCTGTTCCTCCAAAACTATCAAGGACCACATCGACTCCCTGGCTCCTGCCCTGGCTGACTTTTGCAACCACTCCTTCGCCTCTGGAGTCTTCCCATCCCCCCTCAAGCACTCCCTTGAGCACCCTCTTCTTAAGAAACCCTCTTCCGACCCCTCCTGCCCGGCTAACTATCGCCCAATCTCCATCACTCCCTTCCTGGGCAAGCTCCTGAAGAAAATGGCCATCTCCCAGCTTAACCTCTATGCTGAATCTGTTGGTAGTCTTCATGACCATCAATCTGGCTTCAGAGCTGCCAGAAGCATGGAAACTGCTCTCCTGAACATCCTTGAGGACCTGCTCTTGAACCTCGACTCCAACACTCCGTGTGTTCTCATTCTGCTCGATCTCTCTTCTGCCTTTGAAACCGTCAACCATGCCATCCTGCTCAACCGTCTCCATGATAACCTGGGTATCACTGGTCAGGCTCTGGCGTGGCTGACTCCTTTCCTTTCCAATCAATCCTCCCAGGTCCAACTGGGGTCCTTCCTCGGTCATCTTTTTCTCCACCTGTGGTGTCCCCCAGGGATCTAATCTCTCTCCCTGGCTGTTCAACCAGTATCTGGCATTCCTTGCCCACTGCATCGCCGCTCTCTGCCCCAACTTTCAGTGCTATGCGAACGATACCCAGCTCATTTTCAGGCTACCCTCGGCCTCCTCCTCTCCTTCCCTCATCTCTGACTGTCTGTCTGCTATCCAGGAATGGTGTGCCGCCAATGACCTCTGCCTTAATGCCAGCAAGACTGAGATTCTACTCATCGGCACACCCACTCCCTCCTTCCCTGCAGCTCTCTGGCCAGCCTCTCTTGGCCCTCTTCCTGCTCCTACCTGCAAGGCAAAAAACCTCGGGGTCATCTTCAACTCCACACTCTCCTTCTCTCCTCATATATCTGACGTCTCTAAGAAGTCACACTACCAGCTGCACCTCCTCAGAGGTATTCTTCCCTTCCTCTCCTTCCCCCAGAAGCTCACTGTCCCCCGAGCCATGGTTCTTTCGAAGCTGGACTACTGTAACAGCCTCTATCTTAATCTGCCTGCTCCCACTCTCCGCCCTCTGCAACTCATCCAGAACAGAACTGCAAGACTTGTCCTTGGCCTCAAGCCCAGGGACCGTATCTCTCCAGGACTGAAATCTCTACACTGGCTAACAGTGGCTGCAAGGATTAAGTTCAAAACCCTCTGCATTGTCCACAAGGCCTTTTGGGGCCTGGGGCCTAAATACCGTGAACTCCCTCTTCCTAAATAACATCCTTCCCGAGCCCTTCGCTCATCCGTCTCCAACTCCCTCAGGGTTAGCCGCTTCTCAAAGTAACGAGCTGGGGGTAGATCTCTCTCCGCGGCAGGGGCCTCCCTCTGGAACAGCCTTCCTGCCTCCCTGAAACTTGAGGAGAACCATCTCCGGTTCCGGAAGCACCTCAAAACCTTCCTCTTTTCCTCTGCTTTCTCTCTCCCTCTCCCCTGCTAAATCCTTCACTGAAACTGCACTGAATCTGCAACTGGGCCACTCTCACCGACCTCGGTCCTGGGCCCAGCCACTCTCCACTTGCACTGCCTCCCTGGCAACCTCTGCACTGCGGGACTGTCTCTGTATCCCTACATCCCCCCCCTTCCCAGCACTTGTCTGCACTTACTTTGCACTTGCCACTAGCTGGCCCTATTTATTTATTTTATTCTACTTGTGTGTACGGCACTTCCCCCCCCCTCCCCTTCCCCTTGCACTTTTCCCTTCCCCCTACCCCTGCACTTGCGCGATCTGAATGACACCTGGCCTAGTAGGATCGTTGTCTGTCTTCCCCTTGTTTTCCCCCCTCCCTGCCTCGTCGCGCCTTGAAACACTCGTGTATAGGCGCGTTACAAATGCCATATCATATATCATATATCATATCAAGCACTTCAGCTGCATAAATATATCTTAGATGTATTGACATTTAAGAAATATTGACATCATGCCATTCCACCCCTTCATTGGGTCTAATCAAATTACTCTTGGTTTTAAAAATAATTTTCTGTTCAAAATGTCAAAAGTCTGGTTCCATGTAATTCCGTCACCTGTTTTTATTTCACAGCATATTTGCAGTAGGTTTTTTGCTGCAAAAACTCAGATTCTTTTTTTTTTGTTCTGTTTGGAGGGTTACCTCCCCAAACCCCCCTTCCCACCTATTTAGAATCTAGCCCCGAAACACCCAGAAACCTTATATCCCTCTACCCACCCCCATATTTTTCATTTTTTTTTTCGGTAAAAAATCTGCGGCAAAAAATGGCGATGAAAGGACCATAGGATCATACCAAAAGTCTACAGATGATTTCTTCCTTACTGGATCCTTACATTCGCTTGAGTATTACCCAGTTCATGTCTTTGTGACTGTCCCATTTCAATAAAATGCTTAACTAAAGAGGCCTGAATCATTTTACCTTTAATACAGCTTTGGTGCTCAATTAGTTTCGTTTTACATTTTCTGTTAATCTCCCCTATGTGATGCAGCCCACATGGGCATGTAATCATATACACAACATTCTCCCTATTACAGTTGGAGAAATCTTTAATCTGTCACTTTTGTTGTAGACCAATCTCAACTTCACTGGTTTTGATTGTATATTTCCACATTACACATAGTCCACATGCAAAATGTCCAATGACTGGGGCAAGACCCCACAGAGTTGTCGGTTTAACCAAAACCTGATGTTTTTCTGTTATGTCATTCCTCCATAGAATATACGTTTTGATGTCTTTTGTAGGCTACAACGGGGGCAGTTTTTTGGTGGGTATATACTTTTCTCCAGTTCTTCGTGATCACGGATTTGTGTCCTAGTCTTTGTTTCCAGCTGATGCACATAATAGCTCTGAGTGTTGAAGCACCGGGCCTGAGGAATAGGACGGGATGTCATGGTGCATGCCCCCAAAACCCTGAAACCTGCAAACTCAGCCCAAACTCTGGCTTCCTTTGGGACTTCCCAGGCACCAGCTAGGCTCACCTGGGCTAAGGCCTGGCGCCTGGCTCATGGTAAGCATTAAATACATGGTCCATTTATTTGGTTCTGAGATGCTGAGCCATTCAGTACAGGGTGTGGCTTGGGACTACTTTTCCTGAGAGGCAGGATACGATGAAGGGGACTATTCTCCTGGAACTACTTGCAAGGCTATTTAAACCGCACCTTGCAAACTGAACACGCTTCACGTTAATCTGCACTCCTGAAGCGTAACGCTCACCGTGTCAGTTCTTGCTTCCTTCTGCCACGCCCGTCCAGAGTCTTCTATCCATCGGCACCTGTGAAAATAGAAGAACAAGAGTTATTCACGCATTGAAGGCCTTACCTGCAGAACATCCGGACCTCGCCTTCACGCTTATCCAGGGGCTGCCGGATCTGTGGAAGATCAGAACAGAAGGTACCCTCTCGGGTAGCGACGCACATGACTCGGCCTCCTCCAGGAACTCCAGCGAGCAGTTCTCCATCATTCTGCATCGCGCCACATCTCAACACCGTCAGTCGGACCTTCCATCTTCTTCCTGGAAAAGTGCTGCACCTGCCGAACAGAAATGACAAAGCAGGTTAGTCGCACACAAAAAGGCTAAAATAAAGCGAACTATTAGCGCATCTCGCAGAGCGCTCTACTTACCAGCAAGAATCCTGCACATCATTGTCAGGAGAGTCATCCATCATCCGAAAACCGCTTTTGTGCCGGACCTGAAAGACAAAAAAACGAACATTAGATATCTTGCATGCAAGGACTTAAGGCAGCTATTTCAAGGAGTTATTGGATAGAGACTTACCTGCTTACTCCGGTCCTACCACTTCAGCAACCTCCATCGGATCAGTGAAGTAACTCGATCCTGGAACTACTGAGTAACCACGCCCCGGCCAGAGAGTGTGCAGGATGGAGAGCTCACCCATATAATAGACAAGGTGAGCCAGGGGAAGAGAAGGATAACACGGAAGGAGGTGAAAACCAAAACCAGCTCCACACAGTTGGCTAATATCTTGTTTCAACTTGCAGACGAACATCTCCTGAGGCAAGACAGAAGGGAAGACGCAAACAGGCCCTTATTAAGCAGAACACCGCCAGTGCAGACATCATCCTTCGCACACGAGCACGCCCCCGTGGAGACCAGGTGAGCGTGACACTTGAAACCTCACTAAACCCAGCTAGGACTGGGAGGAGGAGCATCAAAATTCGCTTGCCACTAACACTCCACTATGAGAATTCACGGATTCTCACCGCCATTAAAAATCAGATTTGTCCATCAAAATACAGATCTGGATCATGGTTAACCATACCCATGGGCATCCTTCACAGAGTTACCAGGCAGCAGGAGGAGCAGACATACACAGAAGTATAAAGAAGAAGGATAATTCAGCTGGGGTTAAAATGGATCTGAGGTGAAGACCAGAACATTGCAGAGAAGAGGCTTTGGTGATCTGGCAAAACAAGCAAAAATTACAATACATGTATCTGCCCCAGAGGTCTCTAATGAACTAAATGGAGATTGTGTACGGTACATGCCATAGGGCAGCTAGTCCATTTGAATATTCAAGGCAACCACTTCTTATTTTATGTTGCAGGCAGAGGTGAAACCCCTAGTTTGTCTCAAAGTTTTGAGCTGTAGAAATATTAGACAGGGCTTCGGAAGGATGGACTGTGCCCTTTGTTGACCACGAGACGTGCAGCCACTTGAAGAAAACAAAAGTCAAATTCTGATATTCACAAACCAAAGACACTCCTGCCTTTTTTTGTTCTTAAAGTGGGTATATTTGGTAAGCATACTCAAAGTGCTAGAAGTGAATAATAATTATGACACCCGGATCCTAAATGTCCTTCATTTCAGGTTCCTCATGCTTCAGAGTGCTGCATTAAATGCTGTTATTATTACCAAATTGAATGATACACCATTTATGAACTTCAAAAAGATGAATGAGTGAGTGAGTCAGACCTGCCTGGATTTACAGTTGCTAAAGACAGGCTTGACCCATGTAAGAGGCAGGTGCTTAACCCGGGAGTTATCCACCTGACAACACACTTCCATCTCTGCTGAAGCACTTATGGATTGCGATTACATTCTCAGCCTTATACCTTTACATTTCAACGTGGTACTTCGACGTTACTGTGCATGCCCTTCCTCCGCTTGTGCCAATACTCTGGAGGACTTCTGCCAGAGATTCTGGGTTCTCTGGTGGGGTTTTTGCTCAAGCCTGCTAGAGAAGGCTTTTGTCAAGGGACCACTTCAGTAACTTTATTGAAGGTATCTTATTCAGTCAATAGGATCAAACACCACAGGGCTTTATCCCAAACCCTGCAAATGCTACCAATGCAGTCCTTTAATGCTCATGATGTTTTGGCTTTTAGATGCTTCTTAATGAGAGTACATTTACTAAGTCTTGCTTGATGTTTAATAGCAAAGGTATTACGTATCCTTGTCTCAGCTCCTCAAGGAGAAGAGCTCCACGTGCTGCCTGTAGAGCGAGAAATGTGCACACCTGCAGAAGCATAAAAGGGAGTAATCCTTGCCAGGGTCTAAACCACATCAACACGTCTTTCAAAATATGTCCTAAACCACTGAACTACTGTGCAGCATTTTCTTTTTAAATTGACTGCCCCATCTGAGATTTACAAATACAACACCATGCTGCTTTCTACTCTTCGCATCCCATATCAACCTCACTCCCCCTTAATGCCTCTTTGACCACCACTCTTTTTGCCGTTTTCTGCACTTTAGTCCAGCACTGAAATGCTATGGCAATTCCTCTCTGAACAAGAGTACCAACAACAACCCCACACATGTGTTTCAGCCTTGTTGGGCCTCATCAGTGAGGTGAAGCTGTGCCTCTCTGAACACAGTGAGCAGGGAGTCCACGTCTGGTTGCCCCGAGGTAACTCAGGGTGATCAACCCCAAGTTCAACCCCAAGTTCCTTGCAAATATTTCAAAAACAGGTAGCAGGCGCTAACAGGTTATCATGCCATGTTCTTTCTGGAGAGGAGCGCTTGCTACCTTTTTTTGAAATACAAGCTTCAAGGTAGACATTTACACAAATCTCAAAAAAACGATAAATCATGAGGTCTCATTTTTATGCAAGAAAGAATTCAATACAGAAACAGAGGCTTGGTGATGCCCTGTGTGATAATGTAGGTTCCAATGCTGCAGACGGCAGGTGTACATGGCATTACCCTTTTTCTAGTTAAATAAGAGCGCCACGGTCCGGTTACTGGTAGGCAGGTCATTCTAGTGTATGGATGCATGTGAAAAGCATCCCCGGACAAAATAAAGAGCAGTCTCAGCTAAATAGGCTTATTTTAAAAAGTGATATGTGTAAGTCTTAAAATGACAGACATGCATGCATATATTATGGAGGAGCTAAGGAGCGCCATCAAAAGAGAGGCATGGCTGTAAGAAAAAGTTAGGGGTTCGAAAATGAAGCCGTTACAGCGATTGAAATAATGTGGATAGAGTTACCAAGTCTTGTATTTTTTTCTATTATGTACAATTATCTACCCAAAATACAACATCTAAGAGTCCTCTTAATTTTGCCCCACAAGGAAGCCATTTTTGTGCCAACTAGAGTTTATACAGCACCTAAGCTGATATACCCGCCGTTGCCCGGGATTTTATTTTCTTATAGCTACTATTTGTTAGAAATACCTTAAAGGTAGCTCTACGCTTTTCAGAAAGTCGCCATAAGAAAGGTGAAAAGAAAAATTCACTACATTCTTCCATTATTTCTCATTTTAAAAATGTTTTCTCATGAAGACTACACAACACAATGTATTGTTCTTCTTAAAAACTCTTCCGAATTGTACAACTGTTCTTGAGACATTCCTTTGCAGCATGATAGGTGACTGCCAACCGCTATGGACCTAAAGTTAAATATTACTAAAGTACATGTTCATTGTAAGGCTGGTTTGTAAACACAAATGTGTGTTTCCCTTCCTAGTGAACACTGTAGTTTACATTATGTTGGGCAGCAATTTAATGCATAGCCTTGTGCCATTACACAGTTTAGGTGGGTCCAGATTGCGAAGTAGCATGATGGGTGACTCAACTTTCAGACGAAGGTGATGTGGTGGCATTCCTGTGGGGTCCAGTGAGTTGAACAAGTTACTTACCAACTGTAATGTTCTTTCGATTGGATGTTCCTCCCACATATTCCTCATCTTAGATATTGGTATCACTAGCTTTGCTGCTTTGGAAAAAAAAAAAAAAGATCCACACCAGAGGGTGCTGTCCTCGATGTCATGACATTGATGTCCCTCGAGGGCTGCCGTAGAGTGTCAACGTCATCCGCAGTATAAATGGCTCAAGCCGCACACGTCAGCTTCAGTTCTGTTGTTTCAATCGCAATTGATGAGTTGATAAGGCGTACCCTTAGACCGTAAGCTCTCAAGGAACATGGAGTGTAAAATACATACATTGTACGGCAGGGAAGGTTGGGAGGAACATCCAATCAAAAGAACGTTACAGTTGGTAAGTAACTTGTTCTTCGAATGGATTGTGCCCTTCCACGTATTCCTCATCTTAGACTCCCAAAGCAGTATAAATTTGGAGGAGGGAGTACTAATTAATTTTACTCATGGACCGTATGTAGAACGGCCTTAGCAAAAAGACCCCCCCATGGGCTGAGGTGGAATCTAAACAATAGTGTTTCACAAAAGTGTGCATTGACGACCAGGTGGCCACTACACAAATATCTTGTACCAGGACACCCCTCTGAAGAGCCGTCTAAGTCGCCATGCCCCTAGTCGAATGAGCCCTTAGCCATCTGGAGGTTCTATAGCTGCCAGCTTGTAACAGTCTCCATTTGCTAAAATTATCCATCTGGATAAGGTCTGTTTCATTACTGCCAGGCCCAATTTGTGGCCAGTGTATCCAATGAAAAGTTGGTCACTTTGCCGAAATTTTGCCAGTCTAGAAATATAAAAGCTGATAGCCCTTTCTGGGTCCAGCCTGTGGAGTCTTTCTTCCTCCTTACTTGCATGAGGAGGAGGATAGAAGAACAAGTTACTCTCTTACCTGGTAACAGTCTTTCGATGGGATGGTCCGACGACGTATTCCATATCTATGACAGTAATCAAGCTTCGGAAAATCTTTCGGCGTCTGCGTCCTACGTCGAGGATGTCGATACGCCGCCCTCGAGGACCTCCTCCGACGGCCGACGTCACTGGATGTTATAAGTAGGACGCACAACGCCCGTAGCCTCAGTTGTAGTTTTTTCCCCAGAGCGTGTGGCACCAGTCTTCTGCCAGTCTGACCACACAAAGCCTTGCGGAAAAGGAAGCTGCAATCGCATAAGAAATTCTGTAGTGGGGAAGGCAGGGAGGGAGCAATATGGAATACGTTGTCGGACCATCCCATCGAAAGAACGTTACCAGGTAAGAGAGTAACTTGTTCTTCGAGGGGATTGGGTCCTCCGACGTATTCCATATCTATGACAGACTCCCAAAGCAGTACCAATGCAAGGAGGTGGGAAAAGAATTTAGCAAAAGAAATGTAGTATGCCCAATCAAATTGCGGAGCAAAGGACCGCCTTGCAAAGGCCAGATCCTGCCCATGGATGGAATTGAGGGAGTAGTGACGTACAAAACTATGGACCGAAACCCAGGTGGCTGCGTCACAGATGTTACGAATAGGAACACCCCTCTGTAGGGCAGTAGAGGCAGCCATACCCCTGGTAGAATGGGCCCGCAAGCCGACCGGTGGGTTCTTACCCGCCAAGCGGTAACACTCAGAAATACCCAGAAAATTCCAGCGAGACAAAGTCTGCTTAGTCACAGCTTGTTCCAAACGCTTACCAGCGTAACCAATGAAGAGTTGATCGTCCACTCTGACCCGGGACATGCGTGAAATATAAAATCTGAAAGCTCTCCTAGGATCGAGCCTATGGAGCCTCTCCTCTTCCTTAGCAGGATGTGGAGGAGGATGAAATGCCGAAGGAACAAGCTACTAGCCTAAATGAAATTCCGACACCACTTTCGGAAGAAAGGAAGGACAAACTCTAAGGACAACCCTGTCTTTATGAAGTACAGTGAAGGGTGGCTTAACTGAAAGTGCCTGTAACTCACTCACTCTGCGAGCGGAAGTGACCGCAACCAAAAGACCAAGTTACTCTCTTAACTGGTAATGTTCTTTCGATGGGATGGTCCGACGATGTATTCCATATCTTTGACAGTAATCACCACAGCTGTGCTGCTTTGGAAAATTTTCGGCGTCTGCGTCCTACGTCGATGCGCCCTCCCCGAGGACCTCCTGCGACGGCCGACGTCACCCGATGTGATAAGTAGGACGCACAACGCCCATAGCCTAAGTTGTAGTTTTTTTCCTTATGAAGCACAGTGAAGGGTGGCTTAACTGAAAGTGCCTGTAACTCACCCACTCTGCGAGCGGAAGTAACCGCAACAAAAACAAGGTTTTAAGAGTTAACAGTCTCAAAGGGCAAGAATGCAAAGGCTCAAACGGAGCACCCATAAGAAACTTAAGAACAAGGTTCAAATCCCAACCGGGCACCAGAAAAGGTGACGGAGGGAACACATTAGTGGGCCCTTTCAAAAACTGAAAAATTAAAGGAATCTTAAAATAGGAACATTCTTCAGACGAGCACTTAAATATGGACAGCACCGCCAGGTAACCTTTCATGGTACCCACTTGCAAGCCCCTGTGGGCCAAAGAAAGAAAAAAAGACAGAACCATGGGAATGCCACATTCAAAAGGATCCCCATTCTTAACTCTGCACCAGTCACAGAATTTACGCCAACGGTACAGGGACTTAGTTGTGGGCCTTGTGGCCGAAAGCAACACCTCCATCACGGCTTCAGGGAGGTCCCAATCCTTTTACCTCAACCTTTCAGAAAGCAAGCGTGAAGGTTGAGGGATCTGACCTCTGGATGGAGACCCTGACCCCCCTCCCGTGAGTGCAGATTGTCTTGGTAGGGACGACGACGTGGAGGGCAGATGGGCAAGTCGAGAAGGTACCACGTCCTCCAGGCCCACGCCGGAGCAATGAGGATCATTCGGGAACCGAACATTCGTAACCTCTGCAGCACTTACCGGATGACGGGGACTGGAGGAAACGCGTACAGCAGTGGGAAAGACCACTCCACCACGAACGTGTCTCCTAAGGCTCCTTTTGGAGGAAATTCCCGCAAGCAGAACCTTTCGCACTTCCGGTTGACACTGGAGGCGAAGAGATCCACTTGAGGGGTCCCCCAAAGGGCGAAGATCTCCAGGAGAATCTCCTGAGCCAACTCTCACTCATGAGAGTTTGTGCTCTGCCTGCTCAGAGCGTCCGTCGTCTCGTTTTCGTCTCCGGCCAGATGAACTGCCGAGATTGAAACTTCCTGCTGGATTGCCCAGAACCAGAGCTGCATCGGCTCCCTGCACAGAGAAAGTGACCCTTCCCCCCCCCCTTTTTGTTGAGGTAGTGCATGGCCACTGTGTTGTCCGTCAGGATCAGGACATTCTTTCCTCGCACAGTTGGTGGAAAAGCCTTCAGGGCAAGCCTGACGGCCCTCAGCTCCAACAGATTGATATGGAGTCTGGACTCCGACGGAGACCAACAACCGCTGACAGTCAACTCGTTGGCATGAGCTCCCCATCCCGTGAGGGATGCGTCCGTCACAATCGTCACCTCCGGCCAGGGTAGCCAAAAAGGAGCCCCCTTCATCAGATTGCCTTCGACAGCCCACCACAGAAAGTCCGGGGCGACTGACAATTGGAGCTTGAGTGCCCATTGCAAAGATCTCATCCGCAACCTGGCCTCGGGCACCAGAAGAATGCAGGATGCCATGAGGCTGAGCAATCTCAAGAACTCGAACTCTGGGAGACTCTGGGCAAGCTGAAACTTGTGCACCATCTGCTGAAAGTGATGAGCCCTCACCTGAGGAGGAAAACACTGCCCCAGGAACGTGCCGAGCACTGCTCTTATGTACTGGAGCCTATGAGTTGGTGTCAAATGGGACTTCTTTAAGTTGAGGGAGAAGCCCAGCTTGTGGAGGTAGTGGCAGGTGACCGACAGATGATCCAGGACTTGCTCGGGAGAGCGCGCCCTGATCAACCAATCGTCCAGGTAGGGGTAGACGTGAATTCCCCCTTTCCTGAGATGCACTGCCACCACTACCATGGTGAAGACCCTCGGGGTGGACGTCATTCCGAACGGCAGGACCCGAAACTGAAAGTGCGAGTCGCCAACCGTGAACCTCAGGTACTTCTTGTGCTTTGGATGGATCGGCACATGAAAATAAGCGTCCTTGAGGTCGAGAGACACCAATCAGTCCTGACGTTGAAGGGCCTGGAGGACTCGAGAGAGAGTAACCATCTTGAACTGGTCCTTCCTGAGGAGTTTGTTCAAACCGCGCAAGTCCATGATGGGTCTCAATCCCCCGTCTTTCTTGGAAATCAAAAAATAAGGGGAATACCATCCCTTGTTCCTCTCCGCTACAGGCACCAGTTCTATGGCGCCTTTCTCCAGCAGGGATTGAATTCCCTGCGCAAGGAGCGGATCCGGAATCTTCAAAGAGAGATTCCCCGGTGGATTGTTGTGAGGCCTCTGCCGGAAAGGAAGACAGAAGCTGTGGGCTATGATCTCCAGAACCCACACATCTGAAGTAATGGCACGCCACTCTGCAAGATGCTGCGCCAGCCTTCCCCCAAACGGCGAACCATGGGACATGGCCTCATGACTGAGCTGAAGCGGCTGCGGCGTTGTCTGAGGGCAAAGGGGCAACTGCCCGAGCGGCCTTGGCACCTTGAGTACCTTGTTTTCCACCTCTGGCACTCCTACGGTGGCCCCTTTGACTAGCAGCTCCTCTCGCTTTACCAAAGGATGAGTAATAACGAAAGGAACCTCCCCTCCATTGCTGTCCCCTAGGACAAAAAGGTGGAGGTTGTCGAACTGCAGCACCCAACGACTTCGCTGCAGCTTTGGAGGTCTGCAACCCCTCAAGGCTCTCGTCAGCCTTGCTGTCAAAAAGATGTTCCCCATCATAGGGCATGTTGAGGAGCCGGGCCTGCACATCAGGAGCAAACCACATCTTCCGCAACCACGCAAACCTGCGTATTACGGTGCTCGAAACAGTTCCACAGAGTGTGCGTGAAACGAGACAAGGCACACACAGAGTTGGCCGCCTGAAGCGCCATACCCCCTGAAGAAAACACTTTCTTCGCTCAACCATCAAAACGCTTGTCGTCCCCATCAGGAGGGATGGTAGGATACGACGCCTGTTTTGCTGGGGCTGTAGCCGTCTGCACCACCAAACTCTCCAGAGTGGGATGCTTGGTCCAGTAGCAGGGGTCGCTACTGGCTGGGTGGTATTTTCACGGCAAAGACTTGCCCACTGCCGGGAGACTCTGCGGAGCAGTCCAAGCCACCGCAACACCCTCCTCTGTAGAGCCATATGGAACGGCAGTACCGGGTCAGTTGGTGGACCTTGGTCGAGGATATCCGTAAGGTCATCCTGAAGAAAATCCCCTGGAGGAGCAGACCACCCCAAGAACTCGGTGACCCTAGACATAAGGCGCCGGTACGAGGAGTCGACATGAGTGCCAGGTTCAGGTCTAAAAAACTCCACCTCCGGAGAGGTGTCCAGACCACTGGCGTCGTGCAGGGACTGACGCAGGTCCTCAATTTGGCTATGGCCCGAGAGAATCTCATCTGGCACTGCATCAGGAACCATGCCATCATCAGAGCCCTCATCCACCTCTGAAATGTACTCAAGATGGCGGTAAAAAGGTACAGAATGGGGAACAAAGCCATGCTTGACCTTGGCCAGAGCCTTTCTAGGGGGTTCCACCATGCCCCAGGGTACCCCCGTTGAAACAACCTCGAAAGGCATCGAGGGCATCGAGTGAATCAGCATCGACGCAGAACGCGGCGCAGACAGCATCAACAGAGTCGACACAGGCCTCGAGAGTGGAGCCACGAGCGTGTTCCTCAACAGCCTAGACGCCGATGGCATCAACGACTTCTTCGGAGGCGGAGCCTCAAAAGAGTCCTTCGATGACCTGGCCGCCACAGGCGTCGACGTCTTCCTCGAAGACGTCACAGGTGCACACGGTCTCGAGTGCGTCGAGGACCCGGACCTGGAACGGGCATGACGAGAACGATTCCCCTAGTCCGAACGGGACCTTTCCCACGAATCGTGGCGACCACCCGAGCCTGAAGGCATACAAGCGGTGTCCCTCGACCGATCACGACCGATCACACTCGGAGGCGCGGACGGACTAGTGCCCTGCGATTCAATAATCGCTAGCATTTTCTTACCGAAGGAAGCCCATTCCTCCGGCATCGCATGCTTGGTGGGATAAGTGACCCGCCGACGGGCGGATTCATCAGATGAGGACGGGGAAGGCGACCGATGACGGCGCTTCCAGGAGTGCCTCGAAGAGGCAGAGGAGTGGCGGGACCTACTCCGGGACGAGACCTACTGGACTTCTGACGACGATGCAGAGAGTCTCCCCTCGAATCGTCCGTCGAAAGCCCTGCAGACCTCAACTTCCGCGGCTTGGACACCTTACCGACCGACAGTTTCTTCTTGTGCTCCCGCAAGGCTTTGGACGTAAGCGACTGGCAGTCGACACAATCATCCGTGTCATGGGCCTCCCCGAGGCACATGGGGCAGGCATCGTGCGAGTCCGTCACCGACATCTTGGACCCACAGTCCCCGCACATCTTAAAGCCCGGACGCGAGGTGAAAGACGAGGTAGACATCACGAAAGATAACTTCACAAACGAACAGGTTCGAAGAACCGATAAAGAACAGAAACTCCAAAGAGTCGAGGCGCGCCGAGATCTCTGAAGTGAACACGTTCGTGGAAAAAACGGAACTGAGGCTACGGGCGTCGTGTGTCCTACTTAGAACATCCAGTGATGCCGTGGGAGGAGGTCCTCGAGGGTGGCGTATCAACGTCATTGACGCAGGACGCAGATGCCGAAAGATTTTCCGAAGCAGCACAGTTGTGGTGATTACTGTCATAGATATGGAATACGTCGGAGGACCCAATCCCCTCAAAAGATGGCAATGTGATCTTTTGAGACAAGTGAAAGCCAGAGACTATTTTTGGTAGAAATGAAGGTTTGACTTTAAGTATAACTGTGTCTTTATGGAAGATGGTGTGAGGAGGCTTACAAGAGAGCCTGTAACTCACTCACCCTGCAGGCTGATGTAATAGCCACTAGAAGGATGTCTTCAAAGTAAGAAGCCTTAGTGGACAAGAATGCAAAGGCTCGAAAGGAATGCATGTAAGAAATGTTAATACTAATTTAGATCCCAAACATCAATGAAATTTGAAAGTAAGATGCCTCTTCCGAGGAGCGCTTAAAAATAGAAAGCGCAGCTTAGTATCCTTTCATTGTGCCAATCTGGAGGCCTCGATTGGCCAAATGTAATAGGAAACGAAGTACCATAGGTGCACCACATAGGAATGGATCCCCATTGTTATCTTTGCACCAGTTACTAAACTTGTTATGACGACACCGGTAAAAAGGTTTTGTTGCTGGTCTTCTGGCTGAAAGCAAAATCTCCATTACATCGTCCGGGAGGTCCCAATCCTTATATCTCAGCCTCTCAGAAATCACGCCTGAAGACTGAGTGTCTTGATCTCTGGATGGAGAACCTGGCCTTCCTATTGCGAGAGAAGATCCTCTCTTAGTGGAAGACTTATTGGCGGGGAGATGGACATGTCCAGAAGGTCAGGGTACCACGTCCTCCTAGCCCAATCCGGGGCAATTAGGATCATGGTTTTACAGAACTTTCTCAACCTCCTAATTACGTGAGGAATCACAGGAACTGGAGGAAACTTGTATGGGAGTGGAAATTCCCAGTCCACTGCGAACACGTCCCATAGAGCCCCTATTGGAGGAAATTCTGTTGAGCAGTACATTTCGCACTTCCTGTTGAAACTGGTCATGAACAGATCCACTTGTGGGGTTCTCCAAAGGTTGAAGATCTCTTGAAGGACATCCTGAGCTAGCTCCCACTTGTGGGAGACTCTGCTCTGCCTGCTCAGAGCGTCCGCTGCCATTTCTGCTCTCTGGCTAGGTGAACTGCAGACAGAGAGATTCCTTCTTGCATTGCCCAGAACCAGAGCTTCATTGCCTCTCTGCACAGTGGTAGTGACCCTACGCCCCCTCTCTTGTTGAGGTAGTACATGGCCACTGTGTTGTCGGTCATGATCAGGACATTCTTTCTCCGTACAGAGGGCAGAAAGGCCTTCAGCGCTAGTCTGATTGCCCTCAGCTCCAAAAGGTTGATGTGTAGTTTGGACTCCGATAGAGACCAATGACCGCTGATTGTCAGATCATTGGTGTGGGCTCCCCACCCTGTGAGTGAGGCATCCATCACTACTGTTATCTCCAGCCATGGTTGCCAAAAAGATTCTCCCTTGAGAAATTTGTCCTTGCAAGCCCACCATAGAAGATCTTGAGCTACCCTGGCTGGAACTTGCAAAAGATCTGATATATTCCCCAAAAATTGGGACCATTGAGTCCTGAGGGCCCATTGAAGGGATCTCATTCTCAATCTGGCCTCTGGCACCAGAAAAATACAGTATGTCTTGAGGCCGAGCAACCTTAAAAAATCGAAGGACAGCAGATGCTGAGCATTCTGGAACTTTGTTATTATCTGCAGAACGTGGTGAGCTCTTACCTCGGGAGGCGAGGCTTTGCCCAACGAAGTATCCAGGACTGCTCTGATGAATTGGAGTCTTTGGAATGGTATCAAATTTGACTTCTTGTAATTCAGAGTGAAGCCCAGTCTGTGTAAGAAGTGTCAGGTCATGCTCAGATGTTCCTGGGCCTGTTCGGGTGAACGTGCCCTGATTAACCAATCATCCAGGTAAGGGTAAGCATGAATCCCCCCTCTCCTGAGACTCGCTGCCACTACCGCCATCAGCTTGGTAAAAACCCTCGGGCGGAGGTCAACCCGAATGGCAGAACTTGAAACTGATAGTGAGAACTGCCAATCGCGAACCTCAGGTACTTCCTGTGCTTGAGATGGATTGGCACATGAAAGCAAGCATCCTGAAGGTCCAATGATACCAACCAGTCCTGGAGTTGGAGAGCCTAAAGGATCTGAGAAAGGGTTACCATCTTGAACTTGTCGTTCCTGAGGAACTTGTTCAAATTTCTTAAGTCCAAGATGGGTCTCAATCCTCTGTCCTCCTTTGGGATGAGGAAGTATGGGGAATACCAACCCTTGTTCCTCTCTGCTACAGGTACATGCTCTATTGCACCTTTCTCTAGCAGGATTAACATTTCCTGCAACAGGAGCGGATCTGGAGTTGTATCCCGGTGGATGGCCTTGAGGACTTTTCTGAAAAGGAGGGCAGTAACCTTGAGCCACTGTTTCCAGTGCCCAAGCATCTGAAGTAATGCCCTGCCATTCGTTCAGATGCTGAGAGATCCTGCCTCCCACTGGGGTCTTGTGGGTCAAGGTCTCAGAGTGGCTTTGCAGCAGCTGAGGGGACAGATGCCGCTCATGGGGCTGATCTAGCACCCTTTCCTCGTCCACTCCGAGGAAATTCTCTTTGACAACAAGTCTGTACTTTTCCTCCTCCAAATTAGGAATAAAAACAGAAAGGACGACCCCTCCAGGAAGATGAGCCTGAGTAGGCGTGTTGCTGATGTTGATGTACGGAGGTGCTATGTGACTTAGCCACAGCTTTAGAGGTCTGCAGCTTCTCCAAACTTTCATCCGCCTTGCTGCCGAACAGCCTCAAACCGTCAAATGACATATTGAGAAATCTGGCCTGCATGTCCGGTGCAAAGCCCCACTTTCTCAGCCAGGCAAACCTGCGTAGCACTGTGCTAGACGCCATGGACCTGCTGATGCTGTCAGCAGTGTCCAGTCCTGATTGAAGGCATTCCCCAATAGCCTCCTTTCCATCCTTCACAATCGCAAGGAAGCCGTCTCGTTCCTCGCCATCCGGAATGTGTTCAGCCGCGGCAGTAATACAATCCCACAGGGTGTGTGAGAATCTTGAAAAGGGTGCAAGTCACATTTGTTCACTTTAAAGCAACACTGCTCAAAGAAAAAATCTTACAAGACCAGGCATTATCGTCCTTATATGGGGGAATAGAAGGGTATGCAGATTGTCTAGTGGATGTAGCTGCCTGGACTACTAAGCTTTCAGGTGTAGGATGCTTAGTTAAATAGTCAGGGTCAGAGGAAAGTGGTCTAGATTTCCTAGCAAAATTTCTGTTCACCGCTGGTCCAGATACTGGGGTTTTCCATGCAGCGGCCATAACATTCCTCTGAAGTGCTGTGTGAAAAGGAAGAACAGGATCCTTTTGAGGATCTTGACTGAGAATGTCCGTCATGTCATCCTGTTCGTAGGTGAATTTCTGTTTCACCCCATGAATTCCACACCCTATTCATAATATTTCTATATGCTGAGTCTGCATGATCAGCTGGGTCAGGTTTGTCGAATTCTAATTCAGGTGACTTGTCTAGAACACTAGCTGTTTGGAGACAGTCATAGAGGTCAAATATTTTGGACTGAGAGTCAATTAGGTCTTCAGGAACATCCCTTGTACCATATTTAACTCCAAAAGGGAAAATCTCCTCTTCCGAGGATTGTTCCTCCTCATAAATAGAGGCCATAGACTAGAAAAAGTATTTTCTTGGTACAGGGTGAAGCATTTTACCCGTGGTTTGTGAGGGCATTGACCTTGGTTTTGCCAAAGGCGTTGATACTGGTGCCGGAATCAATGTTGCCCTCGACAAAGGCGTTGATAATGTCGACGCTGGCTTCAATAATGTTGAAGGAGCTTTTGATGTAAGCGCTGTCGAGGAAGGCGTCAACGCCACCTTTTACACTGTCATCGAGTATGTGTTCGACAGAGTTGTCGAGGAGACCTTCGACACAGGTTTTGATGATGGTTTGACACCCAACGCCATTTTGTCTGGGTCTCCTTCGGTTTATGCACTGAGAGGCCTGTCTTGCTCTTCGTATGAAGTATCGGAGAGGTTTCTTTTGACGACACCCTCAATGATTTTTTGACGGATTTAGAGAGTCTAGTTTCTGACCTTCCTCCGTCATCTTTAGAATGAGCCAGGGCATGGTCTTCACGCGATTTCTTCGAGGGCGTCAGGGCCGCATTCTATAAGATTTGCATCATTGAGGCTTGATGGACAAGCCATAACCCCTGTATCAGAAGATGACGAAGAATAAGAAGAGGGAGATTGGTGACGCCTCTTCTTCGAAGACAAAGATTTTCTTGACTGATTTCTCAACCTAGATTTATTAGATTTATGTCAGGATTTTTCCCTAGAATCTGCTGAGAGTCTTTATTTTTCTTTGAAGAGTCCGTCGAAGATTCCTCCCCCACCGCCAATTTACCTCGTCGTTTCTGGAGAGCTTCATTCGTCATAGCTTTACAGGAACCGCATTCGTCAACTCAATGGTCCAGACCCAAACACCAGAGGCAAACTCAATGGGGGTCAGTCTTTTAGACATTTTCTTCCCACAATTCAGGCACTTTTTAAAGCCAGTTTTCATACACATGAAGCGAAAGCTTTCGGAAAAACATAACTGAAGCCAAGGGGCGGGGCTCGAGCCATTTATACTGTGGATGACGTTGACACTCTACGGCAGCACTTGAGGGACATCGATGCCAAGACATCGAGCACAGCGCTCTCTGGTGTGGAGATTACTTTTCCGAAGCAGCAAAGCTGATGATACGAATATCTAAGATGAGGAATATGTGGGAGGACACAATCCATTCAAAGAGGAATTCTGTTGAATAGTTAACGGCTTTGTCGGCGTCCAAAACCGTTTTGATTGAGTTGTACTCAAGCATATCCTGAATCTGATCCTAGGGCCTAGAGCTCGAGTTTTGTTCCTTGTGTCGGGGCTGATCCTTCTACAGCCACATTGATGTTTCACCGATTTCAGGGAACCGTCTCGTGTGTTAAGGCGCTGAAATCCAGGGAAAGGGGTGGGGTGTCCAAATGTCAAGTAGCAAGTAACATCCTGAAGGTCCTAACAGGTAACTATGTAAAATTTTGTGCAGATTGGTGAACAGTGTGGAATTGTTTAAGGAACAATGCTTCACCAAGCCACAAACGCATGTTTACTTGTGCTGAAATCTGTAGAAGGTGGTAGAGGAGTCCAAATGCCATGTAACCAGCAATTTATTGAGGGTCCCAACAGGTAACTATGTAACATTTGGTGCAGATTGGTTAAACAGTGTGGACTTGTATAAGAAACACATAGGTGGGTTGAGAGCTTGGCGGCACGGCAGACCCATGCGCTAACGTTCGCTCTGGTCGAGTAATTAGTTGAATCCTGCAGCCTGGTACATGCTTTGCTTGGGAAAAACTCAGAAATTCCCAAAGATAGAGTGGGTGGGAAAACCTTGTTGGTAATGGTGCTGGATTATGTTGACATCCTGGCTAGGGCTTATTAGTTAAGAAGGTCAATAAACCTTGTCTTGGTTCACAAGTTAATGTTTTCTTTTTGGTTAAAGTGATTGTTATCCTAGCACGTGCAGTGCTAGTTGCATGTGAGAAGAGCCAGCACGTGTTTCGTCCGAAGTCTTTATCAAGGCGGAGTAGGCAATTAGTGTACATCCTTGAATAAGGAAGTAGAAGGCAACGGGGTAGTTGGGGATTCTGGTCCTGCATAGGAGAGGCTGGATAGCCACTGGGGATCCGAGGTTCTGTGTTGGTCTGCGCAGTGGTGGCCATCTAGCTAGATCCCCCACTTGTGTATAAGGAACAAAGCTTTGCTACAAATGCTGCCACAAATAATTTTTCATATATATATATATATATATATAGATGGAGTCCACTGAAGACATTTTGCAACCTTCGGGGGTCTAGTTTGAGTCTACATCTATCTATGCAATATTAATATTGTATAAACGTAAAGGAAAATATAAATCTCATTGCAAACCTGATCTGTAAAGTCGTCTGGAAACTTCCACAGCACCACTGGCTCTGCAAATAAATAAAATACAGCATTAATAGGAACATGATGCTATACAGTAAAAAAAAGTATGTTGGGCATAATGGTCATCAGCATTAAGTTAAAGGTCCAAGATAAATGCAAAACATTTAGGTCAGATGTAATGGAAGTGACGAATAACAAAGCATGTCCATTTCTAGGTATTGCTAGAATGTCCTTTTTGTTGCGTTATTTTAATGATCCTCCAATTCCCCATTACGTTAAAAATATTTTAAAGGTGCTGTGGGAAGGTCAGGAACCCATAGAAAAGTCAAATGTTTTCTGTATTGTTAAAGACTCTTGGGTGTGCTAGAAATATTGTGTTTAACTTCTAATGAGTACTAAAAGAAATTGTCTCAACTCTTTGCAACCAAAGCTTAATAAATAAATCAGCAGGCTCAGTTTAGTTTACTGTAAATTACGCTAATTATTATTTAATAAAGAACTACTTTTACAGTTCATGCCTTTCTCGAGCTTTTGGGCCCTAGATTTTTAAAAATGCTAACTTTGGTGTAAACCTATTTGAATATTTAATTTACTACGACAGTAATATTTTGTATGTCCCTAAAACGTTCCTTTCTGGACGTGGTCAGGAACTCGGGTGATGAGTGAGCCTTATATAAATACATCTTTCCTTTCAAATGGCTTACTCGATTAACTTAGTTGAGTAAGTTAACAGAAGCGCAAATGGTTCTAGTAAGTGCTGGTGCATGGTTTTTGCTGCTGTAGGCGGAATGCTTTTTTTTCCACCTCTGCCACAAAGTCTATATGCCCTAGACTGTGGCTTGCTTCCTTCTTCTATCTCACTCCTCCTTGTAGTCCTGCCCCCTTTCCCCCCTCCTTCTACCTCTCCACCTCCATCCCCATCCCCATCTCACTCCCCCTACCCCTCCCCTTCTATCTCGTGTTCTCAAACTCTGGCATGATTCGAAACCATAACCACATGAGGCAGGATAAACAATACAAATATCAGAGAGGATTAAGCATATCAGGTATGATTAGAAATAGCAAACAGAACCACCACATCCTACCCTCTAAAAAAATACAGAACACAATTACACTCACTTTAACACAAAAAATGTGCAGCATTGGCAAAAAAAGTGCAAAGGTCATTTACACACAGGAAACAAAGCACATGCTGCAAGGTTTCCACCTTCGATGACATAGGCAGCATCAGAGTGTCCTGCAAACAAAGGACAGGAAACGCTTGCTTCACACCAAGAGGCACAGCCTCGGCAACAGCACTGCAAGGTGCGCTTGCACACAATGAACAGGTACATCATGCAAAGCAACAGTGCAAGCTTCCCTTACAAACACAGCACTTACACACGTACTGAACAGGCAGAGAAGCACAGTCTCCCCTCACAAATGTTACATGTACAGACACAGAACAAGCATGGTGATAAGATATCTTGGTGCATTGGAGCTTTTCACTAAGTGGCAACCTCTGATTTAATACACCCGTCATGCAATCCTAACCCACAACTCTGGCACAAGGAACAGGTTACATTAAGAATCAACGTTTTGTTCTACTTATCCTTTTAATAAATGCAAAATCAATTCGAAGGTGCTCCCTAACTTTATGCTGGGAATGTCACCATAATATATTATATAAATCTAGCTAGCTTGTTTACAAAATAAAATCATTCTGCCACTGAAATGTTCACCAAGGTCTGATACACACGCAGCCATTTCATGAATCAACTAGCTATTTTTCTGAATACCTAATTCTAATAGGACACTCACTCCTTTCTAAACACCACAATCTAATTCAATTTTAAATCTCCACTTTTTGGCCAGTGTGTTTAAATAACATGCACAACTTCTACATAAAACTGACTTTATTTTTATAAATGATAGTTTTTAAAACACACTTCATTTTTTCGATCATTAAGAACAAGTACTGGTAGTAGAGGAAGGATGCATATAAACATGCATTCCCATTAGATATTTCCCATCAGCAAAGTGCTCCAATATACAATGTGGTGTCATTGGTTTCTAGCATCTACATGTAAATGACATACAAGCTATGGTGTGGCAAATCCATACCTTGTGTTTATGGAAGCTGTGCTATTAATTTAGAACACAATGAATAGTGATTCAACTATATCGTATATCCACCTAAGATTATGATTTTCTGAAAGGAAAACTACCCCTTAAACAAATTGAACCATGTGGTTTTCATAGGTGTAGTCTGACACTGGATTTGGGGAAGGGTGTACAACATCCACATTTCCATTAATGACTGGTAATTTGTGAGTTGTGAAAGCCATTGATATTTAAAAAGACATATTAGAGTAAAAGGGAGCTTTGTGCAACCTTTTCGATTTCCATAGAAAATATACAATTTCAAATGAAAACTAAAATGTTGCCAATGACATTGGGTTGAAATGAGAGTAACTAGAATTAGATACTAGATCATCATCCAAGGGATTTGAGGGGTACATCCCATAAGGTGTGCATATACTTGGCCAGAGCACAAGTTGCGTAGACAGCCGTTGAGGCCATGCTGCCTGTAGAGAACACCCCCTTCCCTAAAGCGTCAAACCTTTTATTGTCCCGAACAGGAGGGATAGTTGGTTAGGCAGTCACCTTTGAAGTGGACATGGCTCCCTGAACCACCAAGCTCTCAGGGGTGGGATGTTCTGATAGAAACTCTGTATCTATGGAGGCTGGTCTATATTTCTTTGCATGATCCTTATGGAATGCCTGTGTTGTATCTGGCTTTAATGAGTTCTCTAGGATCCTGTTTCTCAAGGCCGTGTGATACAGCAATACGGGATCTTTTGGTGGGCCCTTAAACAGGAGTTCAGTGAGGTCATCCTTTTCAAAGACTGCCATTGGTCTACCCCAACTCAGATATTTTGTGACCTTGCCCATGACTAATCTATATGATGGGTCAGAATGTCCAGCAGAACCTGGAGTAGAAAGTCAGTCGCTTGTGAGGTATCCAAGCCACTAGCATCTCTCAGAGGATCTACAAGATTCTGTATCCTAGATTCCTCAGATACCAAATCTTCAGGCACATTGGTAGTGCCAAACTCCTTGCCAAAAGGAACATTATCTTCTCCCACCTGCTCCCTGAGAATGAACCCCATGGACTTAAAGTAGTGTGTCCTGGACAAGGGCGCAGATGCCTTTCAGCCTACCTTTGAAGGTGTCAAAGGCATTGATGGGATGACTGCCGGCTCCCTAGAAGGAGTAAAGACAGGGTTTGGACTTTGATTTGATAGGAGACAAAGCCACCTTCAACGAAAGTCGAGGAACCTTACTGCCTGGGCTCTTAAGTAAGCGAGAAGTGGTCTTTGAAGACAGCCTGTTGGCCCTACCAGGCACAATGGGGTCTGAAGATTTCTTAGGCTCTTTCAAAGGGGCATTTGGGGCAGTTGGAGTTGCCTTCATGAACACATCCAGCATCTGGGAGGCGGAATTCCTCCCATTCAGCACTAGACGCTGATTTGCTGGGAAAATGTACCTGTTTTTTGTCATTTGAGGAGTCAGACAAAGAGAAATGGATGGTGTCACTTCTTTGATTTTTTGTCAGTCTATGATGAGGATAAGTGTCTAGACTGTGATCTTGAGCACTTCGAGTGTTTGGAGTGATTACTCATTTTCACAGGGGAAGTATCCCTGGATTTTTCCAACTATCACCTTTTCGAGGGGTTAGTCAAAGGAGACTTAGTTAGGGGCTGACCTATGGCGTGCTTACCCTTCTCCTCTCCTTCAAGGCCTTCACGGTCATCGATTAGCACAAGACGCATCGACTTTGTGATCAACCCCCCAAAACCAATGACATATCCAATGTGGGTCTTTAATGGACATTTTAGCTCCGCAATTGGACTATTTTTTAAAATAAGGATTTCGGAGTAAACATTTTTGAAAAATCGCTTCACAATGAACCATCCGGAGAGTGTCACCGACACATGGTGCCCTCTATTATTAAAAATGTTATCCGAAGCTGCAAGCAGACTTGCATATATGTATCAAAGATGAGGAATCTGTGGGAGGACAATCCATTCGAAATGTTATTTGTTCTACAATAAATCAATGGCTTTAAATATAGTTAGAAAGCAAAGTTGCATTTCACACTTAAATATTAAAGCAGTCTGTTCGGGATCAGTTTCCACTGGTGCCCCTCTCACCCTAGTCCCTCTCACTCCAGGGACTCAGCAAGACATTATTCTAGTAGGGGACTTCTATCTAATAGAATTGGGGAATTTATATACTCACTTTTGATAATTAATTTAAGCCACAGAACCAGCATGGACCATCAGTTTCCATGTAATCCTTCCTGGTCAGCTTAGGCCCCTCTAGTCTGTTTCACTCACATCTAGGAAAACAGGTCTGTCTCAGATAAAACCTGCTTTAGGCTTCCTCATGTACAATACCCATTCACCTCCAGATATTATCCAAGCTCAGCATTCATCAATTTGGGACAGGGTTTCCCTTTCTGCAGCTTGACCATGCCAGAACTCTATTTTCACTTTATGTGTGTTTCCTTCTGTATATAATGTCTAATAATCCTACAGTATGTCATATTGAGATCACATTATTTAATTAGTCAAGTCTTTCCATTGGCTTGCTGAACAGGGTGACACTTCCAGAGAATACAACCCTTAATTAGATAGGTTGATCATATTTCTGCACATGTGCCAGGGTGGGGCTACACACATTGGGCTCAGAATCATACTTTATCTAATAACTCCCAACAGGCATCCCTCCCATCACTGGAATATGGATTTCTAGAGTTGCCGTATTCTCACAAATTTAGGGACATGCACTTTTAAGATAATCTTTGAGGAAGATATAACATGATATACTTTTATTAATTATTGAGAAACGGCAAACTATTGAGTATAGTCTTGTATCATGTAATAGACTCAGAATATCAGAAAATGTTTCCTTTATGTTCCAAGTCATTTCATTGTGGAGTTACAACAAAAATTGCTTTCTGCATTTCTGTATTTCAAAGTGACCATTTAAAATTTTGCTGAACTTTACACATGGAACAAACCTTGTGTTAGCATAATGAATCATGGGAGCAGCTGCCAAATGACCTTTGAGAAGCTAATGATTAATATGAGGGTCTGACATGTCCTTTTGTGCGAGTTTCAATCAGCACCACCTATGGTTGGGTATATGGGGAGAGTTAATGTCAAGTAGTGGAACCTTAATGGCCTCCTGGCCTTTGATGCCTCGAAAATGAACTCAGACCTCTACACCATGTGATCAGTATTATTCTGCATTTGTTGGCAAATCTAAGAACATTACTTATTGTTGTGCCTGGCTGAATGTTTTCCTTTGAGAGCTGGATCAGGGGAAAGGATGCAAACAAAATGGCATATTTAAAAATAAACCTGTATCCTGCACACAGCATTTGAAAAAGAAACATAAGGAAGTATAGTGATGTTAGCAGCTCACCTACAACAAGATTATACATCCACAGTGAATGGATAGGTCAAATATATATATCCTTCCTGTTACCTGAAACTATCCAACAACTTTTAATAAATGGAAAACAGTCCATCTGGGATGTAAAGGCACAACATGTTGTGAGAGTAAAAATCGAATTTCGTCCTGCATCATTTCTGTTCATTTCATTACAGGACTAAGATTAAGCATTACAAATTCACAATCTACAGAAACTCACAGTGTAACTCCTTTGAAAGAAGATTGATTGCAAAGAAAAATTGCATTATGTTGTCCTTTTTAAAATGACAATTGCAATGTAGAAAAGTAGAAAAGCGTATTACTTTTAACGGCTGCATTTGTGAATGAAACAGCAACTTGGCCTATAAAGTAAAATGGCACTTTCTTCCCCAACAGCTAGCCCAAGGGAAGAGAAGTGCAAGCTCTGAAGGTGGACTATAAAACTTACTGATACTCCTGATTCAGCAAAGGATCAAATGTTTGCTTTGCTCTCAAGTAGTCTTTGCAAATAAAACAAATGCTGCCTATTTACAGTCTCCGTTTGCTATGGGGCCTACTGCAAAAACAATTCCCTAAAAATAAAAGGAATAGCTGCGGAGCAGTAGTCTTCCCCAGCTTAACCCCAACCCTCCCAAGTGAGGATGTGATTCAAACTTATTCAGAAATGTTGTCTGCACTCTGTGGCAGAGTCATCCGTGGCCCGCTCTAAAGCCTCAAATTAACGGATACAATTTGTCTTGGCTATTACCAGGCCAGGAAATTGAGAGGTCATTTAATTTTTTGTTTAATAAGGGGTGGGGGGATGACTCCGATTTTTGCATATGGGATCATATTTTCTTAAAAAAACCTTTGTTAGGAAGGTCATAGAAACATTTTTTTCCATTCTGAAGATTTTTAAAACATATCAACTGAAAGTAAACTTTTTTTTTTATTTATGTTAATTATAAACACTATTTTAATGTGGTTATTTGTGCACAGAGATGTCACACATTAGTGATTCATATATATATATTTTCTAGTGTCCATGTCAGCAAGTCAGTTATGTTGAGCTGGGAATAGGATTTGTTTGTGAAAGTTTCAGAAAGTAAATAGAGCAATCTGACAAACTGATTAATACCATGATCACATTTGAGGAACATGATGTTTCAGAAAACTGAAATTGTTTATTGTAGAAATTTCCAAGATTACATCATAACAACAACTCGGTTTAGAAGTCACTCCCATTAGACTACCTTCCTCCTTAATATGCCCAATGAGTACAAAGAGGATGGTTTAGTTTGATGTCACTTTTGGAACATTATCCAATCGCATACACAAATTAGAGAAATGATGCCACCGCTAAAGGGTGGGGTTATAATCTATAAAAGTCCATACCCATAGGTTTTGGGGAATCACTCACCTCACTGACGGGGATGTCCAGACTAACAAAAAGAAGGGAAGGACGATGGAAAGGAGAATTGACAACAGAAAATGGAATGGAATAGATTGTGTGGGCCCACTTTGAATTACTAACAGTGCACTGTAAGAGAGGCACACCTGGAGTTCAAACCCCCGGCCTTCTACAATGGAAAAGGAAACCGACAGGCCCAATACAGAAGGTGAGAAACCATGCCGTGGAGGGAAGCTCACCCCATCTTGCTTACTGATGCCAACCTATTAACAGAGGGGTAGAAGGGAACCAGTACTTCTGAGGGTTCCCGCCTGTCTGTGAAGAAGGCAGAAGACATGTAAGCATAATGTCAGGGAAATATAAAGACTGAAAAGAAGTATATGTCAAAGTGGAATAGCTAAATCCTAGCGTTTTTTATTTGTGACAGTACTGCATGAGTGGGTATGAATGGACTGTATATTCTTGGAAATTAGCAAATATTTCAGTAGTGCATGTGCTGCTGCAATTATATATTTGTTAAAGATAGTTAAATGGTGCATATATTGCAAAATCCCCGACTTCTCCTCTGTGCAATGCATGGGATGGAAGCTAAAATAATCTCACTTTGCACATACCTAGGAAGATAATGTAATTCAAGTCATTCCCTGGTTACATAATCAAGCAGAGTTCTATTACAAGTGCAGAACCACTCAAGGAAAATGGCAAAGAGTTATTAACTGCCACCCATTGCCCCACATTTGCAAACAAATGTACACATTAATAAAATAGATACACTACTGAAGGGAATCTAGCAAACATACAGGTTAACCATGCATTTTTCTGTTTCCAAGCCATTTACATGTAAACCTATTAAATAGCTTCTCTTTAAATTGGGTTTACTAGGATACTGTTGGAGATATTCCCATTTCTATTGGACAGAGAGGATGTGTTTATTCAAAATAAACAGACAATTAGATGGGCAGGGATGTTCGGTTTAATTTATTTTTATCAAATGAAAGCTTTATCCTAAACCCTCAGTTTAATGCATGTTAGATATGCATTCAAATGTATACATGGTGATGTGTGCGTTTTTTGTATAAAAAAAGTCTACATTCAAGTCAAAAGCAGCCGTAATAATTCAATGGCAACCAGTTTATGGTCATTCATCATTGTAGTAACCATTGACATTAGAAGTTAATTGGGAATGATGTAAATGTGTAATTTGCTTATATTTTGAACTGTTTTTAATGATTTCTAGATTTTAATAAATTGACCTTCTATGCAACCCTGTGTATTCCTGGTCATAAAAGGAATGACAGGGATCTTATACTCATATATAGAAATTGCATGTGCCTAATTTCGAGTGGGTGGAAGATTCCCCTGAACTAGATGTCGCACAATTAAAACATCCTACACCGGATGGCCAATTTAATTTCCCTTGGGTCCCAGATCCTACTCCACAAAAATGTGTTTTCCTGTAGGTCAAACAAAATGGCCACTAACAGCCTAACATGTAACTATAACACTTAATACATGTACAATGGGCTTGGATTTGCATGTGTATGTGCATACCAGTATTTTTCTGACATCTATTATTGAAAGGATAGTCCACTTGGTTTGAAATGCGGTTGGAAAAAAGAAACACGTGGCATTTTCTTTAATGAAATTACAGATTAAAACATTGGATTCTGTGGTTGTCAAACTGGAAGTTTCACTGATTTAAACGGAACTCTCTTTGTATGTTAGGTACAGACACTGGTTCTTTTGCTTTCTTTGCACTTTGCTCTCCATTATTTAGGAAATTCTTTTATTATGACTCAATTTGAAACATTGCTCTGCATTTCATAGGCTCTATATTTTTTGTTTGCAGAGCGTGATAAAGTTTTAATGTGGTAAAGGGTAGCATTTTCTGTTCATTGTGAGATATAAAGTACCTCATGTATAAACAGAGAAAGGCACCATTCTGGCACCTCTTGTGAACATTCTGCCAGTCTCTATCTTCCTTAACTTTCCCCTAAAAGTGTCAGCTTCCAACTCAAACAGGTATGTGTAAAGCATAGTCAGCCCATTACAAATTTAGCTCGGTAATATATACATGTACAGCATAAGCAGGGATGATACTAGCTTTCCACAAAGACACAACGGGCCGCAGCAGTGCCAGGGCAAGCGAAGATGTATTTTTGGAAAGAGCAGGTACACAAGGGGGGGGTGTCTCTGAAGCAGCTGCCTGCCAGTATTCACATGAAACAAACACTCTGCATTCACATGACCTTCAGCATCCAGCTGTTTTTAACTGGGAACGATGTGCGGATGAACAGGCAGAGATGTTACGCAGGTGGTCAATTTGTCCCAGCAAATCCCTTGCTCCTAGAACTCCTTTTGTAAAGGCAGAAGTGCAGGTGAACTATATATTGATAGGACAGTGAGTGTGATGATTGGTCGCCCCACTAGTACACACAACAATATAGGAAGCACTTAGGCCATCAACATCTTCTCCTGGACATTAACAAAAAGTTAATGTAGCTCATCTATTCGTCCACCTTAGAGGTTTCTTTAGAACCTAATGTGGTTGACTTGATGTGCGCTAAGTTAACCTGGTCATGACTTCCCACATCTGCTGAATTGCAAGGGTTTTGTTGCATTAAATCTGCACAACTCAACTGCAACTTAACTAAGGTTTTTTTTTTGTGAATTTCAAGGGTTTTGTTATACCACCGTTTTTTTTACTAGCCATGGCTTTTGGCCATATCCACTGTATATGTTCCCCCAATATGTATCTTTTGGACCCACTAGGTGGCCACAACCGATGTCTTTGAGACCCACTAGCCAGGGCCGATCTTTTAAAATACTACCTTTCTTTCCCGCTCACTAGCCGTGGCCTTCGCCTATGACCAGTGTCCTCGGGCCTTCAGCCATGTCCCCTTTACATGTTGCCCCAATAGCTTTCTTCCAATTCCACTGGCCATGGCATTTGTCTGTGGCCACTGCACATATTGCTCCAATAGGTTTGGTAAACGGGCCCACTAGCCATGGCCTTCAGCCATGATCAGTCACCCCGGCCATGGCCATATCACTAGGTTTCTTTTGGGCACCTAGCCATGGCTTTTGGTCATAGTCGGTGGCCATGGCCTTTCGCCATGGTCCCTTTGAAATGTTGGCCCAATAGGCTTCATTGCACTTCCCATGTTGCACCATTTAGTTAAAGTAACCCAGTAGCCATCGTCTTCAGCTGGACCCATTACCCGCACGTCACTGTAGCTGTAACAATCCCACCTTTTCTTTTGTATTAACCACATTTTCTAACTCTATTTTCACAAGGTGTTCCCCATAACCACAGTTAGTATAACCCTGATAATATAATGTACTACAAATAACCCATGTTATTTGTAAAATAACCATGGTTATTCATGTGACACTTTCATTCCAGATTCCGTTTTCTACTATAACCCTGCTATGCAAAAATAACCCCGGTTATGAGAAAATGTTTGAGCACTGTCCTTGGTCCCCAGGCCCCACCCCCCCCACCTAGCCCCCATAATTTCAAAATGGTGTCCTCTTTCCCCCTCCCCATCTCTAGCCAGATGCCATTTCATCCTTATTCCTCCTCCAAATAGCAGTTTTTCCACTTTTCGTTTTCGGCTGAACCCGGTTATTTCAGAAATATTCCAGGGGCAACCCGTTATCTTTCGCACTGAGAGGCTTTTTCATTTCTGACTAAGCCTCTCTGCTGCAACACAGCATGGCAGCTATCATTTTGTAAGAAGGGGATACCCCCTTCTCCGTCAAATATTTTAACTACTGGACAGAATAATCCCAGATCTCTTCCGGAAATCGAGTCAACGCTTCATGCCCACGTTGTTTCGTACCTGGTCCAATTCAGTCCAGCCGCTTTTTCCGTGCGCTGCGCAGAATTTATGACTTTTTCTCTATGAGAAAATGAATGAGAGTAGGCCAAAAACAGCTTTTCTTTTCCTTAACTTTATTTTTTCACAAAACGTTTCCAACATTTTCGGTCTGAGGGTTTGGGGGGGGGGGCGTGACAAACCTTTTGTTTGCTGAAAACCTTTAACTCGCATGATGGATGTGGCTGATATTTTGCAATTTAATTTTCAAGTTTCTTTTGGAACTCGATACTCAACTATAGTGTGGTGACCGCTCCACTATAATGTATCAGGGTGTGTAGGACTAAAGAAAGTTAACAGACTTCTACCCATATTCCTTGAGGTAGTGAAGACATTTGAAGGGGTTAGGGGAAAGTGCATGGGGCACTGCTTAGGCAAATTGTACAGTTTTCAATAAGGGAATTCATTCTTGGGTACAAGATATTTTGTCATAGCAATATTTTGGTGGCAATATCCCTTAATGTCTTTCATGGGCAAGGTCTTTTATGTAATTACAAAGGAATGAATATTATGTTTTTCAATAAGATGGTAGTGGCAGTGACAGAGTTAAGGATTCTCTAGTAGTAGCGTCTGTTAAAAGCGCTGATCTATATATGTTGCTTTTTTTTACTAATCCTCTTACATGCTACATTTGTCTAATTTGAGGCACTTCATGGCAATCTTTAACATTGGATCTTGATCAGTAGGTTGCTTGAAGTCTTCGAGTGATAGTCGTTTTGTTTTGGCTTGCTGTCCGCTGTGGATGTGGACCGTTCATGCATAGGTAAGGGGTGACTATATCAAAAACCATTCAACCAAATTAGTATCCTTCCCCGTTTTCTCTTTGATTTTAAAATTATAGCCCTGAAGATGTAACACCCACCTGGCTATTCTTAGAGTTTTCAAATATTTTCGTGAGTGCTTGATGATTAGTGGTAAGTGTAAATGGCTTACTATAAAGAAAAAGGTGAAAAGGTTTACATGCTAACACAATGGCTAGGATGCCCTTTCCTGCCTGAGACTAGGCTTGGTCAGTTGTTGTTAAAACTTCTGCTGGCATAAGATATGATGCACCTGGGTGCATCAGATTCATGTTTGCACTGCACAAGGATTTCTCTCTACCCCACCAGACTAGCATCCAGGTTGACTTCTGTATTGATGCTTAGGTCGATATTAGACATTCGGACCGAAGCAGAAATTCAGCACCGTATTTCATCAAAAGCATTCTGACATTCTAGGAACTATATAAAATCGAGATCTTGTGTGGTTAACTTTCAAAGAACACTGATGTTAGCAAAGTCTATATCTTGTGCAGTAGCTGGTGTGACACAGTCAGAGTCATGACCCTGTCGGGGGTAGGAGAAGGGACTCCTCCCGACCTGGGCTAGTCAGCATGCCAGAGCAGGTCCAACCCCAGAGTCGGAGTGAGCAGGGCGAGGGGTCAGAAATGCGAGGCGGCCAACTTTGTAAAGGTTTTTCACAAGTAGCCCTTTTATTAACTCAAAAGGATGTGATAAACGCCTCGTTATCCCTAACCTAAAGAGAATATATATATATTTTTTTTATTTGTAATTTCTAGTTTCTTACAAACTTTTATTACAATTTTCTTACATCAACATTTCTGATTAGTCTCTTCAATATTCCACATCTTATGAGGTGCCATTTCTCTAGGTTTTAGTAGGCTTTCATTTAGTGCTTTCTCTAGAAAATTTATGACAGCACGTGTCAGATGCACTGAATTCCCACCTAAGATTCGTAACCACAATTCGTCCATGCTGTTAGTGAGAGGAGCAAATGTATGTAGATGTACAGATCTTAAATCTTTAAGCAATTGACATTCGATCAATAAGTGTTTTAGCGTTTCTGGAAGAATGGCACAGAACCTACACAAGGGATCCTTTACATTATCAATATACCGGATGAAACACATTTGCCTGGTCTTATATGTATTTGTTCTTAGACGTAAAAAGCCATCTCTATGACGTCGAGATGGAAATTTACACAAATATTTTGGCAGTTTGTCTAATTTGTTCATCATCAGCCTCAAATCCAGGGCAGTTTTTAGTTCATGGTATTTTTCCAAATTCTCAATCCATAGCCAATGTCTCATTTTTTTCTTTGCGTATTGAGGCTGTTCTTGTGAACTTTCCATGGAGACATCGGCGACCTGCATATTTGCCTTCACTTTTTCTGACCACAATTTCTGTAAACTGTCCGTTTCCAATTTGTTGTGTGGTCTGAATAATTTAAATGCAGGTTCGCTCTTTTCCAACGACATCTTGTGTAGCAGAGCCATCGATTTGCAAATAACAGTTCCACGCATCGGCTCCAGCCCTAGTTCATGGCGTATGACTATGATTGATAAATATTTAGGCAATCCTAGTACACGTCTCCAAAACAGACCTTCAAATTTTGCCCAGATCTTGTGGTCAATATTCCAGCCTGTCTCGGCTCCAAACGTTATAGATGGAATCACGTTTTGCATGTAAAAGCTTCGTACTGGGATCAAGGAGAATTTCCCATACTGTGAATGAATTCTGGATCCTTGGAGAGCCAAGGTTTTAATTCTTTTTCCAAGTTCAGTCACCCAGCTCCATTCTCTTATCGAGGTGCTGAAAATATGCCCAGATAACAGATCTCATTCACTTCCTCAATCTGGGCATTATTTATTGTCCACTTGAAGTTCTTGTCTTTGTGACTCTCAACATGACCAAGTTTCATTATCTTTGTTTTCTCTACGTTGATCTTCAGATCGTTTTCCACCATGTATGTTTTTAGTGTATTTAATAACCTCTGTAGACCAACTTGTGTTTTGTCGATCAATACTAGGTTGTCTGCATAAATAAGACAACTTACCGGATTGCCATTAATTTTGGGAGGAAAGCAATGAGTTTTCGCTAGTGTTCCAGATACATCAGCGATATATAGTTTGAAAAGAATCGCTGCCAAAGGGCAGCCCTGCTTTACTCCCTTATTTGTTACAATTGGTGCAGAAAGGTCTCCGTTTTCATTTAACCTTATTCTTATCGACGTTTGGTCATGTAGAGCTTTTATGGGATTCAGAATGTTCGCTGGACAATTCCAATTCTTCAACTTCTCCCAGAGTTTTTCCCGATTGATGCCATCAAAGGCCTGCTGCATGTCGATAAATGCAAGGAACAATTTTCCTTTTCCTCGCGAGGTTTCTAACTTCAAAAGATTCAGTATGGTTACATTGTTTTCGGTTCCAACTCCTTTTGTGAATCCAGTTTGTCTGATATCATTTAATTCAAACTCGAGGGCCCAAGTTGAGATATTTTCTTGTAGATAGGTTGCGAACACTTTTCCTATGGTGTCCAATAGGGCAATTGGTCGATAATTTGCAGGGACATCCCTGCTGCCCTTTTTGTGGTTCGGAACAATTATTGCCTCAGACCAGGATGATGGAATTTTCCTGGATTTCGCTATTATCTCAAACAATTCGCCTATGAAAATGGCCCATTCACAAGGATGTTGTTTTAGCATCACATTGGAGATGCCATCCGGGCCGGCTGCTCGGGAATTTTTTAGCTTTGCTATGGCACTTACTATGTTATCTACCGTCTCCTTTGTGTGCCAGGCTACATCCACAGAGTCAATTTCCGCCTCCTTAGGCTGAACATTGGATGAGAATACTTCCTGAAAGTGACACACCCATTTCGCCTCAGGTACTCCATTTGCCATTGTTGTTGCTTGATTTGAGTAACCTTGGTTTAGAATTTTCCAAATATCTCTGGTGTTGTTTGTTTTGATCAAGGAGAGCATCACCTCCCCACGTACCTGATCTCGCTGGTGCACAAATGCCTTTAGCCAATTTCGGTACCTTTGTTTTCGTTGTTTAATTATTTTTTCTGCGCTATTGGTGCCGAATCTGGTTCGTAGATCCTTTAAGTCTTTTCTCAGTTTCTTCTTTTCATTGTTCAGACTCATGCTCCACATATGTTTGTGATTTGATGCCAACAGAGGGTTTCTTGACTTTGCTATATTCGGCTTAGGAAGAATAACTGGATAATTTATGAAATCTGAGGAGACTTTATTTTCATATTGAAAACCAGAAGTCAGTTGCTGAATCTGTTTTATGTTCATCCTGAGTCTGTTTCAACCAGGATTTACTTCTAATTGAGTACTTGCTGTGCCACTCAGATATCTGCACCGTGGTTGCCACAACAATTTCAATGGGTAGTGGTCACTATTGGTCGATGGCGTTATCTGTAAGTTGGTTATTTTATGCATCACGTTATTCGATGCCAAGATGTAATCCAGAGTTTTTTTTAACCCCATGTTTTGCCAC